>NC_135891.1:106776218-107441218 GCF_964194155.1 Cetorhinus maximus
AGATGGAGGGGGGTGGGTGGAGGGGAGATGGATGGGGGAGTGAGGGGAGATGGATGGGGGAGTGAGGGGAGATGGATGGGGGAGTGAGGGGAGATGGATGGGGGAGTGAGGGGAGATGGATGGGGGAGTGAGGGGAGATGGATGGGGGGAGGGGAGATGGATGGGGGAGTAAGGGAGATGGATGGGGGAGTGAGGGGAGATGGATGGGGGGGTGAGGGGAGATGGATGGGGGGGTGAGGGGAGATGGATGGGGGGGTGAGGGGAGATGGATGGGGGAGTTAGGGGAGATGGAGGGGGGGGTGGAGATGGAGGGGGGGGTGGAGATGGAGGGGGGGGTGGAGGTGAGATGGATGGGGGAGGGGAGATGGATGGGGAGGGAGATGGATGGGGGAGGGGAGATGGATGGGGAGGGGAGATGGATGGGGAGGGGATGGAGGGGGGGAGATGGATGGGGGGGGTGGAGGGGCTCAAGGGCAGTTGCGGGTGGGCAACAAATGTCTGACCTTTGCTGGCGACGCCCACGTCGTCCCAGAAAAGACTAAAATACAACACGGCTCCCCGCCGCGAAGCAGGGAGCTAAATTACAACCGCCCAACGGTCCAGGCCCACAGCCGCCCAGCAGGAGGCAGCTACTCGGTGACACTGATTGACAGGCCCAAGGCACGTCACAGATGGCGTATGAGGTAATATGTTTGACACGCCAGGGCCCCCGTATTGTACGTCACTGTGGCGGCTTTACGTGAATATGGCGGAGGCTTCCTCACTCTCTCGCTATTTCTGTCACCGCTGTTCGGTCGAGATTCTCCCCCGGCTGCCCGTGAGTCAAACCTTCCCCTGAAGCTCGCTCGCAACGTCGGTCGGTCGTTGAGAGGGGGGGAGGAAGGGGGTTGGGTGGGGGAACGTGACGGGCCGGCGGTGGGGGCGAGGTTTTAAGGTGTGGGAAGGTGGCCGGGGAGGGGGGACGGGTGGTGGTGTGTGGGGAGAAGGGAGAGAGAGAGGGAGAGGGAGCGCCGGGGCCGCCGAGCCGGTACAAGCTTCAGCCTGGGCTTTCGCTCCACGGAGCCGAGCCCACAGTCGCTGCCAGATAGGGTCCGGCCGCCACATAGTGAGCCGGCCTCAGTGCGCAGGCGCGGGCTGCTCCCATGCCCAGCTCAGTGGAAACTTGTCTCTGAAGTTTCTCCAACTTTGTGCTTCTGTTCCGTTCAACCCCCCCCTCCCCCCAACTCTTCACCCCCCCCCTCCCCCCAACTCTTCACCCCCCCTCCCCCCAACTCTTCACCCCCCCTCCCCCCAACTCTTCACCCCCCTCCCCCCAACTCTTCACCCCCCCTCCCCCCAACTCTTCACCCCCCCCTCCCCCCAACTCTTCACCCCCCCCTCCCCCCAACTCTTCACCCCCCCCTCCCCCCAACTCTTCACCCCCCCCTCCCCCCAACTCTTCACCCCCCCTCCCCCCAACTCTTCACCCCCCCTCCCCCCAACTCTTCACCCCCCCCTCCCCCCAACTCTTCACCCCCCCTCCCCCCAACTCTTCACCCCCCCTCCCCCCAACTCTTCACCCCCCCCTCCCCCCAACTCTTCACCCCCCCCTCCCCCCAACTCTTCACCCTCCCCTCCCCCCAACTCTTCACCCTCCCCTCCCCCCGCTACCCACCAGAGCTCAGTCAAACTCCCAACTCACCACCCACCAGAGCTCAGTTAACCCAATCCCCCCCCCCACGACTGAGCTTAGTCAAACCCCCAACTCTCTTTCTCTCTACCCCCAACCACCCCCCAGTCAAACCTCCGACTCACCCTGCCACCTGAGCTCCGTCAAACCCCCACCCCCCCCAAACAACTGAGCTCAGTCAAACCCCCCCCCCCCCCCCCGATTGAGCTTAGTCAAACCCCCAACTCTCTTTCGCTCTCTCTTCTCCCCCATGCCCGCTCAGTTAACCTCCAAACTGCCAACCTCCAACTGAGCTCAGTCAACCCAACCCCACCGAACTGAGCTCAGTCAACTGCTCCCCCACTCAGTCACTTCCCTATCCTGCTTGTAGCTGCTACTACCAATAGATCTGCTGTCATGGTATGTCACATTCGACTTTGACTTTCCATGACTAACTATGGGGCCGATGCTGTGTGACTCTTCACAGGTGATTGGCTGCATTGCCTCACTAAGTGTCATGACTGTGTCTTGGATGTGTCACACATCTTGCTGGTCTCTGTCTTACATACGTATGAACATACATAAGAATTAAGAGCAGGAGTAGGTCATTTGGCCACTTGAGTCTGCTCTGCCATTTGATAAGATCATGGCTGATCTGAATGTGGGCTCAACTCCACTTTCCTGTCTTCCTCCTCCACCCCCCCCTTGACATCCCCTCTTGTCAATCAAGAATCTATCTACCTCAGCCTAGAATACATTCAATGACCCTTCCACTGCTTTCTTAGGAAGTGAATTGCAAAGGCTAACAACCCTCTGAGAGGAGAAATTTCTCCTTATTTCTGTCCTAAATGCTCTTATTTTTATATAAAATGTCTTGTAAGCCATTGTCCTACTAACTTGTTAGGACCTTCTGCCTCATTTTCCATTCCCAGCCTTCACACACT
This sequence comes from Cetorhinus maximus, assembly GCF_964194155.1. Lineage (NCBI taxonomy): Eukaryota > Metazoa > Chordata > Chondrichthyes > Lamniformes > Cetorhinidae > Cetorhinus > Cetorhinus maximus. The sequence continues at coordinate 106,778,811 of NC_135891.1, forward strand.
TAGGGGTAACGCCCCCCGCTTCAATCTTGCACGACCACTGAGTCGAGATCCTGGTATATGGCCACTGGTTACACAACCAGCTACTTGGAGTCATAAGTGAGATTGGAGAGTTGTGGGACACTCGTTTCCCCTACGCACACTCCTTTTGATGTGGGTGTATAGCTTGATAGTGGATCAAGAATGCTAGCCCTTTCAAACATCTCCCATATACTCCATTATTTCATTTATGTTGATAAAAGTACCTTGTATTTATTTCACCTTATTTCTATCTTCTCTCAAATCCATCAACCATTTCTAGATTAACTTTTAAATGAACTTGTATTTAAATGCATCTTACACAATTTGAACTTCCTGTTCAGGCATTCATGGACATATGATCACCCTCACCTTATCAACTGTTGTAAGATTGTGTAAGTTCTGTGGTTTAATTATATATTGTACTGCTGATGCTGGAAACCTGAAATGAAGGTAGAAAATGTTAGTTTCATTCAGGCCAGGCAGCATCTGTGGAGTGAGGGAGACAGCTATCCTGTCAGACTTTCTGTTTTTATTATTTTTAATTATAATTGCAGTTCCATTTAACCTCAGTACACTTTGGCAGTCACATTTGTAACCAGACTATATATGTTTCCCAGCAGAATTAAAATGTTGGATGATTTTATCCTACTATTTGGATTTATTTCACTGTAAATGTGTTGTATTTTATTTTGTAACTACTTCAATGAATTGGAATATGTAAAGAGCAGAAATAAACGGGAAAGAGTAGTGTCATTTTCTGTTTCACAAAGTGGAACCTCTAGTCTTATGATTTAGTGAGCTGTCTTTCTGGTTGTAATGCCATAGGCTTAATATGGAAAGATCTACGGCTTTCTCCTTTCTTGGAAATGAGTGACGCCATGTGCCACTATTTAGTAGGAACAGAATCTGGCAAGTTTCTCTACAGAATTTCTCTGGGCGCCACCTATTGATCACTGGAAATAAATCAAGGAAGTATGAAAACGCTAGTACTTGCAGAAAAAATCCATTTTTGTTTCTTTTTTACAGAGGACGAATCCAATGGTGCCTATCAGGCAGTTATAGAAGCCTGGGGCTTTAATAATTTTAGGCACTAATTGTGTATTAGCTCAGTGTGTGTATGGGGTGGGGGTGGGGGGGGGGGGAGGTGGGAGTGGTGGTTACGTTTTCACAATCTAAAACTACCTTGAGAATCAGTTTGTCGTTACTCTTAAAATACTGAACAGTCCACAAAATATAGCTCCGATCTCTTTGCAAGATACTCTGATTTGACTCCTGTTATTGAAGTTGACACTTTAAAAAATTGTGCCTATTGACCAAGCGAGTGAACAGCCCTTACTATAGATATTTTAGCTTTCTGTTTCAATTTGTAGTTGCATTTTTGTTTTCCAGATTCTGGAACATTCTGTCTTAGTGACTAGCAAGCTTTAAATGATTGCATTAGAATAGGTGCATATTAGCCTTGCTCCAGTGGTAGCTCTGTTGCCTCTGAGTCAGAAGGTAGTGGGATGAACTCCATTCTAAGAGACTTGAATGCTGAACCTAGGCTGACAATCCAGCAGAGTACTGCACTATTACAGGTGCCATCTGTTGGATGAGTTGTGAAACCGAGACCCTGTCTGCCCTCTTGGGTGGATATGAAAATGGCAACATTCAAAAAAAGCTGGGGTTTCTTCTGGTGTGCTGACCAATGTTTACCGTCAGCCAATATCACAAAAACAGATTGTTTGGTCATTACTGTGTAAGACCTTACTGTAATTGGCTGTTTGTTTCCTATATTTTCAAAAGCACAAGTCACTTGGAAAGTCCTTTTCTTTCTATTGTAGGTAGTGCTTGTGAAATGTTCATGGGAAGTCTCGGGAGAGCTCAAATACTAGCCTCTAGAAAGTGCCAGCTCAAAACATGTGACCAGTTACCCTGTTTGTCTTTGGTTAGTTCTGCTTTGTTCCTGAGAGTATTGCACTACGTTTCATTGAATGCCCATTTGTTCCATCTTGCCCTTGCAAATATGGACTACCATTCATATATCCTTTTGAAAATAACATTAAATTCAGTGACTTAATGTTTCTTTCCATTTGCCTTTAATGCTGTAATAGTGATAACTTAATGGGGAATCTAGCTAAGTACATGAGGGAGAAGGGAATAGAAGGATTTACAGAGTGTTCAGTGGAGTGGGGAATAAACACTGGTACAGACTGGTTGGGTCTAATGGCTTCTTTCTGAGCAGTAAATTCTAGGTAACTTCAGGATGACTTGAGACAGAAATTTGGTATGCAAATACATTTTGTCATTCTACACAAAACCACTACTCTCCTTCCCAGAAAACTAATAATTGATACTGAATCATGAGCCCTTTTAGTTTTGTGTGAAAAGATGTTTTGAGTTTTTAAATTTTTTAACCATGCATAAACAATGTGTGGAGAGTATCACAGTGGTAGTGATCTTAGTGTGAAAGAACTCTAATTGGAAAAAGCTGCAGATGTGACCTTTCCCCAAGTGAATTTAACCTAATAACAGACTGTTGCAATATCCATGTCATACTTGTTCGTGTTTGGTGGAAAAAGGGTGAGAAGTTTTTTTTTAAGTTGTATAATGTAGTTGAGCTTTTCTGCCCGTAATCCATATACTAGTTTCCATGGCAATCAGGCTTCAGTATCCATTCTGTTATTGGCACTTCTTTGTTCGAGTGATATCTGTTTGTGGAGGGTTACTCTGCACTTGTGATTTGAATAATTACACTGCTTTTAGCATTGCAGCTCGTGACTGGAACAGGGATCATTGTTTTCTCTTGCAGAATAACATTCACGGTGTGAAAATAGCATGGATGTGTATAATAGCAATGGCATAAGGTGTGACTAAATAAGTGTGCTGTGGTTGCAAGTTATATAAATTTGATTAGGACTACATTTGCCCTGCATTTTGATTCAAGTAAACTATAAATTTGAGCTGTGTGAATTTATTTCTACTGCTTGCAGTGCAGTGGGATTAGAATCTTTCGCTTCAGAGCCTTGATTTGAATGCAACCCAGATTGAATTGTCTGCTCACCTTCTGCTCCATGTCAGCTCCAGTATTTCACATGAAATAAGTTTGGACTGAACCCAGTTCCCAGTGAGCCTGAATTTTTTTTTATTTATCCATGGAATGTGGTCATTGCTGGCAAGGCCAGCATTTATTGTCCATCCCAAATTGCCCTTGAAAAGGTAGTGGTGCACTGCCACCTTGAACTGCTGCAGTCCATGTGATGTAGCTACACCTACAATGCTGTTAGGTCAAAATGCTGGACCTCTCTCCCTAACGGTGAAGGGGCAGTGATATATTTCCAAGTCAGGATGGTTTGTGATGTGGACGGGAACTTGCAGGTGGTGGTGTTCCCATGTGTCTGCTGCCCTTGTTTTTCAACACGGTAGAGCTCAGGGATTTGGAAGGTGCTGTCGAAGAAACCCTGGTGAGTTGGTGCAGTGCATCTTGCATGTAGATGCTACACACTTGTTGTGCATTGGTGGTGGAGGGAGTGGGTATTTAAGCTGGTTGATGGGATGTCACTCAACTGGGCTGCTTTCTCCTGGATGGTTCCTCCCGGTTTCTCCGTCTCTGTTGCACATGCTTTGATGATGCTACCTTCGAAAGCAGCGCTTCCGACATGTCTTACTTTCCCACCGCTAACTGTGGTTGACAGACACTCAACCATGTTCGACCCATTTCCTGCACTTCTACCCCCCACCCCTTTCCCTCCTTCCCAGAACCATGGTGTGTCCTCACTTCCCACCTCACCAGCCTCGGCATTCAAAGGATTATCTTCTGCCATTTCCACCAACTCCAGTATGATGCCACCACCAAACACACCTTCCCCTTCGCTGTCAACATTCCGAATAGACTGTCCCCTCTGCTACACCTTGGTCAACTCTATCACCCCCAACGACTCATCCTGTTCCCATGGCACCTTCCCATGCAATTGCAGGAGTTGTAACTCCTGCCCTTTTACCTCCTGCCTCTTCACTGTCAGAGGCCCCAAGCACTCCCTTCCAGGTGAAGCAGCGATTTACTTGTACTTCTTTCAATTTAGCCTACTGTATTTGCTGCTCACAATGCGGTGTCCTCTACATTAGGGTAACCAAACGTAGACTGAGTGACTGCTTTGCAGAACACTTCCGCTCAGTCCGCAAGCGTGACCCCAACCTTCCGTTAGCTTGCATTTCAATTCAACACCTTGCTGTCATGTTAATATTCCTGACCTCGGCCTGCTGCAATGATCCATTGAACCCCAACACAAGATCATCTCGAGGAACAGTGCTTCATCTTCTGATTAGGCACTTTCGAGCTTTCTGGACTCAACATTGAGTTCAACAATTTCAGACCATGACCTCTGTGCTCCATTTATTATTTTTTTTCCCTTGATGCCAGCCTGTATCTTCTCATGTTTTGCTTTCAGACAGCAATGACCTTTATTCTGGCATTAACACCTACTCTGGAGCAATGCTTTGTTCCTTTAACACTACCATGACCACCTCTTTGCCTCTTGTTCCATGACATCTTTGTCATTTAATCTTTCCTGCCCTCTAACCTGTCCTGACTTCTCCTTTTACTCCAGTTGACCCTTCCCCCTTTTTTAACAGCATAATCCCATCACATTCCTACCTCTTTTCCGTTCCGAGGAAGAGTCATATTGGACTTGAAATGTTAACTATATTTCTGTGCCCACAGATGCTGCCAGACCTGCTGAGTTTTTCCAACATTTTCTGTTTTTATTTCAGATCTCCAGCATCTGCAGTATTTTGCTTTTATTGTTCTGGATGAAGCTGAGCTTCTTGAGTGTTTTTGGAGTTGCACTCATCCAGGCAAGTGGAGAGTATTCCGTCACACTCCTGACTTGTGCCTTGTAGATGGTGAACAGACTTTGGGGCATCAGGAGGTGTGTCATTCGTCACAGAATTTCCAGCCTCTGATCTGCTCTTGTTGTCACAGCATTTATATATCCATTCCAGCTCGGTTCCTGGACATTGGTAACCCTTGGAATGTTGATAGTGTGGAATTCAGTGATGGTAATAATATTGAATGTCATGGGGAGATGGCTAGATTCTCTCTCATTTGAGATGGTCATTGCCTGGTACTTGTGGCATGAAGGTTACTTCCTATATTGTCAGCCCACGCCTGAACGTTGTCCAGGTCTTGCTGCATGCAAACACTGACTGCTTCATTATCACAGGAGTTACGAATGATATTGAACACTCTGCAATCATCAGCAAATAATCCCATTTCTGACCTTATGAAGGGAGGAAGGTCATTGATGAAGCAGCTGAAGATGGTTGGGCCAAGGACACTATCCTGAGGAACTCCTCCTTGTGTTCTTGTGCGTTCTCATACAGTGTCCTGGGGCTAAGATGATTGGTGTCCAACAACCATATTTCTTTGTAATAGGTATGACTCCAACCAGTGGAGAGTTTTTGCCCTGATTCCCCTTGACTTCCATTTTACTAGGGCTCAATGATTTCACAATTAGCCAAATGCTGACTTGATGTCAAAGGAAGTCATTCTCCCCTCACTGAGTTCCTCACGGTAGTGTCCTAGGCCCAACCATCTTTAGCGGCTTCGTCAATGACCTTCCTTCCGTCATAAGGTCAGAAGTGGGGATGTTCGCTGATGATTGCACAATGTTCAGCACCATTTGCGACTCCTCAGACACTGAAGCAGTCCATGTCCAAATGCAGCAAGACCTGGACGATATCCAGGCTTGGGCTGACAAGTGGCAAGTAACATTTGTGCCACACAAGTGTCAAACAATGACCATCTCCAACAAGAGAGAATCCAACCATTACCCCTTTATGTTCAATGGCATTACCATCACTGAATCCCCCACTATCAACATCCTGGAGGTTACCATTGACTGAATCTGAACTGGACTAGCCATTTAAATATCGTGGCTACGAGAGCAGGCCAGAGGCTAGGAATCCTGTGACAAGAAACTCACCTCCTGACTCCCCAAAACCTGTCCACCATCTACAAGATACAAGACACTTGCCTGGATGAGTGCAGCTCCCACAACACTGAAGAAGCTGGATACCTTCCAGGACAAAGCAGTCCGCTTGATTGGCACCACATCCACAGACATTCACTCCCTCCACCAACGACGCACAGCAGCAGCAGTGTGTACCATCTACAAGGTGTACTGCAGGAATTCACCAAGGCTCTTTAGACTGCACTTTCCAAACCCACGACTGCTACCGCCTAGAAGGACAAGGGCAGCAGATAAATGGGAACACCACCGCCTGGAAGTTCCCCTCCAAGTCACTCACCATCCTGACTTGGAAATATATTGCCGTTTCTTCACTGTTGCTGGGTCAAAATCCTGGATCTCCCTTCTTAACAGCACTGTGGCACTGTGGGTGTACCTACACCACATGGATTGCAACAGTTCAAGAAGGCAGCTCACTGCCACCTTCTCACGGGCAACTAGGGATGGGCAATAAATGCTGGCCTGGCCAGCAAAGCCCACATCCAATGAATGAATCAAAAAAAAAACCTCATCTTGAGAATTCTGCTCTTTGTCCATGATTAGACCAAAGCTGTAATGAGTTCAGGGACCGAGTGGTCCGGGGGATCTCAAACTGAGCATTAGTGAGCAGGTTATTGCTGAGTAAGTCTGTTTAATAGTCTGTTGTTGACTTTCATCATTTTGCTGATTATCAAGAGTAGATTGATGGAACAGTAGCTGGCTGGATTGGATTTATCCTGCGTTGTGTGAACAGGGCATACCTGGGCAATTTTCCACCTTGTCGGGTAGATGCTAGTGTTGTAACTGTATTGGTGCTAGTCTGTTGTACGGTCTCGCCAGAAGCAATAAGGATGGTGTTAGGGGCACACTGGCACAGTACTGGTACTCTTGAGATAGGAGTTAACATTCATTGCTATGGCAGCATCAAGAGGGCTTTATTGTGCATCCATTCAGCATGTATAACATCTAAGTTAAAATTATTCTGTTCAGGCCACTGTGTGCCAAAAGATTGAAAATCTATTCTTCATGTCGAGCATTGTGATTTGGTTGGTGAGTATATTCTTGTTTATCTTTCAAAACTTGGGTAATTTGAGTATATGGTTTATTGATAGTAATGTTTTCTAATAGTAGCATAGCTCATTAGGAGCAGGAGGGTCAAGGTTTCTAGTCTCCAGTTTATAATAAATAGCCTGTAAAGTAAAGTTCAGGCATGGTAGGGCAGCTTGGCCACATGGAATGCCACCCTGTAACATATGGATGCTTCCTGTAGCCTAGACAACCACGTACAGGAAGTGTCGCCAGCTGCAGGAACTTGATATTCGGATTTCGAAACTCGAGCGACAGCTGGAGTCACTGTGGAACATCCACGACGCTGAGAATTATGTGGATAGCTTGTTTCAGAAAGTGGTCAGACCGCAGATTAAGAGAGTACAAGCAGAAGGGGAATGGGTGACCACCGGAGAGTCGAGGAGGACCAGGCAGGTAGTGCAGGAGCCCCTTGAGTCCATCTCGCTCACTAGCTTATTATCCTTTTTGGATACTGGTGAGGGCGTTGGTTTACCTCAGGAGTCCAGCCAGAGCCAAGTCCGTGGCACCACAGGTGGCTCAACTGCATAGGAGGGGAGGAAGAAGAAGGGGATTCAATAGTTCGGGGAACAGACAGACATTTCTGTGGCTATAGACATGACTCCAGAATGATATGTTGCCTCCCTGCTACCAGGGTCAATAATGTCACTGAGCAGCTGCAGGACATTCTTATGGGGGAGGATGAATAGCCAGAGCTTGTGGCCCACATTGGCACCAATGACAGAGGAAGAAAGAGAGATGAGGTCCTGAAAGCAGATCTTAGAGATCTAGGAAAGTGTTTAAAAAGCAGGACTTCAAAGTCCGTAATCTCAGGATTACTTCCAGTGCCATGTGCTATGGAAATAGAAAGGTAGAGCAAATGAACACATGGCTGGAGAGATGGTGCAGAAGGGAGGGCTTTAGATTTCTGAGGCATTGGGACCGGTTCTGACATAGGTGGGACATGTTACACCTTTGCAAGACCAGGACTGACATTCTCACAGGGAGATTGGCTAGTGCTGTTGGGGGAGGTGTTTAAGATGGGGTGGGGTAGGGGGGGTGGGGGGTGGTGGGGAGGAGAGAGAACCAGGGAGGGAATTCAGATAGGAGTGAAACAAAGCTGGTAATGGTAGGAAGAGAAGCAGTAAGTAAAAATGGAAGGCAATGAAAATGAAGACCAGCATCAAATAAGGTCAAAATACAGAAAAATGTTAAAAAGGCAAAATTAAAGACGCACTATCTGAATGCACACAGCATTCACAACAAAGTAGATGAATTGATGGCAAAAATAGAAGTAAACGGGAAGGATAGGCAAAAAGGAGAGGGGTAGTGCTGTTAATAAAGGATGAGATCAGTACTTTAATTAGAAAGGATCTTAGATCGGAAGATCAAGATATGGAATCAGTTTGGGTGGAACTAAGAACAAGCAAGGGCAGCAAACATTGGCAGTTATTTATAGGTCACAAAACACTAGTGGCAGTGTAGGGAATGGTGTAGGTAAGGAAATTAGAGGTGTATGTGACAAGGGCAATACAGTAATCATGGGGGACTTAAATCTACATATAGTCTGGGTAAACCAAATTAACACTCATACCGTGGAGGATGAATTGTTGGACAGTATACAAGATGGTGTTTTAGAACAGATGTTGAGGAACCAACTAGAGAACGGGCTATTTCAAATCTAGTATTGTGCAATGCGAAAGGACCAATTAATAATCTCGTTGTAAAAGAACTTTTAGGGAAAAGTGACCGTAATATGATAGAATTTTGCATTAAATTTGAAAGTGAAGTAGTTCAATCTGAAGCTCGGGTCTTGCATCTAAACAAAGGAAACTACTAAGGTATGAGGGGCAAGTTGGCTGTGGTAAATTGGGAAATTACATTAAAATTTATGATGGTAGACAGGCAATGGCATTTAAAGAATTAATACATGGTTTACAATGAATTTACGTTCCTTTGAGGCACAAAGACCCAATTGGGAAAAGTAGTCCAACTGTGGCTAACAGGAAATTAAAGATTGTATTAGATCAAAGGAAATAAAGTTGCCAAAAAAGTAGTAAGCCTGATGATTGAGAACTTTTTAGAATTCAGCAAAGGAGGACCAAAAAACTGAAGAAGGGAAAATAGAAATTAAAAACAAAAAAACAGACTGTAAAAGCTTCTATAGGTGTGTAAAAAGGAAAAGACGAGCAAAGACAAATGTGGGTCCATTACAGGCAGAGACAGGAGAATTTAAAATGGGGAATAAGGAAATTGCAGAGAAACTCAACAAATGTCTGTCGTTTTGGAGGAAGATACAAAAAAAACCCAGAATCACTCGAGAACCAAGGGACTAGCAGGAATGAGGAACTGAAAGAAATTCGTATTAGTTTAAAAAGTAGTACTGGAGAAATTAATGGGAGTGAAAGTTGATAAATTCCCTAGGCCTGATGATCCACGTCCCAGAGTGTTGAAAAATTGGTAAGGCTGTAGAGATAGTGGGCGCCTTGTTTGAAGATGTGTGATCTTCAAAAATTCTATAGATTCTGGAATGGCTCCTGTAGATTGGAAGGTAGCAAATGTAACCCCACTATTTAAGAAAGGAGGGAGAGAGAAAACAGGGAACTACAGACCTCTTAGCCTGACATCAGTAGTAGGGAAAATGCCAAAAATTATTATAAAGGATGTGATAAAAGAACACTTAGAAAATAATGTTAGGATTGGGCAGAGTCAACATGGGTTTATGAAAAGGAAATCACGTTTCACAAACCAGTTCGAGTTTTTTGAAAATGTAAGGGGAGGTAGTGTGGTGGTAATATCACTGGACTAGTAATCTAGAGGCTCGGACTAATGCTCTGGGGACACAGGTTTAAATCCCACCAATGCAGCTGACGGAATTTAAATTCATTGAATAAATCTGGAATTAAAAGGTAGTCTAATGGTAACCATGAAACTATCAACGATTGTCGTAAAAACCCATCTGGTTCATGTCCTTTAGGGAAGGAGATCTGCCATCCTTATCTGGTCTGACCTACGAGTGACTCCAGGCCCACAGCAATGCAGTTGACTCTTATGTATGCCCTCTGAAATGGCCAAGCAAGTTTCTCATTTGTATCAAACTACTTCAAAGTCTAAAAAACTGGACAGACCACCTGGCCTCGACCTAGACAGCAAAAATGACAACAGCAAGCCCAGCCCAGTCATCGATCGCCTGGGGGCTTCTGCCAAAATTGGGAGAGCTGTCCCACCGATTAGCCAAGCAACAGCCTGGCAGATATACTCACGGAACCATACCTCACGTACAATGTCCCAGACACGACCATCATCATCCCTATGTATGGTGTACGTTCGGGGGGGAGTCCTCAACATTGATTCTGGACCCCATGAAGCCTCATGATATCAGATCAAACATGGGCAATAAATATCTTGCTGATCACCACCTACTGTGCCCCCTAACTGATGAGTCAGTAGTCTTCCATGTTGAAAACAAATTGGAAGAAGCACTGAGGGTGGCAAGGGCACAGAATATACTGTGTATGTGGGACTTCAAGGTCCACCACCAAGAGTGGCTCGGTAGCAGCACCACAGACCGAGCTGGCTGAATCCTAAAGGACATAGCTGCTAGAGTGGGCCTACAGCAGGTGGTGAGGGAATCAACAAGGAGAAAAACCTACTTGACCTCATCCTCACCAATCCACCTGTCACAGATGCATCTGTTCATGATAGTATTGTAAGAGTGACCACCATACAATCCTTGTGAAGATGAAAATCCGCCTTCGCATCGAAGATATCCTCCGTCGTGTTGTGTGGCACTACCACCATGCAAGATGGGATGGATTTTGAACAGATCTAGCAATTCAAAACTGGGCATCCATGAGGCGCTGTGGGCCATCAGCAGCAAAAGTGTATAGAACTACAATCTGTAATCTAATGGCCTGGCATATCCTCTATTCTACCATTACTATCAAGCCAGTGGTCAACCCAGGTTCAATGAAGAGTGTAGGAGAACATGCCAGGAGCAGCACCAGACATACCTAAAAATGAGGTGCCAACCTTGAGAAGCTACAACACAGGACCACTTGCATGCAAAACAGCGGAAGCAGCATGTGATAGACAAAGCCAAGCATCACCACAAATCAGGTCTTTGTAGTCCTGCCACATCCAGTCGTGAATGGCGGTGAATAATTAAATAACTAAAAGGAGGAGGAGGCTCCACAAATATCTTAATGGTGGGGGAGCCCAGCACACTTTTTTATTATTCATTCATGGGATGTGGGCATCGTTGGCTAGGTCAGCATTTATTGCCCATCCCTAACTGCCCCTGTTCAGAGGGCATTTAAGAGTCAACCACATTGCTGTGGGTCTGGAGGTAAGGACGGCAGATTGCATTTTTACGACAATCTGCAATGGTTTCATGGTCACCATTAAACTTTTAATTCCAGATTTTTATTGAATTCAGATTTCACCATCTGCCATGGTGGGATTCAAACCCGGGTCCCCAGAGCATTACCCTCGGTCTCTGGAATACTAGTCCAGTCACAATACCACTGTGCCACTGCCTCCATCAGTGCAAAAGACCAGGCTGAAGCATGTGCAGTCATCTTCAGCCAGAATTATGGGGTGGATGATCCATTTCTGCCTCCTCCTGAGACCCCCAGCATTACAGATGCCAGCCTTCAGCCATTTCGATTCACTCCATATATCAAGAATCAGCTGAAAGCACTGGATACTGCATATGTCCCTGACAACATTCCAGCAGTAGCACTGAAGACTTGTGTTCCAGAACTAGCCATGCCCCTATCCAAGCTATTCTAGTACAGCTACAACACTGGCATCTACCTGGCAATGTGGAAAATTGCCCATGTATGTCCTGTCCACAAAAAGCAGGACAAATCGAACCTGGCCAAGTACAACCCCATCAGCCTACTCTCGATCGTCAGTAAACTGACATAAGGCGGTGTCGACAGTGCTATCAAGTGGCGCTTACTCAGCAATAACTTGTTCACTGACGCTCAGTTTGGGTTCTGCCAAGGTCACTCTGCTCCTGACTTCAAAGCAGCCTTGGTCTAAACATGGACCAAAGGGCTGAACTCCTGAGGTGAGGTGACTGGCCTTGATATTGAGGTAGCCTTTGACCGAGTGTGGCATCAAGGAGCCCTAGCGAAACTGAACTCGATGGGAATCGGGGGCAAAACTCTCCATGAGTTTGAGTCATACCTAGCACAAAGGAAGATGGTTGTAGTTGTTGAAGGCCAGTCATCTCAACTCTGGACAATGCTGCATGGGTTCCTCATGGTAGCATCCTAGGCCCAACCATCTTCAGCTGTTTCATCAACGACCTTCCCTCCATCCTAAGGTCAGAAGTGGGGATGTTTATGGATGATTGCACAATGTTCACCATTTGAGGCTCCTCGGTTACTGAAGCAGCTTTTTTCCATACGCAGCAAGACCTGGACATTATTCAGGCTTGGGCTGATAAGTGGCAAGTAACATTTGTGCCACTCAAGTGCCAGGCAATGACCATCTTTAACAAGAGAGACACTAACCATCACCCCTTGACATTCAATGTCATTGCCATCGCTGCATCCCCCATCAGAAACTGAACAAGACCAGCCATATAAATACTGGCTTCAAGAGCAGGTCAGAGGCTGTGAATTCTGCAGCAAGTAACTCACCACCTGACTCCACAAAGCTTGTCCACCATCCACAAAGGTTTCAAGTCAAGAGTGTGATAGAATGCTCTGTACTTGCATGGGTGAATGCAGCTTCAACAATGCTCCAGAAGCTTGACATCATCCAGGGCAAAGCAGCCCACTTGATTGGTACTCTATCCACCACCTTAAACATTCACTCCCTCCACCACTGACACACAGTGGCAGCAGTGTGTACTATATACAAGATGCACTGCAGCAACTCACCAAGGCTCCTTTGACAGCATCTTCCAGACCTGTGACCTCCAACATCTAGAAGGACAAGGACAGCATATGCATGGGAGCACCACCACCTGTAAGTTCCCCTCCAAGCCACAAAACATCCTGACTTGAAACTATATCAAGGAAAAGGTAGGGCCTAACAGAGATGTACGTGGTAACTTGTGGGTTGATGCAGAAGATGTGGGCAGGGTTCTCAATGAGTATTTTGTCTTTGTCTTCACTAAGGGGAGATATGATGCAGACATTCTAGTTAAAGAGGTGGAGTGTGAAATATTAGATACAATAAGCATAGTGAGAGAGGAAGTACTGGAGAGACTGGCATCCATGAAGATGGATAAATCACCAGGGCCGGATGGATTGTATCCCACACTGTTGAAGGAAGTCAGGGAGGAAAAGCGGATCCTCTGAGGATCATTTTCCAATCCTAACTAAATACAGGGGAGGTTCCAGAGGATTGGAGGTCTGCGAATGTTGTACCATTATTTTAAAAGGATACAAGGGATAGGACAGAAAATTATAGACCGGTCAGTCTGACTTCAGTGGTGGGTAAATTATTGGAAACAATTCAGAGAGGCGGGATAAACTGTCACTTGGAAAGGCACAGATTGATCAGGGATAGTCAGCATGGTTTTGTTCAGGGAAGATGCTGTCTTACTAACTTAATAGAATTTTTTGGGGAAGTAACAAGGAGGATTGATGAGGGTAGTGCAGTGGATGTTGCCTACATGGATTTCTGTAAGGCATTTGACAAGGTCCCACCTGACAGACTGGTCAGGAAAGTGAGATCTCATGGGATACAGAGGAAGGTGGCAGATTGGATCCAAAATTGGCTCAGTGGCTGGAAACAACAGGGCTCAGTGTTGGTGCCCTTACTGAGTGTTGTATATACTAATGATTTGGACATAAATGTGAGAGGCATGATTGGGAAATTTGCAGATGACAGAAAGTTTGGCCATGTAGTTGATAGTGAAGAGAATAGCTGTCAGCTCCAGAATGATACCACTGGCTTGGTTGAGTGGGCAGAGAAGTGGCAAATGGAATTCAATCTGGAAAAGTGTGAGATAATGCATTTGGGGAGGGCAAACAAAGCAAAGGAATACTCAACAAACGGGAAGTTATTGAGAGGGGTAGAGGAAGTGAGAGACCTCGGAGTGCATGTCCACAGGTCCCTGAAGGTGGCAGGACAGGTAGATAAGGTGGTGCTTGCACATGAACAGGAGAGAGAGCACATCCTGAGTGGGGCACAGCCAGAGTGGGTTTTCGGAATTTGCTGCAAAGCGGGAATTTGGTGCATAGGGGACGAGGTGCTCTTTGCATTTTTTCCTTGCTATCCAACTTCTTAAATCTTCAGAGCGTGCTGCAGCAGGAGAGGCTACATGGGAAAGGAATCACTGGTAAGTAGTGGGTAAGGTATTTACTACTTTAATCGCTTATATTTTAAGGTCTTTCTGTGGTTTACAGTTTGTATATTCTACAGTAACGAGGATCAGGAAAGAAGGGCCCTAGAGTAATTGACTTAAAAAGTTTAATTTAAAGGGATAAGTCATGGCAGGAGCTCTCAAAGCCGTGGTGTGCTCCATGTGGGAAGCCGGGGACATTTGCAGTGCCCGGGACCAGCATGTATGCAGGAAGTGTGTCCAGCTGCAGCTCCTGGAAGCTCGGGTTTCAGAGCTGGAACGGCGGCTGGGGACACTGTGGAGCATCTGCGAGTCTGAGAGCATCGTGGATAGCACGGTTAGAGAGGTGGTCACACCGCAGATGAAGGGACTTGAGGAAGGAAGGGAATGGGTGACCACCAGGCAGCCCAAGAGAAACAGGCAGGTAGTTCAGAAGTCCCCTGGGGTCCCGCTCGTAAAATCAGTATTCCGTTTTGGAGGCTGATGAGGGCGTTGGTTCCTCCAGGGAGTGCGGACAGAGCCAAGCTTCTGGAACCACAAGCAGCCTGTCTGTACAGGAGGGGAGGAAGAGCAATAGTAATAGGGAATTCTATAGTCAGGGGAACAGATAGGTGATACTGTGGCCGTCATTGTGACCTCTGGATGGTATGTTGCCTTTCTGGTGCCAGGGTCTGGGATGTCGCTGAACAGCTGCAGGGCATCCTGAAGGGGAGGGTGATAAGGGGGAGGTCATGGTACATGTTGGTACCAATGACATAGGTAGAAAGAGGGATGAGGTCTGGAATCAAGTTAGGCAGTAGACTAAAAAGCAAGACCTCTCTGGTTGTAATCTCTGGATTACTCCCAGTGCCACGTGCTAGCGAGCTCAGAAATAGGAGAATAGCGCAGATGAATACGTGGATTAAGAGTTGGTGCAGGAGGGAGGGTTTTAGATTCCTGGATCACTGGGACCGTTTCTGGGGAAGGTGGGACCTGTACAAGCGGGACGGTCTACATCTGAACCAGAACGGGACTAACGTCCTTCCGGGCAGGTTTGCTAGTGCTGTTGGGAGGAGTTTAAACTAATTCGGCAGGGGGAGGGGACACAGAATGTTAACAGAATAGGGACACATCATAATACAGCAAAACAATCAAGTCAGAGGGAGTACAGCTGCAATAAGCTTCAAGGGAGTAAGGCAAGGCTGGATGGCCTCTACTTTAATGCCAGGAGTATTACAGGTAAAATGGATGAGTTAAGGGTGAGGATTGACATGTGGAATTGCGAAATAGTAGCCATCACTGAGATGTGGTTGAGAGAAGGGCAGGATTGGCAGCTCAACATTCCAGGATATAGAATCTTCAGGCGAGACAGGGGAGGGGGTAAAAGAGGAGGCGTTGCATTATTAGTTAAGGAGTCAGTTGCTGCAGTAAGGAGAGATGATATCTTGGAGGGGGCATCGAATGAAGCTTTGTGGGTAGAGCTTAGGAATAAAAAAGGGGCAACCACATTATTAGGTGATTATTCTAGACCCCCAGATAGTCAGCGGGAAATTGAGCATATATGTGCATAATTTGTGGAGGTGTGTAAAATCAATAACAATAGGGTAATTATATTAGGTGTTTTCAACTTTCCCAACATTAATTGGGATAGACATAGTGTTAAGGGCTTGGATGGAGTGGATTTCTTGAAATGTGTACAGGAGAACTTTTTAGGTCAATGTAGAGGGTCCAACAAGGGACTGCGCAGTGCTGGACCTAATTCTGGGGAATGAAGCTGGACAGGTGACTGAGGTGGTGGTGGGCGAGCACTTTAGCGATAGCGACCACAACATGGTACAGTTTAAGTTTGTTATGGACAAAGAAATCGACAAGTTGCAAAAAAATG
Source organism: Cetorhinus maximus (assembly GCF_964194155.1). Taxonomy (NCBI): domain Eukaryota; kingdom Metazoa; phylum Chordata; class Chondrichthyes; order Lamniformes; family Cetorhinidae; genus Cetorhinus; species Cetorhinus maximus. The sequence continues at coordinate 106,795,054 of NC_135891.1, forward strand.
TTTTAGATTGGGGGAGAGTGGATTTTAGTAAAATAAGGCAGGATCTGGCCAAGGTAGACTGGGAACAGTTACTCGTGGGGAAATCTACAGAGGAACAGTGGGGGTGTTCAAAAAGGAAATAGGGAAGGTACAGGCTCAACATGTTCCCTCTAGGGTGATAGGAAGGAGTAACAAGCCCAGCGAACCATGGATGACCAGAGATATTCAGGATACGATGAGAAGGAAAAGAGAGGCTTTTAGCAGGCACAAGGGAAGCAAATCAGCAGAGGCATTAGTGGAGTACAGACAGTGCAGGGTGGAGCTTAAGAAAGCAATTTGGAGAGCAAAGAGGGGATATGAGAAAGCTCTGGCTGATAAAAGTAGGGAAAATCCCAAGATATTCTATAAGTATATCAATGGGAAGAAGATAACCAGGGAAAGAGTAGGGCCCATAAGGGACCAAGGGGGCAATCTATGGGTGGAGCCAAAGGACATCGCTAGAGTGTTGAATGAATACTTCACGTCCGTCTTCACCCAAGAGAATGAGGATGAAGGTATCGAACTCGGGGAGAGAGACTGCGAGGTTCTTACGCAAATTGATATAGGGAGTGACAAGGTATTGGAGGTGTTGGCAGGCTTAAAAGTGGACAAATCTCCAGGTCCAGATGATTTGTGTCCTAGACTGCTGAGGGAGGCAAGGGAGGAGATCGCAGGGGCTTTGACCCGAATTTTTAATTCCTCCCTAGCCACGGGGGAGGTGCCAGAGGACTGTAGAACAGCTAATGTGGTTCCGCTATTTAAGAAGGGTTGTAGAGATAAGCCAGGGAACTACAGGCCAGTGAGTCTCACGTCAGTGGTTGGGAAACTATTGGAGAAAGTTCTGAAGGACAGTATCTATCTCCATTTGGAGAGGCAAGGTTTGATCAGGGATAGTCAGCATGGCTTTCTCAGAGGGAGGTCATGCCTAACAAATTTGATTGAATTTTTTGAGGAGGTGACCAGGTGAGTAGATGAGGGTAATGCAGTTGATGTAGTTTATATGGGTTTCAGCAAAGCCTTTGACAAGGCCCCACATGGGAGACTTATAAAGAAGGCAAATGCACATGGGATACAGGGTAATTTGATAAGGTGGATTCAAAATTGGGTTAGTTGTAGGAGACAGAGGGTGATGACAGAAGGATGCTTTAGTGACTGGAAGCCAGTGTCCAGTGGCGTATTACAGGGATCTGTGCTGGGTCCCCTATTATTTGTCTTTATATAAATGACATAGATGACTATGTGGGGGGTAGGATTAGTAAGTTTGCGGATGACACAAAGATTGGGTGGGTGGTTAACAGTGAGGTTGAGTGTCTTGGGCTACAGGAAGATATAGGGATGGTCAAATGGGCAGATAAGTGGCAGATGGAATTTAACCCTGAAAAGTGTGAGGTGATACACTTTGGAAGGAGTAATTTGACAAGGAAGTATTCAATGAACGGCTTGGCACTAGGAAGTTCTGAGGAACAAAGGGACCTTGGTGTGTGTCCATAGATCTCTCAAGGTGGTGGGACATGTTAGTGGGGTGGTGAAAAAGGCATATGGGACACTTGCCTTTATCAATCGAGGCATAGATTACAAAAGTAGGGAGGTCATGTTGGAGTTGTATAGAACCTTGGTGAGGCCACAGCTGGGGTACTGTGTGCAGTTCTGTTCGCCACATTATAGGAAGGATGTGATTGCACTGGAGGGGGTGCAGAGGAGATTCACCAGGATGTTGCCTGGGATGAAACATTTAAGTTATGAAGAGAGGTTGGATAGACTTGGGTTGTTTTCGTTGGAGCAGAGAAGACTGAGGGGCGACCTGATCAAGGTGTACAAGATTATGAGGGGCATGGACAGGGTGGATAGGGAACAGCTGTTCCCCATAGTTGAAGGGTCAGTTACAAGGGCGCATAAGTTCAAAGTGAGGGGCAGGAGGTTTAGGGGGGATGTGAGGAAAACCTTTTTTACCCAGAGGGTGGTGACGGTCTGGAATGCACTGCCTGGGAGGGTGGTGGAGGCGGGTTGCCTCACCTCCTTTAAAAAGTACCTGGATGAGCACTTGGCATGTCATAACATTCAAGGCTATGGGCCAAGTGCTGGTAAATCGGATTAGGTAGGCAGGTCAGGTGTTTCTCACGTGTCAGTGCAGACTCGATGGGCCAAAGGGCCTCTTCTGTTCTGTGATTCTGGTAAAGAAAGTATGTGCAATGCTTTCCTTTATTGGGTGAGGTATTGAATACAAAAGCAGGGATGTAGTGATGGAACTGTACAAACCCCTGGTTAGGCCACTGCTGGAATTTTGCGTACAGTTCTTGTCGTCATATTACAAGAAGGACATAATTGCTCTGAAGAGAGTGCAGAGGAGATTTACAAGAATATTGCCAGGGCTTGAAAATTGTAGCTATGAGGAGAGATTGGATAGGCTCGTGTTGTTTTCCTTCGGACAGAGGAGGCTAAGGGGTGACCTAATTGAGGGGTCTGGACTGGGCAGATGGAATATAATGTGGAGAAAATGTAAAGTTATCCACTTTGGTGCGAATAACAGAAATGCAGAATATTTCTTAAATGGTGAGAGATTGAGCAGTGTTGATGTCCATAGGGACCAGGTGTCCTTGTTCATAAGTCACTGAAAGCTAACATGCAGGTACAGCAAGCAATTAAGAAGACAAATGGTATGTCAGTCTTTATTACAAGAGGATTTGAGTACAGGAGTAAAGGGAAGGATATAGTTGCCATAGAGGGAGTGCAGCAAAGGCTCACCAGACTGATTCCTGGGATGGTGGGATTGTCCTATGAGAAGCAATTGAGGAGACTGGGCCTGTATTCTCCAGAATTTAGAAAAATGAGAGGTGATCTCATTGAAGCATACAAAATTCTTACAGGGCTTGACAGGGTAGGTGCAGGAAGGATGTTTCCCCTGTCGGTGGTGGGGGGGTGGACACCAGGGGACACAGTCTCAGAATGGGAGGTAGGCCATTTAAGGCTGAGATAAGGAATTTCTTCACTTAGAAGGTGGCAAATCTTTGGAATTCTCTACCCCAGAGGACTGTGGAGGCTCAGTCCTTAAGTGTGTTGAAGAGGGGAGGTGGTGGCATAGTGGTATTGTCACAACTGGTATTCTAGAGACCTAGGGTAATGCTGAGGACCCGGGTTTGAATCCCACCACGGCAGATAGTGAAATTTGAATTCATTTAAAAAAAAATTTTTAAATCTCATTGACCATGAAAATTGACCATCTCAAAATGACCATGATGTCCTTTAGGGAAGGAAATCTGCCATCCTTACCTGGTCCAGACCAACAGCAATATGGTTGACTCTCAAATGTGCTCTGAACAAGGGCAATTAGGGATGGTCACATCCCATGAACGAATAAAAAAAAACACATTGCTAGATTTCTAGATATTAAAGATATCAAGGGATTTGGGGATAGTGTGGGAAAATGGCATTGAGATAGAAGATCCAACATGATCAAGGGATTGAATAATGGCCTATTCCTGGTCCACCTTCCTATGTCCCTATAAGATCAACAATTTGCATTTATATAACCACTTTACATGGCAAAACATCCTAAGGTGCATAACAGGTGATTTATTAAGAAAAACTTTTGGCACCAAGCCAGACAAGGAGAAATTTGGTCAAAGGAGAAGGTTTTAAGGAGCATCTTAAAAGAGGAGAGAGAGGTCGAGAAATTTAGGGATGGACTTTTGTGGCTTAAGAAAGGACAGGGTGATCAAAACCAGAGATGCGCAAGATGCCAGAATTGAAGGGGCGGAGAGATCTCAAAGTTTGTGGGGCTGGAGGATGTTACAAGGACAGAGAAGGCCGAGTCCAATGAAGAATTTGAAGACAAGGATGAGGATTTTAAATTTGAGGCATTGTCAGATCAGAAGCCAGTGTGTGTCAGCAAGGACCGGAATGATGGGTGAATGGGATTTGGTGTGCATTAAGATATGTAGCACAGAGCTTTGAATGCGCACAAGTTTATACTGAGGATTAACAAAAGAAAAGGAAGAAAAGATTTTGAAAGAAGCTAGAATACTGCCGACCTCTCTTTGCAGCAAGATATTTAAAAGTGTTGTACTTCCAAGTGCAGTTCTGTTATTCGCCATAATTAAACTGTCTGCTGAGATGACAATACTGGATGTTAGTCATTTTAGATATTAGGTAGAGAATTTAACCCAAATTGCTTGAGTTGAGGGAAAAGCTGAATAGAGCTAAAACTGCTCTATGTGGCAGTTTTTGTCAGTTATTAATGAGACCAGTGCTGTGGATATTTTGCCACATATCACATGGTATCAGATCTGGCTCAGTTAGTAGCAGTCTTGCCTCTGATTCAGAAGTTTATGGGTTCAAATTGCACTCCAGGACTTGAGCAATATAATCTAGGCTGACGCTCCAGTGCAGTACTGAGGGACCATTGTACTGTTGGAGGTACCATCTTTTGGATGAGGCATTAAACCAAGGCCCCACCTGTCCCCTCAGGTGGATGTAAATGATCCCTCTATTTTGAGATCAAAGGAGCTAATTTCAGTGTCCTGACCAGTATTTATCCCTCAATCAACATCGCTAAAAACCAGATCTCATCATTATCACATTGCCATTTGTAGGAGTTTGCTGTGCACACATTTTCTGTCATGTTTTCTACAGTACAACAGTAACAACACTTCAAAAGTATTTCATTGGATGTAAAGCATTTGGGATATCCAGCAGTCATGATAGGCACAATAGAAAATATTTTTTTTACCTTGTTTCCCCTTCCTTTTGATTTTAGTAAGGAGGATAATAATATCTTTAGTGATCTCTAGCATTACATTATTAGGCTTGTATATTTATTAGATAAATCCTTTAGACTGACCTGATTTAAATTTACAGCTTACTTTATCTGGTGTTGAGGTCTGTCAATGGAAAGTTGCTTGGATTATCAATGAGCTAATTGCATTGTTTTAATATTTTTATTAGCTGGACACATATATCTAATGCAAAAGGTGATGCCATTGTAATGAAATAGTTTTCTTTGTACAAGTTACAACCAGTTTATGACCTATCTGATGTCACTTCTTCCTTTGTAGCTTTTCAATCATCCAATTTGTGCCCTTCTATGTAAAAAAACTGATTTAAGAGGCCATCATTTTGGACGCACAATGATTTAATCAAGGCCTCACAGATGAAAGTTTCCTCTCTGCCTGTGAGGGCATCTGTGAATTGAGTTGGGGCAGTCTGAACCTAATTTTTTTATTGGTATTGGTCCAAAGTGCAAAACTGGCAATAGTTTGACAATCTCCTGACAGTGCCAGATAGTTCAAGGTGATTTTACACTGATGCAGTGGTGGATATTTTTAAGATGCAGTCGCCAGGTTTCTCCACGTTTGCACTTTGCCAGCCTGTGACATTTCCCCTCATTCACTTTAATGGGTGCAAAATTGAGTGCTAGCAAGAGCATTAAGCTTTATTGCATTAGGTTATGCTGTTCTGACCTTTGAAGCAACTATTTGATAATCGGGTAAGTTCATCTGGGGAAAAAGATACAACTGCTACTACAGAGTAATTCACTTTTGACTGACGTGAACAAAAATGGTGAATATATGCTTCCCTTTTGTTTCCCTTTTGAGCTTTAAATTGTCCTTGCCTACACGTACGTAAGCATACAAAGATAAATTACGAGGAGGTATTGAAGGTATTACTCAAGTTATCAGGTGTAACTAGGCACCATTCAAACATTGCACCTTATCAGAAGATAAAAAGAACAGTTGCAATTAGGCTTTCAGGAAAGCATACGGAGACATTCTTAAAATTTTGTCATGTCCACTTTATTGGAAAGGCAAAAAAACAAACACCGGTCTGGTGTTATTTGACTTATTTGTAGAGGGTATTTTCAGCTGTGTAATGTGACAAAATACTGATGGTGCCTGGAATGTTAGCAATTTGATAGGTTAAAAGTAGAACAGATTAACCTAGTGATAACATTTCACAATGGTCAATATATATATCCAGACAAATAATATGGTTAGTGTTTTTTAATTTTAAATTTATTAGCGGATTCATTGGATTTAGTGTTGCTATTGTCCAAAGAAGGTAATGACTTGTTAACCTGTTTCAAATGTCATTAATAGTCAACCATGTACTTTGTACTGGAGTCACATAGACCAGAGGAGGCAGAAATGCCATGTGCCCTCCCTTGAAAAACAGTTGGTTTCATATGGTTTTTCCAATTAATTCATGGGATATGGACATTGCTGGAAAGACTGGCAATTATCGCCATCCTTAGTTGCTCTTGAGGAGGTGGTGATGAGTTATCTTACTGAACTGCTGCAGTCCATGTGGTGAGGCTGCTCCCTAATGCCAAGATTTTAACCCAACAACAGTAAAAGAACTGTGATTATATGCTCATTGGGGAGGTGTATGAAACTTGGTGATGTTCTACACCTCAGCTGCCTTTGTCCTCTACAAGATGCAAGAGATTGTGGGTTTGGTCGGTACTGTCAAAAAAAAACCTGTCGTGAATTGCTGCAGTGCATCCTGTAGATAGTTCACATTGTAGCCACTGCTGGCCGGTAGTGGAGAGTGTAGACGCTTAAGCTGATTGATGGGATGCCAATCAAGGGAACTGCTTTGACCTGGATGATGATAGCCTCCTTGAGTGTTGTAACAGCTGCACCCATCCAGGCCAATGTTCCCTTTAAGCTGCACAGCAACCTAGACAGATACCTAGTGCAGGAATAGAATTTCATTGTGTGCCTGTCTCAAAATAATACAAAGATTATTTGGTTGTACATTAATGCACTCTTTAGGTAGTTGGAAATAACTCTTTGTGACGTAGGAGTGCGTTGACTAGCTGTAACCCTGAATCTACAGGGGAGCCGTGCAGTGGCTATTTGTTCTAATAAATGTACTGGGAATGAGTGTAGTGACTATTCTGCATATAAATTTGATGAGTATGGTGGCTTTCTTCTGCTATATGTACAGGAGAGGAGTGTAACAGTATTGCACATGGGAAAAACATGTTTTATGTCTTGAGCCTGCCAATTTTGAAATTTCTTCTTGCTGCCAGAATTCAAAATGGTATGTGTACCATTATAATTGCAGACTTCAATACAGATTAAATGCTAAGAACCAATTGTATATTTTAACCATTTAAAGTAGCATTGCAATTTAATTTCTTACTGATTCTACCTGTAAATATAGAACACAAGAATGTGATCAAGGGCTTCCTGGTAAAACTATGTAAAAGCTGCAGTTGCATGCAGCCATTTGTTAGGTAAGAGTGTGAATTGTTCTCCAATTTACTCCATTTCTGTGGAGAAGAACATTCATCTGAAATGTTAGCTTGAGAATGAAGTATGGCTTGGACTGGGAAAAAATTGTTCTGTGCATAGTACTAAATATATATTACTTTTTTATGGACTGGGAATGATTATTTCATGGAATTGGGCACAATTATATACTTTGTGCCATGACTGATGTGCTATATAAATTGCATTTAGCACAGTTTGAATGATTACAGAAGTGATTTGAAGATTTGCTGGCTATTAAATCCCGGAATGTGATGCTAATAAAAGGGTTTGTGGGCATTTTCACTAGGCTTTAACGCAGCGGCATAATTATTGCTGTAATTGGCTGTCACAACATAGTAAAATCAAATTATGGCCATTCCATGATTTTAGAATTTTGTCTTCTGCACATCTCTGTTTTAAAGCTGACCATTTTCTTTTGTCATTTCAAATAAGTAAATTTTAACCTAGTGAAACATCTGATTTTTACATAAGTGCTGGTTATTCCTACTGCAGAACCATCATTATTGGTATGTATCTAGTAATTTGTGTTACTAAGCTGTGGAGCTACTGGAATTCATGCATGCTGAAATTAATTAGCTGAAATTGCTCACCAGCTGACTGAATAATAACAGCTTGCAGTGAGTTTGGATTTTTGGGCATTAGCAAATAAGATATAGAGTCAGTGGGCTAATTGAAGATGATCTGAGCACTATCAATTTTTACTAACTATACCAATAACTAAAATTGTGAACAAATTTTTTGAACAAACTAATTCATGAATGAAAATATATATCTCTCTATATCATTAAGAACTATAAAGCTGAAATTACTTTATGCAGGTAGTAGCACACTGGCTGCCTCACTTGAGATCTTGCTGGACTGTCCAATTCGAGACTGGAACAGCGCCATAAAAGCTGCTGAGGCTTATGCCAGAACTTCATGCTAATGTTGGGAATATTCAAGCTGCAGCTGTAATGCTCTATACATTTTATTTTAATCCGAAAGTCTGAATGGAATACCAACAACTAAGCTTGTTCAGCCTGTGAACTCTCCCTCCCAGACATCATAAATGCCTGGAAGTTCTAAAGAAGACCTAACCATGATTTGTTAGGGAGAGCTGCCTGGCAGGGAGAATAAAGTTTTTGAAAAAAGACTAAGGGAATACTTTGAAACATTGTCGGATTAATGAAATATACACCAACTAGTTGCAAAACATTAGGAATCTAGCAAAGCAATAGCCAATAATTAACTGAAAAAAAACTTGAAAAACAGCTTAGAACTTTTACTGCAGTTGAATAGAGGTGTTGAGCCTGCACTATTTCATCTTCCTGAGCTTTTTAAAAAAGTAAAAAATAAAGAAGAGTACTTAAATTTTGAGATGTACTGAGTTGTCTGTGTGGCCCTCTTTAGCAGCAGTTTCTTTGCTTGTATGGTTCACTTATTAAGATTAAATTGCTTGACATAAAGGCAAAGTAGTTCATCAGAAAAGCATGAGGAAAATCAGAAGTCTATTCACCTCCTAGCAGCTGGTTATACAGCATCACCTGATGAGGGTTGTCTGCCAATGTTTAACAGGAAATGATGAGCCTAAGAGTTAACCTAAAAGATAAAAATGCCAAACAGTTGGTGAAAAAATACAACTTTACTGTGTATTTCTACCCTTACCTATAGCTGTGGTTGCACTTCCTAATGTTACCAGGCACTAATATGCACACAATTTGAAATAAAATTAACTACTTTTTGGGATTCTTTAACAGAATTTCACATGTTCAACTTTACTGTCTTTGTTTTCTGATGTTGTTTTATTCTATCCCCAGGAATACACATGTCCAAGATGTGACTCTGGTTTTATAGAAGAATTACTTGATCAAGTACCAAGGTAAAACAGCATCTTTGTACAGTATTGTCATAACTAGATTTTTAATTTTTTTAAAAATTAAGTCTTTGAAGAAATTTCTGTAACATCATAATGTCCCACGTAATGTAGTTTGGACCAGCGAGATAAAAATAGATTGGCTGAAAAATTATAATCCAAGAGTAGAACTGTAATCTTCCTTAGATTTGCAATTATGGGTATCAGAATCAAATTTGGCAGAGTGTACTTGTGAATGACTGATTTTTTTTTATGCCAAAGAAAGAGTAAGCTATCTATTACATCCTGAAGAATATTATAAATACTGAACTTTATTGAAAGTACCACCTTAAGAACTAGACCTGTGTATACATGGATCTTCCAGTTCCTTTTGACTTGGCACAGCACAGTAATGTGAAGCAGTTACAGGCACAATCAGTTTGCTCAGAATTTCTGAACGCAACTCATGGCTCTTGTACCATTTTGTTTTCCCCCCCTTCTTCCAATTTCCCCCCCTTCTTCCAATTTCCCCCCCTTCTTCCAATTTCCCCCCCTTCCAATTTCCCCCCCTTCCAATTTCCTCCCCTTCTTCCAATTTCCCATTCATTCCCAGTTTTTACTCTGAAACCCCACAACTTTGAGCTTTTGTAGTAGACACTTGCGTGAAGCTTTGAGAAGATCATTGGAACCATAGCTACTTGTGGGGTTTATCATAGTGTGCTTGCAACGTTACTTCCTCAGAAAAATTAGTTGGCTATCTCTCTCTCCACAGTGTTTATAGATCCAAGAACTACACCACCCCCATCGCCAAACTTTAGTCAAAAGTGCATAAAACCTCAATGTAGTACTACCAAACTCCAGGCCTCCTTCTGAGTGCTACCAGATCTTTATAGCAGCCCACTAAAGCTGATAAATCTATGTCTCCATTAATGCTATTTTGTGTAACACCTGTTGTCTGCCAAAACAACTGACACACTGAGCAACATCAAGGGACACTGGTTGATATAAAGAAAGATCTTGCAGGTATAGTTCTTCCAAGTAGACTTACTTCTCGCTGTACTTAAGCATAACCTCTGATGCTCCGATAAGCATTTTGGGAGATTATAATATGTATACAGTCCAAGTATAGTTTATATACAATGACAATCCTTCACAATGTTCAATTGTGACATATTTGCTGTTAGTGAAGGAAATGGGTAGATTGACCTGGAAATTTAAAGGCACTTGTCTACAAACTTCCCTCTCCCAACAGTAATTAAACTGTTAACTGACCTCAGGCTTGTGCTTATTTAAACAGTTTGGTAAGTCTTGGATAGAATGGCTAGATAAATGCAGTTCCAACTTAATATTGTGCCAAATAGCCCACAACCATTGTTGTTCTATTGTTTGGAAACAGCACATTGTTCACAGTAAATTAGACAATGTCAGGGAATGTTGGTAGTGGTAGCTAAGTATTAGTCTCTGTAAGTAGGATACATTTGGTAAATGCTTGATGGAATACTGATTCACGCTGTTACGCTTTTAGGCTGGACTTCATGTCCAACACATTTTCCGATGGAGCAATTTGAGGTCTCTTTACTGAATTTTAACTCAGCACTATCTTGATCTAATGTCCCCACTGCAAACAATGCTTGATAAGAGAGGCTGAAAAATGATGTAAAGGAGAATTATTTATGTCATGCTGGATTTATTAAGAGATTGTGAAACAAAAAGAATATTTTCAAATGAATGGCCTGGTTTTTTTTCTTCTGTATTCTGCACAGAATCCTCATGCTAAGGTAGTTGTTGGTTACTGCTTTCAGTCTTGTTTTTGAACTCCATGGATTACTCTGCAAAAATTCTTCAGGAAGGTGCAGTGTAATTTGGTCATCATGCATTATCAATAGTCATTACGTTTCATAGTGGCAGACATTTCCATTCTGTTAAAACAAAGACTTTGCTACCATGGAAATGGAGTTGGAACTCTGCTTGGAAAGTATCATATCTGTTTGAACTGGATACTTAATAAAATTGTAATTTTTGGGGGTGCAGTAAAGTCTCTTAATAACCTTTGTGGTACCATTGTTTTATGGACCAGGTGGTGTTGTGCTGAGAGTTGACCGAGAATGTTAAGTTCATAGTCAGGAAAGGTCTGCATGTTGAATGAACTACAAAGAAGCTTTTAATGAGTTGTCCATGTCCTACTTGATTTTCTACTTGTCTTGCCTTTTCCACACTCGAAAGGCAAAAGTTCTTCCAGCACACATGCCAAACAAAAAAAGGCCACTTGGGGTGAGATGCTGGGTAGCTGCTGCTGCACACTGTGGTAATGCAAGCATGAGTTTCTACCTTCTTGGGTGGGGGAAGGAAGAAGAATTGCTTTCTCATGGAATTGGCCTAATAATCATTGCTAAAACCTGTATGCATTTGTGTTTATTAATGCACTTTCCGTTCTGTCCTTTGAATGTTCAGCCCCAGTGTCCGTTGTCAGTAGGATTTGCAGGCATGATTACCTGAAGTGATTCTTGAATGTTGCTTAAAAAAATAGAAACTCTTTTTGTCAAAGCTTTTCGTCTTGCACTCATCAGGACACTTCACAAGAAAATACCAATATCAGGAGAAACAACATATTTATACTGTATGAAAGGAGAATGCTGATTGGTAGAGGCATTGCCATGGCGAATGCATTGACAATGCCACACATGTATACACATTGCGCATGTTTCAACCAAACAAACTAAATGACAGCCATTTGCCGGTTCATTCTCCAGGGCAATATCTTGACCAATCAGAGTCGAGCTGCCTGGTTTAAATTTCAAACAATGCTGGGAAGTTAACTGTCAGTCACCATCAACTGGTGTATTCTCCATGCCAACACCTCTACCAATCAGAGCCCATTTGCCAGCTAATCAGCACTCTCTTTTCTTACAGTATAAATATGTTGTTTCCCTTGACATTGCCGTTTTCTTGCGAATTGTCATGTTGAGTGCAAGACGAAAAGCTTTGACAAAAAAGTCTCTTTCTTCAGCAATATTCAAGTGCTGTACTATCAAACGACTATTTGAAGTGATTTTCTTCATCACCTTCCAAGCTGACAGTATTATATTATTGCTGATTGTTCAGACATTACTTTTTTTCCTCTGCTCTGACTGCTACAAATCAGCATCAAGTACTGGATCTGATGCTAATCTGCAGCATTTCCTGTGCAGGTGCTTAAGCGTTATAATGGTTGCCCATTGATCAGCTTCCTGATAAGATGAGGAACTCAGAATGGTAGGTTTCTAAGTACTTTGCATTGATTGAAGATCCTCCTCCTTTAAACAACAACTAAGGTACCACTGAGGATAGGCTAGATCATTTAATCAGTTCCATTTTACAGAGCATGCTGATTATGTTGCTATTTAAAGTAAAATGAGCCATAAAAATTTTTTTCGTGAATGGCTGGCCACAATGAAGGAAGCTGCAGACTACAATCTTGCCAGGATGTGTGGAACGTGAATCTAGAGTTATCCATGAATCTTGTGATCTTTGCACAATATATTCAGTTCTTCTTGAGAACTATTGGGATTTTGAAACAAAATAGAACAAAATAACTCTTAACTGAAATTGTTATGTTCGGCATTCATATGGTCTCTGATTTTAATTCAGCAGTTGGTACAGGTGAAGCAGACTGCCTTATTGTGCATTAATCTTTAATAACTAGTTGCAAATTCTTATGGAAATTATACCTTATGACATTTTTAATTATGTAATATTTGAAATTCTTGTAGAAATACTGAAAATGGCTCAAGTTCAACAGCTTCCACGAGTGACCAGACTCGACAGTTATTTGAGGTTGGTAGCATGGTTTTCCCAGGGTTTCAAGTTTTAATTACTCTGCAGAGTGTAATTATTTTCTTATGAATGTGTTGTATCCGTTCCTGACTTGGTTTTTGATAGAGCTACATTTTCAATGAATAATTGCTCTCTCTACTATAACTTTTTATTTCTGCTTAAAATCTTACAGTGATGTTTTAATCCTAGCCAATACAAAAGTATTAAAGTATGCATTAAAAAAATTACTTAGTGATTAGTTTAGATCATCAGTATCTTACCCTGAAAAGATTGGCGACATCATTCTCTAATAAACTAAGCATGTGATAGGGTGCCACCGTCACATAGACCTTTACTTCACTCGCACACCACCAACCACCCGGTAAAGCAGGGGTCCCTAAACTGTGAGTCATGACCCCTCCATGGGGTCACAGGACGAGATTTTGAGGTTGCAAGCTCTGAGGCAGCAATGTCAGTCGTGGAGCTTGGACTTAGTTTTGACAACTGTAAGGCCCCTTTAAATATTTGTATTCTTTTTCTGTCGGTGGGCGTAGCTCTATCGTCCGTTCTCTGAGGCCCATTTGCTGCAACAACCACGGCCTGTAAAATGCAGCAGTTTTAAACCCTCTCTCTGGTCTAGAAATATCCCTCCACTCAACAACCCTTCCCCCTCCCCTCCTCTGTGTCTGAGGCATTAAAATGGGATCACATCAGGAAAAGGTTGCAGAAACACTGGGGAAATGATGCAGTTAATAGCTTTAACTGGTTATTAAACAATACTGCAATTATTTATATGGAATCGCCCAAGAGCTTTAAAGGTTTCCATTCCTGCCAAAACACTGAAACAACTTTAAACAAAGTTGTGTGTGACAGCCTTTGTGACTGTAGCTATGGTGCATTATTCTCCCTTGTCCTCATCAAATTGTCTGCAGCCTCTAACATGGCCAACCACACCACCCACCTCTAAAATTGTTCCTCCATTGTCCAGTACAATTGGACTGCCCTTGCTCAGTTCAACTCTTGTCTATCCAGATCATTTCCAACAATAGCTTCTTGACCTGTCCTTGCACTGTTACGTCAGAGTCCTGTGAGGACCTAGCCCTTCCACTTCCTCATCTACATGCTGATCCTTGGCGGCATCATCTGATATGGGGTTGGGATCCACATGTACACTAACGCCACTCAGCTCTATCTCACCACCGTTTTTTCTGACACCTCTTGTTGTCTCTGTGTTACCAACTTTTAACATCCCATCTTGTTAGGAAGATCAATGCCATGACCTTCAGCCCTTGCTGCAAACTCCACTGATTTCATTACATTGCCACCAGGTTTCAATATCGCAGATTTAAAATGCTCATTCTGTTATCCAGATCCCTTCATATTCTTGCCCCTCATTATCTCCAACAGCCTGTAATCATACAAACCTCCAAGAACTCTGTTGCCCTGCAACTGTAGTATCTTATGCCTTTCCTTACCATTGGCAAGTTTTCAGCTGTTTAGACCCTAAATCTGTTGAAAGTAACCTTCTTAAACCTCTCCACTTTCTTCTCCTTTTAAGACCCTCTTTAAGACTCACATTTGACCAAGCTTTTAGTTATCCTTAATAATGTATCTTTTGATTTCTTGCTGTTTTGTGATTGCGCTTCTGGAAAGTAAGAATGCCCTCGCTTACTGGTTGTTTTGTTTTCTGCTCAGGAGAAATGTTACTAAAGCAAAACTAAAACAGAAATGTCTATAATGATCAGCCAAAGCCACGTGATAGATGCTGACCTTTTGGGGAACCCAACACTACCTCCAAGCTCACTGGAGGAGGATGTACATTAATCTAATTGGACCATATGTTCGATGAGGTTCAGATGTCCACTGGAGAGCCAATCTGCTCAACACCCTTGTCTCGAACAAATTTCTCCCAACTTGCCAAGAATGGTATTTTCAGGATGTCTCTGGCCTTTCTACAGAAGTTCTGAGATAGCATCCTGTTCCATGGCTTATGTTGGTTTCTGATCCAATTTTCTAAATCTTAAATCAATGGAAGATGTTTTCGATTTGAGCCCTCCCAAAGCTTGACAACTGGTATTTTGTAAATCTTCAAATGAAACCATAATTTTACTGTGCAAATGCCACATTCGTTCTTGAAACAGAAGTGATTTCCTTTTTTTAAGTCTGGTTCTCTTTATCACTTGAAATCATATGTGGCAAGATAAACTATGCCGATGGATGCACTACCAATTTATCTGAATTATCTTCATTTATAGTTTTAACTTGGGTTATAATGAGAAAGATTACGCTTGTCTACAATGAAAGTTGATATTTTACCTGTAATTCTGTATTATTCAAGACTATTTTTTACTTATTGTTTTAGATCCTTTGTTTCTCCTTGCAGTCTACATAGTCACACCTAACTCATGGATAGTTCCAGCTCTTTGTGTGTTTTGTTCACATTCCAAGGTGCTGTTGTAACAGATTATGAAAAATTTAGTCAGATATGCTGATGGCCAATGCTCTGTTTATATCACATAGAGGATCTCTTAACTTGAGCCAGTTATTTTCTTCACGTAGCTGTTGCATTCTTCCATGTTGTAAAATATGCACTCAAAGTTCCATACTAGCATAATGTAATGCAACGACCCATATGCACAATACAGTGTGGATGGAATACTGCTCATATGGAAGATAAGCATCAACATGGACTGGTTGCATTGAGTGTCCTTTTTCCATGTTGTAATTTGTATAATTTAATGCTGTTAATGCATGTTGCCTCCAAATGTATCAACATTAGACACATGCATATTTTAACTGACACGTTTGGAAAGATATTTAAAAAAGACTTTCATTGTGCTTTCGTTAGTCTCCCAATTAAGACCTAGTTATAATTAACGACTGCAGGAGAAAAAGCCAGACCTTATTTTGATGGTTTGCAGTGCAACTATTCATTGTGTATGTTCCTTCAGTGTAAAAGATTTGTCCTCCCTGATATTGAACAGAGCTCAACACAACAAACTGCCTTTCTGCACTTGAAAGTGACAATGAGGATGAAGTTAGGTAGCCTTCAAAAATGGGTGCAGAGATCATGAAGCACATAGTGTGAAATACAAGCAGCGTGCATCCTTTGTGCTTCTTTTTTTATTCATTTACAGGATTTGGGCACCGCTGGCTGGGCCAGCATTTATTGCCTATCCCAGAGAAGGTGGGCCATGCCCATGAGAAGGTGGTGGTGAGCTGCCGCCTTGAACCGCTGCAGTCCCTGTGGTGTAGGTACACCCACAGTGCTGTTAGGGAGGGAGTTCCAGGATTTTGATCCAACAACAATGAAGGAACGACAATATATTCCCAAGTCAGGATGGTGAGTGACTTGGAGGGGAACTTCTAGGTGGTGGTGCTCCCATGTATTTGCTGCCCTTGTCCTTCTAGATGGTAGTGGTCTTGGGTTTGGAAGGTGCTGCCTAAGGAGCCTTTGTGAGTTTCTGCAGTGCATCTTGTAGATGGCACACACTGCTGCCACTGTTAGTTGGTGGTGGAGGAAAGGGTGCCAATCAAGCAGGCTGCTTTGTCCTGGATGGTGTCAAGCTTCTTGAATGTTATTGGAGCTGAACTCATCCAGGCAAGTGGAGAGTATTCCACCACACTCATGACTTGTGCCTTGTAGATGGTGGACAGGCTTTGGGGAGACAGGAGGTGAGTTCTGCTGTAGGATTCCTAGCCTCTGACCTGCTCTTGTAGCCACAGTATTTATATGGCTAGTCCACTTCAGTTTCTGGTCAGTGGTAGCCCCAGCATGTTGTTAGTGGGGAATTCAGCTATGGCAATGTCAAGGGGCGATGGTTACATTCTCTCTTGTTTGAGATAGTCATTGCCTGGTACCTGTGTGGCTATTTTACAGGTCTTGCTGCATTTGGACATGTTCACAATCTTGGAAGCAATCCAAGACTTCTGCACAACTCATGATCTTCATTGGGTGCATACATCAGCACAGTGGCCCAGAATTGTAGCTTGCTAGCCTGCGCTCTTAAGGGAGAAGTGCATTGTGGCTGGAACAGGTGCTGACAGCCGTGCAAGAAGTGAACCTGACCTCAAACAGTGAAGAGTAGCACTACGTGGGAGGGACCAGGCTCCAAGATTTTCTATTGTTGCACTTGAGATCTGGGGGCAGAAGATGAAAAGCAAGAAATCTCTCCTGAATCCACGCCTCATCATCAAAAGGCTTTGAGAGTAGATAGCCTTAGAGACCAATTCCTGGAATCCAGCCCCCAAGACCTGGATGCAGTGCTGCAAGAAATTCAGTGGTCTCTCCGAAGTGGCAAGGTCAGTGCATGCATCTTCAAATGCCACATCATGCCATCTGTAGCAGTACCCTCAGCTGCCACTCAATTCATAACATGCCCCTCACCATCTACCAACAACCTCTTTTGATCAAGTCTCACTCCTAACATTCATATGCTTCACTGCATGCTCATACCTTGGCACTGCTGCAGGTACACCCACTTCTCAAATCTTGCACAAACTGCCAACTATTCAATCATGGCAGCCATATCATCTGTACAGATTTCATGACATTCACTGACATCCTTCCTTCCTTTCTTGTAGGACAAGGTGGGGCACAACTGGAAGCAGCAGGAGTTAACCAGAGGGGATAAGCACACCTTTGTGTTCTAGCCCATGTGGAGGAGACTCTGCTGGCCAGTATTGGAGCAACCGTTGCTAAGACCATGGCCAGTAACATGCTAAAACAACTGAAGATGAACCTTTGTGCCTAATCCTCCTTCTCATGTCCCACTTGCTCCATATTCCACCATCTCCTGAATTAAAAGCTGCAGGTGCTGTAGCATGCTCCACTTTCTTCCTCCCATCCCCACAATTTAACCCTCGTGCCTTTTACCTTTCAGACATCCAAGAGGTCCAAACTGGTCAGGTAGTGGAGGAATATCAAAGAAGAAAGTGAGGAAGGTACAACACCATTACTTGATTTCACACTCTTGGCCAGCAGCTCAAATGTTGACATTGCACCTATCTTAAAGAAAAGATTAGAGGCAAGATCACCTGCTGTGAGACAGGGCTGCTGACCCCAGGGCAAGGATAGTGCAGGTACCAGTTTTCCAGAACGTGAGTTCTGCACAGGTCTCGGATGAAGACTTCGATGTGAAAACCTACAGAAGAAGACTGATGGGCAATACATCAAATGCTTGTGTTTGGAAGCCTCTTGGAGCCTGCGCTCAATTTCCAGGAGCATGGAAGTATCCAGATCCAACTCGGCACATAGCTTGGAGCACATCTTTCCCAGCAAAGAAGTGGTGGCCAATCCATGAGCACGCTGTGGGGCCCAGCTGTGATGCACCATCCAATGGTCGATGTTTCAGCTTCTATTGCAGGATTAGCAGCTTGCACCAAAAGTCTGAATGCTGTAGTGAAAGCTCAGACTGTTCTTATGCAAGCTTAGACTACTGCGAACAAGACTGAGAGTACCATTGTGCAAAGGAGCTTGCAGCATGTTGGAGCAATCCAGGATTGCCCCAGGAGAATGGCAATGTCTAAGGATGACCGCATTCATGCTCCCATCACTGCTCTGCAAATGTCCTTGCAGTTGCCTGTCAGCCAATCAGCCCAAACTGCTGCCACACATACTGAAATGCAGTCTGAAGTCAGGCCCATAGCTCCTGCAAGATCATCTGCAACTGAAAACCAGCAGCTTTTCATCAGTTACATTGCATCACTGGGGATGGCACATCATAGGAGCTATAGGACAGGTAAAAGCACATAGAAGATGGGAGCTAAGGGACAACACAAAGGTGATTAGTTTAATTGCATCTGGAATATGGCATGATTTGATTTGATAATTTTTGTGTGCATTGTTTATTTTGTGTGGCTTCTACCTTTGTGCTGTGTTCAAGAGAATGGTGTGATGATCAGTTATAGAGATGGGAAGTAGTGTTGGAATTGTTGATGAATGGGGAATTGGGGCTGCTGTTACTGGTGTTGCACTCAAATTAATTCTTCACAGCCTGCGCAGAAAGGAGCTGTCTAGCTTGGTGCCTCTCTTTCTCTTCCTACTGTTCATCTTCCTTCTCCTCAGCTACTTGCTCGATAGCTGATGACAAGGATTGACCCCTTATGATGGTGAGGATGCAACAGATTACAACAAATCATGAGACCTGCTCAGTTGAGTACTCCAATACAGCCTAGGCGTTGTTGTTTCAGCATGACAGTGGCCTGCTGTATCAAATTTCTCCTAATAGCGTGGCTCTTATTGTAAAATGCTGCATACTTGTGTGTGGGTTGCAGTGTCTTCAATGGATAGCCCTTTTCGCAGAGTACCCATCCTTTGGTTTGCCATGGTGGTTGAAAATGCAGCTGGAACAGTAATTTACTGCAGAATTAAGGTATCGTCACTACTACCAAGATGCTGGGCGTTGTATGGCCTCTCAAATGGATGTTGAGGGAATGAAATCTATTTTGGTTCTAGTACATGGCAGAGTTGATATGCGATATTTATATAGTCAGTGACATCTTGGAGGGTCGTGGGTCTTTGGAACTCTCTTCCTGAAAAAGGTGCTGGAAGCAGAATACTTTTAAGGCAGAGGTAGATAGATTCTTGATAAGCAAGGGGGCGAAAGGTTATCGGGGGTATTATGGGAATGTGGAGTCAATGACATCCTGCATCATGACGTAGCCTGCAGCCCTGGCAAGTCCTTATGGAAACTCTTGCCTGCTTATCTTTGGCAAGAGAGAATGAAATGTTCTTGGCTCTCTTGGAGTTCATTGAAGTTCTGTATCCCCTTACATAATATTAGATCGCAAACTGCGAGAAGTTGTAGACAATGCCAGAACCAGCTTGGAAGGATAAAAGTTTATAGCTATGGTCACCTTCACAGTCATTGGCAGTACAATCTTTGTTTTGCTTTGATGTTGCATTGTTCCACACTTGGGTTCAGCTGAAAACCGTCTTTTCTTACAAATGTACGAATTAGGAGGAGTAGGAGTAGGCCACTCACCCCCCTCGAGCCTGCACCGCCATTCAATAAGATAATGTCTGATCCGATTGTAACTTCAACTCCACATTCCCATAATACCCCTGAAAACCTTTCACCCCCTTGCTTATCAAGAATCTATCTACCTCTGCCTTAAAAATATTCTGCTTCCACCACCTTTATCAGGAAGGGAGTTCCAAAGACTCACGACCCTCAGAGAAAAAAAAGTCTCCTCATCTCTATCTCAAATGGGCGATCCATTATTTTAAACAGTGACCCCACTAGTTCTGGATTCTCCCACAAGAGGAAACATCATTTCCGCATCCACCTTGTCAATACCCCTCAGGACCTTTAAAAGTTTTGATCAAGTCGCCTTTTACTCTTCTAAATTCTAGCACATACACGCATAGCCTGTCCAACCTTTCTTCATAACCCATTCCAAGTATTAGTCTAGTAAACCTTCTCTGAACTGCTTCCAACGCATTTACATCCCTTCCTTAAATAAGGAGACCAATACTTTACACAGTACTCCAGATGTGGCCTCACCAATGCCCCGAATAACTGAAGCTTTGTATTCAATTCCCCTCACAATAAATGTTAACATTCTATTCGCCTTCCTAATTACTTACTGTACCTGCATACTAACCTTTTGCGATTCATGCACTGGGACACCCAGACCCCTCTGCATCTCAGAGCTCTGCGATTTCTCACCATTAAGATGATAATGCTTTTTTATTCTTCTTGCCAAAATGGACAATTTCACATTTTCCCACATTATAATCCATTTGCCAGACCTTTGACGACTCACTTAACCTGTCTATATCCCTTTATAGCCCCCTTATGTCCTCTTCATAACTTACTTTCCTACCTGCTTTTGTGTCATCAGCAAATTTAGCAACCATACTTTGGGTCCCTTCATCCAAGTCATTTATATAAATTGTAAAAAAAATTGAGGCCCCAGCACTGATCTCTGTGGCACACCACTTGTTACATTTTGCCAACCAGAAAATGACCCATTTATGCCTACTGTCTCCTGTTCACTAGCTAATCTTCTGCCCATGCCAATATGTTAGCCCCTATACCATGAGCTTTTATTTTTCACAATAACCTTTGATGTGGCACCTTATCAAATGTCTTCTGGAAATCTAAGTAGAGTGCTTAGTATATCCACCGGTTCCCCTTTATCCACAGCACATGTTACTACTTCAGAGAACTCCAATAAATTGGTTAAACATGGTTTCCCTCTCACAAAACTATTTTGACTCTACTGCCTGATTACCTTGAATTTATCTAAATTCCCCTCCTATGACATCTTTAATAATAACTTCTAACATTTTCCCAATGACAGATGTTAAGCTAACTGGCCTGTAGTTTCCTGCTTTCTGTCTCACTCCTTTTTTGAATAAAGGAGTTACATTTGCTACCTAATGGAATGTTCCCCAAATCTAGGGAATTTTGGAAAATTAAAACCAACACATCACCTATCTCGCTAGTACCTTTTAAGATCCTAGGATAAAGTCCATCAGGACCTGAGGACTTGTCAGCCCGCGCCTCCAACAATTTGCTCAGTACCACTTCCCTGGTGATTGTAATTTTCCTGAGTTCCTCCCTCCCATTTCCTGATTTATAGCTATTTCTGGGATTTTACATGTACCCTCTATAGTGAAGACTGATGTAAAATATCTGTTCAATTCATTTGCCAACTATTATTTTCCATTAGAAAATGAGTCTGGGGAATTAATAAAGGACCAATGCTAACTTTGTTAACTTTTCTTTTTTAAATACCCATAGAAACTCTTACTATCAGTTTTTATATATCTAACTAGCTTTCTCTCATACTCTAATTTTTCCCTCCTTATTAATCTTTGTCATTCTTGGCTGTTTTTATATTCTGTCCAATCTTCTGACCTGCCACCCATCTTTGTGCAATTATATGCTTTTTCTTTAAGCTTGATACTATCTAACTATTTTAGTTAACTACGGATGGTGGGTCCTCCCCTTGGAATTTTTCTTTTACTTTGGAATGTATCTATTCTGTGTATTCTGAAATATCCCCTTAAATGTCTGACACTGCATCTCTATTGACTATCCCTTAACCTAATTTGCTAGTTTACATTAGTTAGCTCTGCTTTCATGCTCTCATCATTGCCCTTATTTAAATTTAAAATACTAATCTTAGACCCCCCTCCTCTCTCCCTCAAACTGAATGTAAAATTCAATCATATTATTATTATTATTATTATTATTATCCTCCTCCTCTCTTCCATCTTCTAGTAACCAGTTATTCTCTGGTCATTCTCCCAGTCATGCTCTGTTCCAAGGGGAAGCCCAGTTAATGCAAGCACATCAGGGAGCAACTGGTTTGCGCAGAAGCCTTCAAGTCAGCAAAAGGTCCTCGAGTACCTGCCACATCAATCCTGTAGACTTCCAAAATTTGAAACAGCTATAGGAAGCATTAAACTTCTGTCGATCTCAGCAGCAGCCAGAAGAAATTAACCAGCTACTCAACGATAAGTTGTTGATTATTCTTTTAAATAGTGGAGTGGGGCAATGGGATGTCCTTCTTACTTGTTAACGCATGTTCAGTTGCGTGAGGTTAAGAGAGGGAACCCCACATTCCAGTAATGCTCTCTCTAAAACTCACGCAGCTGGACATGCATTAACAAGTATGAAGGACACCCCGTTGCCCCACTCCACTATTTAAAAGAATAATCAACAACTTATCGTCGAGTAGCTGGTTAATTTCTTCTGGCTGCTGCTGAGATCGACAGAAATTTAATGCTTCCTATAGCTGTTTCAAATTTCAAATCAACAATCCATACTGATTGATGTCACAATCTGCCTCCTCTGTATACTTTAGTTGACATTAGCTGTGCACATTAATGCCTTCACTAATATGATGTCTAGAATGATTCATGTCAGAAGTGTACATGTGCTGTGGAAACCATTTTGGACACCCATGGAACACAAACAATGGGCACTACAGAGCTCAATTTTGCCTCTTAAAAACTGGATACTTATTCACTTTACAAGCAATTAGAATTTCATTACTAATACGGAACTGAAGAAATCTGCACATGGTGATAAGTAAGTGTAATGTTTCCTCTTATTATCACCAGCATGTGTTTTTTTCAAATAATCCATTTGGATTAAAGTTTCTTAAATTGGTTACTGTGGATACTGTCTTGCCCATGCCTACAGTATTGTATTTCATAAAAATTCCAAGCCCTTGATGGCCTTTGTTACAATTGTGAAGTTTATAAGATAGTTTTGGAACTGTCTTTAAATTTAGGCTAAAATAGAGAGCCATGTGAATGGTATATTTTGAGCGTTCCATTTTATTCAAGGGTAGGATAGAATTGGGGATCTAAAGAATAGCTAATCGACATTCCTACCTGAATACAAGGCCCATGTGATTCACCTTGACATATGGAATGGTGCAAAGGAAACCATTGTAAAGATCAGGTTGTGAGCTTTCCAAAAATATCACTGAATATCAGACAGGTTAGTCTCCCAGTGTCCAAGAGAGGGCGCAGCCAGAGGCTGAAGGTCTTTGTGGTTCACCGCACCAATATGCGTAGAAGCTTGTGCTCCAATTGAAAGGATCAAAACTGTAAGGAGTTAAAATGAGGCTGGAAGATTCACCTAGCTTGTGATAGAGGGAATATCTCCAGTAATACACTTGACTGTGAAGGACAGTTCTTGGATTAGAAGTTAACAGGGTAATAAAGGAAAAGAACAGAAATAAACCCTTGGGAGCTAAAAATTACTTCAAACTGATTTCAGGAGAATTGAATGTCTACTTAAGAAGACAGTGTAACAAATACCTGTGAAGTTTTTTTTTTGGTTATGCTAAAAATTAAAGGGAGGAATTCTGTTCTGCAATTTAAAGTATACATTGCCTGCAAAGATGGTGTTTAGTCAATAGAGCTTTTAGACTTATGTTACAGTAAACATCTTAAAATGTGAAATCTTGTTGTGTCATTCTTCCGGCTGTTAACTGGAAGTTCTAATTTATTTTTAAAAGTTATTGGTCTCTATGGCGATCATAACACTAGGTGGGGGGGTGAGAAAGAAGTGGTGATTTTAAAAAAGGCAGAAGGAACCAGTACATCAGGCTCTTTGGTGCAAAGGTAATGATGAATCTATGGCAATGTCTACAATTTATACTGTTTGTGAAGACAGTACTTATTGGTTGGCAAGTGGACTCCGATTGGTAAAGGTGTTACCATGGAGAATGCACCAGTGATGGTGACTGGCAGTTAACTGCCAAGCATTGTTTGAAATTTAAACCAGGCTTCTTGACCCTGATTGGCCAAGGCATTGCCCTGAGGAATCAGTCAGCAAATGGCTCATTTATTTTGTTTAACTGAAACAGGTGCAATGTGTGTACATGTTCTTTCTGATTGCTAAGAACAGGGCCCTGTGTATTAATATATGTAGCTTCCAGTATGTCTTACAGCCTTGCGAGGCTTTAAAACCAACCCGGACATACATCAGTAAATCTGATAAAGGGGCGGGAATAGTCATCCTTAACAAGCGTGACTATACTAACAAAATGCACGCAATTCTTAATGATGGGTCCAAATTCGTATCCATTGGACCTGCCACTCAACATGACTGGACAGCCTTGCTCAAAAGTAGGCTTAAAAAAAACAGTTGCTGGAGATGTGTAAGTGTGATGAGCTACCACGTGATATATCATAGCAGGGTTCATCCTCTCAGTTCACTATGCCCGCATATGTATGGACTGCCCAAGACACACAAAAGTGATGTCCTTTTATGTCCTATCTTATCCATGACTCATTCTACACAGCATGAATGAACCAAATGGTTGGGTGAATTGTTATGACCAGTTTTGACCAAGTTTTCCACATACACTGTGAAGGACTCCTTCACATTTTCAAAGGCCGTACAGGACTTGCATATTGATAGCAATGCTGAGTCCATGTGGTAATTTGACATTGCTAGCCTATTCACCAATGTTCCACTTAAAGAAACCTTAGATATTTGCGATGCAGCACTATATCATGGTGATCTAGACTTGCCACCGTTTGCATAAATCAGCATTCATTGAACTTATGAACCTGGCAACTCGCACAGTTAAGTTGACACCATGTATGCCCTAATAAATCGTGTTGCCATGGGACCCTCTCTTTGCCCAGCTCTTGTAAACATCTTTATTGGATTCCATGAGAAACATATCTTCGATGGATTGACACCTAACCACCTACTCCCCACATATTTCCAATATATGGATGATGCGTTTGCTATATTTAAATCCGCAGCTGCATGTAGTAATTTCCTTACATGTTTTAATGGGCTCCATCTTAAGCTCAAATTCACCTTTGAAATGGAGCAGTCAAATGAACCCTCCTGCCTTGACGTAATAGTTGAGAAATCTGCCAGGCGGTTCTCTATTGCAAGCCTACCTTCACTGATCAATATATGCGTTGGAATTCTTACAGTCCCACATGCTATAAGATTGGTCTTCTTGGTAATCTTGTAAATAGGGCCCGAACCATTTGGTCACCATGCAAGCTTAATGCTGAAATAGGGTGCATCGAAGGCATCCTACAGGATAATGGCTACCTTGATCAGATAATTTCCCACTGTATTTCATACAAACTCATGAACAGGCCTAAGGCAGTCACTTTCGGCCCTGAAAAGTGCCCAATCTACCTCTGATTGCCCCAGAAGGGCAAGGTGTATCAAAGATTTAAGCAACAAGTGAAACTTAATTGTTTCACGCTGCTGCTATGCAGTAGCAACACGAGTGGTATTCGTCACTAACAGCATGCTGCCGTCAAGCCAAAAAGATGTTCTGCCTACCTCACAAATGAGCAATGTGGTATATGACTTTCAGTGCCAAGTGTGATGCTAGGTATGTAGGCTGTATGTCCCAAAGACTGGCAGCATGTCAAACAGCATGTCCTAGCCAATGTTCACAATGGGCAAGCTACAGACTGTACCCAACCAGTTTGTGATTGCAAAACTCAAAACAGTGTCCAACATTAGATGTGATTCTGCGATTGGACAACATTTGCTAAATAATCCTCACTGTGCTAAGGATTACGCTGACAACCAATTTAAGATTGTCAGTCGGGCTCGCAATGTGGCGCATTTGCGTGTACTGGAAGCTACATACGTTAATACACAGGGCCCTGTTCTTTGAAGACAGGCAGAGCATGTACACACATTGCACCTGTTTCACCTAAACAATAAGTGACAGCCATTCGCTGACTCATTCCTCAGGGCAATGCCTTGACCAATCAGAGTCGAGCTGCCTGGTTTAAATTTCAAACCATGCTTGGCAATTAACTGTCAGTCACCACCACTGGTGCATTTTCCATGGCAACGCCACTGCCAATCAGAGTCCACGTGCCAACCAAGCAGCACTCTCTTCTCATACAGCATAAATTGTCATCTTCCCCTTATTCTTGTGAAGTGTCCTGAAGAGTGCAAGACAAAAAGCTTCGACATGTCTCTTTTTACAGCAATATCATATTGTTGTAGTTAGGGTGCTGTCAAATTAAAGATAGACAAGCGAGTCCTTAAAATCATTTCAACCTTGTAAACAGCATCTGTTTAGTCCAAAACAATGCAAATAGTATTCATATTTAGCTTATAAAGTTAACCCTGAGAAAAGTTATTTGTGCTCCTATCCATTTAAAAAGTTAAGGAGGCTTTTAAAATCCATTAGATCTACAGCTGTGGTGATTTGGTTCCGTGTTATAGAAATTAGCAAAGTATTTACATGCGTTTACTTCCTTCCTCGTTTTATCTTTCCAATAACATACAACACGAGAGCTTATTATTCTTGTCCCATTGGTTATCCAAGCTAATCTTCATGCTATACTAATGGAACTGCTGTAGATAGACTGTCAGTGGAGGGAACTGCACACACTAGGGCATCTGTGACATACAATACTGTATAGGATGTGATAAATGGAGGTGGTGGATTCAGTCAGTTATTTTGTCAGTATCCATCTAATCAGGACAGAATAGAACCAGCCCAAGGTGGGATGCCATTTCATTGCTATTGATCTTGAATACATGAATCAAGCTGAATATATTTGAATATTTCTTTTCAAAATTCGAATGTCACTATATTGTGGTAAATGTATGGTGCATCAAAACCGAGAATGTTCTAAGTTTGATACCTGATCTGTTTTGAGTAAGTTAATTTGAATCAAGGTTGTGGTAAGAGTACTTGACTCAGTCTCCGGTTGTCTGTTCTTGATTGCTCTATAGTGATCTCTGCTCAAAGTACACCTGCGCAACCATCTGGTAAGGACAGCAATTCACTGATGAAGACTCTTCCTGTTGAATAGCTTGCTGACACTCATTAAGATTTGCGTGAGATAGAAAAAGGGGCCAAGCACAGAGGTAGCATCTTTAACTCTCCTAATGATTTGCAAAGAAGAGGAATTTTGTATTGTACACTAAAATGGAAGCAAAATACTGTAGATGCTGGAGATCTGAAATAAAAACAAGAGTGCTAGAAAAACTCAGCATGTCTGGCAGCATCTGTGGAGAGGGAAACAAAGTTAATGTTTCAAGTCAGATTAATTCTTCTTTGGAACTGAAGAGAGGTAGTAATTTGGGTTTTATACTGTTGAAAAAGGGGGGAAGGGAAGGTGGAGCAAAAGAGAAGGTCAGGGATGGGTTAAAGGATAGGGGAGATTAAATGACAAAGATGTCACAACGCAAGGCAAAGGAAGTGGCAATGATAGTATGCCAGAATAAAGGTAGCACTGCCTGAAAGCAAAAACATGAGAATACGATATAGATTGGCACTGGGGGTGAGGGGAAAGAAAGTTTAAAAAATGGAATCACGGTTCATGGTCTGAAGTGGTTGATTTTAATGTTGAATCTAGAAGGCTGTAAAGTCCCTAATCGGAAGGTGAGTTTTTCCAGCACTTCTCTTTCTGTTTTATTTGCATTGTACACCTCTAGGATGCAGTTGAAAATTTACCTCCAAGTTGCAATGCTGTTTATCCCCAGGTGTGGTCAGAGCTGAATATTTCTGTCATACTGTGCCAAGTTTAACCCAGAAGAAAGTTTTAGACTGCTGCTAAGTACAAGGAGGAAATTGTTTTACTGCAATATTTTCAGCCTTATTTTTATAAATGTAGATGGTGAAAGGATAGTCCTCTGCTTCCTATATTAGGAGTAAGAACACAATCTGATGTTTGCAACTAAGTGTTTTTAAGACTAATTAATGAAAGGGCCAATGAAATTTAGAACTTCACAACTAAATCTATTTTGCATGCATTGTATGTTTGTGATACTTTCTATCTGTTATGGTTTGGCTTTTACCCAGCACTATTTTATCTTTTACTTATGGGGAAAAGCACAGATGCATAACCAGATTGAGTCTCCTTTGATCTAAAACCTGCACCCATGTTCTGTACTTTGTAAGGATTAGTGTGTTAAGAATTGACAATTAATCCCTAACAATAGTCCATAACTTTTCTGAAGGGCACATGGAGTTCCCAACTCAAACTCATGTCCTTTCTGAAAGTTGAAAGATGAGAAGCACATTTAAACTCTTTCGAGTTATCAACAGTCACAGATTGCAACTCTTTCGAGTACAATCACAATTCTTGGTTTCCGGGAGTGGGACATGAACCCACAACCCTCTGATTCAAAGGCGAGGGTGCTATGAACTGATATGTGTAGGCTAAAACTATTTGGTCAGGTGATTCACCAGTAAATTAACAATATCAAAAGGCACTGAATAAAGACAATACTTCAAAATTGGAATTAGTCCATAAATAGTTAAAATACCCCCCCTTTTTTTTTTAAAAGAATGTTTTTCTTTTGCAGTGTTTGGTTAGCACAAAGTTCTATCTAAAAATCATCAAATGTGTCAGATGTGCTATTCCATCTGGACAACTTGAATTTCACCTTATCCTGTGGAGGCCAGACTTCCTGGCAGAACTGTGAAAAGTGAAAATCTAAACCTCTACAGAGGCCTAGGAGTGTATTCTATAACTATCTTCGAGAAATGTATAGGCGAGGACCAAAAGGAAAACTGAAAACATTTTTTTTTTTTTGAAAAGCAGAAAATGTTTATTCCTAATCTTGCTTTAAAATTCTGTTTGCCCCAGGGTTTAGACCAGCACTTGCTTTCCTTACCACAAGCGAGCTATGGACAGTTTGCATTTGGCATTTTGGATGATCCCTTTGATCCCTTCCCCTTTGGAGCCAACCAGAGTTCAGAAGAAAACAGAGACTCTGAAAGTAGGAGGGAACGGGAACACCAGTCGCGACCACGGTATAGTTCTAGACAACCCAGAGCACCCCGGTTCCCATCACGGCGCCCTACAACACGAAATGAAGGAGTGCCAACTCTAGAAGGGTAAGTGTATCTCCTGGAATTTCAGCATTCAACTGGGGGAAGAAACTTGTTTATGGTGATAAATGTTTACTCCGATACCTGTCTTTAGCTGTAACTTAGATTAAAGCTGCTTTTTGGTGCCTATTTTACTGCCGTGTCTAGTTCCAAGAAGATTATTGGCGGCATGTATATGAAATCTGGGCAATATGGGTATGAGTTGGCGCGACGGTTTCACAACAGCAAATGTATAGTGAATGAATTAAAAGCATGTGCACAGCAAACACTACAACTGTATTTTAGGTTGTGATAGTGGTTTAAATAGAGGTGCATTTTTATGTATGTGGTATAATAGAAACAATGGCAGCAGTTGTTAAATTGTCCTTATTGGAACCTACAGTCGTATGCTTGCACCTATTGTAGCTTGAAATGATATTCAAACTTTTGTTTATTACAGGATTATTCAGCAATTGGTTAATGGAATCATTGCACCCACAGCAGTGCCAAACTTGGGATTGGGCCCATGGTAAGCTGTATTACAAAGTTGTTGAAAAGGTTTATATTGAAGTTTGAATGCCTAGTTATTAAAAATTGGTACCATCTGTTTTGAGACATATTTATTTCCCAGAAATGAGAGGTCAAATTTCTATGCAATTTTTCTTTTCTTCTTGAACTAAGTTTATTACAATAGCCAAGATTTTCCTGAAGATAGTAATGATGCATCTCTGGTGTATGCCATTATTGGAATGCAGATTATACATGAAATTAGCTATGTAAGTTCCCAGAAAGAACCGGAATTTGAACTGGACACTTAACCCGACTAATTCATGCATAAGGAAATTATACAAGGAAAAGCAGTATTTTATAACGTGGATTATTTTGCGCTGATAAAAAATGAATTGTAGCACATAAAGCTGCTATTAGGCTAATAAATAGCAATGATCATCTAGTTAACGGTCAGTTATCACCTTTTGAGGTTACAGGATCTGAAAGGTGTTCTCAGGGCAGACAACACTGAGCTGAAATTTAGTGAGCACAATCGTGCAGTATAATTCAACTGATAGCAACTTTTGTCAGATTCGTTGCCTTTTATTTTCCAGTTTATTTGCTTCATCAAGTTTGCACTTGATTCCAAATTGTCCCATTAACTTGAATCTACTTTGGAGACCAGAAGGGAGAAGTAGGGACTTTTGATTTGGTCACCGTTTTACATAAAGACTATGAAGATTTGAAAATCATCACTGAATTGAATTACACCAAACGTTGAGTATGCTTTGTCTAATTTACCCCCATGCTTGTTGCAGCATATTGTAATCAAAAATGCAATAAAATATGGAGGAAGGTATTCTCTGCAAAGCTGGAATGCTTGAAACTTAGTGTATGTCATGATCACTTCATGAGAAAATTTTGGTCAATGTATTTTCAGTCGCATCTTGATCAACTACCAATTGGATATGAGATTCAGTTGATGTTGGCTATCTTCTTGGTCAACATCTACAATCACATTCATTTGCTGCTCCCCAGTACTGGTTTTCTGCTCCTGGCTTCAGCTCCATGTAGGTCAGTTTTATGCTTTAGACTTCACCAGTCCCTTTCCAATGCATCAGCTAATGTCTGCTAGGTTGGCACAATTATGGGACCTTCCTTGCTGTGTGGCTCCGTGCTATTGTTGTTTTGATCCAAATAGTTGGCCTTTTGAGATGAATTGTTGTTAAATATACCCTTTTAAATTAAATAGAATCCTCAAATGCTTTTGCAGGGAAATCTGGAGAGATATGGTCTTGAGATGTGCAAATCCAGAAGTTCTCTGATTCAATCACTCTGTTGAGCTTGTGGACCTGAATGGGTTAGGGTGAGAATTGCTAGTATTCTGGAAATGTGAATCTTGTGTAAGGATAGACTCATGTTCTAATGTATTTGTCAAACAGCAATGCTGTCTGATCAGGCTCACATATGGAAATGGTCACTTGGCTAAAGAAATGGAACCTGCAACTCAGTATCGGAAGGGATAGGTGAGGGAGTGGGAAGGAAGTTGTGTTTTATTTCAACTTGAAAGCTAACAAAGTCAGTATTCAGTGTAACTAAAATTTCATCTGTTTTTGTAGACTGATTTTTAATGTAAAGTTTTCTCTGCTTTATAGGGGTGTTTTGCATTCAAATCCAATGGACTATGCGTGGGGAGCCAATGGCTTGGACACTATCATTACACAGGTAGTTAATCTGGTTAGTGCAACACTGTTCATGTTGGAATTATAGTAAGAAGATGGATACAAGAAAATGTAATTTGACCTAGCTTCTGACAGTGAAGTGAAAGTGCTACCAATTTTGTGAATGGAAGTTTCATTATACAATGTAACTTCTCCACTCCGGAAATCTATTGTTCAGAAACACCAGCTGTTTGGAAACATTTTAAGCAGACCCAAGCAACTCATGGCATCGTTTTAGTATAGTACTTTGGAAGCGGAAACATAGAAGATACGTTATTTGGATAAAAGAAACAATTTTTATTCCTGATTTATAATGTTTTATCACTGTTTTATACTTAAGGTAAACATTTATATCAATGGTGTTTTCCATGTCTCACACCTTGTGGTTAGGCATTCTCCGTCATGAAATCCAGAATTGATTTGGTCCCCAGCATTTCAGACTGGAGAGGTTACAGTGTATTGAATAAGTTGAGGTTTTATCACAGCAGAGGACAAAAAACATGTTTTTCATGTCTGTAAAATGTTTTTCTGTTTTTTTTTCGATTTATTTCTCCTTTTTCTCCTCATCCAAACCCGGCACCCAAATTATCTCATGCAATTTCCCTTTACGTTTTCTCATGGAAGGTATTGGCTGCTTATTGGGGTACAGCTCCTCAGGTGTCAGTTGATCTCCAGTAGCTCGCTCTGATTGTGGCCTTAACTCCACTTTCCTGCCTGTTCTTCATAACCCTTAACTCCCTTTTTGACCAAACATCTGTCTAATTCAGCCTCGAATGTATTTGGTGACCCAGCCTCTACTGCATGCTGGAGAAGAGAACACCAAAGACTAATAACCCTCTGAGAAAAGAAATTCCTCCTCATCTCCATCTTAAATGGGAGGTCCCTTATTTTTAGACTGTGCCTCCTAGTTCTAGATTTCCTTACGAGAGGAAACATCCTTCTAACATCTACCCTGTCGAGCCCCTAAGTATGTTAGATGTTTCAATATCATCCCTCATTCTTCTAAATATAGGCCCAACTTGCTCAACCTTTCCACATAAGACAACCCCTTCATCCCAGGAATCACCCTAGTGAACCTTCTCTGAATGGCTTCCAGTGCAAATTTATCCCTCTTTATGTAAGGGGACCAAAACTGTGCACAGTACTCCAGGTGTAATCTCACCAATGTCCTATATAGCTGTAGCAAGACTTCCTTACTTTATACTTCACCCCCCTTGCAATAAAAACCAACATTCCATTTGCCTCCCTAATTACTTGCTGTACCTGTATCCTAACTTCTAGTGATTTACGTACAAGGATACCCAGATCCCTCTTTAAGCAGCATTCTGCAGTCTCTTTCCATCTAAATAACATTCTGTTTTCCTGTTCCTCCTGTTTAAGTGGAGAACCTCACACTTTCCTACATCATATTCCATTTGCAATTTTTTTTGCCCATTCACTTAACCTATCTAGGTCCCTTTGCAGATTCTTTGTATCCCCCTCACAACTTGCGTTCTTACCTATCTTTGTATCATCAGCAAATTTGGCGACAGTGTAGCCTGTCCCTTCATCCAAGTCATTAATGTACATGATATTGGCTGAGGCCCCAGCACTGATCCATGTCGGGACTCCACGAGTTATAGTTGACAACCGAAAAATGACCCATGATTTTGTTTCTTGTTAGTCAACCAATCTTCTATCCATGTTAATATATCACCCAGCACCATGGAGCTCTTATCTTGTGCAGTATCGTTTTATGTGACACCTTATTAAATGCGCTTTTGAAATCCAAGTGCCTACATCTGCTTGTTCCCCTTTAACCACCCTGCTTGTTACATCCTCACTCTAATAACTAATCAGCACTTGCTCCCTTTACAGTTGGTATTCTTGCAAATCTGCCCTGATAAGCGCAAGATGAGCTTTGACAGCATGCCCTCTCTTTTCAGCAGCACTCTAGTTCTTTACTACCAAACGACTATTTGAATAAATTTGTCAAACATGATTACCCTTTCAAAAGAACCATGTTGACTCTGCCTAATTGTATTATAATTTTCTAAGTGTCCTCCTACTACCTCCTTAATAATAGATTCTAACATTTTCTAGTGACGGATGTTAGACTAACTGGCATATAGTTTTCTGCCTTCTGTCTCCCTGCTTTCATGAATAGTGGCATTCTATTTGTGGTTTACCAATCTGCTGAGACTTTTTCAGAATTGAGGAATTTTGGAAGATTACAGCCAATGCAGCCACTTCTTTTAAGACTCTAGGATGCAAGCCATCAAGCCCAGGTGACATGTAAGCCTTTAGTCCCATTAGCTTTCCTAGTACTTTTTGCTCTAGTGACCGTGGCTGTTCCTCCCTTTTTCTTGCCCCTTGATTTCTTCATATTCTTGGGATGCTTTCATTGTCTTCTCCCTTGAAGGCAAATGCAGAATAATGATTCAAAGTCTCTGCTATTTTCTTGTTTCTCATTACTAATCCCCAGCCTCATCCTCTAAGGGACTAATGCTTAGATTAGCCATTCTCTCTTTTTACTGCCTGTTTTTATATTTCTTGCGTTATTTTTCTCTCGTACTCCAGTTTCTCCACCTTGTTCTTTCTTTTTTAGTCATACTTTGCTGGTTTCTAAAAATGTTCCCAATATTCTGGGCTAAGTCATCATCTAAGTCTCTTCTGAGAGAACTAAGCCTCACTTGAGGCATCTGCTTAAAAAAAAAATTGTTTAAAGATTGTATTGATTAGTCTTCATAACAATGCCAAGATTGCTGTTGTTGAATTTTGGGCTGCCTGATGTAGCACCACTGAAACCTGTACTATTTTTTTTAATTTTAAAAAAAGGACAAAACATGAGTCAATGACCATTCTACTCATTTCTTCCAGTTTTTAATAAGTTTTTGTTCATCTGTTATTGGGTCAAGGACATTGTTAACCTGTATTTGTCTTATTGCTGTTAGGAGTGGTAGAATTGCAAGTAGCGTGGTTTTACTGTCAGTCATCTGACAGGTTTATCACATTCTTAAAAACAAAAACCCTTTTCTTAGGCTAGTCATTTTGAGTAGTGGTTGGCCTGAGCAGATCGTTATGGGCCGCAACTTCCAAAGGAGTGGCAAGTGGGTCAGATTGCCCCTCCGCTCAAAAGTTCTTAGCTTGAAATCCAGGCGATCCTATCCCGCCCGACCCTTCTGACTCAGGACGAGCGAGATCTGGGCAGTGCAGCTCATCCCCGGGGCCTGGCGTCGAGGGTTTTAGAGTTGAAAGTAAGTAATCCAACAGCCCCCTCCCCCTTTTATGGCACTGGCTGCTGTGATCCAGGTGAATTTAAAGTTCCAGTCGGGTTTAAAGGCCTTTGAAAAGGTAAGTGTTTAAGGTAAGAGAGTAGGATTTGGGGAGGGGGTGGTTGGGTCAGGTCGGGTCAGGCCAGGCCTTGGAGAATTAGTGGGGTTGGGGGAGAAAGGAGCCTGGCTGGGCCGGGCCTTGAGTTGGGGGCAGGGTTGGGCCGTGTCTTGGGGTTGGAGGTGGGAGGCCTTGAGGTTGGAGGGCAGGAGAGAGGATCAGGCCTTGAGGGTGGGGAGTGGGGGTTGGGTGTTGGGGGTGGGGGGTGGTTGGGTGGGAGTCAGGGTGGGCTGGGCCTTGGGGTTCAGGTCAGGTCCCGTGGGGGCGGCAGGGGTGATGAAGAGGAGAAAGAGAGTCCCCTGATGGATTGGGGCCCAGTGTGAGGGGGAGAGAGAGACTATAGTTCCAGCATAATCTTGTGGAAACCTAGATTGTTGCAATGGGCTCTAACGTCTGAGCTCCAGGTCAGTGTATGTAGTGGGGGATGTCACAAAGATGATGTGGGTAATTCCCCACCCCCACAAAGAAGTTCCCAGGTGAGGATTGCATGGTGATTGTCCAGGAAGTTCAGACTTCCAATGGGCAATTGCCCTGCACTGGGAACCATTCAAAAATGTGATTTAAATCGCAAACTTCAGATTGTTTCAGCTATGTTACAACAGTAGTTACTGAGAAAAAGTTAGAAGGATTAAAAGCACTTCTAACTTTTGGGTAACTATTATACTGACCTTCCCTGAACACCCCCACAGGACTCACGGGACTTGGGACTCTGTTGAGCCTCCGCCCCCACCCTGACTCCTGATTTCACCACCGCTGCCCCCCCCTCCGTTCCTCAGGCCTGATTCTCTTTCTTCCCCCCATTCCCCCCAACCAAATTTAAAAAAGAGGCCGTGGCTTACCTGCCTTTGACTGAGCTGCCCTCAACTGTAGGTCCCAGAAGTGCACTGCACTACACAGATCATGCCCGGCCTGAGTCGGAAGGTCAGGCGAGATAGGATCGCCAGGATTTCCTGATAAGCAATTTCGAGCAGAGGGGCAATCCGACTCAATTGCCGCTCCATCGGAAGTTAGGGCCCAACTTTTTTTATAAGTGGCTTGGCAAATTTTTCTTTCTTAATGCTTGAGATGTGGTTGTTGCTGGCAAGGCCAGCATCTAATGCAAATTCTTAAGTGTATTTTGAAGGTGGTATTGACTGCCATCTTGAATTGCTGCAGTCCATGTGCTGGAGGTGCTTCCATGTTGGTATTAGGTAGGGAGCTCCAGGATTTTGACCCAGTGATGAAGGAATATTCAAGCTTAGGTGTGTGACTTGGGAATTTGGAGCTGCTGCCCTTGTCTAGCTGGTGGAGAGCATAGATTTGGGAGGTGCTCCGAAGAACCCTTAGCAAGTTGCTGCAGTATGCCCTGTGGATTGTGTACATGCACCCATGGTACACAGATGAGAGCCGGTTTCATTGTGCTATGTTTGACATGCTTTGCCTTCATTTTCTAATTAATCATTTCCTTCCTTCAGCTTCTGAACCAGTTTGAAAATACTGGCCCACCTCCTGCAGACAAAGAGAAAATCAAGACTCTTCCCACGGTAGAAATAACAGATGAACATGTAGGTGGGTGTACTTTGGACCAGTAACCATATACCTGGTTATTTTTTCCTCCCCCAATTTTAACTTTGTCAGGAATTTACCAACAAATAAATCAGCTGCTGAAATTTCAATTTTATGGAACTTTTGTCATTAAGTATGATCAAATTATATAACCTGGTCATGTTATAATTATGGGATGATTTTGATCTTTCTGGCTTCATGCAGAAATCTTTTATTTCACATTTAGGCTCTCTGGCGGTTAAAATGAATATGATGTTTGGATAAAATAGCTGAACCACCCATAAAATTGGTTTGAGATGTATCTGAATTATTTGACTCATTTTGGTAGGAAGAACATGGAGAGACAATATTAGAAAAATGTACAACCCTAAAGACAATGGAGGTGCAGAGAGACCTGAGTGTATTTGTGCATAAATCATTAAAGGTGGCAGGACAGGTTGAGAGAACAGTTAATACAGCATACAGTATCCTGGGCTTTATTAATAGGAGCATAGAGTACAAGAGCAAGGAAATTGTGTTGACTTTGTATAAGTCACTGGTTCAACCTCGACTGGAGTATTGCATCCAGTTCTGGGCGCTGTAATTTAAAGAAGGATGTGAGGGCATTAGAGAAGGTGCAGAAAAGATTCACAAGAATGGCTCCAGAGATGAGGAACTTCAGGTATGAAGATAGATTGCAGAAGTTAAGACTGTTTTCCTTAGAGAAAAGAAGGTTGAGAGGAGATTTGGTGGAGGTATTCAGAATCATGAGGGGTCTGGACAGAGTAGATAGCGATAAGCTGTTCCCACTCGTGAGAGAATCAAGAACAAGATAGCACAGATTTAAAAGTAATTAGTAAAAGAGGCAAATGTGATATGAGGGGAAACACTTATAAGCAGCAAGTGGTTAGGGTTTAGAATTCACTGCTTGTGTGTGGTGGAGGCAGATTCAATTGAAGTATTCAAAAGAGAGTTAGACTGTTATCTGAAAAGGAAGAATGTGCAGGGTCAAAGGGAGAAAGCGGAGGAATAGCACTAGGTGAGTTATGCATTCAGAGGGCTGATGCAGACATGATGGGCCAAATGGCCTCCTTGCATCGTAACAATTTTGATTCTCAGATTTCTCCAATTTTATTTATTTTTTGCCCTCTGCTTTTATCAGCTTTTAATATGGTGATGAGAATGTGTGAGGGTATGTGTATACGTAGGCACAAAAGTCTTCATTTAACAGCGTTCTTCCAATCTTCTGGTAATGGACTCTAGATTAGGAATCAAGCACTGTGTATGAAAAATTGGGCACGGTGCATGAATGTTGATGCTGCAACATAGTGTAGAGTGAAAGAATTTAGATTTGCACTTTGGATCTCCAGTTTAATAAGCTTTCACTCCTGTAATTACGTGGTTGAGTATTTTCCAGGGAATAAGGAAGTCAAATCTGACCCTAATCTCCACGGAACTGTACATGTTTTGAAGGAGCTGAAGTGTAGAGAAAAAAAAATAAAAGTGCCATGGGGACATGCTTGAGGTATCACATTAAAGAGTATTTGCTTTTTTGTTGTCTGTTCCCAGTGGTGAGAAAATAGTTGTGATGTAAGTGGTGAATTGAACAGAAAAGAGCATTAAAATAGTCAAACTGCTCATTAATGCATACATAGAGTAATTTATAAGTAAACAAGTACGGAATGTAGATGTCCATCAATTATTTTAGTTTCTATTGCAGTAACAATGTGGGAAGGTCCATCCCTAAATGTAATTTAAAAAAAAAGACTATTGGTGCTAGGATCTTCATATACACACCGACTCTGCCCAGAAAGCAGTCATGCTTGTTTCTGAACTTCCTTGGTTGTAATACTAACTCAGTCACATCAAAATTAATGAAATCCAGCAAGACCCAAATGGCGCACAAATATTGTACAGCGAGAGACACCTCAAGTTAACATGTGCAGTGGTGTGAGGTATTTTTTTTATATATGCCATTTCCTTTTGCTAGACCAGTGGTTCTTGAGTGTTGGTTGAAGGACTCCTTTTCAAATGGATTAGTTATCACTGAGCCTCCACCTGAATTATAATAATATACAATAATAACATGGACATGCTGCATTTGAACCTGGAGTATTTTAATAATGCTTTTAAGAAAACAGATATTTAGTATCAAATTTACAGATTTTCCTTCTTTATTGAATTTGTGTTATGGATAAGGATGGAATAATTATTGAATGAACCGCTGAAATCAGGAACAGCATAAATGCTTGTTTGCCAGATCAATTAAAATATTTGATAAGCACAGTAACTGGTAAATTTAATAACCTACCTATACAATGCCCACTGACGCTTTAAACCACATCAGTTAAATCTGTTCCAGTGCTCAACACGAAGTCAGCAGAAATCAGGAGACAATCAGCAGGTTACTCTTTGTGCTTCTCCATATGAGCAATCCCTCCTCTTGACATGGCAAATGCACTCTGTTCCCAACTCGCAAAAAAAGAGTATTCGCCTCCAGCCACTGCTCATTGGCTTACCTTGGACCGCTTCCTATGGCCATTCTTAATGCAATGCAGTTCAAGGGCTGAATGAAAATCTCCACGGGGCTGGGTGCGGCCCGCCGGCTGTAGGTTGCCCACCGCTGTTCTAGAACGTCCATGCACTGAGCCACCTTTGGAATTGCTCTGAAGATTCATCTAATCATCTACACCTCACCACCACCTTATAAGTGAATGGTGTATGTGAAATTTCAGATTGGGCTAGTGTAAATATTACAACAAAAGCATGGCAGGGATTGATCTGACAGTAATTAACTGCAGCACACTATGCCTTATGAATGATTGAAGTTGCATATGGTTCATATTTGAATTTATTTTAAACAGATAAATTACATAGAATATACAGAGCGAAACAGACCATTCGTCCCAACTGATTTATGCCATTGTTTATACTCCATGAGCCTCCTCTCACCCAGCTCTTCTTCTACCCCTATCCCCATATCCTCCTATTCCTTTCCAGCTCATGAGTTAATGTAGCTTGCCCTTAAATGCATCTAGTCGTTTGGTAGTGCAGAGCTTGAGTATCGCTAAAAAAAAGCACACAAATCATACAAATGAGAAAGGTGGTGTATGATTTTCAGTGCCAATGTAATGCTACGTATGTAGGCCATACATCCCAAAAACTGGCAGATCATGTCAAACAGCATGGCCCTTTCGCTGTTCGCAACAGGCAAGTTACAAACCATACCCAACAAGCCCGTGCTTGCCAAACTCAACACTGTGTCCAACATTAGATGTGATTCCATGATTGGACAACATTTGCTAAGTAATTCAGGGTGCTAAGAATTACGCTGACGACCAATTTAAGGTTGTCAGTTGGGCTTGCAGTATGGCACATTAACGTGTACTGGAAACTGCATATAATAACAAACAGGGCTCTGTTCTTTGCAGACAGAAAGAACGTGTACAGACATTGTGCCTGTTTCAGCTAAACAAAACAAGTGACAGCCTTTCGCTGGTTCATTTCACAGTGCAATGCCTTGACCAATCAGAGTCAAGCTGCCTGGTTTAACTTTCAAAC
The DNA here is from genome assembly GCF_964194155.1 of Cetorhinus maximus. NCBI lineage: Eukaryota > Metazoa > Chordata > Chondrichthyes > Lamniformes > Cetorhinidae > Cetorhinus > Cetorhinus maximus. Next base: position 106,834,938 of record NC_135891.1, read on the forward strand.
AATGCTTAGCAGTTAACTGTCAGTCACCATCAACTGGTGTATTCTCCATGGCAATGCTTCTACCAATTGGAGTGTACTTGCCAACTAATCAGCACCTTCTTTTCATAGTATAAATTGTTGTTCCCTTTACATTTGGTATTCTTGTGAATTGTCCTGATGAGTGCAAGACGAAAAGCTTCGACCAAAAAAAGTGTCTCTTTTTGTCAGCAATACTTAAATGCACCTATCCTATTGAAGTCAACAACTCCTTGTGGTTGTGAGTTCCACATTCTAGTCACTCTTTGGTTAAGTTTTTCCTGAATTCCCTGTTAGTTTTATTAGTGACTACTTTATATTTATGGTCCCTGGTTTTGGTCTTGCCTACAAAATATATAACTGAATATTACTAACCTGTTTACAAACATTCATAACTAATTTTAAGTAAGGAAGGAGCCGTCTGATAAACAATGTAGATGTTGTGGTAACTACGAGTGGTTGGTTGACTGACCAATGAGAAGCTTCTGGCACATGTAACGAAAGTGGACAAACCTGCTGTACAAAGAGAGAAGACAATTTAGAGCTGATGTCCTATTCAAGAGAATCTTTCTTGTTGGAGCTTGTCTGGAAATTGCAATTCTGTATGATTTACGGCAGTGGCTGTCTTGACATCATCTGTTGTTTTGAGGAGATTCAGGGCTACACAAGCATCTCTGCTCAAGAGAGAAAAAGACTGGTTGCAGATGATGTATATCAGCTCAAAGGTTTGTTTGCCGCCATATCTTAATGGTTCTAGAATCATGCCGATGGCCAGAAGTCTGATTCTTGTGGGCCCATAAACTGGTATGTCTGTTGTTTGTAGTCAGAGGTGTCTCAGCCACAGTTCTTGGTCTGATAGGACCATAACACTGGCTCCTGTGTCCAACTTGAAGTTTGTGAGATGGCCATTAACCGAGATGTCCAGGACGAAAATCCAAGATCTTTGACCTCACCCGAGAAGCATGGTTGTGTGTCTTCCTGGTGTGCTGCCTCGACTTCGTGAATCCTCTTGGGATCTTCTGTGCATTTTAATGTTTTGGCTTTACACAGCTTCCCAGCAGTTACATTGAAAGCATTGGGCTGATATTGCTGGACATTGGTCACGCCTGTGGGGACACTGCTTCACAGCGCTGGCATGGTCGTTCTACTGATCTGTTAGGGGATTATTTCCCTTGGCCTGGCGTGTCCCTATTTCTGTGCTGTTTCACTAATTGGGCAGAGGGGTTTACTTTGTGCAACTGTTTGTTTTCTCCCCTTAATATGGACCTGTTCTGCAAATGGATTTCAGATTGCCTGACAATCAGGATGGCTTTCTCAGGGGATTAGATCTTCCATGGCTTGAAGCATGTCTAGAGTGTATTGTCTGCTACTCCTACAACTATTCTATCCCTGATTAGCTCAGATTTCAAGTCACCATAATCATCACCTCCAGCCATTCTGTACAGCTCCTTGGTGGAGGAATCAACAGGTTCTTCTGGCTGCTGGACATGTTTATTAAATTTAGCCTCTTCAAGGATTTTGTTACTTCTGAGGTTAAAATAAGCCTTGAATGATTTTAAAACTTTGTCAAATTTTGCAGAAGATTTGTTGATTCCTTATCTAGTTATTATATTGTTGGCAATCAGGCCTACCGAATGAAGCAGTGTGTTAACTTGTTCAGTTTCTTTTTATCCTTTTGTCCAGATCTGAATCAATCACGTGTCTTAGGAATCTCTTGCTCCAGGATCCCCAATTTTGTAATTGATCTGGGCCTTGGATAAGTCCAAATTGACCTGAAGAGTGGATTTCTGATCCATGGTTAAACTTTTGACTTGCAGGTTCAGCTTTGATGTTTCCAAAAATCCAAGATGGTACCACCATGCGCTTCTGTACAAAGTTCTTCCTGCGCTTGCTTTGGTAGGCTCCTGTAGCAATGGTGTTCACAATCTCATGCTTTAATTTTTTTCAACAATGGCTGCTTGGATCGACTGGTTAGAGCCTTTCCCATTTTAGCGCAATATTCTCCAGTCTTGGAAGCGTCTAATCCTGGCTTTTGCTGAGATTTTAAAGCTACCTACTCAGTGACGATTAATTTTTAAGTATTTTTTTTCTTTGTTTGGAGCAAACTCGGCCATTACACATTCAGGCGCTGACTCGGGAATCTGGTTTCTCGAACTGTGGTTTAAATGGCAATTTCTAGCCTCTGCAGTATTTAACTTTTTTCAGGACTCATTGTCCAGAGATTTTAAAAAATTTTTAGCTCACCCCTGCTAGGCCTGCTGACCCTGCACACTCCTGGGCATTGAAGCTGGACTTCCACGGGATTCAACGGAGTCGTCTTCTGCAGCGAGGAATTTAATTTCTGACTTCATCTTCCAAGCCTTTCTTTGGGGTTTTTCTATGGCGATTTCCTTCTACGCCTTCACTTTTTGAACTTTTCTTCAGGTCAGAACGCTTCTTTGATTTTTTTTTTTTCCCTCCAGTTTTCCAGGATTTTCATTTTTTTTTCTGTAACCTCAACAAGGGTTTGAGTTATTCCATTCGCTGCCACCATGTTGTACAGTGTTAGGTGTAGTTTGGTAGGTCTTATTAATGTATTTGTATTCTTAAGTAGTTCAACAGTAAGTATTTATTAACTACCAGACACTATACACATAGGTACATTCAAGGTCCAAGCTAGGAGCTGGCTCCATGCTTGCTTCTACACATGGCTCTGTCCAACACCACACTGATCCCTAGGTGTGGGTCATGTGTTCTCGTACATCACTGGGTGGGAGGTACTATACTCAGTCCCACGTTATATGCCAGACCTTTATGCTATTAAGTCCTTGTGTGTTGAAACTTTACATAAGAAATAGGTAAGGAGTAGGTGAAAAGGGCCCCTTGAGCCTACTCTGCCATTCAATAAGATCATGGCTCATCTGGTTTTGGCCTCAACACCAATTTCCTGCCTGTTCCCATGACTTTTGACTTCCCTACAGATGAGAACACTTCAAATCTGTTTTGGCACTAATAGTAAAATGGGACAATCAAAATGAATGGTGGGCTAAAGGTGTTATAAAGTGACAAAATAGAACCTCTGTTTCAAGACAGAAATTTATGAAATTTAAAATCACTCTGGTGATTTAGCACAATGCAAAGGAGATGAGATGATGTTTGTCATTGGATACAAAGTGCAGTATTGAATTCACTATCTCAAACTTCTGTTGTATTTCTAAATGTTAGAAGAGTTATAGATACATAAAATTGAGATGCTCACATATAACATCACATGATACACTTAATATTTAACAGGTGTTGTGGAATTCTGCAACCACCGAGTTCATAGTATGTCCCTGGAATTGGAGAGTACACCATATGTGATTCCATCCCTGAAAACTTTCAGCGGTTCTACTCATAGATGAGTCCAGAGACGCATTTGATATCACATTGGCAAGCTAGACATCGGATGACTGGTTTGGTAATACCCTGGATGTTATTGCAGAACACTTAGTAATGGTGCTTTGCCAATTTCTTTTCCTCCTTTATCTCTGCAAGGCGTAGTGGTTATTCATCTAAATTGCAATCAACTGCAGCCTTGGTGGTAACCTAGGTGTTGCTGCGCATTTTCATGGACCTGGATGCCATGGGCTAAAGCCCTAGGGCTGTCTGATTTGAATTGGTCTGCATGGGTTATGGTAAATTTATTTCTGGATTGGAACATTCCAAAGAATACCTTATCATTAGCATTCTTGCAGCAAGTGCTTGGGTGGAGGGTCTTAAGTAACCAGGCATTCCTCATATTAAAATATACTGATTGTAATTAGCTGATAAATACTCATAAGGTAATCAGATTAGTCTGCAGCCTACATATAAATCCCTCCCCACCCACCACAACTGTCCTCCCACCACTACTGCCTGTTTTATCAGTCTAAATAAATACATTTGAGTAATTCTTTGGAAACGTTTATTGTTATGATAAGGACACAGAGTTCTATTTTAGCTAAATGTGCATCACAAACAACCTTTGAGATGGAGCTTAAGGCCTGTAACACAGAATTTGTAAAAAAAAAAATAAATCCAGTTGGTCAACAATTTGATTCAGCTGGATTGTGTTTGCTTCCAATGCAATATTTCATGGAACAGATTAAAGAAATTGAATGTTTAATTTGTTCTTTTTTGGCAGGTTCTGGTGTAGAATGCCCCGTGTGTAAAGAAGATTACAGCGTTGGAGAAACTGTTAGGCAACTTCCGTGCAACCATTTATTCCATAATGACTGTATAATACCTTGGCTAGAAATGGTAAGTACCAATACTCCATTCAGTCCCATTAAATTGTTCCATTGAACAGATTTGCATACTTTTGCTCAGATCTTTTGAGAATCAGTGCAGTTTCCCTGGTAGAATAAAAAATGATGTACCTGTCCATTTATGGGCTACAAGTCACTGACATAGGCTACAAATCCCTCACTATCCATTGCTGAATCACCCTTGATCAACATCCTGGGTGTTGCTATTGACCAGCAACTGAACTGGACCAGCCATATAAATACTATAGCTACAAGAGCAAGTCAGAGGCTGGGAATTCTGTGGTGAGTGACTCACCACCTGATCCCCAAAGCCTGTCCACCATCTACAAGGCACAAGTCAGGAGTATGATGGAATACTCTCCACTTGCCTGGATGAGTGCAGCTCCAACAACACTCTAGATGCTCCAAGTGATCCGGGTCAAAGTGGCCCACTTGATTGACACCCCATCCACCACCATAAACATTCATTTCCTCCACCACCCACACACAGTGGCAGCAGTGTGTACCATCTACAAGATGCATTGCAGCAACTCACCAAGGCTCCTTCGATACTACCTTCCAAACCCATCACCTCTACCACCTAGAGGGACAAGGGCAGCAGATGAGTGCGAACACAACCACCTGCAAGCTCCCCTCAAGCCTCACACTATACTCACTAGGAACTATATCGCTGTTCCTTCACTGTCGCTGGGTCAAACACATGCAACCCCTTTCCTAACAGTACAGGATGTACCTGCATCACATGGACTGCAGCGGTTCAAGAAGGCGGCTCACCACCACCTTCTCGAGGGCAATTGGGGATGGGCAATAAATGCTGGCTTAGTCAGTGATACCCACACCCCGTGAACAAATAAATAAATAAAAAAATCCATTAAAATTTCTTTTGTGTTGCTGGGTCAGTTGATTCTATAAATTTTAATTTAATATGATGCTGAAATAATAGAATAGTAAAGCTGTGGGATTAATCCTTGACGGTCTGTAGAATTTATAACCTATATAAGTATTTTTAAACAAGAGATTGATCATTTTTTTTATTTGCTTTGACTTCTTATACAGTATTTTATGGCATTGTATTTTTGCAGAGTTTCCCTTTCCACTAGTTTGTTCCCTTTTCTCTTGATGTCTTTGGCTCCTTGCTGGGGATCCACAAAGGTTTTCTTCATTATCTTGCCGAAGTAACTTTTCTTCATGCTTCAGCCTAGAAATTATTAGCAAAAGTGAAAAGTGCTTCCAGAGGGTAATAGAGGCATGCAGGAGGGTTTCAGCAAAAGCTGAGCTGAGGCAGGGATAACGATGTTCCAGAAATATGGTCGGAAGCTCATCTCCGATATGACACCAAGGTTGAGAACTGACTCGTTTAGTCTCAACCAGTTGCCTGGGAGAGAAATGGAGCTAATAGCTACGGAACAGAGTTTGGAATGTGGACTGAAAACAATAGCTTCGGTATTTTCAGTATTTCATTACGCTTGCTTGTGACTTCTTTGATCTTTGGTGAGGCTCGATAGAGTATTCGAGTAGAAGAGCGTTCCAGCTGTGCGGAAGTATATGCAAACATCTATGCCTCTTTGCATCATCAAGCACAGCCATGAAAAGAAGTCCAGAAAGGCTAGTTCCATGCATGCACTCGGTTGACATTGAACACTGATCAAGCCTTTTACCATCACTGATCATCATGCCATTTACCCGGCCTCCTGTAACAGAACTGACTCAATTTTGACAATTTTGTTGGGGAGTCAAATTGGAGCTTTCGTGGACCCAGTCAGATAGACATGTGAATAGCATTAGCATGGTCCAATAAAAGCTATGCACATTTTCTTGTGCTTTCTGTCCATCTCTACTGAATCTGCCTTCCAATGGCAAAACACGAGGTAATGTTGCAATTTTTCTCTGAAGCAGCATCCCGCCTCTGAGAAAATTAGATTTCAAGTAACCCAGTGGTTGAAAAAAGCCAATGAGTATTTTCATTTATACTGAGCAAAGCAAAATTCCACAACCATTTTGTAGCCACACTCTTCACAGGTGAACTATTGATGTGACTGGAGGCAGTGCATTACTTGAGAACATCACAGAAAATCTCTGTTGTCCTGGCCTGCACAGATTTGGATTTTGCTGTGTCACACCAATCATAGTGTTGACGTGCATAAATGCAGTTTCAATTTCCTTAATTTCAAGGGAAAATGGAGATCTTTCAGGCTCTGTTTGCCTGGATTTCTACCAGATTTTTTAATAGCTCGTGCTCTGCAGCACAAACTAGATTTTAGTATCAAATGTAACACATGCAATTGTTCCAACTGGCTCTGTTGGTAAAAGTATTGTGAAATAGAAACACATAACTGAAACACCTTCTCTCAAGTTTGATTCTGATGTTTTTGCAGCAGTTGTTGCACTATGGTCACTGCAGTTGACCTCGATGCCATTGTCAGGAGGGAAAAGCAACAGGATTTCTGCTCCTGGATGCCTATGCATTATCCATTTGTGTCTCTATCATCTACCAAATTGAAGAAGTTAGCAAATATTCTTACATCATGACACCTGAAGAACCGACCCTAAGGTGAAATTTCAACCATGTGAACAAACGCACCAGAACAATGTATATTTCCATCCCCTAGGAATACACTACCCACCCCCACCCCCCAGAAAGAATTGTATTTGGTTACTCCTGTTTTAATGCTTTGAATAAATATAAGATTTACAGCTTACTGGACAGAATTGGAGATCATGATCTTGGCAAACTCCAGATTAGCACAAACCCATCTCAGGTCTTTATCTAATACCCAACAGCGCCTGCAGAGATAAAGATAAGATAATGGTCCTTTTTGGCAGAGGACGCACAAGTAGAATGGAGTTGGTGTCAGTGGTTGGAGAAAAGCTCTTGAAAGCAGAGAGGCATAGAGAATTCTAGAGGCGAGATTTCTGTTGAACCATCAATGGAATGCTGAGGGTGAGGAAGTATCAGGATCAGTGTTCCCTTTAAGCAGAATGGGCATGCAGCTGCACAGCAATCTGCGACATACCCAATGCACAACCAATGTCCCCTTTAACTTGCACAAGTGCAGCCATCTTAAATGAACCATGCAGTGTGACAAACAGACCACGCACCATGAAGAAAAATTAGAGGGAACATTGATGAAGAAAGCATTTTCAGAGGAGTTAAGGGTGTGAGTGGGTTGAAGCTTATTAGATAGGGGAGGGAAGAGGCTTGGGACACGGACATGTTTCATACAACATTTCTCTGTCTTCACTCCTAGCATGATACCTGTCCGGTTTGTCGGAAAAGCTTAAGTGGGCAAAACACAGCAACGAATCCTCCTGATTTATCAAGGATGAACTTTTCTTCATCATCATCCTCTTCTGCCTCAAGTTCGCCGAGTAATGAGAATTCAACAAACAATTCCTGAATTTGAACAAAAAGCATCTAAGGTTTACTGTTTTCATATGCAACAGTGTTTGATGACTACCGTGAAACATTTTATAATTTAAATTATTGTATTATGCATGGCACAAAGAAAGCCAGAGTAAATGGAGTTTTTTAACAAAGAACTCTTTTCTAAAATCTCTACTCGAACATGAATACCCACTTTTCCTTTTCAAGATTTGTTTTATAGATTTAACTTCTGGGACCGATTTAAAAATTTTTCTTATCGACAAGCTGCTATGTTCAATTTATTTCATCTCACTTGGGGTGGAAAAGGCCCTGTGTGCACATTGCTGTAATCATACTGCTGTGAATTATCTTAAGCAGTGGAAGATGTCTGCTGTTCTTTCTTTCACAAATATATATAAATCCTTAACCATTGTAATGTGTTTTAAGATTAATGCAGCTGTTGAACTCTGGGCATTTTCATTCTATTTTATAGTCCTGAATTTTATTTTTCTCATACTAAAAGGGATTATTTTTTTCAAAAGATTTTTTTTTTTTGATTGGCTATTTTATAGATACTACGGAAAGCTCAATGACAGCCAACATCTTCCCATCTTTGTTTAATAGAAAAATGGGGGGCTGTTTGCTTCAAATCAAGGGACTGGAGATAGGAGTGTGTGTGGGGGAAGGGGAGGGAAGAAAATATATCTGACAATTTATCTTAAAACATTGAAGTGGTAATTGATTACATGCTGACAAAATTCTTTTTAACAACCATTCCTTGTTGTGTTGAATCTGAAAATATTTGAATCATGGAAGAAGTGCAATGCCTCTACTGACCTAATCGAAGCAGTTTACAACAGAGTCCAGCAACATTAATTTATCAGCAGCTGGGCTAGCGGTCATTAGTCACTTCCTGTTTAAAAAGCCGGATGGGCTCACTGTAAAGCATTCTGTATTCCTTGGGTTTCCTGGCAAGACATGAAACCTTGAGATATGCCCAAAAGTATGCTTGTCAGTAGGTAACATACAATGTATAGAAATGTGATCCAAGCAAATAACTAGTAAATTTGTGGAATTTACTGAGTTTGTTAATACTGTATCAACCATCAATTGTATACAAGTCAGTGAATAATCATTTCTTTTTTTAAAAAAAACTGTTGTCCTCCTCAATTTTGTTTACATACAAGCAGCAATTCTTCTCTTAAAAGGCAAATCTAAATGATCAATGTGAAACATGATTTCCAACTTCAATAATTATGATGGAAGCTTTTCATTCTTAAACACCTAATTTTTTTCACTGACTTTTTTTTAAAAAGTTGTATAACGATAGTGATGCACAACTTGCAGGTAAGGGAAATGTCTTTTAGTATACAGTTAATGAGGTTGCTTATGTGATGTGAAGTTTTTTTGTGCTTTTAACAGAGACGATAAGGGTATGCTGCCAGTGTAAAGTAAGGAAAGGATAAGGGGAAAATATGTTTATAGTTCACCGTTCCTTGTCTGTCTCTTACACTTGTCTTAAGCCTGCTGCTTTGTTAAGATCAATATGAGAGCTTTCCTTTAATTTTGCTATGCTGCCTGGGGATCTGGAATACAGGATTTCAAACCCTACAACAGAATTGTCTTGGTTCACATCAACAATGGCTTATTAGTAAATGGGCTTCAACTAGCCCACACAGATAGGTATGCTGCTCAGTTGACTGTGCATTTGAATCTGAAAGCCAGAGGATCAGCTGAATAAACACACATGGGGGCTGAAGTGATGAGACTCAGTAAAGCTGCAGAGAGTGCATGAAGTTTTAAATCACCTACTGGAGAAGTGTTTTTAAATTTTTTTAAAAATGAATAGATGAAGCAGTACTTTACATATACCACAAACTTTGTAATGTGCTCCTGAACAATCTTATTGAAGTGCAACATATGTACATATACATCATTTGTTAACGTGTACCTATAAATACACCTGCATTTTATTATTGGGCTTTGGTATATTTAAGAACTTGATTCCATGTCTGAATTTTAAAACAATACTCGAGACTTGAGCAAAAAAGTTCACTTCTATAATTTTGACTGTGCTGCGATAAGGGCATTTGAGGATTTGGTTCTTGGTAACTTGTATGAAGAGAAGTTTCCCTAATAATTCATCAGTTGGCACTGATTTAATATGTTCCCACCCAAAAAAAGCTGTCTAACCTAGATTCTGTCAACCTTCACTAAGTAAGATGATAGCAGTGACATTAGAATGTGAAAATCGGCACCAAATTTAGACAAATGTGTTATTTAATTTGATTTGTTTTTTCTGTTTTCTCTCAACTGTTATATTACTTACTGACAAGTATATCAATGCATGCAATTCTGTTTTCAGTCTACAATATGTTCACAATAGCTTTGGTGCCCTGAATATTGCCAGGCATCTGAAAATTATTTTGACACGAATAAATTTTGGGGGAATTTTTAAAAACAATTATTCTGTATTCAGCACTTTTTTTTCCCGATTGAACAATTTAGTTAATCTAAAACTAACATTTTCCCTTTCATCTACTGACCATGGTTTTGAAGCCATTTTGAAGAAGCATTGCACAATGGTAATAGGTTGGTTGTTCTAAGTACAGTATAATTCAAAAAATAAAGATTTACTTACCACACCTTCTGTGTTTTTTTAAAATTAAAAGATGCTTTCAGTGGAACATCAGGGATAATTGGTTAGTGTTAATTTATAAGCCTTCAATTTTACTTATTCTTCACTTCTACATTTCACCGCTTCTCAAGCAGCAGTATGTTGATGTTGAATGTAGAATAGCCTCTGCTTAATGCTGAACTTTATGGGTGATCACTAGTGGGATTCAGAAGGTTGAAGTTATGCAATTTGCATAAACACGCAGTGGTTATTTGACATTTTAAAACAGTGTGCTGACCTCTCATTGGGGTGTACGTGCACTTAGATTAAGGTCTGGTTAGAGGCAATGGACTTGGCATTATTCGAGTATAAAAAGGATAGGCATACTTTAAAAATTAAGGCATAGTGTGGAAGTGGCGGTAAATTCAAAAAAAATAGTCTTTTTAATCAGTGATATCAACCATGTATTTATGTATTGACCTAATTACTCTCACCACACATCCCCATTTTAAAAAACATAGGCCCATCTAAGTATGACTATAACATGAGTATGTTGCTTTGTCCATCTGACTAAATCATTTTTCCATCATTCACGGTTTGAGTAATTTCAAACTGTAACCCTGATCTGCAAAGATCTCCAATAAGATTAATCAGTTTGCAAGACTGAATTGTTCAACTGTGTTAACTGTTTGAAAGGTGTTCTTCAGCAATTGCAGCATATAAAATGAGATGAAAAGAAATAAATGGAAACCCAGATCACACAAATTGCTGATATGTTGACAGCATCAGTTTATTTAAGTCTCCTTTTTGAGCATCTCTGCAATCTTGCTTCTGGTCCTGGTTAAATCATGAAGGGTTTCCTGCTGAGAAGCACTGCAAATGCACTCTGTTTCAGGCACACAGAAATGCAATGCAATTGCAACAGATCTTTAATAGGCAATAAAAGGAGACCAGTAACTCTGCACTTCTGTAACCTGATAAAATTGAGCTTTCTTGCTAGCATTCTTTTTATGGTGTATGTAAATATTGTGTAGGGAGTATAATCAGTACAGTGATGCACAAAAATGATCACCAAACTGGTAGTAAGTCCAGGCATGATGCTCCTATTGTGGAGAAGATAATTGCGTAACTTGTAAATGTACTATAAATATAGCAGTTTCAATGAATAAAATGGTTAAAAATTGAAAGTTACAGGAAATTATTTTGTATAAATCCACTCTGTGTTGCAACATATGACTACTGCAGTGGAAATGCTAATGTAACATGAACAGCCTAAAGGTGTTTCTCTTGCCACCATCCCCCCCACCCCTACCACCAGCGGATGTTGACAGGCTCTTCAACTATTGTGCCATCGTAGGCTCTGTTCTTACCCACCGTTCATGTGCAGTTCCAGCAGTCACCTCTGGGTAAGATTAAAAAGGCTGTTTCAATCCTCAACCTCCCTTCACCGCCATCCCCAGTTTTAGGGCTACTTTAGGCCAAGGCTAGTTTTGGCTTGGTCTGTGCTGGGTGAATTTAGCATTAGTGAACTGTTGAGGAACTAGTTATATTTAATTAAATCTGTCTCTTCAGTAACACGGTATTTAAAATACACCTTCCTGAGAGATTGTGGGGGGTGGTTATTCTTCTGGTTTACTGTATGCTGTCGTTCCAATGCAACAATGCCACCTTGTGTAAAAGTGAAGTACATCATTTGTAAGCAATCAGTTATGGATTTTCTTATCAGTCATGTGATTTTAATATGCATATAGCCCCTTATCAAGTTGCAGGACCTTGGTGTTTTATTCAGTGAAATGACTTTTCAAATTCAGTGCCTGTTATGTTCCACAGATTGATGGACCATTCTACCAAAGGCAATAAGGTGGGGAGGGTGGCATCAAGAGACCTTATCCAAAAATCATTAATAACATTATTGAGTTCCACAGGCTTAATTCCAAGCATAGCTCCTAAAATGTTCTAATTTTCACATTTCCTCACTTAATGCATCTGTAACTACAGATAATTTTATATTTAGAGAACACATTTTTTAAAAATCTACTTTAAAACTTTGTAAGGAGTTAAATGATGTTGGTTTGAATTCACATGCTTATTGTGAAACCCAAATTAACTCAAATTCACTGATTATTTTGTAACACCACTGGACTGTTCACCTGTGTAAGTGGAGCATTTAGTTCTGAACTTTATCTCCAGGAATGTAATGGAAAGTGCTCATTTAGAAAAATCTAGACCGGTATTTGGACACTAAAAGAAACGGCAAATCTTAGTCCAGAAAATCGATCCCAGTTGAGCTGATACCTAGCAGCAGATAATTCTAAAATGTACTATTAAGTGTGAGCCATTTCCTATCGGCATATGTGTGTCTATAAAAGTTTGAAATCTCATTCCTGCAAAGGATTATGGATAATGTTCCGACCATGTGAGGAAGGGTAAAAATGACTCCCCTGTCCTACAACCCCAGGTCTGACCGTAACCAGGTTTTTTTTGTGAATTTAGAGAGGATGAACGTATTTATTCAATGTCTCTGCTTAACGATTTTCATGCCAATTGTGAAGAAATTAGTCTGGAAGGCTTTCTTGAGTTTAAGACAAAAAGGAGCTAGTTTTTATTGAGTTTAAAAACCTACCGAGGTAAAGATATAAAAATATTTTTAAAAGTAAACTGTGTCTCAACCTTTAAAACACCCACAGAAGCTTTAGAAGTACAAGTTGTACAGGAGCTAGTTACTTTCTTAGTCAAATTAAAGTTCAATGCTAAAAAAAGTTGAGTTCACTGTTTGAGTGTTTGGCTGTGGCAGATTTTTCTCCATGGTGGTCTTAAGATTTCAGGAATTGAAGCCCATGTAAAGCTGCAATTGCTGGAGGCAATTTATTTTTAAAACTCCATTAATTTGTCTTTTCCAAAAATAGTTGACCTTTGCACCTAAGGTTCCTTTTGATGGAAGTTCAATATCTCTGTGCTGGATTTTTGAACTGCGAGATAGGGTCTTAACTTCGGAGGGAAGGGAGTTCGTTACTGCTTCATTGGCAGCTTTTCCAGACTACCGTTTTAGCTGCTTGCACACTATAAAAAGAGATTTCAAAAATGGTTACTTCAGTCACATGACCTCTTCCCATGACCTCTGATCTCAGAAGGTGTTTGTTTAGCTGATGTCTGAACCAACTGTGATTTTTGTTTCATGGCTGAGGTGATAAGATTCTGTAATGACCCAGCCATATCGATGACCTCATGAATATCGATTATCCATCTTGATGAGATGGGAAGAGCACCTTTTCATGTACCTATTGTCCTAGTAGACTTTCTGTCGCTGCTTGAGAGGTAGCTTTATAGAAGTACAAATGAGGTCCAGTTCAGTTTCCAGTAAATCCTTTTGAAGTAGTTCTTGACATCAGCAGGTGTGAAATTCCATGAGGGTGTCTGAGCATGTCAGAATTGTAATTCACATTGGAACTTTCCAGAAAGGCTGTGTTTGCAGCCAACGCCTGCATGTGTAGTATGCATGGCCGCCATCTTTATAGGGGCAATGTGCTACATGAGCCCAGCTTATTTACTTTCAAGAACTATGTAAATTGCATCAAAATGAAATGGCTGCCAGTACTTTGCAAAACCATACTTGGTTCTGCAACATTATTAATTCATCGATCCTTCTTAAGCTGAAGAGATTTGAGAGTGTGGCAGAATATGCAGACATTTTAGGGCAAGATTCTGCCCTTTCACTAAACCTGTAGAATTAGTGAGCTCATTACAACATTGCAACAGTTTTCTTTCCTGTCTTGATTGAACCTTTTGGCTCATTGAATACTTAGCAACGTATGTTCATAATGCTTATAAATTGTGAGATGACAGAAATCATTAAAGTGAGTTGAAGCATCGGCATTCAGTGATGCTTCTGAGCAACCTGCCAACTATGTGATTTGTGGGATCCATGGAATCCACAAACTAAGAACATATTGCAATAACCAAGTTAGAAAGCAAAATGAGTTAGCGGTGTGCTGGGTAAACTGATGTGTGCATGTCATTGAGTTTCTGTGCATGCACAGACTAGTGCACATACATAGATGTGTATTGACCAGCCATATTGCATTGGCAGGAGACGGTGTTCCAGAAACTGGTCAACCTGCAATACCAGACATCAGATGGCCTGTGGCAGCCATCTTAAGTCAGTGCCTTTACTTGTGTTTTAAAAGTCCTTTTTAAACAGTTCAATATATGTTTGACCAGATAATGAAATTAAAGATTATTACCACTCATGCACAATTTATGACAATAGCAATAAAATTCAGGCACATAATATTTTTAAAGTTATGTAAGGAATAATGTGAAAAGACCAGATGAACTCAGGCAGCAATGTTAAAGCGTCAGAAGGCAGAGGTGCGGAAATAAATTCTGTATATTGTTCACAGGCAATAACACAATTTAGCTTTGGAATGTGCTCTATGGTAGAAATAAATAAGGCATATGCTATGAAGGAACTGGGTGGACTAAATGTATCTATCATATGTGACCTACAAAAATGAGTGGGAGAACCAAACAAACATCAAGCTTAATATTTAATATAGCAATGAAATTGAAATTTTGAACTAATTTGGGTTTTATAAATTGTGGCTTCCCAAACGCTGGTGTACCTGGGCACTGAAGGGTACTAAATATTTTGATCTTCAAAAAATGAGTGAACTGAATTGAGTAATTGCAGGCTGGTTGCAGAGTGAGTGGAGGTATGCTTCAGTATTATTAATACATCTTATTTTACTAATGTTCAGTTACGGAGGGGAGATGGCTTTAGGATTTAGAAGCAGTAGATCATTTGTCATCTGCTGGATGATGTGATTAAAATAGGGGACTTTAAAACTGGCTTTGGAATAGAAAACACATGATAAAAGGAAAAGGCTCAAGATGATATAAAAACTCAATTATGTTTATTGTAAAATGACATATGGGAAGATTTCCTTGTACTTAGAAGAACAGATGGAGAGCTTTTTCAGTGTCTCTGTGTAACTGTGGTTGACTTTGGATACTGAACTGTATGCATTTTGCCCTGGTCTAGTCGGAGTTAAGTAGAGGATGTTACAATTGACCTCTATGCTTCTGGTTAGAGAAAGAGAGAAAAGTAATTTTTTTTCCATTACTGTTTGCTATCTGTGGTCTGTTGCTAGAAAGTGCATGTAGGTTGAAAGGCTGAGTTCACCTGTGATGTTTCCCATAATAACATAGCCTCCACACTTGTTGTCGAGGCTCCTTTGTAAAGAATGGCACTTAGGGCATAGTGCCTGTGAAACAATTTCCCTATATGAGTCACTGACTTCAGTAAAAAGCGGGAAATTCTAAGAGGGAGGCTTGAGAATGCAATGCCACTTGCTGTGCTATTTTAGCCCAGTGCATTTTTTCTGCATTTTATTGTATGGAATAATCAAGCCTATACTATTTCTTTGTTGCTTAAAATGTGCCCCTCTGTTGTGCTCGTGTGCTTTTTTAAGAAAGTGTTTTTTATCCCTTGACGAAATGGGACCATCACTGGTAAAGCCAGTATTTATTGCCCCTTTCCTTGAGATGGTTGTGGGTAACTGCCACCTTGAGCCACTGCAATCCATACAGTGAAGGTACTGCCCCAACGCTGTTTGGTAGGGTCTCCCAGAATTTTGACCCAGCGGCAGCGAAGGAACAGAGATAACTTTCCAAGTTTGTGACTTGGAAGGGAGATTGCAGGTGATGGTGTTTGCATTTGTCTGCTGTTCATGTCATAGGTGGTAGGGGGTCACAGAGGTGTTGTCAAATAAGCCTTGGAAGTACTAACTTGAGGATCACTATAAAACTGAGAGTTAACTATAAATCAGGCTACTGCAGTTTAATGATGACTTGTACTTGTGATAATTCTAATAATGGGGTATATCTGGTGCAGGTTGGTTATTAACTATTTGCCTCCGGAAATAAAATGCCTGGTTTTCACATGGATAGATATTCTTACATTGCTCACCCTTTCGTTTTCTATCCTTCATGTTGACGGATTTAAGAAGTATCCAAAAGAGTTTTCCTCAAAAAATAGTTCAAATTGAAATAAACCTATCTTGAGTATATTAAAATCAACAATATTAATTAACTTATTCAGACCCTTATGGCACTGTATTATTCTCTTAATCTTTATATGTGCATTTCTGGTGATGTGGCTGCAATTTTTACACCTTATCTGTTCAAGCACAGGCGTGTTATGAAATCCACAGAGGGACATTCAGTAGTGAAAGGAGAACAAAGTCACATGCTGCAATACTTCCATCTCCCTGAACTGGAAAGGAGCCAAGAAACAGAAGTCACAGGTTTGTGTACTTTGCTCAGAAAAAGAAGCAATTGCTTCAGCTGTGTTTTAACTTTCAACCGCTTTTCATTTCTTCACCTCTTATGGGTCTTAATTTAAAAAAAAATACCCTAAATGGAAGTTAACCAGAAGTTGCACATGGTTTAACCTTTTTTGTGATCTTCAGTGTTGCGGGAGAAGGTGCCTATCTGTATGAGCAAGGTTTTCGTTTTGGAAGGAGTGAAAAGATGACAATGGGCAGGAAATGATTTTAAAAAGTAACACTTGGTTTTAGTTTATTCAGAGGAGAAACTGTTTCCTCTATTCTTTTACATACAGTGGGGCTATATAGCCACACTCTTTGACCATGTTAGGTGTAACATTGTGGTCAAAAGGTGACTGGTTGCAAAACCCACTTAAATCGTAACGTTTATTTTAGGATCAGCATGTATAAGTTTAAATTGCAACTTGTATCAGCAGATTACAATCTGAGCCTTGCAAGATTGGAACTATTATCTGAAGTAACGAATCCCATATTAGCAGCTCAGTGTGATACGGAATCATACTTAGCAGAAGGCCCAAAGTTTGATGCCAAGTCAAATCATGGCTGAGTTACCATCACTGGTTTCACTGTGGTTAAGGTTTGGAAAAATCAGTCTTGGTTAATAACCATAAAGAGAATACAGCTAAATTATTGCATTAAATATTTTGGAGGGGGGTGCTGGATATAAGAAACTTCAATAGCATAACAAATTCACAGCGATCATGGTTGCCTGCAGGAAAAGTCACTCTCTGAATCGTAATTGCTCATTTCAGATGGCAAACTAGTTTTGGGGTAGGTCCAGAAACAAGTTTCACAAGCAGCTTCTAAGCTGACGATTAGTTTATATGGTGACGAAAATGCATTTAAAATGGCAACAAATGAAAGTAATTTTATCTGTGCCCTCGCCCCACCCCAGCCATTTGCTCGTCATGGTGGTAGCAATCTTGCCTCTGAATCAGAAGGCTGTTGACTCAAGTCCATTCCCAAGGCTTGAGAACACAATCTAAGCTGACCACTTAATACCGTGTTGCATTGTCTGAAGTGGCATCCTTCAAATAAGGCATTTAACTAGGGTCTCTCAAATGGTGGGTCACAACTCTCAGTGTGGTCGGGAGATGAGATTTTGGGGTCACCAGCTCTGAGGCAGCGATGGCTGCTGTGGAGTTCAGACTGATTTCTGACTGCTGTGAGGCCCCTTTAAATTCTCTGTTTTTTTTGTTGGTGGGCATGGCCTAATGGGATGCTCTCAGAGGTCCAACTGCTGCTGAAAAGCCTGTAAAAATGTAGGATTTTTTTTTTGTCGAAAGCCTATTTCTTCAATGATTGGGCTTATAATGCATTAATAATCATGATTCTTTTGCATTAATAATTGTAGTAATTATAGTTTTTATAAATGTAGGACTATAGCTTCAAGAATGATCCTGTGTTGTAAGATCACATGGTCTGTGTAAACCGATGATTTAGTAGTGTGGGGAGCCTCGAGGAGGGAATACTTTAGTTATAGAGTTAGATGCACACATGTAGCTGCTGTTGCTGTCTTGTAAATAAAGTTCAATGTTTCCACCAAGAAAAGTTGCCTGGCAAATCAACTCTATAACAAACTGGCGATGAGGATAAATCAGACCCGGTGCTGTTCCTTGCCTAACGATTGTGAGTATCTGAGGTAATCAAAAAGAAAGGAAGATATACTCATCTGAGATGCCACAGTTTGGCAGAATTGATCCCTTCGAGCCAACCACAGATGACTGGTCTCAATATATGGAGCATCTTGCCGTTCTACTTTCAAGCCAATGAAATCACAGGGGAGGAAAAGAGAGCGATTCTCCCGAGTATTTGTAGGAGCAAGACCTACAGTTTAATGTGAAGCTTGACGGCCCCCAGTAGCCCGGATTCAAAGACCTTCAGTGATTTAGTAGACCTTGTTAAGGGACATTTCCAATTCAAGCCCTCTGTCACAATGCAGAGGTTCAGGTTCAATTCATGGAATAGAGCCCTGCGGGAGACCATTGCTACCAACGTGGCGAAATTGAAACAACTAATGGAATATTGTGATTTCAGTGAAACCCTGAATGACGTGCTCAGGGGTCGTTTGGTCTGTGGCGTGCAGGAGGATGCTATTCAGCGAAGATTGCTGGCTGAAGTGGATGTTGATTTTAAGAAAGCGTTAGAAATAGCATTTGCGATGGAAATCAAAATAGCACCATTTCCCTAGCTTGGGGGGGGGGAACAGTCTGTCAAAAGTGGCGTGTAAAGCCGGGACTCCACCGCAAAGTGGGAAACAGCCCCCACTAACTGAATATTTAGAGGAAATGGCTTGGTTTAGCAAAGCTGAAAACTAATTTTTATTGACGTGGAAACAATCATGCTCCTAACGATTGACAATTTAAAAAGGTGGAGTGCTACTTTTGTCACAAAAGTGGGTGCAAATGGAAACATTGCAAAGCGAGATTAAAACAGACCTCTGGGCAACAAACAGAGACATATAGTGTAGAAGAGCCAGAAAACAACCAATTCTGACATTTATTCCTCATTCAACGTGAAAGTTGGGAAGACAGAGCCAATTACTGTCACGTTGCAAGTGAATGGTAAACACTTAAAAATGGAAGTAGACATGGTGCTTCTACCACTGTAATAGGAGAACACACTTTCAGATATTTAAGTAAAGGTGCTCAACAATTAAATTTGAAACAGACCTCTGCCAAGTTGAAAACATACACAGGCTTAGAAATCCAGGCAGAAGGTATCACCAGAGTAACTGTTTATTATAGACACCAAACATCACAACTTCCAGTGATGGTGGTAGAGTGGCGATAGGCCACGTATCCAGGACACTTACCACAGCTGAAAAAGGATATTCTCAGACCAAAAAGGAAAGTCTGGCAATTATTTTTGGTGCAAAAAAAGTTCCACCAATATGTGCATGGGTGACACTTCACCATAGTATCAGACCACAAACTACATTTGGGTCTATTTAGTGAGGAAAAGACTATCCCTCCCATAGCTTCTGCACAAATTCAAAGATGGGCCCTAATTTTAGCGGCATATGAATACACCTTTGCGCATAGACCAGGGATTCATATAACCAATGCCCTAAGCCACCTTCCTTTGCAACAGAACAATGACCATATCCCAATGCCACAAGAGCTTGTATTAGTGATGAATTTCCTGGATTCCTCACCAGTCTGTGCCAGGCAGATAAACTGGATAAATTGTGATCCAGTCCTGTCTCGAGTGAGAGACCAGGTGTTACATAGATAGTCCCAGGAACCAGTCTCTGAATTGAAGCCACTCTTCAACCGAAGACACAAAATGAGCAGTCAAGATGGTATTCTATTATGGTGTGCATGAGTAGTGGTTCCTTCACAAGGACGGGAACCACTCTTAGCAGAGCAACACAGTGCCCATCCGGGAATTTCAAGAATGAAGACGATAGTGCAAAGTTATCTTTGGTGGCCAAGAATTGACGGCGATATTGAGAAGGTGGTTAAACACTATGAGCAATGCCAACAGTTACAAAATTTGCCGGTGGCAGTCCCATTACACTCATGAGCGTGGCCTGGTAGACCCTGGGCAGGATTTTACGCATCGGCAATCGGGGGTGGGGCCTGCTCGCCAATGTGTAAAATGACGCGTGGTGACACTGCGCCCCATTTAAATTTTCAGGAAGACGGGGGCGCAACAAAATCAGCTGTGCGCCCGCCGACCTATCTATATGGCCAATTGAGGTCATTGACAGAGTCAGTTAAGTAATTAAAGGACCTGCCCATCCAACCTTAAGGTTGATGGGCAGACCAAGAGCCCCGGCGGGAATTAGAAAAAACATGAAACCTCATCCACAGGCGGGATGAGGTTTCATGTAGGTTTTTAAAAATGTTAATAAAGGTTTTGTAAAAATTATGGACATGTCCCAACTCATGTGACATTGTCACATGAGGGGACATGTTAGAGAAATTTTATTTTTATATTTTTAGGTTTTTAACATTTTGAGCCAATCTCCCTGAGGCAGCACTTTTTCGTGCGAAAGAGCGCGCACTCGATTTTGGGATCCCCCCCTTCCCCGCCCGCACAGGGAGCGCCCATGTAAAATGGTGTTGCACGTCCGATTGGGGGCACCAATCGGAAGCATGCCTGTGCGTGCCCGCCCTTCAACTTCCCCCCCAGTGGGGGGAGAATTCAGCCCCCTGGGTGAGATTGCACATAGACTACGTTGGTCCTTTTCTGGGAACCCTGTTTCTACTGATTATAGTTGCTCATTCCAAGTGGTTAGACGTTTGAGGTTAAGCACTACTATAGAAAAACTATGCCAAAGCTTTTCTATCCATGAATTGCCAGAAGTAATCATCACAGATAATGGTACTGTATTTACTAGCGCTGAATTTCAATGATTTGTCAGCCTGAATGGTATCAGCCACGTGAAGACTGCACCGTACCATCCGTCATCTAACGGACTGGCGGAAAGAGCAGTACCAACTTTTAAGCAGGAATGAAAAAGTTAACAGGTGAATTGTTGGAAACTAGACTTGCTCGTTTCCTATTTAACTACAGAACAACCCCCCCCACACTACGATAGGAACAACACCTGCAGAATTACTGATGAGGTGCTGTGTTTGAACAAAACTTAGCCTGATATCTCCCAATTTGGAGGGGAAGGTGGAGAAAAGTCAAGGGAACCAAAAAGCGACTCATGATTTGCATAGTCATGAGCGACAATTTACTATTGGAGAAACAGCATATGTAAGAAATTCCAATGGAGGACCAAAGTGGTTTTCTGGTAAAGTAAGCCCTGTGACCAGGCCATTGTCATACCACCTGGAAGTGGAGGGGTGGTTCATCCGTAATCATGTGGATCGTTTAAGAAGAAGGGAGAAACCCCAAAAAAATGATGTTCCACCTATAACCATTTATGAACCTGTGGTTCCTGTTGAAGTTGCTCAACCAAGGACAGACATGCCCTATGTCTCTGTCAGAGTGGAAGACACTGAACTGCCTGTGCCTAATGAGGTACCTGATGTCAATGCAGTTTGAGAGATTGTGGTTCCTAGAAAAGAATCGGAAGTCATGGAGCTACGATATTCCACACGGATCCAGAAACCACCTGAAAGACTGAGCTTGTAATTTCATGACCTGTGTAAATATTGTAATGTCATGAGATAAGTATCCTTGTAAATACAAAATGTACAGAAAAGTTAAAGGGGGAGGAATGTGGTAATTATAGTTTTGATAAAGCTTTAAGAATAATCCAGTGTTGTAAGATCACATGATCTGTGTAAACCAATGAGTTAGCAGCACGGGGAACCTTTAGGAGGAAGTTATTCTTTAGTTATAGAGTTGGATGCACATATGTAGCTGTTGCTGCTGTCTCATAAATAAAGTTCATTGTTTCCACTAAAAAAAGTTACCTGGAAAATTAACTCTATAACAATAATCCAAATCCTATTAAATCACTAAAGGTTGTTACACTATTGCATTCATAATCAGACTCCTATTTATGTTTGAGGATACTATTACATTAATTATCAGAGCACTATTATATTTAATAGACTGGTGTCTATTGCATCAAGAATCAAGATCGTATTGCGTGTCCTATTACATTTTGTTATGACCAGATGAGGAGGCTTCAAATGGCTCCCCTCTTTTTCCCTCTTCACGTTTGACTGCAACAGGGTTTTTTTGTTTTTTAAAGGCTATACTTGCCAATTTAGTGGGTACTTAACTGTTTCCACACTGTGATCATAAAAAGGATCAATCAGACAGGTTTTCTTGAGTTTACCAAAGAAGGAGGTTAGTTTCATTATATTTAAACCAATCTGAGCAAAATAATCAAATATGCTCTGATTTTGGCATGCGCGTGCACACTCGAAACCCACACAAACAAATATAGATTACAGAGTAGGGGAGGATAGATTGGCCAAATTAGAGTCCACAACAAAAAAGGTAAAAAGAGTATACAGTTCATAGTTTGGTGATTTGGCTGGTTTCAGGCTGAATTCTGTGGCCTTGATGCTTCCGATTTAAAGGTATAGACACCAGAGCTGGTTGATCCGGAGACACAGCTGTGGAGTTGAGGTCTTTCTTTAAAATCTCTGTCTATTGCAGAATGGAGACAAAATCAAATTAGATAGGGTCCAAGCTTATTAGTTGGGTGGAGTGGGAAAGAGTTCCACTGACCTCAACTGCTGGCCCAGTTCTGCTCAGAATAACATGCTTAAACCACACAAAGGACTTGGGCTGGTTGTGATCTCTCTCCAACTGCCAGTAATTCAAACATAATTGTATATCCTTACCATAACTCGATTAGCTTGTTTAAAGGGCTATCTTAAAAATCAAAGTTTTTTTTGTCTAAGTCATTAACCTTTGAGTGGTTCATCTTCAGCTGTTGAATACTGTAGGTGGCTTCCATAGATGTCTAATTGATAGGGTGAGAAGGAAGGTCATTCACAAATCCCAGGGTGTGTCATTGTCTGTGATGGGTTTCGCAGACCTACTGTCAATTCTCCATAGGGTTGGAATGTGGAATGTGTAGTAATGTAAATTAGAGTCAGCCATCTGGCTGTGAGTTAAAGTCTCTGTTTCAACAAAGTCTGTCTTTTAAAAGCCCAAATTCATGTTTCCAGCTGATGGATTAAAAATCAATATTTGATATATGCATGTTTATTAATTTAATAGAATTCTTATTATTAAATGCTAATCAGAATCTAATTATATTAATTATATGGTTCCTATTGCATTAATAATCAGCTGTCTATTGCTTCATATAACATGTGAATTGCTTTGAGTATTCAGACTTGAATAGAATAAATAATGACACTGGCAAAGACACAGGATTATAAAATTCTCTAACTTTATTGAACTGTATTTCAAAATTACAAGGATATGAATAGCACACTGAGATGATAAACAGGCAAATAACACCACGCAGGTTCTATTAATGGAAAATAAAACTTATAAACTGATCTTTATCGATTCAGTTGTGTCTTCATTTTCTAAATACCCCACAGAAGCTGAATTCTCCCAATCTAAAGGACAACTGGCCAGATTTACTTTAAGCTATGTAATCAAAAAGCTTACACATCCAGTTGTCTGGATAATATCCACACAGCTGAATCTTCCACACACTCCTCAGCCTTGCCCCTCGATATCTTTGACAGAAAAACTGGTCTCTTTCGCCCAGGCATTCTGTTTTGAAGTGAACCACAGAAAACTGGCACTTTCCCTCCAGCTGTCTGCTTTAACTTAACCAGGATACTAAAGGGTTACACGTTCCCTGAACAATACACTCAAGCTTTTCTCTTACCCAGCCCAGCTGGTCGTCTCTATTTTCTGTTCACACTTGGAGCACTGATGAGATGCCATGGGGAAAAAAATGTAACTTCTGACATGTTGGCCAATATCCAGCTGTACAAGGAAGAACAAAGGAAGGTATGCCTTTCTTTTACCCCTCTGTACATGTGTTCAGAACCTGTGGTGATCGGGGATGGGTTACTCCCTGCATGGTCAGGTCTGTGAGTGGTCAAGTGTGATGTCACCCCTATTGAACAGAGTCCCTACGAACTGTTTCAAAATGCCCTTTTTGATTGTTACAAACCTCCCAAAGAGGCCTAGAACTCCACATGTTCGATAAACGTTAGCCAGGTGCCTTCCTTCACGCTGTTTAGAGGTTCCTCGTTCTCCTGACCACAATGATGATCCTGGAACCAGAAGAAGTTACAAGATTCCCTTCATAGCTATTTGTACCATTGGACTGTTTGCAATAGGAACAGACCCTATACCTCATTTCTTATAATTGTAGGCTTTTGGTCATATCATTGTCTATATCCTGTCTTAGGAATGCAACCCACAAGATACAGGACACTTCTGTCATGTGCTTGCTTACACAAGTGAATTTACCATTACTATTTTCCACTTACTTATCCCTTTTGTCCCTACAAAGATCAAGCTAACAAATTCAACAGTGGCTAATTTGAGTTAATATATCATGCCTTATATACATTCTCATAGCATAGCAGACATAATTATAGTTATGGTATTCAGCTGAAATTTGGTCAATTAAATCGTCATTTCAGTCCATATTTGTATTCAATAATCAGGAAATTGTTGCATCAATAATCAGGATCCTATTACATTAAAGTCATTTGCCAAATACACACTATTTTTGGCCAACATTCTTCCCTCAATGAAATAGCACAAATAGTAGATTGATTAGTCTTTTATCTCTACTGTTTGTGGAACCTTCTACATAAAATTACTACTGCATTTGTTTGCATAGCGATTAAACTTTAATCCATTGTGTGAAGTGCTTTGGGATGTTTGAGATGTGGTTAAATTGCTATATAAATGCAAGTTCTTCCTTATGAAAAAAGGATGGGCTTATTGTAAAGTAAAATGATTCTCTGAAGGGAAGATAAAGGCAGCCCATTATTGGCTTACCCAGGATGAATGAACCTGATGCAACATGGTATTTGTCTATTTGCTATACCAGTGAATGCTATATTTGTTAGACCTTCATAGAGTTTAATGCAACAGACCTGATCTGTTTTTCTTTATTGTAATTGAAACAGTAAAAATAAGTTTTAACGCAGAGATTACACTGAATATTCATGTTACACAGATCCTAATTGTGATGATAAAAATACATGAGTACTTGGGTGTCACAACATTTTGATTTCTTTTGGTGGTCATAGACTTTATGCGAATTTCAACTCCGGTGACCTGAGAGCAACAGGCTTTGCAGGATCACATCACAGGTATATAGAAAATGAAAGCATCCTTTGATATTGCTGCCCATCCTTCTGCAGCCAGAGTGGAACCATTGTCACTTCTTGATTGACCTACTTTAGTAATTGCCCCAATTCAAAACCTGCTACCAGCCACACAGTACTTTACTTCATATGGCACTGATCCTATCTATTTCAACAGATGGCACTGTTTGTATCATTGATGAAAGCACTCCTGTGTGTAATGAGAGTCTCATTATGCTGCAGTCTAAAATTGATCCAACAGATGGTGCTAAGGTTACTGTTCATCTGATGTCTCTCATACACCAGGGATACAGAATAGATTTGCAAGATGGCACTTTTTCAGCTTGTCCAATAGAGGGCATTGAACTACAGATGTGTGTGATTACCAGTAATACTGTAGTACCAAGTGGCATGCATTGGATTTTTCTGATGTCTTCAGGTGATCAGTAGGGGGAAAAAGATGGTGACGTGGTTATATTCTCACTGCTAACAATGCTGGATAAGATTTTCCAATAGATGTGTTTAGGTATGCACACGAACATTCTCTAACACAAAAACAAAAATACCTGGAAAAACTCAGCAGGTCTGGCAGCATCTGTGGAGGGGAGCACAGTTAACGTTTCAAGTCTGCATGACTCTTCAACAGAACTAAGGAAAAATAGAAAAGGGGTGAAATATAAGCTGGTTTAAGGGGTGAGGGGGGGAGACAAGAAGAGCTGGATAGAGGGCCAGTGATAGGTGGAGATAACCAAAAGTTTTACCTTTACCTTTTAGCCTTTTTTGATTCCTTCACCCCACCCCACCCCCACTAGGGCTATCTGTACCTTGCTCGTCCTGCTTTCTACCCTTAATTAGCGCATTCCTTTAGATAATATCACCACCTTCAACACCTCTTTGTCCTTTTGTCTGTGACATCTTTTGGTTATCTCCACCTATCACTGGCCCTCTATCCAGCTCTTCTTGTCCTCCCCCCCACCTTAAACCAGCTTATATTTCACCCCTTTTCTATTTTTCCTTAGTTCTGTTGAAGAGTCATACGGACACAAAACGTTAACTGTGTTCCTCTCCACAGATGCTGCCAGACCTGCTGAGTTTTTCCAGGTATTTTTGTTTTTGTTTTGGATTTCCAGCATCCGCAGTTTTTGGCTTTTATCTGAAACATTCTCTACTTTGGTGAGGAACTGACGGGCAATGAAGACCCATGAGTCAACTGTCATTATTTTAATATATATTTAGTGTGCTTGGGCAATGCAATTAAACATTTTTGTACCTATGGGACAAATGATAAATGATTTATATAGGGAGAGAATTATTAAAACCGCCGAGGCAGTTATTAAATAACAGTTTAAGCCCGATTTTACAGTGTTAAAATCAATGATTCTATTTGAAATTTGGTATCTGGATATTACTTTTCTACAAAGGGTTTTCTTTGGAAACTTATTGCCTGGGTGAATGGTCAAGGGGTGGGGTCGCTTCAGCTTGCATGCAAAGCCTACTTGCTGGCATTTAAAACTCTGGCATTATGGTGATCACAGTTGGACTCCCGCGCCACAGAAAGCAGGCAGACATTGTGATCGTATTTCCCCCTGTGCAGCACTGGCAAAATGCTGCCGGAACTACACGTTGCACTGAAGTTTCAGGACAGCGTATAAGTTTCATCGGCATCGATAATCGGGAGCTCGTCGGGTACAAATTGGGGAAAATGTAGATTTAGAGACGAAGGAAAACAGCTCGTGTGGGGATGTGGTAAATTTTTCTAAAAAATACAGTAACAGATAGATGGAAATTAAAGGTGCGGAAACAAAGGAGCATTGCAGAAAGAGGAAAAGCTGTCCGATAAGAACAGGCAGTGAGATGATAACCAAAGGACAGCACAGTTCAGGAGATGCTGTCAGGACTCCCATCTTTTTGGTTCTTTGACCAGTCTATTGAATCAGATAGAGTGCCTTTATCATTGTCCTTATCTCATCAACAATGATATCTTTAGTCATTTAAGTCATTTTGTTTGATTTTACATAGCATTGTTCATAAGCCAAGGATCATAAAAAATAAACAATAGGCCAGTGATTACGTTGAAAATTAGCAGTTTTATCATTCACCAATCCGGACAGTTGTAAAGAAATGGATGGAGAAACAGAAATTCAGATTTTTGCTCACTGTGTGTTAGTGCCTCTCGATAGCCGTGGTGAAAAGCTGAAATAAAGTCTCCTGCATGGAAATACTTCAGGAGTTCAGAAGATCCCAAGGTACTTATGGATTAAGAAGGCCAGTTGGTCATTTTAATAAAAGATCCTATATTTTGCTTGCTGCATCTAACTGTTACTTAAATGGTCACCTTGCTCCTTGACAAACCTCAAGGTATCAGCCCTAAAGTCACCTATTACCAGTTTGAACCTGTATCCCCTTGTCCCATTCCCGCAGTTTAAGTAGCATTCAGATCAAACTTTCCGATACTATTTGGTAACTTATACATCACTATTAGGTCACCTTTCAACCATCTCCTCTCCTGCTGATTTTCTGGCACTAGGGACAGAATCTTGCTGAGGCGTCAGGGGGTCTCGTCTGCCAGCTGGAGGGCCAGCAAGACACCTGCACTGCCCCTCTTCAGGAAGGCCTGCCGAACCACAAGCCAATCAGGCAGTGGTGAGGCCAGCGGTGGGCCTACCCCTGAAATCAAGACCCAGGGCATAAGTCTCACCTGCAGAGAGCCACCAGCCAATCAAAGGCCAGCAGCTCTTGTGCTCAACAGTTCCACTGTAGAGGCTGTGGCTGCTGATGGGAGGACAAGCACTGGAGTCCCAGGTTCACTGAGTGCCCCAGGCCTCAGGTAAGTGATGTAGGGGGCGGGGGAGTGTTTTGCAGGTTTGGAATTGCGGGGAATGAGGTGCAGGGGGGAGTCAGCAGCACAATTAACTATTAGAAAGAGCACCTTCACAAAAATGTATACTAAGAAACAGATATTGTTAGCATTTAAATGTTTCCAGGATAGTGTACTCTCACCAGCTGAGGTGGGGCTACTTTCCAGTGAAAATGCTGGTAAATGTAAAGCTGCTTGGTCCATTCCCTGTATAAGGTAGTTTGATATTAAGTAGAATTAAATGAAGTGGTTCAGTTCAATTAACATATGGCAATATATTCTGGATTGCCAGTTCCCCATCCTGTCACAGAGTGTCTTCTCCAAATTGCAGTCTGAGCAATTTGAATTATCAGATTGAGTGGTATCCACAATGCAATGACAAACCAATCATTTTCCCTTTCAATATGTGCCTTATTCATTATAGGCCTTCACGCGTTCTTTATTTCCACGCTGCTTTATGTTGTAACACTGAGGACTAGCCTTGAATTCCTACCTTGCTGCTGTGTTTTTTTAAAACAAAATTGTCTGAATTCTTAAAGGGACTGCTCAAGAACATTCCTGGAATTCAAGAATAGAAAGTAAAGAATCTGTAGCCTCGCACATAAGTTCGCACATTAATTCTACCACAATTTGTTTTGGTGAAAGCATAATACTATGTAAGAAAAGAAAAATAAAGACTTGCAATAACAACCTCGGGACATATGAAAGTGCTTTATAGTTAATGAAGCACTTCTATAGCATACTCACTGTTATAATATAGGAAACACAACAATCAATTTGCACACAGAAAGATCCCACAGCATGCAATGTGATAATGACTCGATACTTTAATTTTGTGATGTTCATTCAGGGATCAGGGATAAATATTGGCCAGGACATCAGGGAGAACCCCCCTGCTCTTCTTCACGTAGTGTAATGGGATCTTCTGGGTCCACCTGAAAGGGAAGAGAGCGCCTTGGTTTAATATTTTATTGACTCAGCATTGCACTGAGAGTGTCAGCCTAGATTTTGCACTCAGGTCTCTGGACCGGGTCTTGAACCCACAACCTTCTGACTCCAAGGTAAGAGAACTATGATTGAACCATGGCTGTTACCTTATTAAACCAGAGGCGCAATTAAAAATGATAACTTGAAAATACTTTTATCAGTAAAGTTAATTTTAGTTTTCCTTGCACAATAGGAACATAGGAACGGGAGTAGGTCATTCAGCTCTTGGAATCTGTTCTGCCATTCAAATAGATTGTGGCTGATCATTATCTTAACTTAACCTACCTGCTTTGGTTCCACAACATTTAATAGCCTTGCCTAATCACTTGCCACGGTCAAAGGGCTGTGAATTTTTGGAATTCTCTACCCCCAGAGTGCTCTGGATGCTCAGTCAATGAATATAGTTAAAACCAAGATCTTTGTGGCATTAATGAATCCACAGATACAGGGAGCGGGGCAGAAAAGAGAATTGCAATTGAAGTTCATACAGGATTTTATTGAATGGTGGAGCAGGCTTGAGGTTCTGTATAGCCGACTCCTGCTCCTGTTTCGTGTGCTCTCGCAAAAATCTATCAATCTCTGTTCTGAAATGCTGAGTCGGCCTAACCCCATGCCTACTTGGGAGAGCAAATTTCAGATATAAAGTGAACTATTCTAAGACAAAAGGAATAATACCCCTGTTCCAACCATGTTTACTAATCTATAATTGATGTTTATAAGAAAATTAAATTATTTCATTTGGAATACTAGTCTTCATCTGCAACTAGGTGGGAAGCAAATGGGCAAAGGGTCATTACAACTTTAAAATTGTATCAGCATAATTATATCTGCAGGGGATAGACTTTGTTGATTTGAAAGAATGTTCAGCATCTGGTTTTGTTGTCCGTGCCATGCAGGTAAAAGCAGTGGGCACTGTCTCACTGACAGCTCCACAGATATCTTAATAGGGTTGCCTGATGACACAGTCGAGCTTTTTTGTAATAAACCTTTTTTACTGGAATCAAAACCAGAGAGAGAAAAAAAAAAACAATTGATTCACTGATATGAAACTGATGGGATTTTTGTGGCACACATTGCTGGATTATTTGCCCTTTGACAGTTTTGGAAAGGAATATTCGCTTGATCTGAGAGTAGATCTCAAGAGTTGAAGTGTCCTTGTTGTTCAGGCCCAGCTGATCTTTCAGCAGTAATTAAAGCTGCATCTTGATTTTCAAGGCTGGAATCTCTTGAACAAGGATTTCTTTCCATCTGCCTTTGCAGTCAACATCACCACCCACAAGTGGGTGAACAAGCTGCCCTTTCAGACGATGTCAGAACAAGCCCTCAGCATGAAGATGACTCTGAGACAAGTTGCGGTGAGAATTTTCAGATTAAATGATCCCCATGCTAAAACTTGTCACTCCCTTGGGCCTGTTTGTTCACAGCAGACTTTTATGTCCTATTGATTTTCCCTGAAACTCTGAAGCTGCAGAATTATTTTTCTTTAACTCAGATCTCTGCAAAGTTTATATAACTGAAGCAAAAGTAAAAGCTCTGAAGAAGAGTCATATGGACTCGAAACATTAACTCTGTTTCTCTTTCCATTTTTTTCTATTATTTGTTCATGGGATGTGGGCATCGCTAGCTAGGCCAGCTTTTATTGTCCATCCCTAAAAGCCCTTGTTCAGAAGGCATTTAAGAGTCAACCACATTGTTGTTGGCCTGGAGTCACATTAGGGCAGACCAGGTAACAACAGCAGATTTCCTTCCCTAAAAGACATTAGTGAACCAGATGGGTTTTTACGACAATCAGCAATAGTTTCATGGCCATCATCAAACTTTTAATCCAGATTTTATTGAATTGAAATTTGCTGCCAGGGCTGTTGAGTTTTTTCCAGCATTTTCTGTCTTTATTTATGTAAAAGCTATCGTCTTAGGCGAAATCTATAACTGAAGTTGAAATGACAAAGGCTGAAATTTCACGTTGGTATAATACGACCAGGAAGGGAAACGATGCACACGTAGGGGATGATCCTTCATTGGAACTGAACTGTCGATTGCTAACCGTGTTTCTTTTTCTGATACTGAATCACCTGCTGTGCACTTCGATTTTCTGTTTCAATCCGGCAGTTCCCTGTGCAGTGAGAGTCTGATCTCAATTCTCGGTTATTTTGTCAAGTAGAAAGAATGGCTGCTGGTGGGGAGGTGGGGGGGAGGCAAGGTCCCCTCCACAAGAAGGCAGAGAGTGTTGAATGGAGAGACACAGCGCACTGCTTGTGTGTGTCTACTGGAAGCTAATGCCAGACCATTGGGAGGGCAGTGTGAATAGGCGACTGCTCCTTTGATGGGAGGGCATGGTGCAAAATGTATTGTATGTTCAAAAGCATTACATAACCTAGAAAATATGACTCATAAATAGAATAGTGTGCCCTAGAATATGACTAAAGCAACCAGCGCTGACAAGCCCCGCTATAGTTTTACAATAGGCAATATTTATGATGGTCTTCAAAAATCTTCATCTGTCCACCTCCGTATGTAGTATTACATGCTTAATATAGAAGCTTCACATTGCCAAGGAGCTGCAGCGCAGATGGAGCGACTCAGCACTGACAGCAGCGGCTCGGCACGTTTCGTTCCAACACTTACTGAGAGCTCGGAGTTGCCAGCAGCTCTGTTAAAGCCCAGCAAAAGGCAGAATTCAATTTTAATGGGTGTTGGGAAATTTTAAAAAAACTTTTTTTTAATGTACATTGTCAAATTCATATAGGGGCACTGGCATCAAGCAAACCTGCTTGTTGACCATTTTACAGGCACACAACACAATGAACCGCAGAATTGTTACCGTGCAGAAGAGGACCATTCAACCCATCATGTCTGCACCAGCTTTCCCAATGAGCAATTCATCTAGTGCCGTTCTCCCTGTAACCCTGCACATTCTTCCTTTTCAGATAATGGTCTCATTCCTAATTCCCTTTTAAAAAGCCTCAAATGAACCTGCCTCCACCATACCCTCAGGCAGTGCATTCCAAACCCTAACCACTCAATGTGTGAAAAAGTTTTTCCTCATGTTGCTTTTGCTTCTTTTACCAGTTACTTTAAATCTGTGATCTCTCGTTCTTGACCCTTTCACCAGTGGGAACAGTTTCCCCCTAATGATGTAAACAAATCACATTGAAGCACATACTGAGTTACTAGTGTGTGATATTATTGAGATTAAAGAAGCCCTTTAATCGCAAAGGTGGTTAAAGCCAGTCAGGAACCAAGCCATACAGAACAGGAAGCTTTGCACTGTGCATTTGTGGAAAGAGAAACAGAACCAACGTTTTGAGTCCGTATGACTCTGAAGAAGAGTCATACGGATGTGAAACATTAGCTGTTTCTCTCTCTACGGATGCTGCCAAACCGGCTGAGTTTTTCCAGCATTTTCTGTTTGTATTTCAGATTTCCAGCTGCACGTTGCCCTCGAGGTGGCTGTGGTGGGGACGAGACCATTGTTCACCTCCTTGTGGAATGTGCCTTTGCAAAGAAGGTCCGGAGAGAGATGCAGTGGTTTCTGTCGAGGTTCACCCCGAGCAGTTCTGTGACACAGGACTCTGTGCTCTACGAGCTGTTCCCAGAGACACACACCGAGACAAACATCAACTGCAGCTGGAGGATCATCAACTCGGTGAAAGACACTCTTTGGTCTGCCCGAAACTTGTTGGTCTTCCAGCGCAAAGAGTTGTCCCCAACTGAGTGTTACAGACTGGCACATTCCAAAGTCCAGGACTACATGCTGAAGGACGCACTAAAGCTTGGGGCAGCCGCCGCAAAGGCGCAATGGGGAAAGGTCGATATCTAAGACCTTTCTGCCACAATGCACCGAGGGGCTGGGAACTGTTGAGAGCCCCTCGGGCTGTACAGCTCAAAATGAATGTATGCAGTGAATACTCAGTGTATTATAAATGTATTGAAGCACCTCAGAGGGCAACATGATGTATGTTGATAACTCCAATACCATTGTCTGATTGTCTGCATTGACCATATTGAAGTGATTGTAATATCCATTGATTGTATTGATGCACCTTGTGATCCATGTGTAAAGGTTGAATCTGATTGTACTTTTGTGATGGTGATTTTGAAATGGTTTGGAATGTTCTGCCAGATATTTTATGAATAAAGTATATTTTTCAAGAAAAAAAAGATTTCCAGCATCCGCAGCATTTTGCTTTTACCACTCTGTGCAGAGTTAGTTAATTGCAGCCAGACCAGCAGTGCAAAGCCTAAAATTGAGTTCAGCATCCCTAGGCCAACGAGGGGAAAATTTACCATTGTTCAGGCTTCTGAGTACTAACCTGAGAGTCCCACTTCAAGTGCATAGAGGATTTGTGTTGTGAAGGCAGGATCGGGCTCAGTTATGATGCTCTCCATGTTCAAATACCCTGTGGACACATGTTGTCCAGGCTCTCAAAATTGCTACATGCTTGAGGTACCGGAGGGTATCTGGCACCTCTGGCATCTGGTAATTGTGCCCCAACCGAGGAGTCAGGACCGATGGAGCTGAGGAGATTAGTGAATGAACAGCGTTTGTGGTGAAAGTTTTGGCTTTCAGCTTTTCTCCTTTCTCAAACAGGTTTGCTTTTTCTGGAATGACCAGGATGCTTGCAGTATGATGTCGCTCACATTGTTCAGATAAGCTATAGTTGCTGCTGTGCAAAATGATGCTTTCAAAGGTCAAATTGAATAGGGTTAGCCTCTTGCAATCTTTTAACTATTGACTATGCATATATAGATGTCCGCCTTAATCTTGCATTGTTGGTAATAATATAATTGTACTGGTAACAATCAGCCAACTATAAATAGATATTTTCCCCTTCATTTCAAACAAAGCAGCTCTTCCTGTCACCCTGTTGGGGATGGGTTTTAAGCTGTGAGGTTGGTTAGCTGGCTAAAGCTGGGTCTGCCTGCCCACCAGCCAATTTCTCAGCCAGTGTTGCAGGGATATCCATTTTACAAATGTTGCCATATGAGCATTTAAAAGCATTCACACAAGCTTATTTTAACACCGGTGAGAGCTTGTTTGACTGTATCAGTTGGACAATATATCCTGCAATCAGCTTACAATCATGTTTTCTTCTCCATTTAGCTTGAGAAAAATGAAACTAGTAACAATAGGGCATTAATCCCCCTTAATTACCATAACGTATAGTTATACACTGTTTATACTGATTAGTGACACACAAGTGCTGGTTGAATTTTTTTTCTGATCTCATTACATTAGAGAGATGCAAGGTCATTTCTGTACCTTGAAGTCATAATTAATTTTTGGATGCATTTTAGCTTTAGATTGGTGACCTTTCTCAAAATAACCAATGAAGTCGGTAATGGCAATGTTTTCTTTAATGAAACTTTTTTTTTTGAGCGCACACGAGTTTCAGCTTCAAATTGAGGATACGCTGCAGGAGTGGAGTGCATGAGAACACAGTTAGCATCATTCCAGCGAGTCCATCTACAAATATACAAATAAAGGCCACAAGGAAGTTAAAAATCATATGTTTTATATGAGACAGGTTTCATGCAAAATTATCATACCACTATGGGGATGAGTTGTGTGCCTGGCGTTATTTGAGGCTTGTATCAAACCATTACCTACTATATATAGGGCAGAATTTTCCCCCGCTGCCATTTTATGTGGGCGGGCCCATTAAGACCTGCCCAGCGTGACGTCCACCAGGAAGCGCTATGCGCTCCCTGTACGGGTTGGGTGTGGGGTTGGGGGTAGGTGTGGGGGGGATTCCCTAAGCCGATTCCCTAAGCTGAGGCTAAGTGCTGCCTCAGGGAGGTCGGCGCCAAATTAAAAATGTTGAAAATAGAAAAATTAAATTTCCCTGACATTTCCCCTCATGTGACATTGTCACATGAATTGGGACATGTCCATCACTTTTAGTTAAACTTTTACTAATTTTTTAAAAACCTACATGAAACCTCATCCTGCCCGTGGATGAGGTTTCGTGCTTTCTCTGAATCCCACCAGTGCTCCCGGCCTGCCCAACAGCCTTAAGGTTGGATGGGCAGGTCCTTTAACTACTGCAGTTACTTTTTAAATGGCCTCAATTGGCCATTGACAGGTTGGTGGGCGCACAGCTGTTTTGGCTGCGCCCCCGCCGACCTGAAAATTGAAATGATGTGGGGTGACATCGGGAGTTCCACTCGACGTCATCCCGCTTCATTTTACGCATCGGCGTGCGGGTCCCACCCCCTGCATGCCAACCTGGAAATCCTGCCCATAATTTTTGTGCAGAAAGAAAGATATACACCATAAAAGTGTGCCAGTGATTTGGATGAAATGTAGTTTCTTCACACCTGCACTCATCCACATGACTTGTTGAGTTCCCTATCTCAGCCATGTGGGCTCAGTGAAGTACGTGCCCACGGGGAGGGAAAACAGATGGAGCATCTCGTGAATAGTCATTATCATTTACGTTTCATCAGAATGGTATTGTCAATGGAATGGGGGGCAACACAATGAGAAATGAGGAGAAAATACAAATGCTTAAAAAGGCAATCTTCTTTCAGTTATGTAAGTTTCCTTAAATTAGCAATTGTGCAGACAACAGTTTACATCACCTGAACATGCCATAGGTTGGTTAGAAAAGTGTCTGAGAACTCTAATTAGGACTTGAACACTTTTTAGATTTAGATTGACATCCCACATAGGTCAAACTTCATGGGTGTCAAACCCAAGCAGTGTGAGGCCACACAGAGTCTCACACCACCTCTCCATAGAAATCACTTAAAAAAAAACTTGGGATTATAAACCCACTGATTATAACTTCACTGTACATATGACACAAGTAGCAAGAATCTGCACTAAGAGCTTTAGAATCTTGGGTAACTATTCTGCATAAAAGTTTTTTTTTTGCAATTCATAGTATAATTTTACAGAATTGAAATGTATAACCACTGTCTTCATTTAAAATGCATGTGTGTCCTTCACACAATAGGTTATTTCTTTAAATTGATTTGAGATAGTTCAGTAGCCCTCACGTTTTAATTGATGTTAAGAGAGCTGATGCTTTGTTTTAAAGTGGAAGGATCTTCTGTATCGATGATTGTTTCTGTTGGTTTCAACTGTGTTTGATTCAATTGTGATTGAGCCAAACCTATTTTCATGACTCAAAGTAATGAATATAGCTTTTTTCCAATCTTACAGGAGGTTTATATCCATTTATATCACTATGACTTCTTTAGGAATATTCACTTGACTGCAACGCAACATAAATAAATCAAAACGATTCATTCAGGCATCATAAATTAACGTGAGCCAGTATGTGAGGAGCCCATTACAGCTGCTGTCACTTTTTGCCAGCAGGTGCCAGTATACTTCAGGCTGTGACTGAGATGTCTCAAATAATCAGTGAGAGCACAAAGTTGTTATAACTAGTGTGAATTCATTCGGCTAGTAAGTACAGTGCAGCTTATGCTGCTTTCTAATACAGACCCATCAACAAACATTACTTTTTATAGTAACAAAGGTTACTTTAATATGAAATAAGTACAGAAAATAAAAGATTTGGTAGATTACATTTGGCCCTGGGGATCTAATCTACCAACATATTTTTAGTACAATTCTCTTAAGAATGGAGTTGTTTTCCTAATCACTGCGAGTGACTAATCCTGATGGGAGGAAATATTTTTGGCATAAAATTATCGCATCAAATCTTTTATCTTTGCTAAGACATCACCAATAACATATTAAGTGAACCTTGGCACACTACATTTGATGATGAAAATGCTATGGAGAGTGATTAATAGCTTGAAGGACCATTGTCATCAGCAATTTTCAATTTACAAGAACAAATGTCATGTACACAAGCACAGAGACAATTACCGGCTGTTTAAAATGGAGGTGGACAAGTCATATCTTTGCATCAATGTGCCTTTTAAATCATATCAGAAGTGTTATTATTCTGTAAACCTGAGGCAAAGGTTCCAGATACAGTGAAATAAAATAAACAATAGCCATTAGAAGATGTTTTGAATACTTTTTTCTTCTATGGGTGACAGATCAATGTCACTTAATAATTAGTTGTGGGTTATGCCTTTATTATTTAATTAAGAGTCAAAAATACTTTTTGAGTGTGTGCTTGTGCACAGTGAAGGAGGGGAATGCAAAGAGGAAGGGACTTTATTTTGCATTCTACATCCTGCGAAATACAAGAATAGAAAGTCATGGTCCTTTAAAATATTTAACGTGAGTACCCCTCAATATTGTAACCAGCTGCCCACAAGTTCACCAATTTCTCTCCCCTTACCAGTATAAATGTCTGCAGACCCATGGTGACAAGTTAAATGCCTGGATATAGTGATTCTAGCTCTGAGAGGAGTTAAGGTGCTTCCGTTGAGGGAGGGATGAAAGGTGTTGCTGCCCACTTCCCTGTGGCTGGGTATGGTGTAGGCCAACTGCGTTACTGCCCCAGCTGGTAACAGGAGACCTGAGCAGACTGAAGGAAATGAGACAAAAAAAAAGAGAAGAATAGCGTCTGAAGAAACCGAGCGGTCTGGGTCAAAGGAGCTCAGACCGTCTGTCACAGCGGGTAATTATGCATGAAGAAGGGGGAGAAAAAATTAAATTTATTGAGTCAGAAGCTATTCAGAGCACTTTGAAAGGGGAAAAAAGGAGGAACTACCACAAGGTTTATATTTAAAATGATTACTGATCTCTTTGAAGACTCGCAGTTGTGAAATATAATTCAGAGATCAGATCCTTAAGAAACAGCATGTCAATAAACGACTGATAGGGAATCAAATTGGGGAGTCTGTGGACATATATTGGCAGGCTAAATGGCTGTAAGCATTCGTACACAAATGACTCATTTTAAAAAGTCTTCAAGACAGTCTCCTTGCATTTTGTTTTGATCTCTTGAGCTTGGATGCTTTGCAGTTTGCCATCATTAGTCAAAATATCACAAATTACCCCTTGCCCCAGTGGTTGAGTTCACCGGCCTGTGTGAAACTCGGTCATATAGGCTAGCCAAGCTCGAGATTTGGGAGCTGGTTTTATGCTGAGTTACCAAGTCTCAGCCAGGGTATGTAGCACTAGGGAAACTACAGCTTAACACAGGCCCATGGGCTATAGGGATAGGTGGGGGGAGGGAGGGAGGGGGGGCATGGTGGGGTGGAAACATCTCATCCTGTCACCATCTTGTCACTGGAAAATGATGTGTGGAAGTATGGTGAGGCGATAATCAAACTCCACTGTGATTCACAACTGCCCCATTCTCATCATCGAGGTAGCTGGAATGCATGAGCTTGTACCCTAGAATGAGTTTCCAGCTGGCAGGAGAGAGACAGAGAGAGTGGGACAATGTTACGTAGAATTCGCTGTGTGGTTTGAGATAAAATGTGTCAATGAGACACAATACTTACTGGGCTGCTGTGAACAATTTTTACAAATGAAAGCGGTCGCATCAATTTCTTTCGCTGAAATTGACAGGAAAAATGAGGCTCAATCATTGTCTTAAAGGAATGAATACAATTGTGCGACAAATTGGTGTTTTGGGCTATTGGTTTCAATTCACTAAAAGTAAATATTCAAAGGTCATACAACAATTGTGAATGAGGAAGACCATTTGGTCTGTCTTATTTCACCCATTTAGCAAGATTTTACCATTCCCCGTATTTCTGTATCTATTTGTTTCTTAAATGATTTTTGACCTCTGCTGGTTTTCCCTGGGATTCCACTCCAAGGATTGGTCATTCTGTGGTGTGAAGAGTAATTGCTAACAGTATTCCCAAACATGACCTTTGATTTATCTGAACCTGTGTATCCTTGTTTTTCCTCTCACATTGATAATATTCTGCATTTACCTTCTACATTCTCTCCACTATGTTGTCTGTACCTCTACAAGATCAACTCTCAAATGCCTCTTTCCATTCTGAAAAGTCCAAGTACCTCCAGCATTTGCACATAATTCACATAAGCGGAATTGGCTGGATCAGATTAAAACCTTCTACAATGATAAAACAGATCGCACTGCTGGCACTGAAAGCATGACAGCATTTTATGATGTACAATACGGACAAAGTGATAACACAATATTTTGAAGTCCAGCCAAAGGGCTTGCGTGTGATGCTCAGCACACAGATGTTTTGGGAACCTCATTTTTATATCTGGTGAAAACTGACTTGTAAAAATTTAGTCGGTGGATCAAACAGGAGTGATGCACGATGTGGGTATACTGTGTAGCTGAATGCTTTTATCACAAATGAATAGAAAATGATTTGCTGCAATGAAAATATGCAGTTGAAAGGAGCTGGGAGGATACATCAATCAGGAGATCCTTTACACATTATCTGCTAATTAGCTGTAGTCCACAAAGGACCATAGGCATCTCTTTCTCTCCATTACAGAGAGAGACAATTAGTTATATATAGCTTTAGGGGTACCATTGCACAAGCATGGGCCAAGGCAAGGAGGTAGGCCTCCATGAACTGCCACAGCTAGTACAGGGATGGAACCCACACCATTGGTGTCATTCTGCATCAGACTCTAGCCATCTAACCAACTGAACTAACTGACCACCACCCCCCACCAACACAACCCCCTCATACATTATCTAATGTTTTATTTTAATGACTCAGGTGATTACAGGCACAAACACAGATGCCCAAATAGGAGGCCAGGTATAGCATTGGTGGCCACACTTAATTCCTTCAGCTTTAGAGGGATTTTAACTTAGTGTGTGCTATGGTTCAATGTGCAGTAGCACTCTGGTCTCTGAGTCAAAAGGCTCTGAGTTAAGGTCCCACTCCAGGGGCAGGATTTTACCGTCGGCGAGCGGGGGCGGGGCCCGCTCGTCAATGCGTAAAATGATGCGGGGTGACATTAGGGCGGAACTCCATACGTCACCGCGCCCCATTTAAATTTTCAGGAAGGCGGGGGAGCAGCAAAATCAGCTGCGCGCCCGCCGACCTGTCAATGGCCAATTGAGGCCATTGACGAGGCTATTAAGGAATTAAAGGACCTGCCCATCCAACCTTAACGTTGTCGGGCAGGCCAGGAGCTCCGCGTGGGAAGTAGAAAAAACATGAAACCTCATCCACAGGCGGGATGAGGTTTCATGTAGGGTTTTAAAAATTTTAATAAAGTTTTCTTGGAAATTATGAACATGTTCCAACTCATGTGACATTGTCACATAAGGAGACATGTAAGGGAATTTCTTTTTTTCTATTTTTAATATTTTTGAAAGTAGAGGCGATCTCCCTGAGGCTGCACTTAGCCTCAGGGAGATGAGTGCACTCTTTCGTGCGCATGCGCGAAAGAGCGCACTCGATTTTAGGAATCCCCCCACTGCCCACACAGGGAGTGCATAGCGCTTCCCTGCGGATGTCACAATGGGCGGGTCTTAATTGGCCCGCCCACATAAAATGGCGTCACACCTCCACTCGCCCATCAACTTCCCCCACAACGAGGGGAAAATTCTGCCCAGGTCTTGAGCACCAAATCTAGGTGAAGTACTGAGGGACTGCTGCGCTGTCGGGAGTTCTGACTTTCAGATGGGACGTCAAACCCAAGACCCCATCTGCCCTCTCAGATGGATGCAAAAGATTCCATAGCATTATTCAAAGAAGATCAGAAGAGTTATCCTTGGTTTCCTAGCCAATATTTATCATTCCATGCATCGACATCACTAAAAAAGAATGCCTGATCATATTATGTGGCGTAGTGGCATTGTAACTGGACTAATAATCCAGAGAGCCATGTTAAATCTAAGAGCAACCATACTTCCTGCACTATAAGCACTCCACAAATCACTCATGTGTCGGTACCATCTCTAGATCCATAATAAGAAAATTATGTTCAAGATTGTTCCAACAAGCAATATAAACCAATCTAATGAGAGAATACTGATGCACTTTATAAAATGTTTTGCCATTCATTCCCACTTTTAAAATACAGTGGCTGGGTTTCCTGACTGGCCCCTGTCAATTTTTGGTACAATTCAGTCATGTCGGACTCGCAAGTTTCTTCAGGATAGATTCTGCCATATCCCTGGCTGTTTCTCCTGCCACTAATTCCATAAAAACAGGGCTCGGCAGTGCACCATATATCCAGATGTGGATGCCCATAAATGGCTAGGTGTATTATAAACTGATGCAAATGAGCAAAATCCATCCAGTAATAGGTTTCTCATCTTTTGTGCCTTAGTAACACTGGACGCTAAGGGATAACTGTTAATGCCTGACTTACCGCGTTGCCTTGATGCTTGATGGATCATTTCAATCGGTCATGAAAGCAATTACCATGCGCATGTGCCTTTGAACAACTTTGGACGTTTGCTCAAGCTCAGAACACTTTAACTATTTATTTAAAACTTCTTCAATATACTTTATAAAACACAGGTTAGTTATCTGAATTTAGAATTTTAAATGAACATTTCCACTAATGACAGTTTATTCAATTGGCTCCTCTTAGTCTGAAGGTGCTCAGAGTAAATTATCTGCAAATGTGAATTGAATTTATACAAAACAATACTTCTATGTGTTTTTTTTAACTAAGAGAGCTGAATTCGAATGATTGGATCATCCAATATTTGTCAAGCAAAAAATTACCTTGAATTGAATTCTGGGCTAGGGTTTCCATGGTTAAAAAAAGACTCGCATTCATAGACTGTCTTTTATGACCATTAGACATTCCAAAGTGCTACAGCCAATGGAGCAATTTTGAATTGTAATTACTATTGCAACACAGCAGCCAATTTGCACACAACAAACTCCCACAAAACAATAATGTTTATTCTTTTATATTCATTCATAGGATGTGGGCATCGCTGGCTAGGCC
Organism: Cetorhinus maximus; assembly: GCF_964194155.1. Lineage (NCBI taxonomy): Eukaryota > Metazoa > Chordata > Chondrichthyes > Lamniformes > Cetorhinidae > Cetorhinus > Cetorhinus maximus. The sequence continues at coordinate 106,876,912 of NC_135891.1, forward strand.
AGCATTTATTGCCCATCCCTAATTGCCTTTTGAGAATTCTTGTTGTTTATTGGTAGCAATCATCATCTGCATTCTGCACAAAATTCACAATGATCTTGTGCTCAGAATGTCATATTTTATTGTTCATCCTGAGAAGGTGTGGGCTGCCTTGTGATTTTTTTTTTTACAGAGGAGTGACTTACTAGACCGGCCCAGAGAGCAATTAAAAAGGGTCATACATTTAGGGAGGTCAAACAGTTACAGGGATTACACAATAAATGGGAATATAATAAGAGGGGTAGATGAAATGAGGGATCTTGGCGTACAAGTACACAGGTCCCTGAAGGCAGCAGTTCAAGTAGACAAGGTTGTAAAGAAGGCATGTGGAATGCTCTCCTTCAATGGCAGAGGTATAGAATATAAAAGTAAGGATATAATGTTGGAATTGTATAAAACACCGGTGAGGCCACAACTGGAGTATTGTGTGCAGTTCTGGTCACCACATTGCAGGAAGGATGTAACAGCTCTGGAGAGAGTGCAGAGGAGGTTTACAAGAATGTTGCCAGGGTTAGAAAAGTGTAGCTACGAGGAGAGATTGGATAGGTTGGGGTTATTTTCCTTAGAACAAAGAAGGCTGAGAGGTGACTTGATTGAGGTGTACAAAATTATGAGGGGAATAGATAGAGTGGACAGGATAAAATTGTTTCCCTTGGAGGAGAATTCTAGAACCAGGGGACATAGATTCAAGACAAGTGGCAGAAGGTGTGGGGGGGACATGAGGAAGAACTTTTTTACACAGAGGGTAGTGGGTGTCTGGAATTCGCTGCCCAAGTTGGTGGTAGAGGCAGAAACTCTAAACTCTTTTAAAAAGTACCTGGATCTGCACCTTAAGTGCTGTAAGCTGCAGGGCTATGGGCCGGGTGCAGGGAGGTGGGATTAGAAAGGGCACCTGGGTGTCCTCGGGCTGGCATGGACAAGATGGGCCGAATGGCCTCCTTCTGTGCTGTAACTTTTCTATGGTTCTATGGTTCTAAAAGAAAACTACATAATGTGAACTGGAGTCATTGTATTCCAGATTTGGTGGACAGCCCCTTTCCTTCCCTGAACAATCCAACAGCTTTCGTGGTCATTTTCTGGTGCTAGCCCACACATTACCACAGGTTTATTCAATTCAGTTCCACAGCTTGTGGGATCTACAACATCTGGGATGCTAGTTTAACACCATAGCCATATGGCTCCCATATTTGGAGGGGAATGTGGGGTGAGTGACTCTCTTGCAGGAGCAGCCGCATCCTACTTCAGAGCTAGATGGACAACTGACCCAGTTCCTGGACAGTCTCCCAACTCTCACCTGTGGCTCCATGTAGCTGCTTATGCAAGGCAGCAGCCACAGAGAGCAACAACTACGTCGATTTGCAGGCCAAACCAGGTGAGGGCAGCATGCAGGCTGGTGTGTGGGAGGATGCCTATTTCCAATCAGCCTTTCTCAAGTGCACAAAAGAAAGCTGCCTTGATGGATGTAGCAGAGGAAATGGTATTCCCTTACTGAAAGCATCGCAGCACAGTTGTGTGCACAGCTGTAAAGTTAATTGACACAGGTGCACTAGGTGCTACAGAGCACCCACTACAGTCGACCACATCTCCAGTCATCTTAACATGTCAAGTCACTGGTAACAGATGTGCAACACCGAGGGCGTACGGTTGGCCAAAAGCAATCCATCTCCGCTGTAACCTAGGGATGAGCAATAAATACTGGCCTAGCCAGCGACACCCGCATCCCGTAAATTAAAGAATAAATTAGCTCACATGCAGGTGTTTCTTGTGTGCATATCTTACCAACTCCATCTCTCACATCCTATTATATCCCAAAATGCGCTCCTTTAGTATTCACCCTCACATTACAGCACATTGCAGACGAGACAAAAAGTAGAAGAAACAGGAACTATACTACACTTCCTGGAACATGCAAACTCTACTTGATAAAGATAACAGCTTCCAACCCCAGTGCAGAACTACACTGGTTGGCAGGGCGTCTATCACGATATTATATTGACAATGCTGCTTTAAGTGAAACCCACCTAGCAAAGGAGGAGCATCTAACAGAACTCTCAGCAGGCTACATATTCATCCCGATAGGCAAGTATAAGAGTGACAGGCAAGAGGCAAGTGTCTGCTTTGCTATCAAGTCTAACATCACAAGAAGTCTGGATACTCTCCCTCGGAGCATAAATGCTCACATTATGACTCTATATGTACCTAAAGTAGGCAACAGTCATCAGTGTGTATGCTCCAACAATGACTAGTCCTGAGCATATCAAGGACAAATTGTATGAAGTCCTGGACAGAGCTATTGCAAATACTCCTCAGGAAGTCAGGCTCATTGTGATGGGGGACTTCAGCGCATGGATAGGAGCTGACTATCGGGCTTGGGATGGTGTCTCGGGGAATCAAGATGTGGGGAAATGCAACAGCAATGGCATCCTTCTCTTGAGTCTTTGCACCTGCTGGAATATGTCAATCGGCAACACCATCTTTAGACAGAAGGCAAAGTACCAAAACACTTGGATGCAACTCAACATTTCTGGAAACTGCCAATGATGTCGTGGGAACACAGAAAAGAAATCACCATGACTGGCCCAATGAAAATGATGATCAAATTAAGGAACTGCTACAGGAGGATAATTTTAAAAAAATATTCATTCATGGGATGTGGGCTTCGCTGGCTGGACCAGCATTTATTGCCCATTTCTAATTGACCTTGAGAAGGTGGTGGTGAGCTGCCTTTTTGAACGGCTTCAGTTCATGTGGTGTAGGTACACCCACATTGCTGTTAGGAAGGGAGTTTCAGGATTTTGACCCAGCGACAGTGAAGGAATGGTGATATATTTCCAAGTCAGGATGGTGAGTGACTTTGAGGGGAGCTTCCAGGTGGTGGTGTTCCCATCTATCTGCTGCCCTTGTCCTCCTAGATGGTAGTGGTCGTGGGTTTGGAAGGTGCTGTCGAAGGAGTCTTGGTGAGTTTCTGCAGTGCACCTTGGTATACACTGCTGCTACTGTGCATCGGTGGTGGAGGGAGTGAATGTTTGTGGATGTGGTGCCAATCAAGCGGGCTGCTTTGTCCTGGATGGTGTCAGATTTCTTGAGTGTTGCGGGAGCTGCACTCATCCAGGCAAGTGGGGAATATTCCATCACACTCCTGTTTTGTATCTTGTAGATGGTGGACAGGCTTTGGGGAGTCAGGAGGTGAGTTACTCATTGCTATATTCCTAGCCTCTGACCTGCTCTTGTAGCCACAGTGCATATTTGGCTAGTCCAGTTCAGTTTCTGGTCAATGGTAACCCCCAGGATGTTGCTAGTGGGGGATTCAGTGATGGTAATGCCATTGAACATCAAGAGGTGATGGTTGGATTCTCTCTTGTTAGAGATGGTCATTGCCTGGCACTTGCATGGCACAAATGTTAATTGCCACTTGTCAACCCAAGCCTGGATATTGTAATAATGGAGCATGGCTGGGAAACAAAGATACATCTGCTGTCAAGAAATCACTCCCGCAGAGCAAAAGGAACCTGCATCAGAAGATGCGTAGGATACGAGGTACTTGGTGGGCCAAACAAGCCACAGAGTTTCAAGTCAATGCTGATCAGCACAACATGAGTAATTTCTATAAAGCCCTGAAGATATGGTCCTCATGCACGTGACTCTTCACCTGTTCTCAGCACTGATGGGAAGTCTCTCCTGACAGACAGGACAGTTCTCAAAGAGCGCTGGGCTGAGCACTTTAGGGGCATGCTTAACCACCCATCTACTGTAAATGCAATAGAGAAGCTTCTAGACTGGCCCAAATGTGAAAACCTGGACAGCAAATACTCTATTGTGGAGGTTAACATACCAATCAGACCCCCACCCTCAAGGAAAGCTCCAGGCTCAGGTGGGATCCCAGGAGAAGTTTACAAATCTGGGGGACAGAAATCCACACAATTACCTCACAGAATGTGGGATCAACAAACCATTCCTTAGGAGCTCGAGGATGCCACAATTGTCCACTTGCACAAGGGAAAAGGGCAAAATTCTCTGTGTGAGACTCCACAGAGGAATCTCGTTGCTTGTGATAGTAAGATTCTGGTAAAAGTTCTACTCAACAAGTTGGTAAGCCACGTAGCAGAACGTGTGCTGTCAGAAAGTCAAAGTAAGTTCAGGGAAGGCAGAAGCACTTGCGACAAGATCTTCACCCTTCGGCAAATACAAGAAAAATTCAGTGAACAACAGATGAGACTTTGCTGTGCCAGTGTTGACCTGACAAAGGCCTTTGACACAGTAAACAGAGAGGCCAATTGTGGAAAGTCTTAGCCAAACTTGGATGTCCTGATAGAGCTGTAAATCTGATACAGCAGTTTCATGATGGAATGACAGCCAGAGCTGCTCACTTTGGTGAATAGCTGACTCCTTTGATGTAACAAGTGACATGAGGCAGGGGTGTGTTATGGCTCCTGTGCTGTATTGCATATTCTTTGCTGCCATGCTTTCTGGGGCAAAGAGGGAAATGTTGGTAGAATATACATCCAATTCAGAACAGATGGCAATCTCTCCAACCTGGGATGAACGAAATCCTCATTTTGAACCGCGGCAGTCCATGTGGTGTAGGTACACCCACAGCACTGAAGGGAGGGAGTTCCAGGATTTTGATCCAGACAGTGAGGAATGGTGATATATTTCCAAGTCAGGATGCTGAGTGGCTTGGAGGGGAACTTCCAGGTAGTGGTGCTCCCATGTGCCTGCTGCCCTTGTCCTTCTAGATGGTAGCAGTCGTGGGTTTGGAAGTTGCTGTGTAAGGAGGCTTGGTGAGTTCCTGCAGTGCATCTTGTAGATGGTGCACGCTGCTGCCAATTTGGTGGTGAGGGAGTGAATGTTTGTGGATGTGGTGCCAATCAAGCGGGCTGCTTTGTCCTGGATGGTGTCAAACTTTGTTAGTGTTGTTGGAGCTGCACTCATCCAGGCAAGTGGAGAGTATTCCAAAACACTCCTGACTTGTGCCTTTTAGATGGTGGACAGGCTTTGGGGAGTCAGGAGGTGCATTACCCACTGCAGGATTCCTAGCCTCTGACCTGCTCTTGTAGCCACAGTATTTATATGGCCAGTCCAGTTCAGTTTCTGGTCAATGGTAGCCCCTAATATGTTAATAGTGGGGGATTCAGTGATGGTAATGCCATTGAATGTCAAGGGGAGATGGTTAGCTTCTCTCTTGTTGGAGATAATCATTGCCTGGTGCTTGTGTGGTGCAAATGTTACTTGCCACTTGTCAGCCCAAGCCTGAATATTGTCCAAGTCTTACTGGACTGCTTCAGCACCTGAAGAGTCGTGAATGGTGCTGAACATTGTGCAATCATCAGCGAACATCCCAACTTCTGGCCTTATGATGGATGGAAGGTCATTGATTAAACAGCCAAAGATGGTTGGGCCTAGGACACTATCCTGAGAAACTCCAGTAGTCACGTCCTGGAACTTAGATGACTGACCGCCAACAGCTACAACCATATTCCTTTGTGCTAGGTATGACTCCAGCCAGTGGAGAGTTTTCCCCCTGATTCCCATTGACTCCAGCTTTTCTAGGGCTCTTTGCTGCCTTGATGTCAAGGGCAGTCACTCTCGCCTCACCTCTGGAGATCAGTTCTTTTGTCCATGTTTGAACCAAGGCTGTAATAAGGTCAGGAGCTGTGTGGCCCTGGCAAAACCCAAACTGAGCAACAGTGAGGCAGGCTATTGCTAAGCACGTGCCACTTGATAGTACTGGTGAGGACACCTTCCATCACTTTACTGATGATTGAGAGCAGACTGATGGGGCGGTAATTGTCAGTTGGATTTGTCCTGCTTTTTGTGTACAAGACATACCTGGGCATTTTTCCATTTTGCCAGGTAGATGCCAGTGTTGTAGCTTTACTGGAATAGTTTGGCTAGGGGCGCGGCAAATTGTGGAGCACAAGTATTCAGCACTATTGCCAGAATATTGTCAGGGCCCATAGCCTTTGCAGTATCCAGTGCCTTCAGCTGTTTTTTGATATCGCAAGGATTGAATCGAATTGGCTGAAGACTGGCATCTGTGATGCTGGGGACCTCCGGTGAAGGACGAGATGGATTACCCACTCGGCACTTCTCACTCAAGATTGTAGCAAATTCCTTATCTTTTGCACTGATGTGCTGGGCTCCCCCATATTGAATTAGGGTTGATCCCCTGGCTTGATGGTAATGGTAGAGTGAGGGATATGCCAGGCCATGAGGTTATAGATTAGAGTTGAGTACAATTCTGCTGCTGCTGATGGCTCAGAGCACCTCATGGTTGCCTAGTCTTGAGTTGCTAGATATGTCTGAAGTTTATCCCATTTAGCATGGTGTTAGTGCCACACAACACCATGGAGGGTATCCTGCACAGGCCCAGTCTATAGGCTATGCCCTTTCGGACTCAGCCAGCTTGGTGTGTAGTGGTACTACCAAGCTACTCTTGGTGCTTGACATTGATTTTCCCCAGCCAGAGTACATTATGCACCCTTGCCACCCTCAGTGCTTCCTCTAAGTGGTGTTCAACATGAAGGAGCACTGATTCATCAGCTGAGTGGGGCGGTACATAGTATTCGGCAGGTGGTTTCCTTGCCCATGTTAGACCTGATGCCATGACACTTCATGGCGTCCGGAATCAATGTATACCATTGTGCCGCCACCAATACTGGGTCTGTCCTGCCGGTGGGACAGGGCATATCCAGGGATGGTGCTGGTGGTCTCTGGGGCATTATTTGTAAGGTATGATTCTGTGAGTATGTCTATGTCAGGTGGTTCCTTGACTAGTCTGTGAGACAGCTCTCACATTTTTGGCACTAGCCCCCAGACTTTGCAGGGTCGACAGGGCTGAGTTTGCCACTGTCGTTTCCGCTGCCTAGGTCGATGCCAGGTGATCCATCTGGTTCATTCCTTTAGACATTTTAATGGTTTGATGCAACTAAGTGACACACTAGGCCATTTCAGAGGACATTTAAGAGTCAACCACATTGCTGTGGGCCTGGAGTCACATGTAGGCCAGCCCAGGTAAAGACAGCAGATTTCCTTCCCTAAAGGTCATTAGTGAACCAGTTGGGTTCTTCTGACATTCAACAATGGTTCCATGGTCATCATTAGACTTTTGATTCCAGATTTTTATTGAATTCAAATTTCACCATCTGCCATTGTGGGATTTGAACCTGGGTCCCCAATAGGGCAGTGACAATACCACTACGCCATATTTATATAGCACTTATAAAACAATAAAAACGTTCCAAGGAATTTCACAGGAATTATAAGTCAAAATTTGTCACTGAGTCACAAAAGGAGATATTAGATCAGATGACCAAAAACATGCACAAGAGGTAGGTATAAAAGAGTGTCTTAAAGGAGGAAAGTAAAGTAGAGAGTCTGATTGGTTTATGGAGGGAATTCCAGAGCTTAGGGCCTAGGCACGGAGGGTGCAGCCACCAATTAAAATGGGAGATTTTCAAGAAGCCAGAATTAGATAAGTGCAGGAGGGTTGTGGAGCTGGAGAAGATTAGAGATAAGGTGGGGTGCGGAAAGACCATGGGGAGATTTTAAAGGAAGAATGAAAATTTTTAAAATCAAGACGTTGCTTGACCAGAATCCAATGTAGGTAAGCAAGCATAGTGTTGATAGGTGGATGGGAGTTGTGCAAGTTAAGTGGCAGGCAGCAGAGTTCTGGATGACCTCAAGTTTATGGAGGGCAGAAGGTGGGAGACCAACCAGAAGTGCGTTGAATAGTCAAGTCTAGAGGTAACAGTACGAAGAAGGGTTTCGGCAGGAGATGAACTGAAACAGGGGCAAAGCTGGGTGATGTCACCAAGGTCGAAATGGGCAGTCTTACTGATGGCGCAAACATGTATGTTCATCTCAGAGTCAAATATGACACCAAGGTTGCGGACATACTGGTTTGATCTCAGACCGTTGCCAGGGAGAGGGATGGAGATCGTAGCCAGGGAATGGAGCGAGGAGCAAAAAGCAATGGTTAATTGAGGAAAATTCCCCTCATCCAGCACTCGATATCAAATAAGCAATCTGAAAATTTGGCAGCAGTGGAGAAGTCAAATGAGGTGGTGGTGAGGTAAAACTGGGTGCCAGAATACACCTGTAAACTAATGCTGTGCTTTTGAATGATATGGTCAAGGGGCAGCATGTAAATGAGAAATAGAAGGGACCAAGGAGGAAGTCCCTGAGGAATGGGTTGCTGCCTTAGGCAGAAGGGGTTGGGGGAGGTGTGGGAATTTGAAAGAAAAATTCCCATTCCCTAATAAAAAGTTATCATTTAATATCTCATAGGAAAAGGAATGGACATTTCAGTTTTGGCATTAAATTACATCATGGCCAATCTGTATTTCAGCACAACTGGAGGCTCCCATTTTAACCTTAATCCTTTACGCAGGCTATACTTATTCCTTTTATTCTCATTCATCCCTAATTTGCTGGTGCCATCCTGGCTCTATGCCACTCATCAAGGACACAGACTCCTCCACGTGAGCAGACTTGGGGGAGATAGATTTTTATAAATGTTTCTTCCTGAGCTGTGGGCAGCATTTGTTGTCCATCTCTAATTACCCTTGAGAAGTTGGTGGTGAGCCACCTTCTTGAACCGCTGCACTGCATCTGATGTTGGTACAACTGCAGTGTTGTGCACCCACAGATAAGAACAGGCAAAAAACTAACTAGCATTTATTTAGCATATTGTTACATCCCTAGGAGATATACTGCAAAGCATATTAGGAATCTGAACACAACTTTTATGGACATATAGGGCAGAAATTTTCACCCGGTGGGTGGGCGCGTGCCTGACCCGCTCGAGCTTGAGATAACGCGCGTTGACTTCGGTCGAGCGTGCTGACACCAACGCGCTGTCGCGTGATAGCTCGATCGGCAGGTGTGCGCCGAAGCTGGCAGCACGCCCACCGACAATTAAAAGGCCTGTTAAGGTCATTAAGTTATTAATTAATGTAAAGTTTTCGCTGCCCGTCCAACCTAACGGTTGGCGGGCAGGCACAAAGGCCAAGCGGCCTTTACACTTATTTGGAACCCTCACCAATGGGCGAGACGAGGTTTCTAAAAGCAAATAAAAATAAAATAAAAACTTTAATTTTTCATTAATCACAGGAGGGGGACATGTTTTATTACATTTTTATTTTTAAAAATTTTTTCTTATATCTCTTCATCTCCCTGAGGCAGCTCCGTGCCTCGGGGAGATTGTGAAGCGCTCACTTGCGTGCTTGCGCAAAGTTCACGCTTGGCCAGCACTCACCACCCCCCCCGCTCCCCCGCCCCTTTACGCCCCCACCCCCGCACTGGTAGGGCTCAGCACTGCCACTCGCGTTTCACGCTTGGCGGGCCTTAATTGGCCCACCAGTGTGAAATCGCGGTGCGGCGCTGATCGCGGGCGGTGGGCGGCTTCCCGATCACCCCCGCCGAGCACCCCCGCCAAGGACAAAATTCTGTCCATGGTGCTGAACTGCACAAGTAGACAAAATATTACTTCTGAATTGCAGTCACTGTTAGTTTTGAAGGGGAACGTGGCAAGATAGTGCACACTGTTTATTGGCGGTCTCTTTTGAACAACATGGGGCAGAATTTTTAGGTTGGCAGGCGGGCATGATCGGAGGGCCCGGGGTCGGCCAGGGAACGGGCCCCGACTGCGATGTCATGCTGACTGGCCAATTAACGGACCAGCCAGTATGAAACGGGCGCTGAGAATCTCAGTGCTGCCGGGGTGGTGGGGGGCGGGAAGAGGGCGGGCGCTGATGTCAGCGCGGGTGAGGGCCATCGCTGACAGAAAGCTCCCTGAAGGCAGAGAGCTGAAGACCTGAAAAGCATTAAATAAAGTTTTTCAAATCAGAAAGAGATTGTGCAAGCACCACAATCAGTCGCCTGAACGTATACGTGATAAAATTGCTGTCCATGGATTTTTCTTCTTCTTTCATTTAATAACAGAAACCTCATCCCGCCCTTGGGTGGGGTTTCCTGAAAAATGGAAAGTCCGCCTGGTTGATTCGCCCGTCCGCCAACCGTAAGGAGACCATTGCACCTTTAATTACCTTAAAGGTGTCAGCTGTGGCTCAGTCCATAGCACCCTCGCCTTTGAATCAGAAGGTTGTGGGTTAATGTCCCACTCCCAGAAACCAAGAACTGTGATTGTACTCAAAAGAGTTGCAATCTGTGACTGTTGATAACTCGAAAGAATTTTTAATTACCTTAATCGGCCTCTTAATTGTCGGCGGGCCTACTTCCGACTTTTGCGCGCGTCCACCGACTGAATTATTGCGCGAGCGCGGGATGACATTGGGATGCTCTCCCGACGTCATCTCGGGTGATTTCGCGTCCGATCGGGTCGGGCGCGCGTCCACATGCTGAGCTAAAAATCCTGCCCACGGTGTTGGTCGACAGTGAAATATTGACCGGGGCAATCTTCTCTTCTTTATTTCCAAATCAAAAATTTAATAGCACAAATGAGAAAAATATTACTCTCATGCAAACTGACAATTAAAAAAAAATTTGCTTCTCATATTTCAGGAAACAAATTCTTTATGAACGGTTAAAATGATTATTGCTGCGCTCTCTCTTTTGGCGTGTAACAAGCAATCTAATTTCAAAATGGAATGGAAGCAATGAATTTATTAATAACGTGGGATTTCACCCCTCCCTTTAAATGCTGTCCTTACCAAGACTCGAGCATTTCACTCCTCTCGATAGAATAAGAATTCAACAAATTCTCTCAACACAGAATGCATTTCTGCTTTTCATATTCGATTCTGCACCCTTACTTGCGAACCTTTTCCTTTATTCTTTCCTGGGATGTGGGCATCGCTGGCAAGGCCAGCAGTGTGGCCCATCCCTAATTGCTGTTGCTTGCCACACCATTTCAGAGGGCAGTTAAGAGTCAACCAGGTTGCTGTGGGTCTGGAGTCAAATGTAGGTCAGACCAGGATCGAAGATTTCCTTCCCTAAAGGACAGTAATGAACCAGATGGGTTTTTCCTGACAATCAACAATGGTTTCACGATCACGATTACTGAGACTAGCTTTTCAATTCCAGATTATTAATTGAATTTAAATCCGACCAGCTGCTATGGTGGGATTTGAATCCTTGTCCCCAGAACATTAGCCTGGGCCTCTGGATTACTAATCCAATGATGTTACCACTACGCTACCATTTCACCTTGGGCAGTTTAGAGCCATGGGTCCATATCTAATAAAAGTTTGTTTGAGACTCTTAATTCATCTTGCAGGAAGTTAGAGACTGTGGGCAGAATCTTGTGCTCTCACTGGTGGAGAGCTTGGAGGTGGGAAGGACATGTAATTGGATGGGGTGGAGTTGTACCAGAGTTCTGCTGCTTTCCCACCTCTGCAGTCTATTAAAGCTCTTAAGTGGTGAATTAATGGACCACTTAAGGGGCTCATGCCACCGCCGCTGGTATTAACCCAGTTGCAGGTGGGTCTGTCACCATGTGGCATGCATGACGAGTAAAACTGTGAAACCAGCTTGTCACCTCTGGGGTGGGTGGGGAGGTGGGTTCAGACAAAGGTGCCTGACTGAGGGACACAACGTCAAGAAGTTGGGGTCACTGAGAGCAACCCCCTGTCCTTGCTTCCGACATCCCTCTCCCAGCAACGTGGGAGACTGGAAATCGTAAATCAGACACTGAATTAACTGTAATCTATAAAAGTGCATTATCTTTATGTGTAGGGAATCTTTGTGTGTGTGTGTGAGAGAGAGAGAGAGAGAGAAAATGTGTGACATTGCATTAGTTCGGGGTAAGGGTGTAAGAATAAATAACCTTCTTTATTTTAAACTCACAAAAGCTTGCTGCTGAACTATTTAGCTGGAATATACACACCAAGTGTAAGAAAAGACACCTATTTCCATACATAACATACTGATTATGGGCACTAAGAGAGCAGATATATTCTGCCCATGACGGAAGTATAAGGCAAATAGCACAGTTCAGTCACGAGGTCAATCTGCTCACATTCTCTTAAAGGTGTATTGCATCTCAGATTACCACAATATTATAAAAGTAAACTTTCAAACTGACCTTAGAAACTTTGGGTCCACTTTTTCAGCACACTGTGCCTGTCCAGGACCAGGCTCATCTGAATTTCCTGCTGTAAGAACATGAGAACATAAGAAATAGGAACAGGAGAAGACCACTCGGCCCCTCGAGCCTGCTCTGCCATTCAATAAGATCATGGCTGATCTTCTGTCCTCGGCTATTAACATGACCTGAGATAACCATGGCCCAATCTGGTCGCTTACCAGAAAACTTGAAATAAAATACCATACGCAGCCTGATTTTAACTCTGTGTAAGTGAATGGGTTTGAGTGGATTAACATTGGGCCCACAGCAACCTTGGGACTTTCAGCTGATGCTGGACAGGAGATTGAGTTGCAGCAACTAGGTCAATGCAAAGGGGGTGGACTTGGCATGAGTGGGGTATGACTCCATTTTTCCTGACTTTTATCCCCCAGGAATGTGAAACCAAAGCTCTGGAAAATCAGCACTATTAATCAGCAAGGAAGTAAGCAGGAGTGGGATCTCACAGCTGCTAAAATAGTAGACAGAAGAATGTGTTAAAAGGTTTTCTGACATTACTTTCCATTAACAATAATTTACATAGGAGCATAGGAGCAAGAGGAGGCCAGCCCCTTGAGCTGGTTTCATTATTTGGGATCAAATCCATTTACCACCTTTGATCCATATCCTTTGATATTCCTACTAATTTCTCGGTTAGAATGATGCTTCCTTGCTTTTTTTCAATCTTGTGCATGGTTTCACCTCCCACTGCTATTGTGGTTTGTGACCAATTCCTGGGATCAATAACTGTGAGGACAGCCAACGTAATTTGCCTAGTAGTCGAACATGTCTCTCTGAAGTGGCATTAGTGTGATTTTATTTTGTTACAAAGCGTAATCCTATTCCCAAAGGTATTTTCTGTCTCCTTTGTTTCAAAAAGCTTAAATTAAAAATAAATAAACAAAGTCCAAATGTATTTGGAAGGGAAGGGCGGGCGTATAAGCAATTCATAGTCTCTGTTTTTATACAGTGAATAATAGAAAAATCTACGTCCAATTAATTCTACAGTGAAAATAGTCTTTAAGGAGCATTCAAGGGTTCCAGGATCGATGAATTATACCAGCCTACCTGGACACATATTCCACATAAGGAAAAACATAGGCATAGCTGCAAATTATGGATATCCAGTAACCATATATATACATGTAAAGTTTTCAGTTTGAAAATGTACCTATAGTTAGAAATATGACCTTCCATTCCTTCCCACATAGTGATAGTACTGGCTGTAGAACAGTGACTTGTACATTTTGTAGGGAAAAAAAAAACACTGCGGGTAAGAAGGGTTTTATGCTCATGAGTCCTAAGGTTCATTCACAAAGTACCATGGAACTTTTTTTTTTAAACAAAACAAGCCTAATCCCAAGTTCTTGTGCTTTGAAAAGCAGGAACAACTGCAGACCATAGAAGAGGGATTTAAAATGTTTTTGTGCTTGTGATGGCTGGGGAATTAAATTTGTGGCACTCTGTCACTCTTGTAGACCCTGTGGGTATAGAGTGATTCAACCCTTCAGTGCTCCTTTAAAAAGAATTTGACATTTAGGGGATTGCACAATTTATTCATTCAATCAAGTCATGAAAATAAACATCCAACATTAGGAAACAAAACAGAACAAATATTACAGTTTGCCAGACGTCTACGTTACAATTCTAACACAGGCTACATCTGACTCATAAATACAGTTCGTCAAAAACAGTCATGACCACTTAATACATAGAAGACAGATCATCCTATTATAATGGTCTTGTGTTTGTGCCTATGTAAAATCGCAAAAAGCACCTGCACTTATTTTGTGTCTGTTAAGTTGTGTGTGTTTGGTTGAGTATAGCATCAGAATGTTCCTTTTGATTTAGAATGGCGTGTCTACTGAAAGTTTTTTTCCAAAACTGAGATCAAAAGAGCCACTTTGATCTTGTTCTAAGTGCTGCCACAGATTCTGTTTGTGGTGCAGCTGATTGAATCACAAAATCATTAAAAACAAAATAATTACACCTTATCGTGGACTGCTTGGCTTTATCAAAATTTGTCCACTGAGGTGGTTACATTTCCAGAAATATGATAACGGTTGTGGGCAGCCCAGTGGGTACTTCGTGAGGATGGTAAACCTCAGACTTCAAAAAAAAGAACGCAGAGCATGATAACATTTATTACAGGCCTTTTTTTTTCTGGGGTTGGTGGGGGGGAGGTGTGGTGGTATATGCAACATATTTTGCAAGCTGGGGAATAGAGGAAGAGCTTCTTTGGTAACTGCGGCAGCAACTCATCCTTGAAGATTTCCTGTAACTGATAATTCTAACACGATCAAAAAGGAAAGAGAAAACTCGGAACTGTATGGCACCTTATTACATCTCCAAGCATTTCGCGTGCTGCTGCTTTGTAGACACATGCAGCAGCCATTTTACAAAAATCGTGGTGCCACAGACTACAACGAGACAAATGACCATCATTTCTAAGTGACGTTGATTGAAAGAGGAATGTCAACCAAAACCTAAATAAAAGTAAAGAATGCAACATTTCCACAGAGAAAGGGAAAATTGAATATAAAGTTCCCCCCACCCAACCCCTCCCAGGATGGTCTGACACACCTCCTAAAGCGTTGATTCAGACTGGCATTTGTTGGAGCTTGTGGCAAAGATTTCCCACTATTTTAGTCACAGTTGATAAATAACACAGAGACTGCTTCATGTATAAGGGCTGCTGTACTCCTTCAGTCTGTACACAGCGAGAGTTTTTATTGAACTGATCTTAAGAGGTCTGTCTCCAGAGGCAGAGTGCCACATAGCAGAGTCACATGACTATGGCAAGCCAGTTAGTAAGTACAGCATTGCATTTCCAAAGCCCAGACATCCCCTTTTCCAGATTAAAAAAAGGATACAAACATTGCCTTTTTTATATATAAAAAAACAACATCCCCTTTTTTCCCAGCAAACAAAAGACACATTTGCATGCACGACCCTGTGTGACTGTGAGTTGCCTAAGTTACCCACTGTATACCCACTGTTCACATGGATTGGCAAATGTTTGGTCTACTTGTCGGTCTCTGCACATGCACTGCACACATAGGCCGGAGTTTACTGGCTCCGTTGGTGTCGGGCGTCATGGTGGGTGGGAAGAAAATATGGCGAGAAGGCCAGAAATCGGTTTTACGCCGCTGAGAAATCAGTTTGCGATCGTCCGCTCCACCCGTCAATGGCGGGCTGTGTTTCCCACTGTTGCACATCAGGAATGTCATTTTAATACATTTGCATCTAATTATGAGCCCTGCTTGCCCTGAATCATCCCCCCCACTTCAAACATACCCCCCCGCGTCAGCCTGACTTCAGTGCCACACGACTGCCTTTAAAAGACGTGCGCCTGGTGACCTGAACCTCGAGGGGAACTCGGAGTGCGCACAACCTTGTGCAGCACTCTCGAGCATCGCCCGTAGGACATTAAGAAAGAGGCACCGCGCATTCACGGGGGAGCACAGGCAAATCGCTTCCTCCCGGCTGGCTTTCAGTGTGGCGCCAGTGCAAGGGATCCAGTGAGGGTTAGGCCGGGGATTGGTGGGGACAAGGCATCACAGGCTGAAGGGAATACTCAAATGCATGCCGGGGGTGTGGGGTGAGGGGGTGTGAGGGAAGCAGCCACGCACTTGGAAAAGCTTGTCAAAAGTGAGCATTCTTCCACAGCTGAGACCGTTCAGCTGCAGATCCATTGACATACTTGGAGTCGGCCCTCTGAAGCTTTTCAGCCTTCTCAAGCAACGCAAGAGCATGCAAGTGCCACCAAATGCTCCAGAACCTTTCACCCCTTGAACACAGACTGCAAACTAATGTGCGTTTTAGGGGGCAGCAGAACAATTGGCCGACTGGGCAAATTATACAATCCCCTTGCGAAAGGTGGCCATGGGGAAGTCAGTGGTGGAGGTGCTCACAACTCCTTGCAATGTCTTTATTAATGTTTGGACCAGTATCCATTATGGTTCAGGCTAACAGTGTAGCCTTGCAGTGTGGGTTAGGAGAATGCAAGTGCCTGAGCTGAGAGCACAGCCTGCAGTCCAATGGGCAAAGCTGCCGCCAATTGGTCAAGTGGAGTGGGGCGGAGGTGGGTGGGCTTTTGGACAGCCAATGAGCGCACTACACACTGGCCATCCAAGTGGTGGCCAGCACTCCCCTGCATGCATTAAGGGGCTTTCAGACTTAATCAAGAGAGATTCTTAGGGCACATACGCTAACCCACTCCTCTCTTTTTGATCCTGCAAGAGGAGGACATCAGGATCATGAAGCCTCATGGCTTACAGGGAGCGGAGAAGAAGAAGAAGAGGGCGGCAGAGGCGTCTGGCTTGGCAAAGGCAGAGCACCTCCCTCGAGATGAAGGGGCGGCAGGGCCTGCTGTGCACGCAGCTGAAGATCCACAGTGAGCTGTCGCTCATAGGTGCCTCACTAGACTCAGGGACTATAGGCGGTGCCTGTCATTCCTGCAGATGACCGAGAACCAGTGTCGCTGAAGACTGCGCATGTTAGGGAATTGGCTGGTCACATATACCACCTGCTGCAGGATTTGGCGCCACAGGGACATGGAGGGCATCCACTGCCAGCGGCCGTGAAAGTGACTGTGGCGCTCAATTCTTTTGCCAGGGCTCCATAGGTGACCTGTGTGGGATCTCGCAAGCCTCCGTGCACGAGTGTATCCAGGAGATCATGGGCACCATGGCCAGGATTTTACGGCCCCTCTCGCCTGGCAGGATATTACAGTCCAAATGGAGATTTAAGTGACTTGCTGTGTCCGCCTGGGGGAGACACACCGCGGCAGGGCCATAAAATCCTGGCCCATCTTCCCGAAGGCACAGAACTGTGTGCATTTTGCCTGGGATCAGGAACACCAGCAAGCAAGAGCCCTAGGGTTTGCTCAGATCTCTGATTTTCCACAGGTGCAGGGCGCCATCGACTGCACCAATGTGGCGCTTACATCTCCGTGGCAACAAGCAGTCAACTATGTCATCTGTAAGGACTTCCACTTACTGAATGTTCAGCTGGTGGGTGACCACCACAAACACATCCTGCAGGTCTGTGCAGCAACCACGACTCCTGCACCCTTAGCAGGCCTCAGATCCCTGACACCTTCCAGGGTCCAGAGAGGCTGCAGGGTTGGCTCCTCTGGGACAAGGGCTGCTCACAGAGGATGTGGCTGATGACACCCGTGCGGTGGCCTCAGACTGCAGCAGAGTGATGGTATAATGAGGCTCATGCCGCGGCCCAGACTTTGGTGGAGCAATTGATAGACATTTTGAAAATGAGGTTCTAGCATGACAGGTCTAGTGGAGCACCGCAATACTGTCCCCAGCGGGTGTTGCATTTCATTGTCGCTTGCTGCATGCTCCACAACCTGGCATTGCAACGGGGGGAGGACCTGACTGAGGAGGGGATGGAGAAGCTGCACGTATCCTCCAGTAAGGAGGACGTCAAAGGGGATGCCAATGATGAGGCCATCGCATTGGCCAGACAAGGCAGACAAGCTTGGGAGGACCTCATGGCCGCAAGATTCATGGAGAATGGTGATGAGATGAAGTGAGGACAGTCCTGACATCCTCCCCTTGCATCTGTGAATGTTTGACTCCTGTGCGGCTGATGGCAGTGCACATACCCTCAGTGCACAGGCTGGTGTCATGAAGATGCAGCAGAGGCCCTCCCGGTCATTAGATTTGAGGAGGATGATGACGATATGCAGTGAGGACACTCCGTAGATCTTCACATAGCCTCTGTGAGTGTGAATGTCTGACTCCTGTCTGGCTGAGGGCAGCTTGGTTGCGCTCAGTGATCAGGGTCATATCATGGAGATGCAGCCGTGAAACTTTAAATGCACCTGATCCTTTGTCAGCCTTCAGCACCTGTCCCCTTCAAGAGCACAACGTCACCAGTCACAGATGCTGATGAGATGTGGGTCAGCCCCACCTTAAAGGTGCTGAGAACACACAGAGAGAATGATGGAACTCTGTGATGCCTGCCCACGACATTCTGGCAGCAAAGACCAGCACCACTGAGATGCAGGCATCACTAATGTGTCCAGTGAGTGTGAAGCTGGACCATCACTTTGGTCTGAAGGTTAGACACTGCACAGGGAAGAGGCCTGGACTGAGACACCTGCCTTTATCTTGTGCAGGAACCAAGGTTTCACATCTGAGTGAAACGAACATTGCTCATCATAACAAAGAGCCATAGGTTATGAGACATTCTTGGGAGTTTATTTACAATAGTGCACATTAAGTACAAGTGATTAACACCCGTGCCCAGGCTGTGCAACTACATCTTAACCTAGTGGTGTCAGCTGTGGCTCAGTCCATAGCACCCTCGCCTTTGAATCAGAAGGTTGTGGGTTCATGTCCCACTCCTGGAAACCAAGAACTGTGATTGTACTCAAAAGAGTTGCAATCTGTGACTGTTGATAACTCGAAAGAATTTTAGAGGTGTCAGCAGTGGCTCAGTCCATAGCACCCTCGCCTTTGAATCAGAAGGTTGTGGGTTCATGTCCCACTCCTGGAAACCAAGAACTGTGATTGTACTCAAAAGAGTTGCAATCTGTGACTGTTGATAACTCGAAAGAATTTTTCCCTTTTTAGTTATTTAAAAAATCTTTTATTACTATTTTGTTTGCACTTCAGTCCCACGCTCCTGATCTACGGACACCCGGTGCGGAAGGGGGTCGGGAAGGAGGAGGACCTCCTCGTGAACCTGCTCCTGGGTCTGGCCAAGTTGGCCATCAACAGGTCCAGGCAGCGGGCGATCGACGGGGGAGTCCCGCCCGATTGTTTGTCCCTCTTCCGCGGCTACGTTCGCGGCCGGATGTCCCTGGAAAGGGAGCACGCAGTGTCTGCCGGCACCATCGAGGCCTTCCGTGCCCGGTGGGCACCGCGGGGACTGGGGTGTTTTGTTGACCCCTTTAATCACATCTTAGTTTGATGTTTTTAAGGTTCCTTTAAAAGTTTTTCCTTGATTTTACAGCTGACCTGACTTAGGGGCTGTGCTTGATTTCTCCCTTGTTTTTGTTAGTTTAGTTTATTGTTTTGACTCAAAAGAGTTACATCTTAACCTAGAGGTGTCAGCTGTGGCTCAGTCCATAGCACCCTCGCCTTTGAATCAGAAGGTTGTGGGTTCATGTTCCACTCCTGGAAACCAAGAACTGTGATTGTACTCAAAAGAGTTGCAATCTGTGACTGTTGATAACTCGAAAGAATTTTTATTTCCGGGGTCGAGTTCTCGTCATAAACCAGCTGATCGCCGCCATGTTGTGGTATCGGCTGGTCACTTTGACCCCTCCCCCGGACTTTGTCGTGAAAATCCAGAGAATGCTAGTCGACTTCTTCTGGGACAAAAGATTGCACTGGGTCGCTACTGAGGTTCTGAGTCTCCCGCTTAGGGAGGGCGGTCAGGCGCTAGTGTGCCTACGCACGCAGGTGGCGACTTTCCGTCTTCAGACCCTGCAGCGATACCTTTACGTCGAGCCTCCTCCGAGATGGTGTGCCCTGGCGACGTATTTCTTCCGCCAGGTGCATGGCCTGAATTATGACGTGCAGCTCCTGTTTGTAGATCAGAGGGGCCTCGGCTCCTTCCAGGTGTTGCCCGTCTTTTACCAGGACCTGATCAAAGTCTGGAACGTGGTCGCCTCGCGACGCAGCTCTCCCCCGTCAGGAGTAGCGGCTATCGTCAGAGAGCCACTGCTCAGGAATCCGCCCCTCCGTCCCTTTCAGTGGCTGGCGGAGAGGAGGGCTGTGGCTGCTGGGGTGACCAGGGTCGGGGACGTGCTGGGTGGCGGAGGACTGGGCTGGATGCTACCGCAGGAGTTGGCGCGCCGCGCGTCAGTGAGTGTCCAGGTCGCAGCCGATGCCATCCAAGACCTAAGGACGGTCGTGCTCGGACCCGATGTCATTTCAGGTCTCGAGGTGGCCCAGGTGCGCGGTGATCTCCCGGCTGAACGTTCCCCTGTTCGGACGGAATTCCACATTGGCCCCAAGCCCCGAACCCTCCCTCGGGTGCCGGTGCCCCGCAATAATATGAGCCGCCTCGGGGACATGCCCTCCGTGCCATTTGGCACGGTGCGGAGGGGTTTTCTGTATGGACTGCTGCTGCACACCTTCCATTTTCTCGACCTGGTCCGCCGCCCGGACACGCCCTGGCGTGCCTTGTTGCCGTCCGGCGGCGGAGGCCCCCGATGGGAGGCCCTCTATGGAGGTGTTCTCCCTCTTTCTATCGGGGACCTGGGTTGGAGGGTGTTGCATGCAGCAGTCCCCTATAATCGTAAAATGTGTAGGTTCACGGACTCCCAAGACACATGCCCTTTTTGCGGTCTTGTGGAGTCCGTGGACCACGTGTATATAGGGTGTCTTAGGCTGCACTCCCTTTTTAGTTATTTAAAAAATCTTTTGTTACTGTTTTGGTTGCACTTCAGTCCTACGCTCCTGATCTACGGACACCCGGTGCGGAAGGGGGTCGGGAAGGAGGAGGACCTCCTCGTGAACCTGCTCCTGGGTCTGGCCAAGTTGGCCATCAACAGGTCCAGGCAGCGGGCGATCGACGGGGGAGTCCCGCCCGATTGTTTGTCCCTCTTCCGCGGCTACGTTCGCGGCCGGATGTCCCTGGAAAGGGAGCACGCGGTGTCTGCCGGCACCATCGAGGCCTTCCGTGCCCGGTGGGCACCGCGGGGACTGGGGTGTTTTGTTGACCCCTTTAATCACATCTTAGTTTGATGTTTGTAAGGTTCCTTTAAAAGTTTTTTTCCTTGATTTTACAGCTGACCTGACTTAGGGGCTGTGCTTGATTTCTCCCTTGTTTTTGCTAATTTAGTTTATTGTTTTGACTCAAAAGAGTTACATCTTAACCTAGAGGTGTCAGCTGTGGCTCAGTTCATAGCACCCTCGCCTTTGAATCAGAGGGTTGTGGGTTCATGTCCCACTCCCCGAAACCAAGAACTGTGATTGTACTCAAAAGAGTTGCAATTGGGGACTGGGGTGTTTTGTTGACCCCTTTAATCACATCTTAGTTTGATGTTTGTAAGTTTCCTTTAAAGTTTTTCATTGATTTTACAGATGACCTGACTTAGGGGCTGTGCTTGATTTCTCCCTTGTTTTTGTTAATTTAGTTAATTGTTTTGACTCGAAAAGAGTTACATCTTAACCTAGAGGTGTCAGCTGTGACTCAGTTCATAGCACCCTCACCTTTGAATCAGAGGGTTGTGGGTTCATGTCCCACTCCCGGGAAAAAAAAAGTCAAGAACTGTGAATGTACTCAAAAGAGTTACAACATCTTTGAGGTGTCAGCTGTGGCTCAGTTCATAGCACCCTCACCTTTGAATCAGAAGGTTGTGGGTTCATGTCCCCCTCCCGGAAAACCAAGAACTGTGATTGTACTCGAAAGAGTTGCAATCTGTGACTGTTGATAACTCGAAAGAGTTTAAAAGACTTTGCCTCCTTGTGAACCTGCTCCTGGGCCTGGCCAAGTTGGCCATCAACAGGTCCAGGCAGCGGGCGATCGACAGGGGAGTCCCGCCTGATTGTTTGTCCCTCTTCCGCGGCTACGTTCGCGGCCGGATGTCCCTGGAAAGGGAGCACGCGGTGTCTGCCGGCACCATCGAGGCCTTCCGTGCCCGGTGGGCGCTGCGGGGACTGGGGTGTTTTGTTGACCCCTTTAATCACATCTTAGTTTGATGTTTGTAAGGTTCCTTTAAAAGTTTTTTTCCTTGATTTTACAGCTGACCTGACTTAGGGGCTGTGCTTGATTTCTCCCTTGTTTTTGCTAATTTAGTTAATTGTTTTGACTCGAAAAGAGTTACATCGTAACCTAGAGGTGTCAGCTGTGGCTCAGTTCATAGCACCCTCGCCTTTGAATCAGAAGGTTGTGGGTTCATGTCCCACTCCCGGGAAAAAAAAAGTCAAGAACTGTGAATGTACTCAAAAGAGTTACAACATCTTTGAGGTGTCAGCTGTGGCTCAGTTCATAGCACCCTCACCTTTGAATCAGAAGGTTGTGGGTTCATGTCCCACTCCCGGAAAAAAAAAAGTCAAGAGCTGTGAATGTACTCGAAAGAGTTACAATGTCTTTGAGGTGTCAGCTGTGGCTCAGTTCATAGCACCCTCACCTTTGAGTCAGAAGGTTGTGGGTTCATGTCCCACTCCCGGAAAAAAAAAAGTCAAGAACTGTGAATGTGCTCGAAAGAGTTACATGCGATCTGTTGATAACTCGAAAGAGTTACATCTTAACCTAGAGGTGTCAGCTGTGGCTCAGTTCATAGCACCCTCGCCTTTGAATCAGAAGGTTGTGGGTTCATGTCCC
Source organism: Cetorhinus maximus (assembly GCF_964194155.1). Classification (NCBI taxonomy): domain Eukaryota; kingdom Metazoa; phylum Chordata; class Chondrichthyes; order Lamniformes; family Cetorhinidae; genus Cetorhinus; species Cetorhinus maximus. The sequence continues at coordinate 106,899,335 of NC_135891.1, forward strand.
ACTCCCGGAAACCAAGAACTGTGAATGTACTCGAAAGAGTTACATGCGATCTGTTGATAACTCGAAAGAGTTACATCTTAACCTATCTAACTCTGCCGCTATGTCTTGGTGCTCCCCAGACATCCACAGCGGAAGTGGAGGCAGCCTGCTGACTGTGATGACCTCTGGAGGGCCCCGGCCTGCTTTCAGTGTCCTGCTGTGTAGAGCTGCAGCTGCTGGGGTCACAGAAAGAGGGGATTCGGATAGGCCAGATTCTCCCGGAGTCACCTGGGTGGATAGCCCCGGGGTGTGCACCTGCTGATCCACCTCCCTCCTCCCTGGCTGAGTCCTTGAGGAGAAGGGGAAGCTGGAGTGAGATCGAGCTGCCCCGCATCCTTCTCCGATTGACACTGTTGGAGGCCAACTATGGTGTCAGCGATGGAGTTCAGCCCACGCAACAGTACAGGGCCAATGTCCTGGACCAAGGTCTTCATGGCAGCTGCCGTTCTATCAGTGTTGGCCTCAGTGTGTTGGCATGCTGGTGCTATCACCTCAGACTGAAGGAAGACAGGCTCCTCCATCGTGCCTTGCAATCTGAGGAGTGCAGCGGACATCCCTTCCTGATGTTCCCGAGCTTGCCTTTATAGCTCCAGCAACTGAGGTATGACCGAGTCCAGAGGCTCCTCATCTCACTCGGACTCAACGGATTTCTGACCTCCAGCAGCCCTCTGAGTGCCGGAAACCTGGGAAGTCCCTGCTGTGGATCAGACAGTGCGATGTGTTCACCAGATTGTGACCCTGAGGCTACTCTAGAGCTAGGTCCCACCGAGGTGCATCTCTCTGCACTGGTGGAGGGTGTGGGTGAGCGCTGTGACAGGTCTTCAAAGAGTGTATCATCAGATTCTTCTTCTGAGGTGTCTTTGGGGCCTGATTCGTGGACCCCCCTCGGCTGCTTCCCAGATGTGCCCTCAAGGAGAGATAATCAGTGTGTGACAGGACTCTGCGGAACAGGGGAACTCACTCATAGCATGGGTGTCTGATGGATGTTGCAGTGCTGGATCCTCACTTGGTTGAGCACCACCGACCTCACCGTCGGCACAGGAACGGGCCAGATCGTCGCCGGCCAGCTGGATGACTCTATTTTCAAATCTGTAAGGACCTTGGTGCCAGGCATCCCTCCACCAGTCTGCAACCACTGCCTTTTATTGTGTGTCAGCTTGTCCTGCCTGAATACAGACGGAGAGAGTGTAAGCAAGATGCCTGCCACACCAGATGAGAAGGATGCCTAACATATGTGTGGGTGGTGAGTGCTCCCATAGACAGGATGAGGACACAATTCGCAGGGCAGATGAGGGTGTGTGTGAGGGAATGAATGGTGATGTCCCTTGAACTGGCAGTGAGTGGCAGTGAACTGGCACTGGCACATCCTGTGGATGTGTGATGGGTTTGTGAATGTGTGAGTTAAGAGTGATGAGAAGTGACTTACCCTGGTGGAACAGAGGAGGTCATTCATCCTCTTTTGGCACTGGGTGGCTGTCCTCTTTTGCAGGGTGTTGGCATTGACCACCCCTGTCACCGCCTCCCATGCTGGATTGGTGACCGTTCTTGCTGGTCTTTGCCCAGAGCTGGGGTAAAGAACTTCATGGTGGGCCTCCACTGTGTCCAGTAGGTGGCCGAGGGAGGCATCGCTAAGTTCGGGGGGCAGCACGTTTCCTCACTTTGACAGGAGTGACTTTGCAGCAGTTTCTGATTGAAGCTCTTTACAGGGGCACTCCTTCAAAATGGCGCCCGGGTTACTGATGGCCTGAGATGACATTGGGGCGGGCAAATCAGAGGCTGCCTTTCCAGCGATCTGGCTTGTTTCCTGGGAATGCATTATTGATGAGGCAGGACACACCGGGAATGGGATGATACAGTGCGAAAAACAGCCATTGCGGCCAACAGATAAAACGTCCTTTTTCCCACCCGCTACTGCACTTTGTGCAAACCTGGGATGATTCCGCCCATAGTCTTTAAACTGTGCAGGTCTCTTAATGGAATCCATACGCGTTGACATTGGCTGTTCGACTGAGTGACGTTCCTTGTCCAGAGAGCGTCGTTCCTGTGGCACTTGTTGCTTTGGTGGCTGCTGGTGTTCCGTTGCTGTTGTTGAGGGACTCATGGACCTCTGGGATTGACGGTAATTCTGTACTCAGTACAGCTGCTGAGGTCCCTTCTTCCTGACCAGCCGATTGCTGTGAAGGAACACCTTCGCTAGTTGTTTGGAAATGCTTTTGGTTGCACCGGTACGTTAGGTTGTTCACTTGCACCGCGTACAATCGAGATGACAATTTTTCTATGCGCGTGCCAAGTTTCCACGTGGGCTGATTCCTGTTGAGAGCGTTGAAGGTTAGCACCCCGACTGACTGTCCAATGCTCAGCTCTGGCAATGGTTCGACAGTCTTGTCAAACTGAAATTTGGCTTTCTGTCATTTCATATTGATCGTTTCACTCACGCCTGTTACTACTTCTGGTTTTAGTAGCTTTTTTGCTATTGGAAGAGTAGTTTGTGTGCAGGGTGATGTCAGCCTCTGGAAAGGACTACTTTCCATGCCTTCAGCCTTCTGACACCATGTTTCACGTATAAGGACAGCTGTACTTTCAGTGTGTACACAGTGAGCACGTTTATTGAACTGATCTTAAGATGTATGCCTCCTGAGGAAGAGTGCCTCATGGCAGAGTCACATGACTATGGCAAGCCAGTTAGTCAGTACAGCATTGCATTTCCAAAACCCACACAGACTATGGGATAAGGTGGGGGGGTGCGGAGAAGAAGTGTTGGAGGAGGCGTTCAGATGCTCACCAAGATTATCAAAAGTTAAAGCTTTTGTACATCGCTAGCTTTGTAATAAAATATAATATTATTCACAATATCCTACACATCCCCTTGCATCTTTTGCATAATAACTGCCATAAATGGAGCTAATGCAAATAAAATATCTTGTACGCTATCTAACTTCCTTGGCAGATTAGATGTGTTCTTCAGGATGCAGACGTATTTTGTTTCTAAGATTAAGAACATAATTAATGATTTGAATAACATTTAGAAACCTGTACAAATAGCAAGCTGTAAAGGTCAAGTAAAATGTGCCAGTTAAAATACTTACACATAGATGTTGGCACATGAGTTGACATCTGAAGCCTCGGAAAAATCTCTCCAAAAGCAGGGGTTGATTTATATGCTGAGTGGATGTATCCATGTGGGTATATGCACGTAGGTGATCGCCATTTTGAAATGTCATCAGTATCCGATACAAAGAGTGGGCATGTCTGAAACTCCCGGGCATCTTTGCAACACAGCCCATATCGCCTGCTTGATCCCTTATGCCCAGTTATAAGGTACCAGTAAGTAACATGTGCATTTGTGGGGTGAAAAATTGAGGCTGATTATAATGCATGTATAGCATGTTGTGGCTGGTAAGGGGGGTTGATTATATGTCAAGTATATGCAAAACCATGATTTTTGGGGCTGTAAAAATAGGGTCGTCTTATTTAGACCATCAGACATAGAAGCAGAAATTAGGCCAATCGGCCCATCGAGTCTGCTCCGCCATTCAATCATGGCTGATAAGTTTCTCAACCCCATTCTCCCGCCTTTTCCCCGTAACCTTTGATCCCCTTACCAATCAAGAACCTATCTATCTCCGTCTTAAATACACTCAATGACCTGGCCTCCACAGCCTTCCGTGGCAATGAATTCCATAGATTCACCACTCTCTGGCTAAAGAAGTTTCTCCTCATCTCTGTTCTAAAAGGTCTTCCCTTTACTCTGAGGCTGTGGCCTAGGGTCCTAGTCTCTCTAACTAATGGAAACATCTTCCCCATGTCCACTCTATCCAGGCCTTTCAGTATTCTGTAAGTTTCAATCAGATCCCCCCTCATCCTTCTAAACTCCATCGAGTATAGACCCAGAATCCTCAAACGTTCCTCATATATTAAGCCTTTCATTCCTGGGATCACTCTCGTGAACCTCCTCTGGATCCTCTCCAGGGCCAGCACATCCTTCCTGAGATACGGGGCCCAAAATTGCTCACAATATTCTAAATGTGGTCTGACCAGAGCCTTATAAAGCCTCAGCAGCACATCCCTGCCTTTATATTCTAGTCCTCTCAAAATAAATGCCAACATTGCATTTGCCTTCCTAACTACCGACTCAACCTGCAAGTTAACCTTAAGAGAATCCTGGACTAGGACTCCCAAGTCCCCTTGCACTCCAGATTTCTGAATTCTCTCCCCATTTAGAAAATAGTCTATGCCTCTATTCTTTCTACCAAAGTGCATGACCTCACACTTCCCCACATTGTATTCTATCTGACACTTCTTTGCCCATACTCCTAACCTGTCCAAATCCTTCTGCAGCCTCCCCGCCTCCTCAATACTACCTGTCCCTCCACCTATCTTTGTATCATCTGCAAACTTAGCCAGGATGCCCTCAGTTCCTTCATCTAGATCATTAATGTATAAAGTGACAAGTTGTGGTCCCAACACTGACCCCCGTGGAACTCCACTAGTCACCAGTCGCCATCCTGAGAAGGACCCCCTTACCCCCACTCTCTGCCTCCTTCCAAACAGCCAATCTTCTATCCATGCTAATACCTTGCCTCTAACGCCATGGGCTCTTATCTTACTGAGCAGCCTCCTGTGCGGCACCTTGTCAAAGGCCTTCTGGAAGTCCAAGTAGATAACATCCATTGGCTCTCCTTTGTCTAACCTACTCATTACCTCCTCAAAGAATTCTAACAGATTTGTCAGGCATGACCTCCCCTTGATGAAACCGTGCTGACTTTGCCCGATTTTACCATGCACTTCCAAGTATTCTGAAATCTCATCCTTAATAATGGACTCTAAAATCTTACCAACGACCGAAGTCAGGCTAATCGGCCTGTAATTTCCCGTCTTTTGCCTCACTCACTTCTTAAACAGGGGGGTTATATTAGCAATTTTCTAGTCCTCTGGGACCCTCCCTGACTCCAGTGATTCCTGAAAGATCACCACTAACGCCTCCACTATCTCTTCAGCTATCTCCTTCAGAACTCTGGGGTGTAATCCATCTGGTCCAGGTGATTTAGCCACCTTCATCCTTTCAGTTTTCATTTTTGCCACAACTTATGGTAATGCAATATAGTTGCTTATGAATTAGATAAAATTTTAAGCTTTACTAGTATGAATGAGTGATAACTAATTCATTGAGTATCAGTGGTTTGTTGGTCCTATTTGTTGGAGGTCACCAAACTTCCATCTCCTTCTGTTCCTTTAACACGTCTTGTTGATCTAACCTTAGTAACTCTCCTAATCTCTTTCATGCAGACTTGGTGAATTTTGCTTCTAATATATGTGAAATATCTTTGACATTTCTTTATTTTAAAGATGCCATATAAATGCTACCTGTTGTATTTTATGATGTGGATTTAGGTACCTAGAAGACAGTCTTTGCAAATATTTTTGAAAGTATATCTCTATTTCCAATGTTAAAAATACGCCGGCCAGAATTTTATGGAGCTTTGAGTGGGTGTGCGCCCCTCCCGAACTGGCATGAGAAGGCATCGGTCACATGTCCTGGCGTCATGGTACCCTCACACGATATTGCAGTCGGTGGGCATGCGTGGGAGTCAGAAGTGCAACCCACTGACAATCAAAAGGGCATTTAAGCCCATTAAACATGCAATTGTTGCGAATTTTACGTGACCCATGCACTTATACGCTTGCCGCATGGGCCAACCGGCCAGGCGTTGTTCACATATTTCACCATCCTCGAGGCAGGGTGGGATAAAAGGCCTGAATATGTTTGAGGTTTGATGATTCAGGAGTATTGCTGTCAGTTGTTCATTGTGTCATTATCAATAGTTAAGACCCCTCCAACAATTCTGCAGCTCCCTGAGGCACCTTCACATCAGGGAGCCCGTGTGATACCAGCTGGCTGCACCCTCGCTTGTCTTGGTGCCCACCCTTTCCCAACCCCCCCCCCGCCGCTGAACGTGTTTCACGCTGGCCAGCAGTAAATTGGCCAGCCAGTGTGAAATCACTGTCGGGAGCCGACAGAGGTCGGGAGCGGATTTCACATCCGCTTCTGGTCCTGCCGATGGCGCTCCCACGCCAAGCGTAAAATTCAGGCCACAATCTTCGTCGTGTGTGTGTGAGCAATGTTAATTCAATCAATGATTGATTAGTGGTATTCTTTTCAAAGTTGTATGCAAATATTCCAAGAATGCAGCAGCTTTTTCCCAATTTTTGGTGGATGCAATTTACAAAGGCTATAAGATTTACATTAAATTTAAGAGGAAGACTGTTGACTTACCAAGTCACTTCCAAAAACACAACAAGAATATTTACCCATTAGAAAAGGTCAGATACTAATGCTTCCCTGCCTAACATCATTATGGTGGCACTTTCACCATAAACACCGCAGTGATTCAAGAAGGAGACTCACCATGATCGTCTCAGGGCAATTAGGGGTGGAAAATAAAGGTGGCCTCTCAGCATCAGACACATCACGTTAACAAATAAAAATGGCTCATAGCACATAACTTTGTGCACTATGTTTGGGCAAGTATTAACATATTTAAAATAAATGGATTAATGCCTGTCTAAAAATTGAATAAATAGGACTCGGGCAAAGCTACCAGTTCAGTTTCACATCAATCACTAAAAGGCTGGGGAGGGAAGTTAACAGGAAAGTGTCATGAGCATAAAAGACAACAACACTTAAGCTCTGGGGCTGAAATACATTTGGAGGTGATGATAATACAACTGTGCAAACATAGCTGGAAGTGTCTCTCTGCCACCAGCCACATCAGGAACTGGGTATACAAAGACGGCACATAATGGGTATAATTTGTGTGAATTGTTATTGCTGTATCTGTTGCGTATGTAGGAAAGCATTTGTACATAACTATCATCTGCTGCAGAAAAACTAATTGACACATCAGCAGCTGTACGTATGTGAGATGATTGATTTTATATGCACTGCAGGCAGATCGTTTGGAACAAGTGATGGTCAGTGCTTTTACAGAATCAGAATCACACAGTGCAGAAGAGGCCCTTCGGCCCATCGAGTCTGCACCGACACGTGAGAAACACCTGACCTACCTACTGAATCCCATTTACCAGCACTTGGCCCATAGCCTTGAATGTTATGACATGCCAAGTGCTCATCCAGGTACTTTTTAAAGGATGTGAGGCAACCCGCCTCCACCACCCTCCCAGGCAGTGCATTCCAGACTGTCACCACCCTCTGGGTAAAAAGGTTTTTCCTCACATCCCCCCCTGCACCACCTGCCCCTCACCTTGAACTTGTGTCCCCTTGTGACTGACCCTTCAACTAAGGGGAACAGCTGCTCCCTATCCACCCTGTCCATGCCCCTCATAATCTTGTACACCTCGATCAGATTTCACATTTAAATCATCATTTTAAATTAAGTAAGGGCTATACAATTTATTCTTTGTAAGTGTTTTGTTTTGAAAATAATTTAAATAAAAGATGATTTTCTTCACCTTTTTGTTTCGAATGAACATTTCTGGGAACTTTGCTGGGTAAGAATCATTGATTGTAGTTTATGGCGAAGAGGAATTTTTTGAGAGATGTCAAAATGAGCTCCCAATTACCTACAAAAAGCTTTGTGACATGTGGGGAATCTAAAATCATGTGTACAAAACATATAAATATATATATTGCTGAAAAAAGAGACATGTCAAAGCTTTTCATCTTGCACTCATCAGAACACTTCGCAAGAACACCAAGATAAGGGGAAAACAACAATTTATACTGTAAGTGAAGAGAGTGCCAGTCAATACACACGTTGAGATTCTTACAGTCCCACATGCTATAAGATTGGTCTTAGCGGCAACCTTGTAAATAGGGCCCGAGCCATTTGTTCACCATGCGAGCTTGGTGCTGAAATAGGGCATCCTGCAGGATAATGGCTACCTTGATCAGATCATTTCACCCTGTATATCACGCAAACTCATGAACGGGCCTAAGGCCGTCACTCTTAGCCCTGAAAAGTGCCCAGTCTACCTCAGATTACCCTGGAAGGGCACGGCATCTCAAAAATTTGTTTCACATTTCACATTCGCTACTACTTTGCAATAGCAACACAAGTAGTACTCACCACTAACAGGATGCTGCCGTCAAGTCAAATAGCCTATCACACAAATAAGTAACGTATTATATAACTTCAGTGCCAATGTGATGCTAGGTATCTAGGCTGTGCGCTCCGAAGACTGGTGAATCGTTTCAAACAGCATATCTCAGCCGCTGTTCACAACGGGCAGGGTACAGACCGTACCAAACCAGCCCGTGCTTGCAAAACTCAAAACACAGTGTCCAACATGAGATGTGATTCCATGATTGGACAATATTTGCTAAATAGTCCTCAGTGTGCTAAGGATTACGCTGCCAACCAATTTAAGATTGTCAGTCGGGCTCGCAATGTGACACATTTTCGTGTACTGGAAGCCACATATGTTAATACACAGGGCCCTGTTTTTTGCAGACAGAAAGAACATGTACACACATTGTGCCTGTTTCAGCTAAACGAAGTAAATGACAGCCATTCGCGAGCTCATTCCTTAGGGCAATGCTTTGACCAATCAGGGTCAAGCTGCCTGGTTTACATTTCAGACAATGGCTCACAGTTAACTGTCAGGCACCATCACTGGTGCATTCTCCATGGTAATGCCTCTGTCAATCGGAGTCCACTTGCCAACCAATCAGTACTCCCTTCACATACAGTATAAATTGTTGTTTTCCGCTTATATTGGTATTTTTGTGAAGTGTCCTGATCAGTGCAAGATGAAAAGCTTAGACATGTCTCTTTTTTCAGCAACACTCCAGTTCTGTACTACCAAATAACGAAATGTATATATGTATAACGTTTTGAAGCATGTTCTTCGTAAGGTGCTCAAAATTCCAGAATTGCTACTCCTCTGTAGAATGTATGTCAGGGTTGAATGACAGTTGATGACCATTGAGGTTATTAACCATGTCCCAAATGCCAGCACCTGGACATTTTATAATTGCCTGTAGAAGCCCCCGCCTCTAAAAAGTACTTACGAGTTGAAGCAGCCATGGAGGGATCCAGAGGCTGATGATTGGAATCAAAATTTTCCTTGTCCACCTGGAAACGTGTGACCATTATATGATAACTGATCTTCTGTGAAACTGTTATCTTTGTTCCTTAAAAAGTTTGGAGCCTTGGTAAGGTCCAGTGCGAAGCCCATGCAACAATGTGACTGAGAGGCCTAGGGATGGCCAGATTCCTGGGATGACCCATGCATGACCCCAAAACTAGCTGCAGACATGGGGTGGTGGCGGGGGCAGAAGATTCACGTCCCTCTCCTGCTGATGGGGGTTACCAGTGATTCTTCAATAGGATGGAAACCCAACAGGTTTGCATCCCACCCCACAGTCTGACCTCCCCCATGGGCAATTTGCCTGAATTGCACCATCCACACTTGCAAGAATTTCAACCTCCCAAGTTCACCTTTTGGACTGAGCTGTACAAAAACTGGAACTGTGTGAACTATGAAGTAACCTAAGGGACGTCAGCGGGTACTTTAAGCAAGTTACAATGTTAATTGTACAACAGTAAGTCCATTGGGAAAACACCCCTTCTCTTCTTTGACACAGTGCCATGGGATCTTTTACATTCGCCTGAGAGAGCAGGAAGGGCCTCAGTTTTTAAAAAAATGGCACCTTTGACATTGCAGCATTTCCTCAGTACTGCACTTGACTGGCAGCCTAGATTTCGTGCTCAAGTCTGTAGTGGGATTGAAACCACAATTTGCTGCCTCAGCGATGAGGGAGTTACCAATGAGCCACCGCTGTTGAAGCTGAGATGGTGAAAGGCACTATATTAATTTTAGTCTTTTTTTTCCCCTTTCTTTAGAGCAGATATTCAACTTTACTTATTGACATTCAACTTTACTTTGCTCAAGGCTATGTTTAAATTTAGAGTCTGAATTAACCTGGTAGTGACAGAGAGCTTGGTGCTGTTGAAGTAATCAACTTCAAACTTCCTCCAGTGTTCGGCAGATAGGGAGAATAGAGCTCTGACACTTGAAAATATATTAATGATTAAAGTTAAACAGCTAGTGAGGAATAATAATTGATTGGAGCCTAACCACTCTAGAAGAAGAATATTCCCCGCAATTGCCCTCAATATTTGCCATTTCCCCTGTACTGCCAGTGATGTTTAAGCAATTTTTATTGCACTAAAATTCACAAACATGGTGAATACACAATCATGGGATTCAGATAATGTGATAAACTGCAAGAATTAGTAAGATAGCACTTTATTCACTATGTTGTAAAAGAGTTGTAACACTCTAAGAAACACATCAAAAAGCTTTAGAAATGCATCACAAAACAATTTCTCTTGCATGTGTTTTCTAGGAAAGAAAGAGATTTATTGAGTTGTTATGTTACATGAAAGCCAGCTTCCCCTGTTCTGAAGTGATGTTGGTCATTTGGCAAAACCACCATCAAAGAATAAAACGTTTGATTGTATTTAACCTACGAATAACATCATGTTTATATTTGCATAAATATGACCATTTCCTACAACATCATCAGCCTGTCCAACAGTTGCTGTGCAGTGCAGCTGAGCAGTAACAGGAGAGTCACAAATCCATCTCTTCAGTGCTCATAATAGATCAGTTTGGACTTCCCAGGTGTGGATCTCCTGTCATGGAAATGCAGTTGATATGCAGTCAGGAACTTATGGTAGGTACCTTTTAATGGTTCACTTGTACGTAGCCTCTCTAAACCAGGTGCAAATTACAAATGCAGTCTTTCTTGGACTAGAGCACAGTCTTCTGTGCATTGCAACGATTCAGAACTTTGGTATAGGTGCTCAACAGTTATTTTGTCCTACCTACCCTCATCCCTCCCCCCCCCTCACCCTCCAACCTCAGACACGCATACAGCATCGTCACTGTTTTAGTCCAAGCTCCAAGCCAAAAGAAAATTATCTTCTTTCAGGTTTCTTTTCAAAAAAAAAAAACAAGTTGTTCCATTAAATCCTACTGCTTCATTTTTTTTAGTCTATTGTGGCTGAAAGGTTTTCTTTTCCTCTACAGAAGTCCTAAAGTTATATTGATGAAGAGTGCTGTAAATGGTCGCAATAAAACATATATTTACAACAGTAAATGCTCTGTTGCCTGCGCAAGCTTTAATGCAGAGAAAGTAGCTCTGTCTATGAGATCCCCGATAAGAAAAAGGAAATGTGCATTTTTTTTTTTTCTCTTTCGCAGCGTCAACTGGCAAGACTTGGTAATGATATAAGGTTCAGGGCATGTGGCGCAAGCTGACGTCTAGGGTACCATCATGGGTAGGAAGTGTGCTGAGAGATGTTTTCTCCTTGTTTTATGTCCCCGGCGAGGGGACCCTTTCCCATTTAATGAGATGAACATTTGCCGCCCTTTGTGCTTCCATTTCAGAGAGGCGTAGGTATTGTAACCGTTTTCTTCTATCCTTTCCTTAAACTTACAATTGTTGTTGTACTCTTCCTAGAAAAGATAAAAAAAAGAAACAGATCAACAGTTGAAGGACGATTTTTATAGACCACAGAATTTTTGAAAAGCTTTTCCTTCCTCGTTGGGGCGCTGTGATTTATTCTGTTGCTACCATCTCCAAAACACATATCTACGCTATCCAGGGGCAGACCCCCTTCCCAAAGAAGCCTACAGGTGATCAGTATGAATTTCACAGCGTTAGTCCTGGGTGACTACAACCGGAAAATTCTTTTCAATAATTGGTCAGCAGTACAGCAATAATGAGGCACAAATTACAGGGGAGCTTACAGATAAGTTATTTATACGGAAGGTGCATAGATTGTGAATTTTTTTTTTGCCACAAACAATTTTTAATGCAGAATCCATAAATCCTTTTAAAATGAAATTAGATAGTGGCTTAAAAATGCAAACAGGCATGGGAATGGCTGAGGGAGTGAGAAAAGACTCAGTAATCTATGGAAATTCATGGAGAAAAATACCAGGATAAACCTGATGGCCAAATGGCTTGTTTCTGTGATTTAACAATCTATGATTTGAAAAGCATTAGCATTTTCCCCTCGGTGAGTAGATTTGGTAGGTATGTCATCTTAGTAGCAGGGGTAAGGGTGGCTGGGTATGGGTTTGGTTAGTGAGGCAGGGAATATGTCTAAGGAGAAGCTCTCTTACCTCCAGCCAGCTTAAGTTTTGAAAAAGCAGGTTTGTAAACAGGATTGTCTCAATCCCAACCAGGGAGGGGAGATAAATATAATGGAAGAAGCACTTTGTGAAAGAAGCACTTTGCCACCTGTGGTCAATATTTGCTTCAGTAAACATTTGTTTTCCTTCTCTTGTGCCAGCATTTCCATAGTTCCCATTTGTTCCCCCAAAAGGAGCTACTTACTACCTCGGAGGGTAAAGTCATCTCAGATTCTTTGAAAGATGTAAGTGGCAAGGAGGACAGGCAAGAATGGACTGTGTCAACTTTCTCCCTTCCTCATTCACATGATGTGTTCCACTCTATCTATCTACCCACATGTAACGCGGGAAAGTAAGCTTAAATGACAAGTAGCCTTTTTCCTAAAACAACCACCCAACCCCTCCCCCCCCAAAAAAAAGAAAAATGAAAGTTAGAATGGCTACTCAACTCTCTAAGATTGTGATGTGGTCTTCGGCAGAACCTTTAATTTGTAAAACATTACCAATGAGTGATTCGTTTTAATGTAGGCCACTGACAGAATTTTCGATTCCCAAATTTAAAGTGACGTTGGTGTGTCTGCTCCATCACTTTTCATTGCTTTTCAGCCAAGAGACACTGAACTTCAGTCGACCTGACTGATAAGAGATCAATGACCTCAAGATTTCAGCCAATCACTATACAGTTGACTTCACCGTCTGGAGCAAAGTGCAAGATAGTGGTGCGAGGAAAATTGCAACTTCGTAACGTGGGGATTACAAGGATTGAAATTCAAAGCATAGAGTTATCAACCTCATCTTTGCAGATTCCAAAAGGTCAGCTCACAGTGCTGCAGACTGTAAGGGGCTCTGAATGAAAAGCAGTTTGAATCAAAATTACAATTGTTGCATTCCACAGGGCTGACTGGCACGGCACTGCTGGAGAGTGAAGAGACCATGTTCTTCCCACATTATGACTCCATAATTCACAGTCTTAGACCATAAAACATTTGATTGATAATTACAGCAGTACATCAATGCCCAGGTCATCTACCTCTACTATTGAGGGGTTGAAATGCAGTTTGCAGCTGAATCATCATAAATCATACCATCCTCAACAGCATCTCTGCCTCTTACCCATGCACGTGCATACATGTCACATAGTATTTACAGTACAGAAACAGGCCATTGGGCCTAACTGGTCAATGCCAGTGTTTATTGTCCACACACAGCCCTCCTCCCTTATTTAATCCTATTAGCACAACCTTTTATTGGTTACTCCCTCATTTATCTATCTTGCTTCTCCTTCAGTGCAACTATGTTATTCTCCATATAAATTTTTTGAATAAGCCGTTTTTATTAATTTATATACTTAAGAAGCCTCATAATGATTGATATTTCTGAAAAACATGATTTAAGTAACAGAATTGACCAACTCAGAGGAAGAGGACCATTCAAAATATTTCAGGCGCTTAAGGGTTAAACTTTCAGATTTTCCATTAGGAAAGTAACATTGACTTCAAGTGTATAGGTGCTGCAGTCAAATATTTGTGTTATAGGCAGTTGCTTGCGAAATCTTTCTCTAGCGTTTCAGAGGACCATGGACCTTCTGGCAAAGAATTAAGCTCAATCAGGAAGCTAGGCACAAAGATGGTTGCTATGGGAAATGGAAATGCTACACTGTGCTAGAAAGAGATGCTTTTTTGTGGATGGGTTTCGGGCATGAACAAATGAAGCGATTCCCCATTTCAGGAGCCCAGCGTCAACAGCCAAATCAGGAATCACTCAGATAAAGATGGTAGACACGCGGATGTATTTGCAATGGTAATTACCGAGCACATGGTGTAAGACTGAACTTTATGATCCCGGGGGTTGTAGTTTGTTCAGAATAGTGCCAGGTAACTGGGAGAACTTCACCCTGAAGGTAGATGAGTGATTCCTGATTTGACTGACGTAGCCGGTCACCTGAGATGGGAAGTGTTCCATTTGTTAGTGTCGAGCACAAAAAGTCAAAAAAAGTCAAACTTCCCTGCCAGCCCTGGCCCCACCTCTCCCCCAAAATAAGGACAAACCAATTCACTGGGTAATTAGTGCGGTAAAACAAGTGCTCATAAAATGTTTCTAAGATGTCTCCAGGATAGTCTGGCGTATTGTGCTCTAGACCAAAGCAGTAACCATGATATGGAAGCGTGTGGTAAAGTAGGAATTTATTGTGTGTCAGGTTATGAAAGATGATCCAGGCAATGTGTTTCCTTTGTATTTTGTTCTTTTGTTGCCCTTATCAGGGATGAAATTCATCACACTTAACCAGTATCAGTGGCAGGTATCAGAATCCACTCAAGTGCAGGGTCGGGTGTGAAGTTCAGCAAAAGGCATTATTCTAACAGCTGCTAAGTAATTTAGTAAATAAGTAATGTGTGCAAGGATAGGCTGATCTCCTTGTCCTTTTCAGTTAATAAGTCCACCAAACTTTGGTACATTATTTAAGTAACAGCCCAGAAATGACAGAATTCCGTGATCATGTTTCCTATTATAGAGCAAAAAATGAACATTTTACAAAGTGAGGTGACTTTTTAGCAACATTGGCCAGTGGAGGGGGAAAACATAAGAAGGGTCTGTGCCCCTTAGTGCATGAGGAAATGCTGCTGTGTGTTATGTGTAAGACCTTAAACCAAGCTAGCCCAGGTCAATGTAAAGTGTTCAGGTATCCTGACCAATATCCAAATCTCAGAAAAACCTCTCATTTATTTCAAAACAAAAACAAAAATACCTGGAAAAAACTCAGCAGGTCTGACAGCATCAGTGGAGAGGAACACAGTTAACGTTTCGAGTCCGTTTGACTCTTCAACAGAAGAACAGAGTTCTGTTTTGAGATTGGGAAACCTCATTTGAAAAGCTGTACTGGAAGGAGGTTGTTGTGTTCCTCAGAATTTAGTGTTTCAATTTTTTTAAGAAGATTGTCACATGACGTGTGGCCACTTACTAATTGCAAGGTGGAGTTCAGGAAGAATAACTGCAACAGAATCCACAGACATGAACGGAATAGTTTTTTTTTAAAATGGCCACTAGAAATGAGCTATTGGAAAGATCTGCCACACAAAGTGAAAGACAGAGTTGGCATGATTAAAACCAGTAATCCTTTACCACACAGAGTCACAGATGCCAATTTAGGTTCTCTGTGGCTCTGTGTCATTGGGCAGACCCTACTAAATATACATTTTGAGAACAATGGCCCTGAACGGGGGAGATGGTGGCATAGTGGTAAGGTTGCTGGACTAATAATCCAGAGACCCAGTTAACCCTCTGGGGATGTGGGTTCAAAGCCCACCATGGTAGCTGGTGGAATTTGATTTCCGTTAATAAATCTGAAATATAGGGCAGAGTTTCTGGGCAGGCCCAGCCCAATCTCCAGCAGGCAGGGAGCTGATCCCCACCGGAGAAGCAGGCCCCGCCACCATTTTAAGTGGGTGGGCCAATTAAGGCCCGCACAGCGTGACGTCCGTTGAGAGGCGCTATGTGCTTCCTGAGCAGGCTGGGGAGGGGATTCCCCAAATGCGAGAGTGCGCTCTTTCACGCATGCGCACGAAAGAGCGCACATCTCCCTGAGACTAAGTGCAGCCTCAGGGAGATCACTGACAGCTGTATAAACTTTAAAAATAGAAAAATAATAAAATCCTTAACATGTCCCTCTCATGTGACAATGTCACACGAGATGGGACATGTTAATAAATTTCACTGAAACTTTAATAAACTTTTTTAAACCCTACATGAAGCCTCATCCTGCCGGTGGATGAGGTTTCATGTTTTTTCTCCTTCCCGCCAGGGCTCCCGGCCTCCCTGCCAACCTTAAGGTTGGACGGGCAGGTCCTTTAATTGTTTTAATTATCCTGTCAATGACCTCAATTGGCCATTGACAGGTCGGTGGGCGGACAGCTGATTTCGCTGTGCCCCCGCCTTCCTGAAAATTTAAATGGGGCAGGATGACATTGGGACTTTCCCCCGACGTCATCCCGCATTATTTTGCCGTCTGTGAGCAGGCCCCGCCCCCTGCTCACCGACAGCAAAATCCAGCCCATAAAGCTTGTCTCAGTAACAGTGACAATGAAACTATCATTGATTGTTATAAATACCCAACTGGTTCACTAATGCTCTTTAGGAAGGACATCTGCCATTCAGACCCACAGCAATGTGGTTGACTCTTAACTGTGCAGCGCCAGAAGAGGTTCAATGACCTGCTGCACTCAGGAAGGGCGAGTACTGTGTTGGTGTGGGTCAGTGTGCAGAAGTATAAAGGTGTGGCCATCCCTTCGTGGACCTCAGGGGTGCTAGAGTCTGAGTGCCAACTGTCAATGACGCCGGAGCTGGCTAAGGGGGTGAGCCCTGGCTGCTTGGACTGAGTGCCTTGCGACTCAAGGACCACGACTTGGATGTGCCCAGCAAGGTGTTTCTCAGGTGGGGTTGGCCATGCTGCAACGGCGCTGCAGGTAGAGAGCGGACTAGTCAATGCTCCTCTGTCCTTTCTGGAGAAGATGAGCCATAAACAATCAGAGAGGGCACGTACGGGCGGAGGCCCCCTCAACCTGCTGCTGCTGACCAGGCTTGAATGGGACACCCAAGAGCTGGAGAGCCGGCACACTCCTCGTGCAGCCGGGCGTGGAGAGGCGGGGGTGCCAGACGAAAGTAAGAGTGCAGTGCACAGAGGTGAGAGTTTTGGATTGTGCAACCTTTCTAGTGTAGTCACTTCACTGATGGGATCTTTGAACCTGGAATCCCCACTGATCATTGAAAGACGATGGCACCATGATGCAGATCTCCATTGTCTCACCAGGGTGCCTGGCATGCACAGTGACAGTGTGGTGACTTTAACTAATGACATGTCCTTGTTCTCCCTTTTGGATTCGCCAACACGTACTTGCCCTCTGGACCCTGTAGGGCCCCCCTGACACCAGGCTTCATTTGCCCCTGTGTCACACCCGCTCTCTGAACCAGGCACCAGCACACATCCCAGCACCTCGGTGGCCATTAGATCAGTGGCCAGAATGTCGGTGCACATTAGTGAGGGTACTTCACACTCGCTTGAGGTGCAGGTGGAGTCAGAGACTGTCCAGGGCGCCGGCAGTCGGAAGACTGCTGGGGACCAGGACGATGCTCAGTCGAAGGCTGGAGTCGTCCCTTAGGCGGCAGATGCTGGATGTCCAGCGAGATGTGCGTGAGGATCTGGCGGAGATCCATGAGGGTCTGCGTGCCATTGTGGAGGAGTCCATGCGGAGCGTGAGCACTGCGTTGACCTCATGGCCGAGTGCAATGCCTCCTCCATTGAGCGAGTGGCGACTCTCATGGAGACGCAGCTCCAGGAACAGAATCAAGCGTTCCTGGGTTTGCACTCGGACCTGCAAACCGTCACACAGGCAATAACCTCAGGTGATCAGTGCCAGTGTGGGAGATGGATGAGGCACCCAGTATCCCAGCTAAGGTGCCTGTTCATCAGTGGTGAGCAGGGAGGTCCAGAGTGACCTCACATTGGCGGACGAGCTGCTTGTCATTTCTGTGGGCTCCTCTCAGGGCGCTCTGGATGACGGCAGCATCTTCTCTGCCCCTCTGCCAGTTACCGTTGCATCTAATGAGGCTGCGATGACTGAGGAGATGCCAGCTGTGCAGCTGGCCGCTCCCTTCCAGGAGGGGCCAGCACAGGCTCCACGGGCCAGAGGACGACTGCCAAGGTCATCAAGGCCAACAAGACAGCAGAGTCAGCAGGCTGCCTTCAATACCGGTGCCAGCGAGGGGGCAGAACCAAGATGTAGCACTTGCAAACACAAATTCAAGGCACCATGAGCACGAAAGGGACAGTTCACGGGTGATGTTCTGTTCATTTATGTTTGGTTTATATGTCTGCTGGTGAGGACATCAACACCAGTAATGGTAATGTCATAATAATTTCAATGTGACAATAACATTAAATTTGCTTTGGTTCTGATAGCCTGAGTATCCTTCACCTTCTTTTCAGGTTACACCAATGTGTAATGCTGGACGTGAGAGGCTGGATACTTTACTGCACAGGTATTGAGTGGGCTTTGGGTGCAAATGAAGGAATCTTTTCAGACATCTGGGATGGAGCCAGCAGCCCTGGCATGAGGTGGAAATAGATCTTTGGTAGCCTAGCTGAAGGAGTGTTGGATCAAGGCATTCCTGGTGTCCCTGCCTCCCTGGAGGATACAGAGGTCTGCCTTCATGCCTCAGCTATCTCCTCACCAGGCTCCTCTTCTGACTCACTGCTGGATTCATCATCTGTGGCCTGTGCAGCTGCATCAAGATCCTCTTCCTCCAGTGGGTCCCCTCTTGCCAATGCCAGATTGTGGAGAGCACAGCATGCAACCATTATCAGTGACACCCACTCTGGGGGATGCTGTGGTGCATCCCCTGAACGGTCCAGGCATTGGAAGCGCATCTTGAGAAGACCTATGGTCCTGTCTACCACCGCCCTTGTGAAGGCATGACTCATATTGTAACGCTGCCCTGCCTCTGTTCTTGGATGGCGGAGAGGCGTCATAAGACACCTTTTTAACGGATAGCCCTTGTCACCCAGCAGCCATCCATCCAGTCGGGCTGGAGCACTAAAGAGCATCGGAACCCAGGAGTGTCTCAGAATGTAAGTGTCATGGGAACTGCCTGGGTACCTTGCACAGACTTGCAGAATCTGCATCTTATAGTCACACACTATCTGCACGTTCATGGAGTGGAAGCCCTTCCTGTTGACGAAGACACCCGGCTGACCCGCTGGAGTCTTGATGGCCACATGTGTGCAGTCGATTGCACCCTGGACGCGGGTGAATCCAGCAATTGCTGCAAAGCCTCTGGCTCGGTCAGCCTGGCTGGCCTCATCCATATGGTAAAGAATAAAGGTCAGTACCCGTCTAAACAGAGCTTCTGTCACCAGCTTCACGCAGCTGTTGTCAGCTGTTTGGGAGACTCCACCCATATCTCCACTGACCCCTGGAAAGAGCCGGAGGCATAGAAGTTGAGGGCCACTGTGACCTTCAGAGCCAGTGGCATGGGGTGTCCACCCACACAGTTGGAGCTGACCTCAGGCCCGGTCCTCTGACAATTAGAGGTCACTGTCTCCCTTGAGAGGCGGAGCCTCATTTGGAATTGCACCTCGGACATGTTGAGGTAGCTGCATCACCACCTGTAAACTCTGGCAGCAGGATAATGGCATCTTCTGCTTCCCCCCCTGCCTTGGACTTCCTGCTGGCTATGCACCCCTTTTACACTCGAGCAGGTCGGGGGCACGCCCGCCCGCTTAGCGTAAAATTCTGCCTCTAAAAACAATAAATCAGGACAAAATTGATAGTCACATGCACAAATACAAGTTACTTAAAGAATGCCAGCATGGATTTATTAAGGGAAAATCAAGTTTAACTAATTTGCTAGAGTTTTTTGAAGAGGTAACAAAGGGGATTGATGAGGGCAATGATGTTGATGTGGTATCTGGACTTCTAAAAGTTGTTTGACACAGTGTCTCACAACAGACATGTGAGCAAAGTTATATAGCTCACAGAATAAAAGGGACTGTAGCAGCATGGATACAGAATTGGCTGAGTGACAGGAAACATAGAGTAATGTTTAATGGATGCTTTTCAGGCTAGAGGAAGGTTTGTAGTAGAGTTCCCCAGGGGTCAGTGTTGGCACTCTTGCATATCCTTAAAAATATTAATGACCTAGACCTTGGGTGTACAGGTTACAATTTCAAAGTTAGCTGACAATACGAAACTTGGAAGTATTGTGAACTGTGAGGAGGATAATGTAGAATTTCAAAAGGACATAGACGAGTTGGTGGAATGGGCATACAGGTGGCAGATGAAGTTCAATGTGGAGAAATGTGAAGTGATTAATTTTGGTATGAAGAACATGGAGAGAAAGGGCACAGTTCTAACTGGGATGCAGGAGCAGAGGGACCTGGGTGGACATGTGCGTAAGTCATTGAAGGTGGTAGGACAGGTTGAGATAGTGGTTAATAAAGCATACGGTGTCTTAGGCTTTATTAATAGGGGCATAGTGTACAGGAGCAAGGAGGTTATGTTAAACTTGTATAGGACACTAGTTCAGCCTCGGCTGGAGTATTCTGTCCAGTTCTGGGTGCCACACTTAGAAAGGATGTGAAGGCATTGGTGAGATTGCAGAAAAGATTCACACGAATGATTCTGGGGATGAGGAACTTCAGCTATGAAGAAAGATTGAAGATGGGATTGTGTTCCTTGTCGAAAAGAAAGCTGAGAGGAGATTTGATAGAGGTATTCAAAATCATGAGGGCTCTGGACAGAGTAGATAGGGACTAATTGTTCCCACTTGTGGAGGGGTTGAGAATGAAAGGGCACATATTTAAAGTAATATTGGTAAAAGAAGCAATGGAGACATGAGGAAAAACTTTTTCACAGTGAATGGTTAAAGTCTGGAGTGCATTGCCTGAGAGTGTGGTGGAGGCATATTCAATCAAAGTATTCAAAAGGGAATTAGACATTTGTCTCAAAAGGAAGAATGCGCAGGGTGACCGAGAGAAGATGGGAGAATGGAACGAAGTGAATTGCTCATTTGGAGACACGATGTGTTAATACAGAAATGGGACAACACTTCCCCATAATCTTTCAGACATACTTCATTTGACAAATCCAGATTTCTACAACTCTTAACACATTGCTTTAAAGAAATTGTCCTTGAACATCCACAGGTTTTTAATCTCAATACAAGCTTCAGGAACCACTGTGCTTGTATTTCTGCTTCCCAGCCCAGAATATGCAGGGTCTGTGGGGAGTTGGGGGTGAAGTGTTTTCTCATCTTTCTAGACATTCTGGGCTGAATGGCTTCCTCCTGCGTTCTAACATTTCTGTGATTATGAAGTATGGTCATAGTGGTACAAATGTCAAATTCCAGGTTTTGTTGATTGAACATGGTGGGATTTGAACCCATGTCCCCAGAGCATTAGCCTGGGGCCTCTGGATTACTAGCCCAGTGATGTTACCACTACACCACCATCTCCACTTGAGTCCAGAATATTGAATCTGTGTATTATGTCTCAGCAATTGCCTCAGCCCAACGTTAGAAGAGCAGCCTTTACTGTGCAAGAATTACACCTTCCTCTTAACAAAGCAACCATCCTATCCTCCCTGAGTGAGAATACCAATTTAGGGGAAGTTTTATGCCAACATCCAATGGGAATTGGATTGAACGTCTATGCTAATTTCCCATAGGACCTTTACAGTCAACAGACAAGGGAGATGCATATCACATCAGTCTGACCAGGATTTGAACCTGGGTCCATGAAGTAAAAAACCAACCCCAGTTAAGAAATGTAGCCCCGCAAAACCTACAGAATGGGTGGAATTTAATTTCCCCCAACCCGACTGCCTGATTTCTGATATGATTTAAATCACACCTGCAGAAATGACCATGGAGGGGTTGCCATCAGCTATCCAGCCAGTGAACAGGCCCATGGTCACAGTCATTAAATCAAACCCAATGTTTTTGAAGAGAACGTTTAGGACCTAGATTTATAAATTCTATGTAAAATTCTGATGCTTATATAACCTTACCGTGCCGTATAGCTTTCCCTTCTTGTTCATGGCTAAATAAAAGCCAGTGTTGACCGCTTTGATTGCGACTACTCCGACATTTACTGATCTGATCTCCATTATACCTGCAAATAACAAAAAAAATGTATTATAAGAAGAATTTTTCCCCCATGGCTGATGTTGTAATATGATGTGCATATACCTTTAAGGGAGTGAATTTTAAACTACTGGCAATAAATACCACATTGACAGGATGTGATGTATTAGTCCCATGGATTGTAGGCAGTCTGCAAGCATCAGGGTAGGGAATAGATATCCTGTGCTTAGCTCCCAGTGAACGTTATCTGTACATAGTCTTGTTGTCAAACCAAGAATCCACAATATTTTGTTTCACAAATCCTTGTGTATGATTGCTATGTTTATGTCGAAGAAGAACAAGAATGTAACATGGTGGCAGCATGCTTTTTGAAGATTTTACTAAGCAGAATTCAAGCCTCAAACCCTTCATGTTCAGCAGAAGAAAAGAACTGGTGTGAAAGTGAAAGAACTATCAAAACTCACTGTGTGTAAGGATTCTGCAGCTTTGTAGGATTCTACACACACTGTACCTTTATCCTGGGATTGGATCTCACACCAGCTAGGAGGCATCAGGTCTCAGCAAGATTGTTAAAATCTGGGAGAGCTTAATTTGTAAATGTCTAATTGCTGAAAAGTTTAAGCAGGAACCGAATTCAGAAGTAATAAGTCCACCAAGACCTTTACAGATTTTAAAAATTAAATTATTAAATATTTATTAACAAAATAAAAGATTTCAAGCACGTACATAAGACTACAATTACTTATTACTATAATAACTCCTAAAATTCCTAATTAACCTGACCCTCGGTTATACCCCCTTTAAGGCAACAGTCCAAAATAGATTTTAGATTTAAAACAGAACCAGCAAGTTAACACAATACCCACTTGACAGTGGAATTCCAAATGGTTTTTCCCCAACTTTAGTTTTGTTATATAGCACTAGGCACAAATGGCTGGAAGCTTCATTAAGGCTATTTCACACATTCCTGTTAGATCTTACATAGCCTTCTCCCACATAGCCTTTCATTCCACTTTATATATATTTCTCTCCTTTTAATACGTAAATTCTATTGTTCCATGTGTCTTCAAAACTGTATCTTCCTCATAATATAAAAATTTTCATGTTGCAAATATTGTCAGTAACCTTTGAGAAAAATAAACACACTCCTCAGCCTTGCTTATTGGGCTAGCTATAAACAGACTAAGATCCCTTTGAAATCCAAATCCCTTCATTTATCTAAAAATGCAAATTCCATTCACACCTTACATGCTAAGCCAGCATCCATGTTTACTCATTAGCATGTCAAACACCTAGCTTCTTTTGATCATTTCAAGCTTGCAGTCTTGACTCCAAATGTAATTAAATCTGTGTGCGATACTGGTGCAGGTGCAAACATCCTTCCACTTCATACGCTGAAATGTATATACTCACAGAAGTGGTAAATGATGATTTGGCCAAGCAACACCAAACTCACCTTGAACAGTGACTCAGCAATTCCATCCCTGGGATCTATTATACTTAAATGTTGCTGCAAAAACTCACCCTGGTTACCCCAGATCTCTTATACTGTGGACACTATGGGTCCAGTGATCACAGGCCTACCAGCGTGCAAGGATCTATCCTTGATTACCATCCATGTTATTGTCAAGACAATGATGAGGACCACAGACCACAAGGAGCACCATCGGAAACCCTGTACTTACACTGGGAGAAGACCACCTAACTCATCAATGCAGATTATCAACCAACGGGCTACACAATATTATTTGAACCAAATATGTATCCCCATTCCGAATGTGCATACTTCACTGCACTGCAGAACGAATGCAGAATTGCTATTCAGCAGACATATGCGGACAACACTACCTAGACATCTCTCATTGATACTCTGAGGAGTCTGTCTGTCTTTCATCCACCCTCGTAACGAGGGTTGGTCGCACTATGAACAATCTTTCTCCACTGATTTCTATTCTCTGCTGCTCTTACTTCCTGTCCCATAGACAGTCCAGTCCACATTCTGATGTTATCCATCCATGCCATCTTTGGTTTTCTTTGTGCACACTTTCCAGGTATTTTGCTTTGTATTACCTCTTTTTCCATCACTCCTGCCCGTTCATACCATATGACCAAAATATGTGAGCTTCCTCGATATTACTGCCTCAAACAAGCTCCTTTTACTCCGAACTCTTGAGGAGTACGTGATGCATTACGTGAAATACTGGGGAAGATGAAAGATGCCTATGAGATGCTTGCGGGTAACAAATTACCCAGCTTGAACATCAGACAGAAAGTTCGAGTACAACACCCAGCTGATGGCACTTGAAGTCTGTCAAAAATCATCAGCATATGATTCAGAACTAAGATCGAATCAGGTGTGAAAAAACCAAATGGCATAATAGTGTGGCAAAACAGATGCCAAATCAGAACAATACCACAACCACAAACACTGAGTAACCCTCTTACAGCAAGAACACAGTCTAAGATACAAGACAAACAAAGTATCCTTAACCGGCATTCTGAAGAAAAAGCAGCCTTCAGCAAAGATCCCCATAACTAAAGCTGGACAGATAAGCAAACTGGTAATGTGTTTCAGAGACTTGTAGATTTATTGCTCTGTGTTAAAGTCCATTCAGACACAATGTTATCCTCTTTTGCTTTCATGTAAATAGTTTGATTATTTAAGGGTAAACCTTTAGTTAGAAAAAAGGGATGCTGTGATATAATGTGCATATACCTTCAAGGGAGAGTATCTTAAACTGTTGTCAATCAATTACCACATCAACAGGATGTAATGTATGGAGTCCCATGACCTGTAGGCAGTTCACAAGCAGCAGGGTAGTGATTAAATGTACTGTGCTTAGCTTCCAGTGAACCTTATTTGTGTATAGTCTTATCTTCAAATAGTGTTTCCTAATACAAACTTATCCCAGTTCAGCAACAAGTTAGAGTTTTCCAGCTGTTACCTAAACCTGTCCCATTGCACTGCCCCCTTTTAAATTTGCATGCATTATTAGTTGTGCTTCAAGAATCCAGTTAATCCAAACTTTGCCTGTTCAGAAAAATCTGCAATGCTAAACCTTAAAGCTTTGTAAAAGGGAAAATCCTTGTCTTCATGATTTTTGATTGACAAACATCATCACTGAAAACCAGGCACAGGGATAGGATGTGGCACTATATGTTCTGTAGGTCACTTGCATGTTTGGTACCACAGATTTTGAGGCCTGTATTTCGTTGTGGATTCCCAGCTGTAGAAAAACTAAGGGCGGGATCTTTTGGCCCTGAATCATCGTGGCGGGACAGGGAAATCCCGCCTAAGTCTTCAGTCATGGCTTGAATAATCCAGGTTCTATAGACCATGTGGGTGTATTTGAGGCCTTTTTTGCCTTTTCCCTTCTCTCGATAGTTGACTCCTTGCTGATCTATTGATTCCTTACTGGGTTAGTTAGGGTGGCCATGAGTCTGATTTAGTACCGGACAGAGTCCAAATTTCTCCATATTGGGGCTCACTACAGGACTAGATGATCTTCCATCCAGTATTTCAAAGTCTCGGTGCAGCAGCCACTTCCTTTTAAGCTCACAACGCCGCGTAGGCCCAGGCAAGGGAAGGCCTGTTTATATTGCGGGCACTTGCTGACCAGCAAGTGAGATACAGTAATGAATAATGGCAAAATCAACCAGTTAGAGAGACTCGTTCCAAAGGTCACCCTATTGACTAGATGTCAGCTCAACCCCCTCACGATCATTTCCAGGTCGGTTGACTGCGCATGTGAGAAAGGTCCAATTGGACCTGTCCTGCAACTTACCGCCCTCAATGTCTTCCTACCAGCCTCATTAGCTAATATCAATATCATTCATTCAAAATCATTCAGTGAGTGCCCAGGAAACAAGATCCTAGCCTTGTCCTCCTAGTCATCTTTGCATCTGTGCATGTGTGGGAGTTTTCCTTTTCTTTATTCTTTCGTGGGATGTGGGTGTCACTGGCAAAGGCAGAATCTGTTGCCCATCCCTAATTCCCCTTGAACTGAGTGGCTTGCTAGGTCATTTCAGAGGGCCGTTAAGAGTCAAAATCAATGCTGTAGATCCGGAGTCACATGCAGGCCAGACCAGGGAAGGACGGCAGGTTTCCTTCCTCAATGGGCATTAATGAATCAGATGGGTTTTTACAACAATTGATTTTAGTTTAATGATCACCATCACTGAGACTCACATTCAATTCCAAATCTTGTTCATTGAATTTAAATTCCATTAGCTTCTGTGGTGGGATTCGAACCTATGGCTGCACAGCATTTGCCTGGGCTCCCCAATTACTAGTCCAGTGACATTACCATTATGTCACCATTATTCCCTTAGTAGGCTGGCACTGCGGGGGTGGGTGGGGCATGCTTTGTGTCCAGTATTTTGGGCGTCCTCTACTGGCCACCCTCATTACAGTTTAGAACGACTTCCTGCTGAACCACAGGTCACAGTGGTTGTGTTGGATGTCAGTCACCCACTGGTGTCTTGGTAGAGTGCCCATTAGTCATGTGCAAATTCATACAGTGAATACTGGCAACCTATTTGATGACAGAACAGCCCAACCAATTCTCTCCTTGCCTAACACCTATACAGGGCACGTGATCTCAGCAAGAGCCACTGGATAGGAAACAGAACCTTAGCCAATCATGTTCTCCATAATCCAGCAGTGAAGAGGATAGCTATAGCTGCCTTGCAGTTGTCCATGTGGAGAACGGGTAGCTCAACACAGACCAGGGGTTGAAACTGGAAAGGTTCTGGCCTATAAAGCTGAGCACTCACTGACTAATTTTTCTGAGCTACTGGGAGAAGCTACACTTTTTAGATGTGGAATATCATAGGATTACACTGGATATACAGCACAGAATAGGCCATTTGGCCCAACTACCATGTCGGTAGCAGGTAGGGGGCGCATGCACAAGGGTGCCTCAAAATAAAGGTACCCTTGGAAACCTTATTAGTTTTTTAAAATATTGAAGGCCCACAGCTCATAGGGCCATCAGTGCACAAGAAGGGTTGAATGGCTGAAGCTGCGACCTTTGCATTTTTTCAGCCCCTTCACGGGGCTGGTGAGACAATGCCCCCATTGTTCTACAGCTTGCTGCCAGGAAGCCACCTTCAACCTGCCACCAGCCACCAGACTCAGCAGGGGTGGGCCACTTTGACACTGAGAAAATCCAGGTGATGTCCTCAGCACGCTCCCAAACGGGCCAATAATTGGGCAAACCAACATTACCGAGTGGGTGACCATCCTCCCTGAGAAGTTGCCTCTGGAAAGATCGCACTGAGGTGGCAACACGCCAGGCAACCATCATGCCACACTGCAGCACAAACTCGCCAGCTCACCTGCCTTCTAACCCACCTGTGCGGTAAATCCAACCCTATTGAGGACAGCAGTTAAATAGCCTCCTGGGACTCAATGGGACTCATTAACTCAAAAACTATTAAAATCTTTATCGGGTTTAAGCAAGTGCAATGCACTGTCATCAGGAAGGTGATCAACGTTTTTAATTGCTCTGGTCTCCTGGTCAGGGTGATGTCAAGACTAAATATGAAATTTTAAAATCAGATTATCAAGTTTACAAGGAGCTCAATCGACTTGTGAGAAGATGCGGTTGTTAACTTCAATGCATCATTAAATGAAAAATCCTCAGAACATTTTATCTCAACAGCAAAGGACAATTATCTACCAGCTGATACCTTACTATTAAAAACATGAGGGCTGCATGAGCTTAAGTCGCTACACTCATGAAAGTAATTCTAGAGGAAGTTACATATATTGTATGCACAATATGATTGACTATTTGTAATATAATAAAACCAGCATCAAAACAAACCTGGTTTCCAAAGCTAACTGGGGTGAAGACATGCCACTTGCATTATCTGATGACCTATCATCACCTTGTTATGCATTTTTAAGCTGCATCGCCATGCAACTGTCAATGTGGTTGAGTCTTGTGGTATCTACAATCTTGTTGCTACAGGCTAGATGATGCTATTTTATATGTCACCTTTCCAATCAATCAAATCTCAATGAGCTTCGCACGTCAGGCTGTGACAGTATTCACAACACAATACCACCCATAATTTCCAATTAATTCCCAATAGCATGACTCTCTAACCAAGATTGGTAATGTGTGAAATCAAGCATTCTGTCATCTGAGATTAGGGTTGAGGGCACTTTTGAAACAGAGTGGGGGGAATTGTAACCAGAGTGCAGCATTGTGAGACCATAAGACCATAAGACGTAGGAGCAGAAGTAGGCCATTTGGCCCATCGAGTCTGCTCTGCCATTCAATGAGATCAGGACTGATCTGATAATCCTCAACTCCACTTTCCTGCCTTTTCCCCATAACCTTTGATATCCTTACTGATTAAAAATCTGTTTATCTCAGCCTTGAATATACTTAACGACCCAACCTCTACAGCCCTCTGCAGCAAAGAATTCCACAGACTAACTACCTTCTGAGAGATGAAATTCCTCCCCATCTCTGTCTTGAATGGACAAACCCTTAGTCTGAGATTATGCTCTCTGGTCCTAGACTCTCCCACAAGGGCTGAGATGAGACCATCTCAGGCAGCTCAGTTTATGAACTTGGCCTTAATTGGTGCTCATAGATTATAGATTGAAACAAAGGCTTCAAAAATGTTTTCAGAACCTAGTTGCTCTCTTCTATAAACTCTAAAGAAAAGTGACTGTTTCAGTGTTGAGCTCTCACATGGAATTGGGGCTATAGATTCACAGCTTGTGGTATCTCTAAGGTGCCATAGCAATCGCAGGCTGATAATGCATTAGTAACTGAACCTCAGGGTTCCACATGTTGAATAGACCCAACATGAAAAGGTTTGAAAATTGACATTTTGGTCAATTGACAAATAAAGCAATCGACCGTTAACTCCTTTAAGCATTTTTGATTGTGCCTATGAATGGGGTTACTGTACTCGGTGTAGTTGGGTGATGTGCAACACTATGCTATAGTATGAATGGGAGCTAATATTAAGACAAATGCTGCTGCCTATAACTCATTTCCCAGCCCTGAAAAGAGCACTCAAATCCCAATTATGAAGGTTTATACATTTACTATTGGAAACAATCAAGTTTCAAGCAGAAGGAGAATAAAACACAAAAAGAGTAGAAATAAAATGGGATTTTCATAGGTATGGGAACGCAATACAGCACCTTGAAACAATTTCAACTGGCACAGGTGAACTAGGGAACTGACTGAAATATTCAGAATTTTGTCATCACTAAGGACATTACAAGGTAGAAGTAGATATTGCATTGCAAATCAGTGTGAAGAAACCAGCGGTGCGATGACCCACATCCAATCTCCAGAGGCCAACTTGCACACCAGTACACATGATGCACTGGCAAATGGTGCCTGCAGTAGTTCTTATAGTTAAGTTAACCAAAGTTGAGCACATGAACTATTTTATCAGTGGGCAAACGTAAATGCCGAGAGACCATATTTAAAATATTTGAACTGAAAATGAGTTTTTATTGTAAGTGTAGCACAAAAAGTAGCTCCGTACTGGACCCAATGCCAGGCATTAAACATCACCTTTCAGCCCTTCTAGGCGATGAACTGTGCACCATTTGTTAGGATGTGGGGAGAGAACAGGGGACTGCAGTGGTGGAACAGTGCTCATCACACTATTGCAGTAATTGACCTAAAAAGCATTCATGACTGATGAAGACTAACTTCTCGGTAATTTTAGTATTACTCTCTCTCCTCTCCTGTGTCTATCTCTCTTTCTCAGAGGAATCATGAAAAGTTATCATCATTAATTTACATTACTCTGGACTGTAAGCATAGATGCTAACAATTGGTTTGAATCTGGGTTCATGAGGTATTATGCCATGTGATTAAAGGGAATGATCTGAGTTTTATGAGTGCATTTAAAGTAATGATGGTGATACAATAGCTTCTATCTATTTTTACCAATTTTTTTCTCTCTGTTCACCATCTGGAGGCATTGTTTGCTACTGAGGATCTGTTAGACATAGGCACCCTCAGGTACCATAAGTGATCATAAATGAGTTTAGACAGCAAGTGTTAGAAGGCAGATGTTGTGGGTTTGGTGGGGATGTTCCAGTCATACTTAATCCGCTCTCATCTAACATGCATACAAAGCCACAATCATGCACTTTCCAACAAGCATCATTACTAAGCAATTTACAATGGGAAAATTGGCTGACTTTCCCCTTCGTAATCCAGAGGGATCAGCAAATGCAACCCAGGATTGGAGCTTTGAGCTACTACTAGTCAGGGTAGGTTGCCATTTATGTCTTTCCAACACATTTCATGCTGGAATAGAGAAACAAGCTTCCAGTAATGTTCACATTTTAAAAATAATTACCACATGCCTAGCTGCCAACCAAGAGGTGCAGATCAAAAAAAGGTTCAGCAAAGTTAGTTAGGGTGGATTGCCCATTGGTAGTTCTGACACTGAGCAGTGTTCACTGGCCGGGTAATCATGAGTCTTTAGTGGCTAATTTTCAGACCATGTAAGTGAAGAGTTGGCAAGTAGGGTGCTGCAGGCCTGTGATTTCCCCACAAATGACACTCCTGATTGGGGAATCAGCTCGATAGGTCTGCCACAACTTCATGGCTGCCATGAAATCTAACACATTTTGTGCAGACACAGGGTGCCTTGTGTAAAGTCCCCTGCTCTCACCTTGTTCCTTCATTAATTTTCTTTGCCGATTCCAGTCTACTGTATAATTCACCGTAGCCTTGGAACTCATTGTAAATTAATTACTTTGTTACAAAGCAAGATGACCCATGATAATACCTTTTGTTATTCTGTGCAGTTCATACTATATTTTCCTAAATTCTGTTAGGATAACAAGCTGATATAATCAAAACAGTTTAGCATTTGTATTTTGATCATTATCGCTTCTTTGCTTATAAACATTGCTTCTACTAAACTCATTACCTCTACCATATAACATAAATAGAAGTAAAAAAAGAGGCTGATTCCCCCCCTGTTGCTCTATTTTAGTCTCATAAACATAGTGAGTAAATTTCCTCTGCGCCTCATTTCCACCCAAACTAGCAATCTAAAAGAACATGTTTACAGTCCCATTAGAAATAACGATCAGAGCAATTATCCTTGCTGTGTTTTTTTGATATTGATAACGCAAAGGGACCAGAGGAAATTTTTTTTCCCCCATTAACAAGGTCTGTACTGTAACTTGCTGCCAGCCATCTGTCTCTGGTGCATGTTACACTTTCATTATGAACAGGGCTACTCTCTGACCACAAATGAATGGGTTTAATTCCATTTTATTGCATGAGATTCCAGGATTTCTTCTTGTGGTTGCAGGGATCACATTCTGTGATTCTGTCCATCTATAATTATGCTCCGTCATTTAGGCAACCTGGATAAGTCAAATCCTGTTTTTATTATAACAGATTATGGATTTTCCAGGATTTTTTTCTGATGTTCTTTCGAATTGTACCCAATGATCCTATCCATTTTCTCTTGTAGGTCAGTGGCGGTGATTAGTAACAATGTAATTAAGCAAAGCTATCACCCACATTTTTATTGTGAGATTTTCCAAATTTCAAAGCCCGGGCTTTGTTCTGAAAAAGCTATCTTGCTCTAGGCGTAATATAAAGCAAATTCTAAAATGTGTTCAGTTATAAAATGAATTAAAACAAATCTTCAACCCTGTCTTCTGGTTACTGTATGCGGAATATTTTAGTCTTTCAAGTCCTTTTCTCTCTGATGCTCTTCAGCTGTTTGGCGATGGAATACAAAGGCACTTTGGGATTCTTTGTCAGTGTGCATTTAGGCTTCTGGTGTGCTGAGAAGAAACTAGTTAAATGTTCTGGGCTTTGAAATAAAAGCTGTAACATGTTCGAAACATAAGAGTGACTCCGCTTCAACCAAAAGGAAACAGGCCTTGTGGAAAAAAAAGACTGGGTATAAGATCAATCAACCATCTCTGACCTGATGGCCTGACAGGGCCTTTTGTCAGGTTTAAAATACTGTGTGGTCTATAGAATAAAGCTCTGACAAGGCTCCTTTTTGACCCCAAAGTGCTCACCTGAGAGTGGCTTTAACAATAGCTCCCAGTTATATTCAATGAGTGTACAAAAAAGAGTAAAAGGCTTATTAATTGTACAGATTAAAGGGCAGACCCAAAGTCTTCTAAGGCTTTAGTAAGCTTTTCCTGTGCCGGCCCCATCACCACAGCCCAGTTAGTACAATACTGCATGGGAACTCATCAAATCCCACCATGGCCTTCCTCTGATTGACATACCTTTTCAATTATTTCACAGTTTGCTAAGTTATAAATGGAGAGGGCCTGCTTCTAAGACATCTTTTCATGTTGACTCTGCATTTGCAGCTAATGACCGTGACTAGCACCTTTGATCTGGGACTCTGTGCCCCATGCTGGCTGCACTTGTGTAGGCTTAAGGCCTACCTTCCCATTTCAACACGCCTTTCTCATTCTGGTCCTGTAGTGGTGATCTGTCACAGTTAAATGTGAACAAAAGCCTCTCTTCACCCCTTGGATTTTTCTTTGGGTTGGGTTGGGGGGTTGGGGAGGTGAGGGGCGTGGGGAGAGGAAGCTGTCTGCTGCAGCAAACCTAATTTTGTAACCCTTTCTGCACTAGACCACTGTTTGGAAACTAAAGTAAGCACTCCTGACCGAAAATTATATCTAGGAATTACTACTCTGTATTAGTGACCATCAAATTTACTCTAAATTTCACATCTTGGCAAACAAGATTGACATTAATCTTGATTTCATTAAACTTTCACACTATGGCAAAGTGGATAATGCCATTACAGTCATGTAAAATGTGCTTAAATACGATGAAGGAAACAGTCGCACTTTAATAATGTACCAACCTTCTGTCATAACAGAGAGAGTTGCATAAGACTCTATCGCCTGAAGCTGCCTTCATTACTTTATTATTCTGAAGTTGTTTTGAGGGGGAAAGTTCAGAACAAAGAACAAATAGATCCTTCCCCCTTCTCAAGATCTCTTTCTCAGACGTTGCTTTTATCATTTCGCTTTTGCTCCTTGGAAGCAGCCATTTGCTCTGAAAAGCTTTGTGTTTTGTGAAGCATATTGTGGATCATCACTCTGACTGCCTCACCAAATCCATGGTATAACATAGCAATATTAAAAAAAATATATCATGCACCAAAGAAAAGTTAAATAAATTTCTATCAGAATGACTTTACGGTAAAAATTTCTTTGTGCCTGCTCCGGTCGCATCACAAGAATACATCGTTGCAAAATGCATATTCCTCTGAACTGGCGCACATTGGGAAATTGGGGGCTGAAAGTGCACAATTATACAATCTATACCCCTGGCATGCACCAAGGGGTGGAGCAGTGGAACTTGTATGCCTTTGTTTCATCTTCACCTGAAACTAGCTGGGAGGCCCACTTTCGTGTACCAACCAGTGAAGGAATTACCCTGTTCATTAAGTGTGCCAACATTGTAAATGACTTTGCGCAGATCTCATCTGGCCGTTGGCCTTAGCAAAATCATAAATTTGGAGTAACTCGTTACGGCAGTTGTAATGTGAGTTTATTTTTTTTTAAAAACGTAATGTGGGTATCGCCTCAGAAAAGATTGGGACCTTACCGAGTGTCATCCCATAGTTAGCAATGAAATGTTGCTTCCAGTAGAAGCGAGTGGCATAACATTCCTTCAGCAAGGAGAAGGGACCTGAAGAAGAATGTGGGTTTGGATTTGTCACAGATGATACTGTTAGCTGAGAAATGAGACTCAAGGCACCGACCAGAATCAGCTGAACCAGATACGTGACAGATAAGCCTCATCCCCACATACTTGTTTTTTAAAAATTAATTCGCAGTGAGGTGGGCGTCGCTGGCTGGGCCAGCATTTATTGCCCGTCCCTAATTGCCCTTGTTCAGAGGGCATTTAGGAGTCCACATTATTGAGGGCCTGGAGTCACATGTAGGCCAGAACAGGTAAGGACAGCAGATTAGTGAACCAGATGGGAATTCAAATTTCACCATCTGCTGTGGTCCCCAGAGAATTATCCTGGGTCTCTGGGTTACCAGTCTAGTGACAATACCGCTATGCCACCACCTCCCCCCCTTGCTATTGTAATATGTCAATGTGGCTTTATTTCAGATGTGTATGATTGTGAGTGGTATGGCAAATAATGTCCACTTCAAATTATGATGTAAAGGCAAAAACACAGAGAGGTTTTATTTTTATCATAATCACTTCAAATTTAGGGAGTGATAAATAATGTAGTCAATATGGCATTTAAGTCTGTCTTTTTTAGGAGTATCCAAGCATTTTCGCATTGAGGGTTACTCTATTGTACTGCATGGGATCCCAGGAGCTATGTATAAAGTTGAAACCTATCCTCCCAATAAGCAGTATATATTTCAGAAAGCATACAGTGACAGATTAAGTGTTCCGACTTAGTTTTCTCAATGGCAGATCAATTCTGTGCTGAGAATGACCCAAACCTTCCGACCCGTGGAATTCAAACAAGAAGAAATTTAAGGACAAATTGAATTCAATTTACATGGGCTTCAGGAGTCAGATTGCCTGCACTCATGGACCACATTTGGCCCAAGGAACAGCAATTTAAACAGCCTCGTTCAATACATTTTACTTTAATAATCAAGTGGGCTGCTTTGTCCTGGATGGTGTCAAGCTTCTGGAATGTTGTTGGAGCTGCACTCATCCAGGTAAGTGGGGAATATTCCATCACGCTCCTGATTTGTGCCTTGTAGATGGTGGACAAGCTTTGGGGAGTCAGCAGGTGAGTTACTCACCGAAGGATTCCTAGCCTCTGACCTGCTCTTGTAGCCTCAGTATTTATATGGCTAATCCAGTTGTGGTCAATGGTAACCCCTAGAATGTTGATAGTGGGGGTTCAGTGATGGTAATGCCATTGAATGTCAAGGGGTGATGGTTAGATTCTCTCTTGCTGAAGATGGTCATTGCCTGGCACTTGTGTGGCATGAATGTTATGTGCCACTTGTCAGCCCATAGCATGGATATTGGCAAGGCCTTGCTGCATTTAGACATGGACTGTTTCAGTCTCTGAGGAGTTGCAAATGGTGCTGAACATTGTGCAATCATCAGTGAACATCCCGACTTTTGACCCTATGATGGAGGAAAGTCATTGTTGAAACAGCTGAAGATGGTTGGGCCTAGGACACTACCCTGAGGAACTCCTGCAGTGATATCCTGGAGCTGAGATGATTGACGTCCAGCAGCCACAACCATCTTCCTTTGTGCTAGGTATGACTCCAAAAATCCCTGATTCCCATTGACCCAGTTTTGCTAGGGTTCCTTGTTGCCACACTCAGCCAAATGCTGCTTTAATGTCAAGGACAGTCACTCTAGCCTCACCTCTGGAGTTCAGCTCTTTTGTCCATGTTTGAACCAAGGCTTCAATGAGATCAAGAGCTGAGTGGCCCTGGCGGAACCCAAACTGAGTGTCAGTGAGCAGTTTATTGCTAAGCAAGTGCCGCTTGTCAGCACGGTTGAAGACCCCTTCCATCACTTTATTGATGATCAAGAATAGATTGATGGGGCTGTAATTGGTCAGGTTGGATTTGTCCTGCTTTTTGTGTACAGGACATACCTGGGCAACTTTTCACATAGCCGGGTAGATGCCAGTGTTGTAGGTGTACTGGAACAGCTTGGCTGGGGACGTGGCAAGTTCTGGAGCACAAGTCTTCAGAACTATTGCCAGAATATTGTCAGGGCCCACAGCCTTTGCAGTATCCAGTGCCTTCAGCCGTTTCTTGATATCACGTGGAGTGAATCGAATTGGCTGAAGACTGGCAACTGTGATGCTGGTGACCTCTGGAGGAGGCCTAAATGAATCATCTGCTCAGCACTTCTGGCTGAAGATTGTTGCAAATACGCAGCCTTATCTTTTGCACTGATGTGCTGGGCTCCCCATCATTGTGGTCTGTGGAAGGTGGTGAGGGAACCAACAAGAGGGGAAAAAAACTTGACCTTATCTTCACCAAACTGCCTGCTGCAGATGCATCTGCCCATGACAATATCAGTGGGAGTGACCATCACACAGCCCTTGTGGAGACGAAGTCCCGCCTTCACATTGAGGATGCCCTCCATCGTGTTGTGTAGCACTACCACCATGCTAATTGCGATAGATTTTGAACAAGTCTAGTAACTAAAGACTGAGCAACCATAAGGTGCTGTGGGCCATCAGCAGCAACAGAATTGTATTCGAACACAATCTGTAACCTCATGGCCCGGCATATGCCCCACTCTACCATCACCATCAAGCCAGGAGATCAACCCTGGTTCAATGAAGAGTCCAGGAGGATATGCCAGCAGCAGCACCAGACATACCTAAAAATGAGGTGTCAATCTGGTGAAGCTACAACACAGGACTACTTGTATGCCAAACAGCATAAGCAGCAAGTGATAGACAGAGCAATTCCACAGCCAATGGATCAGATCTAAGCTCTGCAGTCCTGCCACATTCAGTCGTGAATGATGGTGGACAATTAAACGACTCACTGGAGGAGGAGCCCCATCAACTATCCTCACCTACAATGATGGGGAAGGAAGATTTTGAAATGAAAAATTAACTGATTGAATCAGAAAATGCAAAATATAGGGCTGAATTTTGTAGGCCATTTCTCTAAGCATCCCTGGCAGCCATCTAAAATCTAAAATCAGGTGTTAGGCACCTTATGGGTGTAAGTGTGGACAGAGATCCTGTTCCACCCTGATTTCTTTAACAGCCGCTTTCTCGGCATTCTTTTGCTTGTAGGCCACAATCGGCAACAAGTGGTCATTTTTAAAAACACATCAGAAAACATTGTTGCGCAGTCAGTCAACGCAAAGGAATCCGAGGTAAACCTTCTACATAAAGGGTTAGTATTTGAACGAAAAGGGGAGAATAACTGATAGATAAGGAAATGACTGATTGAGAGCATTAGAAGGAAACCAGCCACATAGCCCTTATTGATTTCAAGATGGAATATTAAAGAATATGGCAGACAAAATTGATGCCCTGATGAGTTTTTGAAGGAGATCATTGAATATTGGAATTGTACCAAGAAACTGGAAAAAATCAAATGCAGTGCCAATTTGCAAAAAGAGACAAAAGGATAACCCGAGGAACTATAAACCTGTGAGCATTATATTGATATCATCAGCAAAATAAAAACCATGGATAAAATAATAAATAATGTATAGCATTGGTCACCTCATTTAAGGAAGGATGTAAATGCGTTGGAAGCAGTTCAGAGAAGGTTTACCAAGCTAATATCTGGAACGGGCGGGTTGTCTTATGAGGAAAGGTTGGACAGACTAGGCTTCTATCCACTTGAGTTTAGAAGAGTAAGAGGCGACTTGATTGAAACATACAAGATCCAGAAGGGTCTTGACAGGATGGACTTGGAGAGGATATTTGCTCTTGCAGCAAAATCTAAAACTAGGGGTCACTGTTTAAAAATACGGAGTCGCCCATTTAAAACAGAGATGAGGTGAAATTTTTTCACTCAGAGGGTCGTGAGTCTTTGGAAACTCTCTTCCTGAAAAGGTGGTGGAAGCGGGTCTTTGGGTGAATATTTTTAAGGCAGAGATGGATAGATTCTTGGTATCGGGGGTAGGTGGGATGCAGATTTCAGGTTACTATCAGATCAGCTATGACCTTATTAAATGGCGGAGCAGGCTCAATGGCCTACTCCTGCTCTTTGTATGTCGTATAATAGTAATTGGTCTAAATCAGAGTGTGGTGAGGTACAAGAAGAAAAATAGAAGATAATAAGTCAGTGGGTAGTAGACCTTGCTTGGCAACCTGCTAAGAGTTTTTTTGGGTATAAGAGTTCATCAAGTGAAACTCGGAGATTTATTCAACACAGACTTTCGTAAAGCCTTTGACATAAGACCATAAGACCATAAGACATGGGAGCAGAAATTAGGCCATTCGGCCCATCGAGTCTGCTCCGCCGTTCAATCATGGCTGATAAGTTTCTCAACCCCATTCTCCTGCCTTCTCCCCGTAACCTTTGATCCCTTTACCAATCAAGAACCTATCTATCTCGGTCTTAAATACACTCAATGACCTGGCCTCCACAGCCTTCTGTGGCAATGAATTCCATAGATTCACCACTCTCTGGCTAAAGAAGTTTCTCCTCATCTAGAAGGTCTTCCCTTTGCTCTGAGGCTGTGCCCTCGGGTCCTAGTCTCTCCTACTAATGGAAACATCTTCCCCATGTCCACACTATCCAGGCCTTTCAGTATTCTGGAAGTTTCAATCAGATCCCCTCTCATCCTTCTAAACTCCATCGAGTATAGACCCAGAGTATCACATCAGAGATTACTTTATAATGTAGAAAGATTTAGAAGAGGAAGGAAGCTTTTGAAATGAAAAATTAACTGGTTGAATCAGAAAATGCAAAACATAGGGCTGAATTTTGCAGCTACTGTGGAGGTGGTGTTGGAGGCAGGGTGGGTGAGTGCAGAGAGATAGGGGGTAGCTGCGTCAGGATGGCTTCCTCCTCATGGGAACTTTCCCAGGCTGGGCTGGCAATCAGGTTTGCTGCCCACTCTATGGACCTGGGCGTCTATTTAGGCAATTAATGCGCCACTTAGGGACTGTTTGCGACAGGGCCTGTATTTTCCCACTATTGGAGAGACCCCCGCCAATCAATTGAGGCAGCCTCCCAGTGGCCCTTTATTTTATTACTTCAATGAAGGCAATTGAGGGTGTCCCCATGTTGAGGCGCCCTCATGCTCGCCTGCCTGCTTCAGCAGCCCCCACCTCTCCAGATGGAACTGTAGTCTGGCAGCACTGCAAGCCCTCTGGGCCTCCTGCCTCAGGAACCTGCCCACCATCCTGAATATGAGTTGAGTGTGCAGGCAGTCAATTAAGAGGCCACTTCCTAGAATTGCACTGAGACATGATGGGCCCAACATCTGGGTCCCTATACCCACCGGAAAATTCAGCCCATAGTTGCTAAGGGAGCAGCATCAACCAAGAGCTACCATATTTTTCCCAATATTATTGTGGGATATTTTAAAGCAGGTGTGTGTGTATATGTGGTTCTGCGTGTGTGGCTAATTTAGTTAAACTAGAGATGATTAGACTGCAAGGTTTAAATTATCAACGAAGTTAGGTGTAAAACAGGCATTTGAAATCCAGATGAGTAAACTACGGTGAGGCCTCAGCAGAGGCGGTGTGAATGAAATTTGCATTTTTAGATAAGTGGGAAAGGTATTTGATTTTCAAAGTGACATGGAAAAAGTTTACAATTGGCAAGATAAATAAGGCAAGGTTATTACGTTTATTTTCCCAAAAGTGCTGGCCATGATGATAACATGAAAGACTATTCTGGGAAAAGTAACTTCTAAAGACAAGTTGAAACAATGGGATTTACAGATCAAAAAGGGAGAAATATATTTAAAGAAGGATGGAAGGCTGTGTGAGGTGTGGCCATGTGAGATTTGAAAGGTACACCGTGTGCAACAGGCTTGGGGAAAAAGCCTTTAGCCACTCTGAAGAAGTTTGTTGTTCCAGTAACCAAAGTTATGTTAAAAGCCTTTGGAAGGCCATTGTCCAGTGGGTGCTTGTGGTACGATTGCTGGATGACTTTATATATTTGAAACCTATTTGGACTGTTGCCTTAAAGGGGGTGTGTAGTTGGGAATCTGGTTAAGTAGAAATTTTGGGAACTGTTATTAGTGTGTAACTGTAATCTTGTGTGTCTTTAAGTTTTTTCTTCTTTTGTTAATAAATGTATTTTTAAGCCTTCTCATAATAAATACAAATTTGCAAACTCATTGTGATAGCATGGCCAAGTTTCCCTTGTGGATTTGGTCAGCCTGGCAAATACCGCCTGCCATATCATAATACCCCTGTGGCTGCATGCCTCAGCAGGGTGGTCGAAATTGTGAGAGGCTAAGATGAGTTAAAGCTAGCTTGCACTACTTCAAACCAGCCTGCTCCTCTTAAATGGAAGGTGCATTGTGGCTGGAGCGGGTGTGCAAGTTCTTGTATAAGTCAGTCTCACAGGGAAAAAGACTGAACAATGGCACAACTTGGGATAGAGGGTACTCCAAGATTCACAGATACTGCACATGGTGAAGGAGGAGAAAAGTGCTGTATCCAAAGGGGCCCAGGAGGCCCTCTGTACAAATACTCAGAAGGCTGTGGGATCAATGGCAGTCAGCGTCAGGAGTCAAGCCCTCAGGACTAGGATGCAGCGCCACAAAAAGTTCACTGACCTTAAGCAAGTGGTCAAGTCCAGTGAATTCATCCTCACAAGCCACATCCCATCACCTGCACTACTAGCCTCAGACACTGTTCAATTCACCAGATACCTTTACTCACTATCAACAATCTCTTACAAATCAGGGCTCTTTCCTTGCATGCAAGTTCTGGGTGCTACCATCATGGTCACAGTTACCAGTATTTAAAGGCTCTTGCAGGGCTTCAGAGTCCAGCAATCTGTCCCCTGACGCATTGCTAGAATTGCTGAGGGGAATGGCAGTGGCTAAATGGAGCAAAAACCTGTTGCCTTCCCTCAGGATGCAACACTTGTCCTGCCTTCCTTGCCACTCCACCAGTGCCCTGGCTGTTGCCTGTCAGCCAGCTAGCCCAGACTGCCCATGCCGAGATGGCGCAATTATAAGCTGGGTCTCCTAAACCCAAAGCTGCTCAAGGTCATCTGCAAGGCCATTTGCACTCTCCCCCAATGAAAGTCAGCAACCTTCCACCAACCATGCTACATCCTCTGGGGTAGCACTGCATAGGAGCAGTGGGATAGAAAAAGATAAATGGAAGACAATCAGTAACGGAATGCACATGGGTGACTTATTGATGTTTGGATGCAATATGGCATTGTTTGATTTGTAAATTCAGTTTGGAATGTTTATTTTATGTTGGTATTTGTTTTTGCATTATGGCCAAGCAGGCGTTGTGATGGTCAGTGGCAGAGTGAAGTAAGGTATGGGACTGTCAGTGAATGAGGAATCAAACAAAAACAGAAAACGCTGGAAAAAGTCAGCAGGTCTAGCAGCAGTGGAGAGAGAAACAGAGTTGATGTTTTGAGTCCGTATGACCCTTCTTCAGAGCCTTCTTCAGAAGAATCTATGTTGTGTTTGCAGTATCATAGTCGGGTGAGTTGTTCATGGATAGCCTGGCTGGAAAGAGATTGTTCGGTCTGCATCCTCTCTTCCTCCTCCTGTTCCTCAGCTGCTCCCCATATAACTGATGGCAAGATCTGTCCCTTATGATAGTGATATTGTGCAGCATGCAGCAAACCATCACAAATCTTGATACTCACTTTGTTAATTGATGTCTTGATCTGCCTACTCTGCGTACTGCCAGCAGACACAAAGTCCCTCGCCAATGGTGGTGTCCACATGACTCCCGATGGAAACAAGTGCACGCACGCTACAGACAACATTTTGGGTTTCTAAGGGTTCTCACGGTGCCCAAAAAAATGCTATGGATTTGAATTTTGCACCAAACCCTTTAGGAATACAGTATAGGTAGATAATACTGGGTTGTTAGTGAATGTTGACAATAGCAGTAAGTATCTATTCATATCCTTATAGCAGCTGGTTTGATAGGATCTAATTATGAAATGTAAATCGATTGACACATTTCATTCAAAGTAATTTTACATGTTTAAGGTTGGTCCAATTCTGAAGCCAATGAACACCTCAAGTTGCTGGTGGGACAGCATTGTAGTTATTTAGAAGATAGCGGCATATGCAGTCTGGAATTCAAGGTGTTATGTTAACGGACTGAATTGGAAACTGGCCAGCTCCCTGTGATATATTGAGTAGTCGTTACTCAAAGCAATTCTGCGAATGCCATTGCAGGTAGAGTCGTATTAGAGCAATTTATCCACTCGTGTAACTTCCTATTGGATGGACAGATCCCTGGTTTTTAAATATTTCCATGCAGAGCACTTCCTGCAAGTATCAACACAATATTAAAATGCTTACAGAGATCCTGAGGTTTGTGCTGGCAGTGGGGAATCAAAAGACAAGATATTGTGGGCAGCAAACCTGCCGGTTTGAGATATTTTCTGATGGCGCTGAGGTATTCTGCTGCTAACACAAACCCAGAAAATCACCCCTCAACCTCTTAAACACAGGTGAAATACCCAAAGGAGAATTATTCCCTCAGTATATTAATAGTCATGGAATTCTGGTGATTCAGCAGCGTCAGAAGAATATAAAAATCTGGATGATCTCAAGGACTTGCTGATTTTCCTCCACATACAGCATAGAGGCCCAGGTCTGGAATGCTATGGCCTATTGGCAGCGTTTGACAGTATATGTGCAAAAGCCAAATACAGCAAATGCTGGAAACCTGAAATAAAATGCAGAAAATGCTAGAAATTCTCAGCAGACTTGGCGGCATCTGCAGGCAACGAAACAGAGTTAATGAGCGGAATTTTAAGGCTCCTCCCACTGGCAGGGTTTTCCAATCCCGCCAAAGTCTATGGACTTTTGAATGGCTGCCCACATTTTACAGCCCAGCACCCACAACAATGCGGTCGTAAAATTCCACCCAATATTTCAGGTCAATGACCCTTCTGATGAACATGAAACATTTGATTGTATGTGGATAGGGTAGTTTGCAAAGCAGTGTGAACCTTGGTTGAGGAGTGGATAATAGTCAAACCAGTCACAACAGTGTTGGAATATAGACATCCTGACTTTCTGCATTCATTTCTACAGACTGATTCCCCGCCAGT
Source organism: Cetorhinus maximus (assembly GCF_964194155.1). Lineage (NCBI taxonomy): Eukaryota > Metazoa > Chordata > Chondrichthyes > Lamniformes > Cetorhinidae > Cetorhinus > Cetorhinus maximus. Next base: position 106,941,900 of record NC_135891.1, read on the forward strand.
AGTAACATTCCTTAACTCAAACATATGTATTTTTAATTCATATCACCTGTTTCAAATAACCAATATATGTGATTTATTAGCCGATTCTGAATAGATTCTGTTCCATTTTAAAGGCTGAGGATTATGCTTATGTGGGTTCAGTGAAATCATTGAATACCAATGAATGATTGTTCAATCTCTGCAGAATAGACACTGACAAAGGGGAGAGTTATCAAACAGCATTGATGTGCATACAGTACGTTGAGTGCAGGGTTAGTGGAAAACAAGCCAAAGAGTGACTTCAACGGCATAACCTCCAAAGCCCCAACTATAACGGAGTTACAATGTCAGGATTGATTGTCAATAATTACCTGTAGTTGCTTGAAAATGTGATTATAAAAAAAACCTACTATAATAGCTAAGGCCCATGGTGACCTATGGTCACGCCACTTGAATACTTCTGAGTTGGGAAGAAATTGCCTGAATGTAGACCAGTGGTTAAATCAGGGAGTGCATAAACTCTGCTGAATTGCTGTCTGTCTGCAATCTTATAACCATTTACCTATCTTCATCTGGACTCCAATGGAGTTAAAAGCAGTCAGGCAATTGAACCTGAAATTCCATTGCAAACCAGAGCAGACCACAACAGCAGGCTAAGTACAGCATAAGATTTTCTCAGCATAAGATTGTCGTAACTGAGTACCCAGGCAGTGATTAAACTTACAAAAATCTGAGTAGAAAGAGGGCGTGTAAAATAGAATGGGACTTTTGTAGCCAGGAGTGATTGTTGACAACAGCACACATACTTGGTTAGCTGGTAGATCTGATAAGTACTTTCATCTGGCATCTTCAACTGATAAGAGATATCTCCAATTGGGTAGAATCAATTTTACTGCAGGCCTATTATCAATGGCTCAATAATAATTAAAGCTATCACGCAATGGGAACACAAAATGTTTTTCTCTTGGGTATTAAGAAAACAGTTAGAATGCCTAATCGGGCAAATCTGCCACAGTGATATCCTGAGAGACTTTAGTGATGTGGGAACAGCAAATGAAGGTCTAAGATTAAAAAAGAATTGTAAAATTGGAAGATCTCATAGGTCTGATTCAGTGAAAATCAATGGCACGTCACAAGGCTGATCTGGATTTGAACTGATGGCTTCTTTGTTACCTTTTAAGTTTCCATGTGTAATTTCTAATATATCGGGCCACAAAAATATTCTCTGTTTGTAAACAATTACTCTTTACAATGGTGATTTTATTTCCTTACTATTTGCATTCTTTGCATTGCAACATCTGAATAGTTGAAGTCCTGTATCTGATTTATTTACTAACATACCAAGTAAAGAATTTCCTGATGTTTTATTCACGGGATGTGGGCATTGCTGGCATTTATTGCCCATCCCTAGTTGCGATGAAAAGATGGTGGGCCTTCAGGTGTAGTAGTGGTTTGTTACAACTAAGCAGCATGCGAGGCAAATTTAAGGGGCAGTTGATGTGGGACTGGAGTCACAGATAGGTTAGGGTAAGGATGGCAGGTTTTGTGCATCAGGAGCCTTTTACAACAAACTTCATGACCACAAATTCTAATAGCAGCTTTTCGTTTTTCTAATTTTTTAAAAACTGAATTCAAATTCTCATACCACCATGGTGGGATTTTAATTCATGTGCTCATTCCAGGACTTTAGACCAGTGATATAACAATTTGCTATTACACCCTGTAATTAATTGCAATTCTTTAAAAATAAACTTGCATTAAAGAGGTGACCATTTGAATTATACAGGGCTTGTGTTATCAAATTTCAATGATTTTTTTTGGAGTGTTCTGACAAATGTTGCTGACCCAAAAATGTATCAAAACTGAATTACACTTTCCCACTCTCTCACACAAAGTATATTCACCAAAAAAAAAATAAGATAGGCATTTATAATAACATGCAAAACTAATGACCAGGAAAAGACCAGATTGTCCATTAAATCTACCCCATGCTCATGATGCCTGGAACAGCTTGACTAGCTACTTTCCTCCCTCTCTACATCTTCACTCCCACACCTCCAGGGGAGGCAAAAACCACAGAGAGAAACCTGACAGCACCCTATCGTTAGTGGACACTATAATAAATGATGCAGTACGAGGGGGTGGACTTTTACAGCCCTGACACGGCAGGGGAGGGGAAGGAAAATGCAATGAGCTGTTCAAAAGCCCTTTGGCAGCACTGGAAAATTTCATCGGCAGAAGGGGCTGTAAAATCCTGGCCAAAGTTTTGCCCTCAAGTTTGCAGTGAAACACACAAACCTTCTGACACAGAGGTGTGGGTACTACCCGCTGTGCCAATTCACAGAAAGAGCCAAGTTTAATTGAGAGATTTGTCACTCAAATTCAGAGGATATTAAGAGGCAACCATGTAGAGTCAGGTGTTGGCCAAACCAGTTAGGGATGGCAGGTTTCCTTCCTGAATTACTAAACAATTTGATTGTGTTAGCCCACACTTTACCAGATGTGTTGAATTCGGTTGCCATGGCGGAGTTCGAATTCATAACCTCTGGGTTGTTAGTACATAGGGAGTGCTGCACTGTCAGAGGTACTGTCTTTTGGATGTGCTATTAAACCAAAGCGCCAGATGCTTGCTCAGGTGGACTGAAAGATCCATAGCAGTATTTGAAGAAGTAGAGGAGTTCTTTCGATGTTCTGATTCAACCAACATAACCCAAACAGATTAACTGGTCATTCCTCTCATTGCTGTTTGTAGGACCTAGAAGCATGCAGATAGCGTGCTGCATTTGCCAGCATTACAAAATCGATCACACTTCAAAAGTAATCCATTGGCTGTAAAATGCTTTTGGACAACTTGAGGATATGAAAGATGCTTTATATATTCGACTTCCTTCTTTCTAATCTAGCGGCATAATGTCCATTACAGCCAATAGCAGTCCTGAAATGTTGTCAGGCTAACAGCATCAGCTGTTTTTGCACCAGCCTGTTTTTTTTTTCTCCTGCTGCATTGCTCATCAGCCTGTCCTCCTAGCGCTTGAGCTGGTGAATAAAAATGCTCCATATGAATTAGGGACAGGAGTGGGCCACTCGGCCCTTCAAGCCTGCTCTGCCATTCATAAGATCGTGGCTGATTTGATTGTAACCTACTCCGATAACCTTTCACCCCTTGTTAATCCGGAATTTATCTAGCTCTGCCTTTAAAATCGCCGTATGTGATTCATGCACGAGGACACCCAGATCCCGCTGAATCTCAGAGCTCTGCAGTCTCTCATCATTTAGATAATAAGCTTTTTACTCTTCTTGCCAAAATGGACAATTTCACATTTGCCCACATTATACTCCATTTACCAGATCCTTGCCCACTCACTTAACCTATCTGTGTCACTTTGTAACCTACTTATGTCCTCTTCACAACTTACTTTCCTACCTATCTTTGAGTCATCAGCAAACTTACCAGCCATACCATCTGTCCCTTCATCCAAGTCATTTATATAAATTGTAAAAAGTTGGGGCACCAGCACTGATCCCTGTGGCACACCACTCGTTAAGTCCCGCCAATCAGAAAACGAGCCATTTATGCCAACTCTCTGTCACCTGTTAACTAGCCAATCTTCTATCCATGCCAATATGTTACCCCCTACACCATGAACTTTTATTTCTGCAATAACAATTGATGTGGCACCTTATCAAATGCCTTCTGGAAATCTAAGTACAGTACATCCACTGGTTCCCCTTTATCTGCATGAGACTCCTTCAAAGAACCCCAATAAGTTGATTAAAACCATGTACACACATCCCTCTTCAAGGCTCTGCATCATCCTCTGTCAATTGGAAAGTAATAAGTCATTATTTGATTGGATGTTTCTTGGCTATCATTCAAACGGCTTTTGGTTTTACCCTACTGCCAATATTTTCATAGCAAATATACAAATTTTAAAAAACAAATCTCTTTTCTGCGAAGCCTCTTTGAATTTTCCCCTGGGTTGCTTGAGCATTGCCTTGAGGTTAGTTCCTGGACTCTCCAGGACAATCCTGGGGCTGTGCTCACTTTTAAATGTGAAAATATTACTCTGGTCATGTGCTGTACAAGAAATCTTTTACGAAGCATCTTGTTCAACCTTAAACTAGTGCATGGAATTGGCTGCCGTTTGCAATACTGCATCCATGAGTGTTGGATTTTCTGGTCGTGTAAACCCTGGCATGATTCTCAGATATTTAAAATCCTAAATCCAGACTTCCGGTTTCATTAATGCATCTGCTGTGTTCCCCCTATTCTTGTTGCATTGTTCCACCAACGAAATTGAATCTTAAGAATCCTCATTTACGCAACACACAAGCATCCCCCAGGGAAATATTTCATGTGCAAAAAGTGCTGATGATACTATTTCGCAAATATATTTTAAAGGACTTGCATTGGGTTTTAACAAGGAACCTATCAGAACTTTAAAAATATATTGTTAGATTCAGATTAACTTTGTATGAGATATTTAGTAATATCAAATCAGTTCAAAAACAATCCATTTTAACATGTTATTGAATAATTTGGCCAAAATCTAACTATTGTTTGATAGTGACTGCTAAAGCCTGAAGGCCAATATTTGATTGAAGCTGCTACTTGGTTTAATAAAATCATCTGTCATGAGATATTGGAAAAGGGTGCTTAATTTTTCGTTCTAGTTTTCTCCCCTTTTCAATTGAGTGGGTTAACACTTCTCAGGCTATGATGCTACAGGTGTCAGCAGACCAGTGCTACTTCAGCTAAGATCCATTCTTCCAGTCTGAGACAGGTGGTGAGGACCAGTGTTCTATTTGACCCTGTAGTGCATTTGTGCAATTTCCGATCCAGCTTTCAACAGATGTCCACACATAAGCACTTTGCTGTAGGGGAGGGGCAGAAACCAGTGGAGCATGAGCCCTGGCTGATTTTCAGCTGCCCATCCTGATGATGCTGAGGCCAATTGTAGCGTGTTAGCTGTAATCATAGCTAAGATCATCTCAACACACAGACCACAAATTGAACTGAGGATTTTCTCAGTCTTCATGGCTCAGCCTCACACTGGGGGTTGCAAATTAATGAAATAGAAAATAACAACAATGCAAGTGAGGTTTCGGTGCATATCAACTGTGGGAGAAAACTTAAACTGCTTCGAACATTAAAATTGGATTACCAGTTAAATGCACGGAGATACTGAGTATTATTTGTAATACTGCATGTGTGTTTATTTCTGTTGTAACTGAACAATATGCCATGGGAATTACATGTATTTTCAGGGGTCGGAATGTCATTGATTGGTCACATGACCTCCGGCTTCAAGGAAGATTGACCTCGCGACCTATGACCTACAGCGTTAACAGGTTTCAGATGATTTTTTAAAAAATCACCATTGTGTACAGTACGACTTTATTTAGCAAATAGATGCTGAAATGTGGAACTGGGTGGTTTGTATTCTGGGGGGAGTGGGAATCATTTCACTGTGTAGGCTGTACCTTCTAGAATCACACGCAAGTACTTGGTTTCACTTCTGGAAAAATGGTTCAGGATTTCACTCATAAATAAAACTGAAATTACAATGGGTCGTGTGGTGACGTACAAACGCATGCATCGGCGATCTTTCTGTTTTTAATTTAGCAAAGGTATTAACCTATTTTTTTTAATGCCTGTCCTTACCTCATGAAGACAGAAATTTTAGAACAGGGTGTAAGCACTCATAAATTAGCACCCCACACCATAATTTCAGGATTATCATTTTCTACCCTATGGATGGGATGGTTATTTTGCCCTTTCACCTGCAAGAGTGGTCAATGTTAGTAAGGGTGCTTATTTCTAGTCTGATATGGGTTGAATAAAAGAAGTGAACATTTAGGTATGCTGGATTGTGTACTATTTTTTCATTGCTGTGACATTTGTTGGGAGAGGGGAGTTAGTGGCAAGGTACACTGTTAAATATTTTGAGTGCTCTGGTGATTTGTTTACGTAAACAGTCCCTTTAAATCTTAACTTAAAGGTGTCAACTTGTGCTGCCTGGGAACTTTTGGGTTGCTGCACAGTTGCACAGTTTAGAGCGAGCATTGGCTAGGGATCTAATTTTAACCTACATGGTGGGAAACTGACAGTATCAGATTAGGTTTGACACACTGCCTCATTTTACTGTCCACTGACTATACTGGGAAATAAAATTGAGCGTTCGGTAAAACAGGCAATTTAATATCTAGTGGCTTTCATTAGCCCAGTAACCATGTATCACCTGAAGACTACACTTGGTATTGACTCCCCATGTGTAATACCATTGATGTTAGCTGCTATTCGAACAATAATTAAGAAAGAAAAGGTTTCAAGCCAGAACATACCTTTTTCAGAAATGGCCATATGAACAGAATTATTTTCAGAGGGTAATATAAGTGTGGGGTATGTGCACGGGGTGGAGGAGGTTGCCTTGGAAATTTAAATCTGAGTGAGGAAACCGTTGTGAAACATCTCAACGCATTTTGAAGATAGGATGGAGATTATCACTTTGGAGTATGGCTAGGTTATGTTTGAAAGTTAGGCCTGAGTGTGTCTTTAGATTAAAGCAAATTTCTAAATGCTCATCAATGATGCATCTGCTTAAATGACCAGATTACCGCATTTGGTGATATTGTCCTTTCATCTCTGGGATTAATAGGGTGAAACCTCCTCTCCTCTCTTCTGCTGAAGAAAGTCACTTTCCTTCAGTTGCAATCAGTTTGGATTTAAGAACCAAATGCTGCAAATTCTCCTTTGTGTACCTCTTTAACATCCTGTTTATAGTTCGAATTAGAAATGCATTCGACGTGGGTGAGGAAGATCAGAAACAAATTACTCTCTATGGTGTATGGTTGGGGTTGTGTCATTCAGCTCACATGCAAGGCACAATACAGAATGAGTCCGTAGGGAAAAAAACATAAGGATTGCTATTTCCCAGGAAATTAATTTTGGAATATTTTAATTTATATTGAATAACTGAGTTGGAAGAATATTTTATGATTCCTTCACAGGATGTGGGTGTCACCAGTCAGGCCTATTGCCAATCCCTCATTGCCCATGAGAAGATGATGATGAGAGCCACGTCCTTTTTGAATACAACTGAGTGCCTCACTAGACCATTTTGGAAGGCAGTTAAGAGTCAATCACATTGCTGTGCATGTGAACCAGGTAAGGACAGTAGATTTAAGGACATGAGTAGACCAGATGGGTTTTTATAACATTCCAGTAGTTTCTGGGTCACCATTACTGATTGCTCTTAAACTTTTACTAGTAGCTTTTTAATTCCAGATTTTATTTAATTAAGTGAATTTAAATTCCCCAGCTCCCATGGTGGCATTTGATCTCATGTCTCTGGATCATTGGACCAGGCCTGTGGATTATTAGTCTAGTAACATAACCATATGCTATTGTACCCTAATTATTGAGTGCAACAGTGTGAAAATTTATTGTCATCTGTGATTATCATCATGTTATGGTGCATTAGGAACTTTTAGCCCTTGACAGGTACCGTTATTCACTTCCCTCATACCATTAACCTCAGTAACCCACACAGTTTAGTTCTGCTGAAGATGTCATCAGCACCACCTAACTATGATTACTGCGTTTGAAAGTAATTCATTATATCTGGTGCTTTGAGACGTTTGTGAGGGATGTGATGAGGTGCCACATCAATGCATGTCTTCCTTCTTACTTTTCATCACATCCCTCCCTTCCAGAGCCATGCTGAGGTTAGCTCATTAGGTAGTTTAAACACCGGCACATCAGATCACTGGCCATCATATCAGCTTGAACAATGACTGGTGTCATGCATGAGGTCTCTGATAGCCAAGCCGATCCTGTCCATATGTGGGGCAGAAGTTAATGCTTTCCCCCTTGGTGAATTTGGCCACCTTTCCTCCTCTGTCTCAATTAAGTCCGTAGAGGGAAGTTTCGTGGACAGCCTGACCACCCCGCTGTCACTTGAAGCCCTTAAACTTGAGGCTATATCCAGCCATCGCCAGAATGCACCCGGTGGCGGGTGGGGGACTTTCCCTGCAGGAAGCCTGAAAAGTCAGTGTTGCTTGTGGGCTTCTGAGGGGATAGGGATGGGGAGGGCGGTCGGGGGGTGGAGGGGATGGGGGGAGGGGTGGTGGCAGGGGTTCCCTCATTCAATCGCCAGATCAAGGGACCCGGCATCGGGAAAGTGGAGACCCCACTCGCCCCCTCCCCGCAATTCCCCTCCTACCATCACCCCGCCATCACTCACCCATGGCCTTGGTCCCTCAACAATCCTGGGCCTTAGGTGGGTGCATTAAAGGCAGCAGCCACCACCGCCCCAATGGCGCTGCTGAGCAATGCAGAGCTGCCAGCCTCTGATTGGCCAGCAGCTCTTGGCAGATGGGACTTTCGCCCAGAGTATTCTCGATCCCGGGAAAGGCCTGCCACTGTCCATTTAAGTGCCTGATTGGTGCTTAATGCGGCGAACCTTCCGAAAAGAGGTGCTGTGGGGCTCTGCTGGCTCTCCAGTTAGCGTACGAGATCCCCATCGCCTACTTTAAATTCCCCCGTGGGTTTGACCAGGAGAAATAGCCCTGTGTTTTAACTTTATTCCTTGGATAGGCAAGGGACACATTGTTGTAGAGAATACCAATTGCTGTTGGAATTGAGATCATTTATACAGATAATTCTATTGTACATCCAAATAAAAATTATTTGCGTACACTTTCAAAGTTGTATATAATTTAATAAATTTGGAGAACGCAAAAGAGATCTGATATGCACGTGTATATAAATTTAGCACAACAATGAATAGAGATTACCAATTTTGAAATAACTTCCTATATGCATATGTACCTATCTTGTACATTTTATTTCCTGGAAGTAAGAAAAAGGTCATCAGCACAGTATAATGTTAAATTCATTTTGTTTCATGCACAAGTGATCTATTTTTGCATTCTGTCACATAGCTGATGTCACAAACATGCTGTTAGGGACCCTGGAAAGCTACCTCGCCAGTTCCAAGCTATTCCATTGTTGATGGGCATGTCTTAAATCGGGCAGCATCGGTGGAGAAGAAATCAGTTGACATTTCGAGTCCTCACGACCCTTCGGCAGAACTGCGTTCTGCCGAAGGGTCGTGAGGACTCGAAACGTCAACTGATTTCTTCTCCACCGATGCTGCCAGACCTGCTGAGTTTTTCCAGGTAATTCTGTTTTTGTTTTGGATTTCCAGCATCCGCAGTAGCTTTTAGCTTTTTGTTTTTATGTCTTAAATCGGACTTCTTTATAATGTAAACCCTCTAAAATGCTGAGCTGGAGTAGGGGAAAAGGTTTATGTGGCATAGACTATATACAATTATCCAGACATAACAACAGAACATTAATTACATTGACAGCAATCCAATATCGAGGGAATTTAGATCTTGGATATGCCAGTCACCGATGTAGAAAAGATGCCTGATTAAATGTTATTAAAGAGATAACCGTTCGGCCTCCACAATGAAAGATTCTTTACTTCAAGGTTTCAGTCTAGTATAGTTCAGTGCTTCATCGGCCATGTATCTACACTTGGAACAATTTCCTGTGAAAAGGTTTCTTCAGTAGACTTCAACTGCAAGACAATTACATCTCCAGCGAAATTTTACGTTGGGCTATATGTACCTGGCATATGCCATATTGTCTTATATTTAAAACAAAAAGGCTGGCAACTGGAACAGACTCAGCAGTGACAATTTTCCAACAGCTGCTTTTGCTTTAGTTTAAATTGTGCCTGATCTAAGTGGGAAGTTCAAAAGAAATTTGTATTCTTAATTTTTTTCCCTCACTGCGAATGACTAGATAAAAATCACTTGCTTCTGAAATGTAGCTATTCAGTGTGTACTTAAGGGAATTAGCTAGGATGTTCTCGGGCTATTAAGTGAATTAGAAGTATCCGATTTCCTCAATAGCGTGACTCGTTCTGTTTAAGGGTAGTGTGAGAAGGTTATTTAGACAATCATGCAGTGGAAAGGGTCAAAGCTACTAGACCAGTGAGCAGCCTAAACCACTGGAGGTGTGGGATAAATTCTGTGATGGATGAAAATGATCAGCTTAGTACTGGTTACCATGTGCCCTTGGTCACACCATCCTTGCTTAAACATATGCAATGCATTATCAAAGGAATAATTAGCAGGCAATTCACTCTGGTGTGACTGACAGTTTATGTGTCTAGATGTCATGCTGGTCTGATCTTGTTCTTGTCAGTTTTCGACAACACTGTCTGACAGTCCCTGCTCCGCATCAGGCCACTGAGCCGAGAGATATGATCAAAGGAACAAGTAACACATCTGATTTCCTCAAGCCGACTTTCTGCTTAGAGACTTTTTCCCCTCCTCTAACCAATTCTCTAACTCCCCACCCCCATTAGATTCCCATTGCTGCCACCCACTGCCAAGCTTCCTCTTCAGTCAGGAGGATAGAAAAGTCTGAGACCATGGTCATTGTCAATGCCACTCTCTGATCAGCCGCCAAGACATGTATGTCTCTGTAGTGGTGCTGGGCCTCCTCACTAGTTCTCTTCCTTGCGATGCAGTGCTTGCTCATGGTGTATTGTTCTCTGAAGCAGTCTTTCTAAGTGCTAGCAACATTGTGGAACAATGTTCCATTAGTGGGCAAGAAATGAAGCCCAACTTAGAGTCCCTGCAATTGAAAATAACAGGCTGCCTTTTGGAAGCAACTTATATCTCTAGATGTTGTCACTTAGTATTTTTTCATTAAGTTTTGTTGCTAAAGCTTCTGAGGTTTGTCTTTGTAGATAAAAAAAAATGATTTGACTGTTAATTTATTCAGTAGTAATATTCTCCAAATAATCAGTAGACACAGTATCTTCAATTGTACTAGACTGGTTTTAGAGCATATTCTTGTAAATATCGCAGGGTAGAAAATGGAAGTTGGTATTAATGAGGTAAAGAGTGCAACACAAATCAAACCTTTCATAGAGCCACATCTGAATAACAGACATCTGATAGTGAGCTGCAAGGCTGTAATTCAACTGAAGGGTTTAAGTGATGATCAAAACCATGGGAGTACACTTTTCTGTTATGATTGCCATTTGAAGCCAGAGATTAAACTGAAGCCTTCAACTCAGTCCTTGGAATTGCGCTGTTCATACACCATAAAGCTGATTTCCTGTGTGATCATTACCAACAGTGAGTCTTGTCCACTGGTTAAACGCATGGCCAAGGGCCCCGACCAGAAGTGTATGTTCGTGAATCTGAAATGGTGCCAGTTTTGTTTTCCTCATTCTTAAAATTAAAGCTCCTACTTGTTTTTTTTTTCCAAAACAAGGAAGACGTTATTACAAAGACAGATCATAGCCACTGCTCCAATTTTTCAGACAGCAGTTGCTGGGTCTGATTCTGCTTTTGTCATTTTCTGCTCCCTCAGATCCATCCTTGGATCATCTAGTGTCCCATTCAACCACTTTCGCCCTACACCATTACCTCTTTTGTAATTTAATCTACCCTGCCTTCCATCCTATCACAAGACCTTCCCTATTGCTCTTTCCTCCTCTCTCCCTTCCCCGAAACTTAAAACCAGTTGCTTCTCTAACGTTTTCCACTTCTGGTGAAAGTTATCAACCTGAAATGTTAACTCTGTTTCTTTCTCCTCAAAATGCTGCCTGACTCCTTATGTTAGCAGCATTTTCTGCTTTTATTTCAGATTTCCAACATCTGTAGCATGTTGTTTTTACAAAGACCTTTGTCCGAAACATTTCAAGATATTTCAAATGCAATGAATTGAAATTTACTGTGAAATACAATGAATGTCATTAAGTAAACAACACAACGTACATCTTGCACATCTTGACTGGGATACTTGGAAAAATATTATTCTTTTCAAATAGCGTTGTTGTAATTGAACTATTATCTGAATCACAGGAACAAGGAGTTTAATTCTTTGCACTGGAGAATCAAACTAGATTGGGTCATGAAATTGGACATAAAGTAGCCAATGCTACAAACCATGTCAAGCTGATTCTTCCCCACCATCCCAGCCTAATGTTGTGTGTCATTCTCCAATTAAGACTGCAAACAGGTTTTTAACTGGACCAGCCATACTGTGGCTGAAAGAGCAGGGAATTCTGCAGCAAGTAACTCACCTCCTGACTTACTAAAGTCTGTCCCCCATTTACAAGGCATAAGTCAGGGGAGTGATGGAATACTTTACACTTGCCTGGATGAATGCAGCTCCAACAACACTAAAGAAGCTTGACACTATCCTGGACAAAGCAGCCCGCTTGATCAGCATCCTATCCACAACTTAAGTGTTCACTCTCTCTACCACTGGTGCGCAGTGGTGCGTACCATCTCCAAGATGCACTGCAGCAAATCGCCAAGATCTAGTCTGGCAGTACCTTCCAAACCCATGACCTCTACCATCTAGAAGGATAAGGATAGCGGACACATGGGAGCACCGCCACCTGCAAATTCAAGTCACAAATCGCCCTGACTTGGAACTATATCACCACTTCTTCACTATAAATGCATCAAAAACCTAGAACTCCCTCCTAACAGCACCTTGGATTTATGTACCTACAGCACGTGGACTGCAGTGGTTCAAGAAGGCAGCTCACCACAACCTCTCAAGGGCAAAGGGATGGGCAATAAATGCTGGCCTTGCCAGCTGCCCTCACATCCCATGAACAAATGAAAGAAAGAAATCCCATGCCATTGCTGCTTTGAACTCCTTGTTGATGCATGACAACGATCTGGCATTACTTATCTGTTGGTTATTGTATTCTTAGTGCCCTGGCCAACATTCCTCCCTCAACCAACTGTACCAACAATAATTAATCCATAATTCAGCTCATTGCTGTTTGTGGGATATTATGATTCTCACATTTGTCTACATGACAGGTAATGCGTTTTGAAGTCACCTGAAACTTTTTAGGATGTCACTGAGAAAATGACAAGGTGCGATATGACTGGTTAAATGAGGGTTAACAAAGGAATAGACAGGAGTCAATATGAGAGTCACAAAAGAGTACATACAGCAGGCAGGGGAGTAGATGTTGTTGGCAAAGAGATTGGAGGCAATGAATAAAAGAACATTATGCAGAATAATGAAAGAAACCAATGCGGTTAACAGAAAAGAGCAGTCCCACACTGACACGATTGTCATTCTATGGACAAGCTGCAAGGGATTGATCCCCTTGCCATTCAAAAGACCTGAACCTTATTGCACACACTCTTTTCAGCACTGGCTCTTGTTAATGCAACTAAGACCTTAATAAATAAAACACAGAAGTGATGCATTGCTCAGCATCTGCCATTTTTCCTTTTTCCTTTCTCTTGACTGCAATAATTGCTGATCAATTTATGTTGCTAATGTGTGCTTACAGCTGGATTTTGACACGTTGACATTTATTTTTTCTTCATTAAAATTGATTTTTATCAGATCCAACCAGTCAAGAGTAAGCATTCATTTGAGAAAGCCCTTTTCACACCTGATGGCAGTAACCTACACTCAAACTTTTGAATGACAACCGGATCTCTTGCTTTGGGGGCTTCAATCACTTAAGTTACCAAACATCTAGCATGCTGAAATTTCACCAGCAGTAAACCAAACCTCAGGACTTAAGCCACCTTTATCCTGCTCTCTGTCTAAGTTAAGGTTTGGGGACTAATAGCAAACCCATTTCTGGGGAGGGAGGATTAGCAGGGCGAAATAAAAACCCTTTGGGAACAAACTGAAAAGAAGGAACTCTATTCTCTGCTGGGATGCTGAACTATAAGTGTGACCAATTGACCACTGATACTGGAGCCCGCACCTAAATACAGTGTGATGAAGTGTGTATTTGACTCCAAAATGGGCAGTTTGCCAACACACTGCTAAAATATAAGTTTCCCTCTTGACCTGACCATTAATCAGGTACTTAATAAATTCTGTCTGTTATTCCAAACTTTACTTCCCAAAATTTTATGCAGTTGATCCATATTAGCTATTCCTATGTGTGTCAGATAATTAAAGGAGATGATAACTCTGGTCATATACTATCAATGGAAGATACTCAGCCGTAAATCACTACTATGTTTGATTTATTTCCCAATATATTTGTATTATCAGGGCCCTGTTTGCCATTGTGTGCTGAAAGGGCATACATAAAGTTCAGGTATTGAAAGGAAAGTGGATCTATCCCTTGCAGCTTGTCCATAGAATGACACATGTATCAGTGCAACTATCCTTTTCTTTCAACTGTCTTAGCTTCTTTCATTATGCTGCATCACCTTTTTCTCATGCATTGCATCAGTTAGTTTTGCCAACAGCCTTGCTGTACAGGCGCTTCTGTAATTCTCATTGACTCTTTTCTGGTTCATCATTAGCTTTATTTTTCACATTTTCCCTACTGAACCGATCAGCATCTTTCTGTTCGTCTCATCAGTCACACTCCGATGAGTGTGTCCGCTCTAGATTTGATAGACTTAATAGGACATTTTTAAAAGTCAACTTTGAATTTATGCTGCACAAATTTAAGCTTTCATGACAAATTCCTTTGTGCGTTATTTTAACCCTTTAAATAGCAGACAAAGCAATTTCATCCAAATGTATTATGTGCTTGTATCTAATATTTCCAAGATTGAATTTGAAGCTCAGAGTCATTTCGGCAGAATAAAAAGGATGGTCTTGTGCTATTACACATATCAGTTTGTTCACAGTTTTCATTGTTCACATAACACTATCATAGGAGAGGAGCTTTGATCTTTGAACAGTGACAGTGTTGCGACATGAGCCACCAGTGTAACCAAGCCTGTTTCACCCAATCTGACATTGCAGGGGTGACTGCTGATTACTGGTTAAGGTGCTGGGACTTGATATAAACCACTAAGATTGTGAAACACTGCGGATCTTCAAGACCAACCTTGATCTGACAAACATTGTGCTGTTGAAACCATGCTGGACGCAAACCAAGGGGACAAGTGATGTAATTCAAAGGACAATATGTGCTTTTGCAAAAGAAAATTTAATAAAGATGATATCATCCAGGTGATGCACTTAATATTGTTTCCTTTGCCCAGCGCTGTTTGTCATCCTGCCACCTGCTAAATTACCAAATAGGTAGTCAGATGAATAAAATAAATGCCCATTAGGAGAGTTATACTCCATATTGTGCAACCAGTGCCAACCACCCTTTATACAGTTCCTTGCCCAGGATTTCTTTAAACTTGAGGATAAATTTTTATCTTCAGCACTCTCGACTCAGTTTCACACCTGGAAATGTACAGCAGAACTCAGATGTGTTCCACTCCACTATATCCTGTCTATGAATTTCAGTGGATGTGGCGTGAATTGCTGACATGTGCTCTGGGGCACTAAAGATGAAAATCTACCCTTTCACTTCATCTTTTTAACATGAACAGATAGGCAACAGTCCTTCTGGATCTTTGTTAACTGTAAAAACTGATTGGCATTTGGATGTAATTCCAGGCAATACAGTGTGACTTTGGTCTGCCTATATTGCACTTACATATGCTGATGTTTGTGCTAACCAATACCTATGGTATAACTAAACCTTAAATGTCAGAACAGAGTGGTGAATAATGATGCATGACTTGCAAAGCAACTAGATGCTAACTCCTTGACAAAATATGAGGTGCTCAATGCACTAACCAATCCATAAATGTAACCATTATCACTGATTCCCAATAGCAAATGAACAAACTTCCTATGATTTCTGTGCAATATTTAACAGTACATTCCTGCTAACTATAATTGTTTCATATATACTTACCAGAGACATAGACTGAAGAAAAGTTCATATGGTGCAAAATCAAATTTATTTGGGAAAGAATCATTTTAATATATTTGCAGTACTAGGGCTACTGACTAATACTTCAAGTGCAATGGCTGCAGTGGCTAGACTCTACCAGATGAATGATTAAAGCAGATTTTTACTTACAAAGGGAGAATGGGGGCATGGACCGCAAGACTAAACACTTGAAAGAACACGTAGCTATAGCAACCGTCAGGGAAACATTCTGGTTTAGAAACAAGTGACTCTTAAACAGGTTGTATACTTGAGTGCAAACTTTAGTGTAACAGAGAGCCAACTGCAGACTGGGCTTCAGAATTGTCAGATCTCAGACCTTCTAAAATTCAATTTGAATCAGCGTGCAAATATCTATCATCTCTCTGTAGGGCAGGTAAATACCGACGGTGCTGCATTTCTTTTAATGCTGCTATTTAAATCCTTCAAAACAGATTGTGCCCAGCTTGCTATTGGTCATTACCTCAGACGCTGTTAACCACTAGCTGCCTGCGAAGCTAATGATGCTGTTCTGCACTGCAAGGAGAATCACTCATCTCCTTTCTCTAGGAGCATAGGAACAGGAGGAGGCCGGTTAGCCTCTTGAGCTTGTTCCAACGTTCATTGGGATCATGGCTGATCTGTGACCTAACTCCATATACCCATTTTTGCCCCATATCCCTTTGTGCATTTGGTTACCAAAAATCCATCAATCTCAGTTTTGAAATGAGCAATTATTCTAGCATCAGTTGCCATTTGAGAAAGAGAGTTCCAAACTTGACCATGTTTGTGCATAGAAATGTTTCCTAATTCCATTGCTGGAAAGCCTAGCTCTAATTTTCAGACTGTGTCCCCTAGTCTTAGGTTCTCCAACAAGCAGAAATAGCTTCCTCATATATAACTTCCCTCTATCTACCCTAACTGTTCCCCTTAATATCTTGAAAACTTGGATCAAGTCACCCCTTAACCTTCTGATTTCGAGGGAATACTACCCTAGTTTGTATAACCTTTCCTCGTAATTTAACCTTTGGAGTTCATGTATCATTCTGGTAAATCTATGCTGCATTCTTTTCCCTTTTATTTTAGTCCTCTAGATATAAGAACCAGCATTCCATTAGCTCTTTGATTATTTTCTGTACCTGTTCGTGACATTTTAATCATCTATGTACCAAGTTCTGAATTTTTGTGCAGACGGTGAGGGTCCCCAGCTTATCCAAAATGGTGCTGGAACTCTGATTCTGGACATCATATGCCCGTTACCCCGTACCCAGTCCCCATAATTTTCACGGGGTTGGGGGGTGGTTGGTGTGGGTTGTACTTTGCACATCTGTGTTTCGACTTAAAGCTCTTTAAGTGCAGCTTCCTTCAGTCAGATTCAATTTTCATTGGTTGGATGTCTAAAATATGACTTGTGCACTTTAGACCTATCAGGAGAAGGTCTAAAGTTAGCAGAGTTCTTTAGAAAGTTGGGTACTCTTTTGGAGAGGTAGAGTACCCCTGTAGATATGTTCCCAAGAGACCTTTGGGAGAGGTAAGGTGTCCTTTGGGAGAGGTCAAGTGCCCTTTGGGATTGTTTAAAGTAGACATGAATGTACGTAAAAAGTGGATAGCCTTGTTGTAACTATCAAGCTTACTGGAACTGTCAAAGGGGAGATGTTAAGGGAACTGTCAATGGAGTTGTCAGGGGAACTGTCAAGGGAGATTTCAAAGGAGCTGTCCAGCGAGCTGAACTGTCAAGGGAGCTTTCAAGGCATTTAAATCTCTTGACCTTTAAATATAAAAAAAACACTGTCTGCAGTGTTTAAAAAAATCAATGCTTGTGATTTCATTCTGTCTGATGACATAAGCCTGAAGGCTATTGTTATAGAATTAGTGCGGCATGACTGATTTCACAACCTATCATTATCACAGTGTGGTGCTTGTCAGCTCACAATTTGATTGACAGCTCCATGTGCTTATAAAGTCTTTGAAATGGGACTATGAATACAATGCTTGTCTTTATAAGGGATTATGAAGGAATTTAAATGCAGTGAATGGGTTTTTATCAATGTGAGGTTTTTTTTAAATAATGAAATCATCGGTAGATACTTAGAACTTTATTTTATTTCCCCTCAACATGGGTCCTGAGGTCTGCCCATGATGGATACTGGGTGAGTTGGCATAGAGTATGTATGGGCAAAGGGTGGTGGGTGGGGAAGCATGGGTTGGCATAAGTTGGCACTAAGTTGACAAATGGGCTATGAAGGGCCTTGCGGGCTGATGTGGTGGAATAGGTTGGCATGTAGGGTATGAAGGACCATGGGAGGTGGGTGGGGGTACAGGGTGGCATGAGGGGATGAGTGCCAATGGGGACTGTGTGTGACTTGGTTGGCATGGGTTAGCATGGATGAGGCAAGGGTAGTGTGTTGAGGCTGAGGGGGTGTGAGGGCTAGAAGGCTGATTTTTGTTTTATTGTTTTATTTGCAGCCAGGACAAAGTGCCAGATCACTAAGGCTGGCCTTTTGCCCAGCCCATCCCTGCCAACGGCAGTCCCTGTGTTGCCCCCAAACTGTTTCTGAGGTCAGTGGGCTCAACTCCCATTACACACCGCTCCCCACAGAAAGAAAATCTGACCGTCCAGGGCAGCTTTTTAGGAGTCAGGTTCGCGAAGCCATGAATTCTCCTGACTTTGCACTCTTGACCCGAGAGCAAAAATTCAGCCTCAAATCTCTTTAGACAACCACTGTTTCTAGCATATCACCATTTAGAAAGTATCCTCTTCTATGCTTTTTAGGTCCAAAGTGGCCTCACATTTGCCTACACAGAAATCCATTTATCACAGTTTTGCCCGTTCATCTAACCTATCGATATCTCTTCATAATTTCATGTCTCCACCTACACAGCTTATAATGTCCCCTATCGTTTTGTCATTAGCAAATCTGAACATACAGCTTTCTATCCCATAATCAATTCGGTGAATAGTTGAGGTCCCTGAACAGATCTTTGTGGGACACCATAAAAGTTGCATTATGCCGATTCGAGTACCTGCCCATTATCCCTGCTCTGTTTTCGCACTCAGCCAGTTTCCTAACCAGGTCAATAATTTGCCTTCCAGATCCCTGATGTGTGCACAGTAGATTTATTGCAATGGATATAGCTCTGGACCCAGCTTACCCATTCAGAGCTTCCATTTGGTAACTGGTATCTCACCAGAAAGAAACTCGCCTTGTAATGTAGGGCCTAAAATATTGATCGTGTACTTGGAATTCACTCTCTGTTTAACCAAAACATTCTCTTTTGGAAGCTAGCCTACATGTAAATACATAACTATCCAATATTCATACTAATGGGTATGGGGATGTTTTCCTGCAGAACCATTGGCTTTAAATATAATTATGTTGATATTATTATGTGCTGCATGAGGAATAGAGAGTAATGGAGATCCTCTTAAGGGTTAATCACTCTGTAGCCTGTCTCATTCAATAATCTAACCTACTAGTTTAATAATGCAAAAGGTTTCACTGAAGCTTAAACCTGAGATGCACATAATTAGATTAAGTGTATAGAATTTCAACCATTTCCTATTACACCCACTGTAAGCAGCAGCATTGTTGGTAGATACTTAGTTCAGCAATATCATTACTCCAAGATATTAAGATTGAACATTCAAATGACATAAGCCTCAATACACTTCTTTACAAACTAATCCCCAGAAATTGGTCATTGCAGAATTAAATTGCTTGCAGAACATAAACAAAATATAAAAACATCCCTCACTGAACAATTGGAGTATTACTTTGCAATAAAGAAACAGCCTTGAAGTTACTACTTACCACATTGGCTTATGATGCTTAATGCTTTTGTATGAAATTCCTTTGTCCATTGTTTTAACAAAGGTGTTATTTTAAAATATATTAATTCCTCTGGTTAAACAGCAGTAGGGAAATATCCACATGTTAATATTGTAAATATTAATATCCATGCTTTTTTGAATTTGTTAATTTGTTAAATTCTGTCCTAGGTGAAGTACACAGACAGTAGAATACATTAATTATATATTTTCCTCTTTACAGGCTAGTGTATTTAAAAAAAAAATCAATTTTATGACCACACTTAATAAAAGAGGAGAAAGGATCTCAATATTTACCAAAATGAGAATTTATTTGCTTCAAAACTTCCATTGAATTTGTACCATTTGGCAGAATGATTAATATACTAACTGATGCTTGGTTAACTTACTCTAAATCCGGCCTTATCACTTGTCTCTGTCCTTCTCTAGTGGGATTGAATCTTGTACTCAACAAAATGAAGGAGGTCAATACTTAGAAAAACAACTGACAGAATCAGGCAATACTAGGCAAGGTATGGGACAGGCTAGTCGTACAATTGATCAATCCCTAGAACACCAACTCCTGCTACACTAGTGTGACATGCCCATTTTCCACACCATCAATTTGCGTAATTTTTAGTGAGATTACCCAGTTAGTGACAATTACTGCATGAATTATGGTTAACTTTGTGCATGTGGCCTGAAGTCCACGGGGAACCCAGCTGAAACTATTTGAACTTATTTACTGTGCGTGAGACCCATAACTATTATTAAAAACCGAAGACGTTCATTAAGATAACCACCTTTGGAAAATGCTTGTTTAAACATTATTTAAAATAGATCTGAATGTCTTTTGCACTTTCTTTCAAAGCATTTGGAAGGAGACAGTGGTAAGGGGCACAGGGAAACTGGGCAGAAACAATTGGCAATTTCTGTTCAAAGTCTGAAAAATTCTTATGTCATGATATTGCTAGAATTGTTCCCTCCGGCACTGACTTGTACTTCTAGGTGGTAGAGGTCGCCCACATCCCATGAAAGAATAAAAGTGGATCAAAACAATATCCCCTCATTATTGACTCATTTTGATTTTTGATTACATAATCCAATTTCAGCTTAATGCAAACGTCTGTTCTGTTATTGAAACTTTAAGCCTCTTGCCCATTAAGAAACCAATAGAAAGTTAAAGGTTCGGAACTCCAAATTTGTAACAAAATGATTCCTGTCCCTGCCTCATTCCCCATATATGTGCAGGAGCTAAATGTATATAGGATCTTTCTTGGTTGTTATAAGTATTATGAAGGGTGAAGATTCAGAAAAGGACAGGACATTACCATGGGGAGAATTTTCTCCCCATCAGGCAGGCAGTTCGGGAGCAGGTGCGGGCGGGCGTGTAGCCGATCGCCACCCGCGATCGGTTGCATGCCACCATTTTGTGTGGGTGGGCCAATTAAGGCCAACCCAACGTGACACGCACCCAGAAGCGCTTAGCGCTACCTGTGCAGCTGGGGGAGGAGGGAGAGTCGGGGCCTGCGCTCTTTTGCACATGCAAGCGAAAGAGTGCAGAAATCTCCCTGAGGCACGGAGCTGCCTCAGGGAGATTACTTTGATTATGAAAAGTTGAAAAAAAGAATAAAAAATATATTTAGACATGTCCCCTCTTGTGACAGTGTCACATGAACTGGGACATGTCAATGAATTTTAATTAAAGTTTTTATTAGACTTATAAACCCTTCATGAAACCTCATCCCGTCCTTGGATGAGGTTCCATGAAAAATACAAAGGCCGCCTGGGCTCTTCACCTGCCCCCCGCCAACCTTAAGGTTGGACGGGCAGCCCTGGCAGTACCTCAATTAGTTGAATTAATTCCTTAATAGGCCTTTGACAGTTCAGCGGGCGCGCAGCCGACTCCAGTGTGCACCCGCCGAACTGAAGATCGGAATGACGCGTGGTGACATCGGGACTCACGCCTGACGTCACCACGCGTCATTTTATCCACCCCCGCACGCCGAACGGAAGATTCAGGCGCATGTTTCAAATGAGGAGAGAAATTGAAGTAAGCAAGCAAGCAGTGATTATATAACACTAAGGGCAGAATCATCCCAGAATTGCACTAAATGCAGTAGCAGGCGTGAAAAATGACGTGTTAGCTGTTGACCGCAATGGTGGATTTTTGTGCCACATTGTCCGCTTCCTGGCACGTCCTGCATCGTTTATAATGTATTCATGAGAAACATACAGGATTGCTGTTGGTGGGCTCAGATTTGCCCACCATGCTGTGACCTCAGCGCTTCCTTGCTCCAGGCGCCATATTTAAAGTGTACCAGAGCGTGGCTTACTTCATGGCTACGGACCAGGACTGCACCAGGCAACGGATGACCCCGAAAGTAAAGGTGACGGCAGCCCTCAAATTTGGTGACACCTCTCTAGGGCACCTGTTGGATGCAGTGGAAGGCCGCTATGATGTCCTCTATCCCCACTCTGGCCGCAGGAGGTCCACCAGAGTCACCAATCCAGCCTGGGAGCTGGTGGCAGCGGCAGTCAGTGCCAACAGAGCACAGAGGAGGCCAGCCATCCAGTGCAGAAAGAGGATGAATTATCTCATCCATTCCACCAGTCAACCACCTCATCACTCTCAACACACTCTCCCAAATCCATCACACATCCACAGGGACCTTACACCTCAAGGGACATCACCACTAACTCTCACACACACCCTCACATCTCCATCAGGCTCATATCCTCTGGAGCTTGTGTCCTCATCCCGTCCATGTCTCCACTCACCACATAAACCTTCCACGCACTGCCATGTGTCCTGCTCACACTCTCTCCATCTGTTTTCATGCAGGAGAAGCTGGCTCACAACAGCAGGGAAAGGTCCCAACTGGGGCAGAGGGGTTGATATCACGCTCACTCTCTTTGAGGAGCATGTCTACACTCTGACTGGTGAGGATGTGGACCGTGCCTGCGGCGATGGTGAGGTCGGCGCCAAACACCCACATGAGGATCCTACACCAGATCATCCCTCTCTCAACACAACGTAGGCCTAGAAAAGTTAAGAATTTCTGATCACAAGTGGTTGCATAGGTGAACACATTTTGTCACTTTATAATCTGCAAATATATTCACTTTCACTGAATAATGTGTAATGTTGTCTTTCAGCTTCATTTATGTGAGTGCTCTCCTCTGCACCCCCCTGACCATTAGCAGTTCAGCTGCACACAGCCGGACCATGAGTGATTCTGGAGGGAGAAGTGTGTGTGCGGCAGGGCCTTTCGGAGCCTCATGCGAGCACTCTCCCACACACTCAGAGCCTTCATCAATCGCACTCATCTCACTGTCCCGAGCATTTTCAATGCTGCCTGCTGGGGTTCTCTTTCAGTTGTCCATCTGAGCTGATCTGCATCTCCACCCACCCACCGATCACACTCCCATGAAGCACCTGTGCCCATACAACACGAGGCTCTACTCGCTTTTGATTTTGAAAAGATGGTAGTGATCAAATTCCTCATGAGCTCCCCCGTCCTTTCCCCTCCCCCAGTCACCCATGTCCTTTCCCCCATAACCATAAACCCCAGCATGACCTTCGACCTCCCCACCGTAACCTTCCAGCTGAATTCTTGTCATTCCAAGGTGTCCAGGTGAACATGCATGTTCCCTATATTCCTGAAAATCCCATCCCATCCACATTGACCTCCCTGACCTCCTCCTTCCCACTACCTGTGTCTGTGTTTACCCCCGTGTCCCCATTATCCACCCTCACCGCCCCGTCTACTGATACCGTTGCACCCTCACCCTCCCACTACCTGCTCCCTCTGCCCCATGTTCCTGTAACCATCCCCTCCTACCACGCCCACTCTGGGTTCACTCCCCAGGAGGCAGCCATTGACTCCACAGACCCCTCCCTTGCACGTTCACCTGGACATTCCACCCTCCAACACCTTCCTCCCCCTTACACCTTCCTCACCCTTACACATTCCCACCCCCCCCCCACAGATTCCGTCCTCCCCAGTACTTCCTCCTCCCCTATACTCCCTCCTCCTCCCCGACACCCTGCTTCCCCCTCCCAACCTTACCCCACTTGACACCTTTGCCCCTCCCAACCTTTCACCCCTTGGCCTATCCATTAACAATTCAGGTGCTTTAGCAACACTTATATACAGAGGAAACAAATAATTTGGAACAACTATGGACCACTGAAGCTTTAAGAGCACCTTGAACTTTGTCCACACACAGTTGCTGCAAACAACCATTACGCAGGAGGAGTTTCAGCTGTCGCAGAGATTTTATTTTCCAATTCATGCAACCAATTTTATTGGTAATTTACATTTTTATCATTATTGTACAGATTTTTTGAACCGATTTAGTTAAAATTAATTGTTTGAGAGCTTTTATATTCAATTGAAGCTAATGATGTTACGTTAACTGATCACAGGTTGAATGGATGGAAATCTGGCCTAGGTAAGGCACCAGTCCTTTAAGTGCTGAATTTTAGATTGTGCACAGCTAGGGCCCACAAGCAGCAACGACCTGCTGATCTCTTTTTTAAGCGGTATTGGTTGAGGGATAAATAACAAGCATGACAATGGGATGAATTCCCCAACTCTTCTTCAAATGTGATCTTTTAGTTCACGTTAGAGGACAGATGTAGCCTTAATGTAACATCTCACCTGAAAAATGGCACTACTGTCAGTGCAGCGCACGCCCAGCATTGCATTAGATTGTCAGCCTAGATTTTGTGCGCAAGTCACTGGAGTAGGGCTTAAACTCACAATCTTAAAAGGGGAGAATGCTATCAACTGTGTTATGGTGGGTAATTTAATACCCACACAAAACAATATTGGAAAGAATATGCAGAATTACCATCCTGGAATGCAATTTCCACCATTTTGGGTATACAGATGATATGCTTTGCATTTACTTTTTCAAAAATGAAGTTAACGCATTGTTGGAAATAACAATTTAAAGGGATATGAGGAAGTTGCAGAAATTTGAGGTCAAATGGATAGCTCAAATCAGAAAGCTAGCACAGACAAAATAGGCAAAGGGCTTACTGCTGTGTGTAAAATTCCCCTCCTTATACCAGCACTATCCCTTGTTTATACCATAAAACATCAAAATACTAGCAGCATTATAGTTTAAATGTAATATTCCTTACTTCCAACAAGGCCAAAACATCTGTGGTGGCAAACTGAATGATTTAGCACCAGCTCATAGTGATTGGTGACCTCTACTCCAACACTCCAAGAAAAAACCTTAATACCACTGGTGATATTTTTCAGTGAATGAACGCTTATTATGGTTATATGATCTTTCTCTATCTACCAATTTTAATTGTGATGGCAATCTATTTCAAATAACACCTGCATTAAAAGGGCAGAATGAGGAATCTAATATAAACATATTAAGTGTTTGTCTGTGCTTATATGTCTGCTTAAGTAAAGTCAGTCTCAATTTGTTATTCTCTCTTTGGCTCTATAAATCAAACTTGCTTTTACAATGTTATTGTTCAAATAAAGTTAAGAATGTGATCTGGCACGGTACTGCTGATCAAATGTAGGAAAACTGAAGTTTGAGTTCCAATTCCTTGTAAGTTTCTTACACAGCATAGCAAAACAAAACTGGAGGATCTGTAATAATCTCCAAAGAATTGAGTATAATGCACTTATTCCGTTTTATCATATACAGACAATAAAATCCTCCATTTATTTTCACTTAAGCGTATCTGTAATTTTCATTTGACATACCTGTTATTAAATATGACTACAACATAAAACAGATCTGTTCACAAGAAGGAAACATTTAATTAGGCAATTACTGATATAAAGCAGATAAAAGGAGTGTGTCCATAGAGAAGAGTCAAAGGTCTCCAATTATACTATTTCCACAAATTACAGGGCAGACTCATTATTGAGAGACTGAAGCTGAAAGAAAATGGACCAGAACTTGGGTCTGTGAAGTGAGGCATGTGCTTTGTTGTTAAACAGAATGGGGGCTTCTATACGGAGATGCATTGTGCTCTCTGATGTGCCAGAAATCCTGGGATTATGTGTAATACTCTGTGCCCAACACACCCTGTAGTCATATGCAAAGACTGATTGCTAAGGGCTTTAAAATAATTCTAAAACGTAGCAAGAAACTTTTAATTTTTTTTTCTCTTTAAGCACAGACAATATTTCTCAATTACTTAGATATTCTGCTGTCCAAGTTTAGTTACATAATTAACATAAAATAGAAACTCGATTAAATGTATATTATAATTTTGCTGCAATATCCAGTGTGTTCAATTTACCATGTATTTTTTACTTGGTAAAACTTTTCCATGATATTGTTTTATAAGACCCTTTGTCCTCCATTTTCTTGCCTGCAGTACATATCATTACTCAGTGCTGATCTATGATGTCAAAACAGCACTGACTTTTCTCACAGAAAGAGTAGCTGGAATAAACAACGTATAAGTCAACATCTGAATTGAGAAAAGAGAGATTAATTCTTCAGGTGGAGACCTTTCAGCAGACGTATCTTCTAAAGAAGTGTCATGTACCTGAAAGATTAACTTCTTTTTCTCAATTCAAATGTTGACTGAACTATTGTCTATTTCAAGCATACGTAAACTTTTTTTTATATATATCCCTCTGTTGCCTTCATTATAAGAAGCTGCTTTCATTTCCAAAAGCTGTAGTGCCACAGGAACAGCGTTGTGACTTCTTTACTTACAAGCATACTACACATTTGCAGGGTTTGCTCCACCTATCCATGCCACAGTGTGTGTTTTGCAGTGCCAGCCAAGTAGGCTTCTTGCAGCAACATAGTGTCACGATGTAATTGATTCAATTTGGTCAGGATCTTTGACCTTTTAACTGCATTGTTCACCACACCTATTGACATTTCAAATGATAGAATTGAGACTGACAGCAATGTTAGCCCGTGTTTTAGCAAATAGTGAACATTGCATTTCGTCTCCATCCTTGCTTGTCTTACCGTCCCTTCTCCATGTGCATAGGTGTAATCCCAATGAAGAGCATGAGAAACAAAATTAATGGTTTAGCTTCTACTTCATCTGTTGGCCGCTCCTACTTCCTCACGTTATGGCACTTCTTTCTTAATGCATTAATATATACAACAACGTTTTGTCTTTAGGATCAAGATTTCAAGCAAGAAACTCAAAGGTATTGATTGGATGATACAGGGACGGTCCCTCCCAATTGTTAATTTATTTAGGCACTAGTGGTTTCTGGTTTAGCCAGAATACTGTCACGATATGATTATGGATAAGAAACATATCAGAAGATTAGGAACAGGAGTAGGCCAGTGAGACCCATGGATCTGCTTCACCATTTAATTAGATCATGGCGTATAAAGATTCAGTACAGTTCATCTACCTTGAAGCACCACAGTCCCTTCATTGCAGCATCTAAATGTAAATGCATTCTAGGTTTTCATTTCCAATATTCTACAGAGAAGTCTATTCCAAATACTGATCACTCTGGCTGAAGAAGAATTTCCTGATCTCAGTCCTAAAATTGCCTTTGAATTTGTCCTACTCTCACAAGCTAATTTGAAGTAATTTTCACGTTAAACCACACTGAGGCATGAAGGATTCTTTGATTTTTCTCATCTTCCTTCAATGATAGTTAAGCCCCAATGCAGATTAGGTGCATGGCATGGGTGTCTAAACCATTCTCCTCGTTTGTTCAAAACTCCTAGGTATGAAATTGAAGGAACAGTCCACGTGTGAGAATCAAGAGAAACCTATAAGGTAAATTTGTAGTAGAGAGGGAAAATACGGGGTCGGTTAGTTTAGATGGTTAGAGCGTGGTGCCGACACCAACAGCATGGGTTCAATCCCCATACCAGCAGTGGTAGGTCATGGCCTAATTCCTAGCCTTGCTTGATGTGGAGTGGTTCCCCCTCAACCTATATAACCAATTGTCTCTCTCTCTAATGACAAAAGATGCTTATAGTCCTTTGTGTCCTACAGCTAATTATCATACCAGAGAGGGAAAAATGAGGCTTTGATCTACACCAACATATTGTTCAGCATTTTGGAGGTAGATTCTCTTTTATGATGGGCTATCTCTGCAGAAATCTCTCAAATAAGAGTTAATGTTAATTAAGCAAGCACGATATGCATCACTGGAGTTGGAGACTAAAACATCAGCATGTCTGGCTTGTCAAACCTGCTCGATGTAGGACCTTTCATGGAAGTGGCTGAGGAAACTCTGTGACTTCAGAGCAGAAAGTAATCCTCTGTGACAGTGTTTGCTAACCCGATACCTGAACAAGGAAGTTCTACAGTACTAAAGGGCATCTTTGATACTTGAGCAGTTAGCCCAGCTCATTAATGGGATTCACATGGATAGATATTGACACTAGGAGCAGGAATTCTTCACACTTGACTTCAGATAATCCTGCAGACCAATGGCCAAATGGCTCTGCTGGTCCTGGCTGGATGAGCAATAAGAAACTTATCAATACTTTGCTAATCTTGGCTGCTGCTAACCTGCTCTGAAGCTTTCTGGACTTGGTTTAGTGAACATATAGAAACTCTACAGGTATGAATTTCTCAGTAGCTTACTCAGGATGCTCAGGCATAGTGACCGTTTTCTCATTTGTCATACTGGTACATCTGGCTAACCAAAAAAAGTAATCTTGACCAGCACTGTATTCTTGATTGATTGGCTGTATTATACTCCTTTGGGGACAGTTATCTGGAATAGGCTACCTTACTTCTGCCTGCCCTCACAACATGCCCCTGGTTTGTGATGTATTGACTGACCTCTGCTGACTTATACTCCCCTTTTATCTCTATTCTTTTTTTCTGCTAAATGTTAGTTCAAAGTTTTAGTGCTTTTAGGCCTGCTCAAAATTTTTATTTGCTTGTTACGCCTTAATGGACCTCTTTGCTACCCAAAAGCATGTTAGGTTCCTTAAAATTAAATCAAAGGACTTTTAATGGATCTAATTAACAGGTGAAATGTAATATATACCACATTCTACTGGAGCTACACTGATCATCATGTTGATCTCAAGCTGCTGTTCAATAACATGCTGCTCGACAGGATTACAGTTCATCTTACTTCAGCACTGATCAAGAAAAAAAATCACTGAATGTGTCAGCAGAGAAGAAGATGACATTGTTTTGACACTGGTAGAAGGGGTAGAGGGGTAGATTAAACATTTCCTATATAAATCAAAAGCTACTTTTTTAGCCTCATGACATGTTTGGATGCCAAAATGGTGAGAATACTTGGGGAGCAAATGGTGTGACATTTTCCTTTGTAGTTAATCTTTAAAATTAAATAACGACTATTAACCCTGCAATTTTCGAAATACTGAGAAATGGCGTCTGTTTTGCAATAATGCTAGGCTTGCAGTATAATTCCAGAGTAGGGTCCCAACCTGAATCCAGAGGGAAGCAGTATCAGAGCCCCTGAAAGAGATAGTTTCATACTGCCTGAATTTGACAACTCTTGGAGTATAAAACACCAGTCTGCTATCGCACCCGGTTTTAAAAATGTACCTTGGGAGTCCCTTGAACAACTTTGATGTCCTCAAAGTTGATTTAAATGTTTGGAGAATGCAGCTATTCTTGTCTAAATACCTAAAATTTTATAGCCAGAAGAGGATCTCCATACATGCTAGTAAGTGCATGTGCACAGCTCTCTTTTGAATGGGCAGCTTCCAGTTGGAGCCAGACAGTATTGACCAGCTAATGGCTGTCTGGAAATGATATTGGAGCTACCAATCTGATATGAGTAGCTGCACTATAAATACACCCTTTACTTTCTTCAGTCCGAGTACTGTCACTGAGTGTGGTTTACAACCATAGTTTCAAAATAAGGGGCTATCCCATTTAAGATGGAGATGAGGAGGAATTTCTTCTCTCAAAGTGTCATTAATCTTTGGAATTCTCTACCCCAGAGAGCAGTGTAGCCTAGGGGCATTGAATGTATCCAGGACTGAGACAGATTTTTTGATCTACAAAGGAGTTAAGGGTTGGGGTGCAGGCAGGAAAGTGGAGTCAAGGCCACAATCAGATCAGCCATAATCTTACTGAATGACTGAGTAGGTTCAATCAGAACTAAATAGCCCACTCCTGATCCTATTTCTTATGTTCTTATGTTCTTATCTGCTCTGCTAAAGACAATAGATGGACTATTTAACTTGCATTATGGTTCTGTATTAAAACAACAAATTTTGGAAGTTGCCTATCTAGGTAATATAATGGTTCAGGTCCTCATTTTGTGTAAAAATATAGGTTTGAAATCTAGTATAGATTCAGAGTTTCACCAGTTCTTAACTAGTTGAAGAAAATGAGACATTATGCCTCGATGGAGAGAGGTGAGATCTCAGGCAGTGAAGAATCTGACATTCCTTTATTTCTGTCCCTCCAGAAACTGCACTTTGTGTGTGTTAAACCAATCAGCAGAATTGAACACTCAGAGTAAGTTGTGACAAGGGGTCTGTACATGAAGAATTAAACCAGCCTTTTTGCTTCACAGGTATGATGAAGCGGTCAAGTATTTTCAATATTTTCTGTTTTTATTTTGGATTTCCCTTGTTTGTGGACGCTTGTGTGGCCAATTTAATTAACTAAAGAAAGGGTGCATGAAGACATTTTGATAGAGGGGAATCAAGTGGAAAATCAACTGTTTAAAAAAATAAATTTTTAATTATGTATGCTATGTATGCTGTGAGAAGTGACAAGTTACTGAGAGACCAAAGATTGCTAAAACAGGCTTAGTTTTAATTAAATAAAAACACATTGAAAGGAACAATAGTTTAGATTTTGTCCCCTTTGTCTAATTTGACAAAGAACTATTGAGTATAGAATGGGTTGTTATGTTGATTTGTCCAGGTATCCGCACTAGGATGCAATCAAATATTTACAGCCCTTCTGGTGAAATGCAGTGTCAGGACTCAGATGCCAGCCCTGTCCCAGTGTTTCTTTCTGGCCTTAGGGGGACAGGGCATCAACCTACCTCAAACATGGCCAGAAATGGCATGAAATGAACAAAAATAATTGAAAATCATCTGTAGTACAACCTGGCCAAACATGACTGAGTGAAACTTAGTCAAAATAGTGATAAGCATGAGTACATCATAATTGTCTGTGTGTAGCACAGGTATTTTTAAAATTTATCTAAGTATAAAGGTAAATTCTGCCAGTGGTACAGGGCCTCCAAAAATTCACCTTAACATCTGATTTGGGTTGGCATCAGATTATTAATTTTACTTTGAAAAGCCCCCATGTCAGATATTTTCTCTTGATTATTTAATGGTCATTAATATGAAAGCCATTAGCTTTAGAGAATGGAATACAATTTTCACCCAGTATTATACCAGACATGTAAAGAACACCATGGGCTACCTGTAGGTTGTACATTGCTTCAATAACATATGTTTTCCTCAAACTCAGAAAGACACCCTCTGTGCCCACTCTGAGAGACATATCTAAAGTAATCGTAATGTTTCTTTTGTTCTTTGATGTAGCAATGCTACATTTATTTCAAATCCCTAGTTATTCTGAGAAAGCCATGGTAGTCAGACCTTCTCTTTAAACTGGCGAATTCCTTTTGTTGATGGTACTTCCAGAATAATGTTAAAGCGGTAAATACCAGGATTTTGACCCAGTGACTCTAAGGGTTACATTATGAGGAAAGATTACAGAAACTTAGGATTGTACTCCCTGGAAGTTCAAAGACTGAGGAATGATTGAATCAAAGTTTTCAAGGTATTAAGGGGAATTGAGAAGGAATATAGAGAGAAACTATTTTCACGAGCTGGGGAATCTAGGACTAGGGGACATGGCCTAAATATTAGAGCCAGGCATTTCAGGGACGAACTCGTCGACTCATAGACGTTTACAGCATAGAAGGAGGCCATTCGTCCCATCGTGTCCATGCTGGTCAACAAAGATCAGACTACACTAATCCCATTTTCCAGCACTTGGCCCATAGCCCTGGAGGATTGGCAACACAAGTGAACATCTAAATAATTCTTAAATGTTACAAGAGTTTCTGACTCAACCAACCTTTCAGACAGTGAGTTCCAGACTCCCACCACCCTCTGGGTGAAGAAATTTCTCCTCAGCTCCCCTCTTAGCCTCCTACCTCTTACCTTAAACCTATGTCCCCTGATTATTGTCCACTCCAGTAATGGAAAAAGTGCCTTCCTATCCACCCTATCCAAGTCCCTCATAATCTTATACACCTCTATCAACCTTTGCTGCTTCAAGGAAAACAACCCCAGCTTACCCAACCTTTCCTCACAGCTCAGGACCTCCATCCCAGGTAGCACCCTGGTAAATCTCCTCTGCACCTTCTCCAGTGCAATTATATCCTTCCCAAAATGTGGTGAGCAGAACTGCAGGCAGTACTCCAGTTGTGACCTAATCAGTGTTTTATACTTATGAAGTGAGGAAACATTTCTACATGCAAAGGGTGGTAGAAGTTTGGAACTCTCTCAAACAGAAGTTGATGCTGGGTTAATTGTTAATTTTAAATCTGAGGTTGATAGATTTCTGCTAATTAAAGGTATTAAGGGATATAGGGCAAAGAAAAATATATGATGTTAGGTCAGAAATCAGTCATGATCTCACTGAATGGCAGAACAGGTTTGAGAGACTAAATTACCTACTTATGTTCCTATGTTCCTATGACTCAGCAAGTGAAGGTCAAGTTGAGATGCCTGGGCTTTCTCTATTTTGGGATTGTCATTACTTGGAATGACGTAGCTCAAATGTCGCCTACCACGTATCCAAGACTGGATGTTATCCAGACATTGCTGTTAGTCAACATGTGTTGCATCATTATTGGAAGAGTTGTGAAAGGAGCTGAGCACTGGAATCTACAGCAACCAGCCACATTACCGCCCTTATAATGGAGGGAAGGCCATTGATGTAGCAGCCAGAGAATAGTTGGACCAAGGGAGCTTCCATGTGGAATAGCTACAGTGCTAAACTGTGGGTAAATTTGTTTTCTAGACTTGCACTGGTTACTGCTTGAACCATCCTTGAACCAAATTCTTTTTATGGAGGATCTTCCAACAAACTCAGAGAGAAGACTTTCATTCCATCTAGTGGAAGGGCACACCATCCATGGCTAACTAAGGAAGTTAAGTATAATGGCAAATTGAAAGAAAAAGCATCCAACTCCATGAAGATTAAATGGCAGGTCAGAAAATTGGACAGAATATTAAAAAAAAGCAAAGAATGACAAAAAGTATAAGGAAGGAGAAGTTGGAGTATGAGAGAAACATAGCCACAAATATAAGAACAGATAGTAAGAGTTTCTACGGGTAGTTAAAAAGGAAAATAGTAAGTAAAGTGAGCATTGGTCCTCTAGAGATTGAGAATGCGGAATTAATAATGGAAAATAAGGAAATGGCAGATGCATGGAACAGATATTTTGCACCTGTCTTCACTATGGAGGATACAAATAACATCCCAGAAATAATTGTGAATCAGGGGATGAAAGGGAGAGAGGGGCTTAACACAATTAGAATCACCAGGGTTAGAGTACTGAGAAAATTATTAGAACTAAAGATGGACAACTCCCCAGGTCCTGATAGACTTCGTCTAGGGTCTTAAAAGAGGTGGCTGCTGAGATTGTAAATGCATTGGTTTTAACTTTCTCAAATTCCCTAGATTTTGGAAAGGCTCCATCAGTTTGAAAAATAGTGAATGTAACTTTTCTTTTCAAGAAAGGAGGGGGACAGAAAACAGGAAACTACAGGCCAGTTAACCTAACATCTGTTATAGGGAAAATGCTGGAATCTATTGTTAGGGAGGTTATAGCAGGGCACTTAGAAAATCTTAATGCAGTCAAGCAGAGTCAACAGGGTTTTATGAAATGGAAATCATGTTTAACTAGTTTATTAGAGTTTTTTGAGAAAGTAACAAATAATGTGGATAATGGGGAACCTGTAAATGCGGTGTACTTGGATTTCCAAAAGACATTTGATAAGGTACCACATCAAAGGTTACCACACAAATAAGAGCTCATGGTGTAGGTTGGGGATAACATATTGTCACAGATAGATAATTGGTTAGCTAACAGGAGCAGAGTAGGCATAAATGGGTCATTTTCAGATTAGCAAGATGTAAGGAGTGGTGTGCCACGGTGATCAGTCCTGGGGCCTCAGCTATTTGCAATCTATATCAATGACTTGGAGGAAGGGACCGAATATATGGTAGCTAAATTTGCTGATGACTCAAAAGTAGGTAGGAGAATAAGTTGTGAAGAGTATGCTGGAGTCTGCAAAGGGATATAATGGGTTAAGTGAGTGGCCAAAAATTTGGCAGATGGAGTATAATATGGGAAAATGTGAACTTGTCCACTTTGGTAGAATACTAAAGCAGCTTATTATTTAAATAAAGAAAGATTGCAGAATTCTGAGGTACAGAGGGATCAGGGTGTCCTGGTGCATGAATCACAAAAAATTAGTGTGCAAATACAGCAAGTGATTAGGAAAGACAAATGGAATGTTGTCATTTATTGCAAGGGAGAATGGAATATAAAAATAGAGAAGTTCTGCTACAGTTGTACAGGGCAATGGTAAGACTATATCTAGAGTACTATGGTCTTCTTATTTAAGAAAGAGTTTAATTGCATTAGAAGCAGTTCAGAGAAGGTTCACTTGACTGATTCCTGCACTAAGAGGGTTATCTTATGAGGAGAGGTTGGACAGGTTCGGCCTCACCCACTGGAGTTTAGAAGAATGAGAGGTGATCTTATTGAAACATATAAGATCCTGAGGGGACTTGACAGGATGGATGCTGAAAAGATGTTTCCCCTTGTGGGAGAGACTAGAAGTAGGGACATTGTTTAAAAATAAGGAGTCTCCCATTTAGGACGGAGATGAGAATTTTTTTCTCTTGGAGGGTTGTTAGTCTGTGGAATTCTCTTCCCCAGAGAGCAATGGAGGCAGGGTCACTGAATATTTTTAAGGCTGAGTTAGATTCTTGACTGGCAAGGGAGTCAAAGGATATAGGGAGTAGTCAGAAAAGTAGAGGCCATAGTCAGATCAGCCATGACCTTATTAAATGATGGAGCAGGCACAAGGGGCCAAATAGCCTACTCCTGCTCCTAACTTGTATGTTCGTATGTTCATGTACATATTAGTCTGGAATGCATTCATACTCTTTTCCTAGAGGTGATAGAACAACGTGCTGACCCAATTCAGCAACAGTTCCTTTGGCTATATTGATTTCTATAAACATTTTTAGATTGAAGAGCATGTAAGGAGCATATTAAAGGAGCATAGATCAGCTTCATAAGTGTTTGTATATGTTATTTTGGGAATAGTGCCACAATTGTGGGCACCATAGAGTAAACTGAAATCACCAAATTTTTAAATTGTTTTTTGCTGATTATACTTTATAAAACTTTGTCAAGCAAATCCTGATAAGCATGAGCCATTTGGCAAGGCATCTTACATTTGAAATGTGACCCTTATAAAAGCTGCAGATAAAATAACCAGTTTGTAACTCTTTTGAGTCAAAACAAATAAACTAAGTTATCAAATCAAGGGAATAACCAGTTTGTAGCAGGACCAAATTTTGTCAAGCAATTACTAACTTAACTTAATCCAAACCACAACCAATCATGAATATTTAACCAAATTAATCTTAAAAATGAAAAAACATTCAGGTGTATCCCTTCCTCAAGTTACAATCTGGTAGTTCGTTTGTTAAAATGTATTGTTCTGAACGTTTAAAAATAGTTAAAAGGAAACAAGATTTAGAGAGCATCATGTTTTAGTTGGATTAGAATTTTGTATGGGAGCTTGGATCTGGAACTTTATGCAATGGCAATAATTCAGATTAATGTGGCTTTTGTGGAGTGTGCAAAGCTTAACGAAAATCATTGTTGCCTCAAAGACTGAGAATAAATTCATACTGCCCAACATTAATGCTGAGTTTTGTTAAGCAGATGTTAATTGAGAATAAACCTAATTCTTCATCTATGATTGGGTGTCTAACTAATTCATATGAAGTGTAGCACATGATGAATAATTTGAGCATATAATGATGCACAATTCCCCATTTACAAACACATTTACTACATGTGAAAATTCTTTGCCCTCCGCTGACATCCAAGGTTCAATTGCTCAGTTTTGAATTAGGAAGTCTGGTTTTGGAGTGGCTATCTGGTAATTTTGATGACTGAAAACCATAGAGTAGAAGTCTTTTTTTAACGACTGCATTAAAAAAGCATTGCATTCTTGAATATCTTTTCTCTTAAATTTTACATGGATATAGAACTCAAACTGTTATTTCATTTTAAGAGTACATCACTATGACTGTTGTTAAGGGACAATGTAGCATTGCATTACACTGGCTGCTGTGGTGTCTCACAAAATTATGGGTTGGAACTTACCAGCGACATACTGATTGCATTTACCACCACCCCTCCCCACCCCCGCCAAAGGTTTCGAGCTGGCCAACTTAAAAAATATGCCGCCCCATGACCCCCTCCCCCACCCCAGCAATAGTGCGCTGCCGGCGGCCTTAACTATAGTGGGTGCTGCTGGGACTGCAAGCAGGCCCATGAAGAAGAGCGATGGATCCCAGAGGACCCAGACTAAGGTTACTCCCAGACTTTTAGAGCGGGAAGGAGTCAGGGAGCCTAGGGAGGGAGGCATTAGGAGTGGGCGGGGTAGGCTTTGGAGGCCAGAAAGGGAGGGACAATGTGGGGGGAATGGTATCATCTTGGGGGCGGTGATGCCCTGATGCGCACAGAGCACCCACCCCCAAAAATGTTGTGCCCCCTCTTTCATTCTGCCTTTCAACAAAGTTATTTTTAAAATGGCCTTCTGAATCCTGCCCGTCTGCCCACGATGACCACAATATGGGTGTAGGCAGCATAATATTCAAGTCAATTGTCTTGTTAACAAGCTCAACTGCCCATTAATTTCTTTTTAAATGGCGGAAGGGCAGCCTATTTCAGCGCTCATCCACCTACCGTATTATGAGTACCAGGTCAGGGTTGGGCAGGAAGGCAGTGGGCTAGTCACATCATATTTTATGTGCCCCCCAACAAAAACACATCCAGCCGAAGGCTGGGGGAGGGGAGCATAAAATCCAGCCCCATGGCTTTGTCAAGAACAATCTAACAAAATAGGTATGTTCTGCGTGTTATTAAGCTTTGTTTATGCTACAGGAATCCATGAAAATGCTATATAAGGCTTTTGCTTGTGCTACACATGTGCAATCTTTTTAAGATGCTCCATCCTCAATGCCTAAGCTGCAGTTAATGTTGCCCTGGGAAAAGTGGCAGCCCCAAGATACTGGATGTTCAATTTTCTGATTGCATTTAACGATGGCCTTAATAGTGGTAGCAATGACCTATCGCCAAAGGGTCAGACAATACATACATTGGAACATACGAATTAGGAGCAGGAGCAGGCCATCCAGCCCCTCGAGCCTGCTTTGCCATTTAATAAGATCATGATCTTATTGTGGCCTCAGTGCCACATTCCTGCCTACCCTCTATGCCGTTTGACTCCCCTATTAGTCAATGACCTATCTACATCTGCCTTAAAAATAGTCAATGATCCTGCCTCCACTGTTGGAGTGAGTTTCACCGACTCACTGCCCTCTGAGAGAAAAGGTTTCTTCTCATCTCCACCTTAAAATGAGAGCCCCCTTATTTTTAAATTGTGTCCCCTAGTTTTAGTCTCTCCCACAAGGGAAACCGTCCTTTCAGCATCCACTCTGTCAAGCCCCCTCAGGGTCTTACATGTTTCAATAAGATCACCTTTCATTTTCCTAAACTCCAATGGTTAAGGCCCAACCCATATAGTCTTTTCTCATAATATAACCCTCTCATCCCAGGAATTAGTTGTGGGAACTTTCTCTGAACTGCTCCTAATGTAATTATGCCCTTTCTTAAATAGGGAGACCAAAACTGTACACAGTATTCTAGATATGGCCTCACCAATACCCTATACGACTGTAGCAAAACATCCCGACTTTTATATTCCATTCCCCTTGCAACAAATGACAACATTCCATTTGCCTTCCTAATCACTTGCTGTACCTGCGGACTAACTTTTTGTGCTTCATGTACCAGGACACCCAGATCCCTCTGTACCACAGAGTTCGACAATCTCTCCCATTTAGATAATATGCTGCTTTCCTATTCTTCCAGCCAAGGTAGACAGGTTCACATTCACCTTCATTATACTCCATTTGCCAAATTTTTGCCCAATCCCTTAAACTATCTATATCCCTTTGCAGGCTCCTTATGTCCTCTTCACAACTCACTTTCCTAACTAACTTTGTGTCACCAGCAAATTTAGCAACTACATATTCAGCCCCCTCATCCAAATTATTAAGATAGATTGTAAATAGTTGAGGCCCCAGCACTGATCCCTGTGGCACACCACTTGTTATATTCTGCCAACCTGAAAGTGACCAATTTATGCCTACTCTCTGTTTCCTGTTAGCTAACCAGTCCTCTACCCATGCTAATATGTTACCCCCTACATCATGACCTCATAACAGTAACATGGACAAGCTTTGTGTATGCACCAACTGACTCCAACTTGGAACAGGTAGCAGAGTATTTATTGTTTTGGACAGCTTCGCTTACTCCCAAATTAACATTTAACCCGTAAAACTGTATAATAGACTTGCTTTAGGATTTTACGTTCTCCCAATCTATTTGGGATTCCTTGAACTTTATGGACAAAATTTGGATATTAAATATGAATGGTTTGTTTGTTGAATCTGCAATCTTAATGAAGCTTAATTATCTTATTCAAAATAGTGGCTAATGCAATAGTTTTAAAATAAAGACAGCCAGAGAGTTGTATGCCCCACATAGTGCATGGCACACTATAGAATATGCAAATGACCAATTATGCAAATATAACATATAGCTTACCCATAACATGATGGACAAAACACATTTCTCACTGATGAAAACCAAGCATAATAATTAATTCATTTGAAATATTAGTCAACATACAATGTTTCAAAATTAAAGGCCTATGTGATGTGTGTGGGAGTAATCTCATACCAGTTCCTGCATAAGCCCACAGCACAAACTGCCTTAATTTGGTACTGATTGGCATAAAACGGACCATCTACCTCAGTGAGGAATGAAAATGTTGCACTAATGCAGGAGCTGTCTCCTGGGTTTGGTGCTAAGATACGTTATAGGGCCAGAGTAGAGGTACCCCAGAAAAGCTAACGGCTGAGTTCCGCTGGACCTATAGAGTGAGAGAGGGAGCTGCCTTCTTTCTCTCGTGTCTGACAGCTGTGAATCAGAGAATGCTGCGATACAGAGGGATCGGGTGTCACAAAAAGTTAGCTTGCAGGTACAGCAAGTAATTAGGAAGGCAAATGGATTGTTGGCCATTACAAGGGGGATGGAGTATACACATAGGGAAGTCTTGCTACAACTGTACAAAGCATTGGTGAGGCCACATGTAGAATACTGCATAAAGATTTGGTCTTCTTACTTAAGGAGGGATATACTTGCATGAAGGCAGTTCAGGGAGGGTTCAGATAGGTCGATTCCTGGGATAAAGAAGTTGTCTTATGAGGGAAGGTTGACCTTTTTTTTTAATTCATTCACGAGATGTGGGCTTCGCAGGCTGGGCCAGCATTTATTGCCCATCCCTAGTTGCCCTTGAGAAGGTGGTGGTGAGCTGCCTTCTTGAACCACTGCAGTGCATGTGGTGTAAGTACACCCACAGTGCTGTTAGGGAGGGAGTTCCAGGATTTTGACCCAGCGACAGTGAAGGAATGGTGATATATTTCCAAGTCAGGATGGTGAGTGACTTGGAGGGGAACTTCCAGATGGTGGTGTTCCCATCTATCTGCCACCCTTGTGCTTCTAGGTGGTAGTGGTCATGGGTTTGGAAGATGCTGTTTAAGGAGCCTTGGTGAATTCCTGCAGTGCATCTTGTAGATGGTATATATTGCTGTGACTGTGCATCAGTGGTGGAGGGAGTGAATTATTTGTGGATGGGATTCCAAACAAGCGGCTGCTTTGTCCTGGATGGTGTCATGCTTCTTGAGTGTTTTGGAAGTTGCAATCATCCAGGCAAGTGGGGAGTATTCCATCACATTCCTGACTTGTGCCTTGTAGATGGTGGACAGGCTTTGGGGAGTCACGAGGTGAGTTACTCATTGCAGGATTCCTAGCCTCTGACCTGCTCTTGTAGCCACAGTATTTATATGGCTAGTCCAGTTCAGTTTCTGGTCAATGGTAACCCCCAGGATGTTGACAATGGAGGATTCAGTGATGGTAATGCCATTGAACTTCAAGTGGCGATGGTTAGATTCTCTCTTGTTGGAGATGGGCATTGTCTGGCACTTGTGTGTCGCAAATGTTACTTGCCACTTGTCAGTCCAAGCCTGGATATTGTCCAGGTCTTGCTGCATTTGGACATGAACTGCTTCAGTATCTGATGAGTCACAAATGGTACTGAACATTGTGCAATCATCAGTGAACATTCCCACTTCTGACCTTATGATGGAAGGAAGGTCATTGATGAAGCAGCTGAAAATGGTTGGGCCTAGGACACTACCCTGAGGAACTCCTGCAGTGATGTCCTGGAACTGAGATGACTGACCTCCAACAACCACAACCATCTTCCTTTGTGCTAGGTATGACTCCAACCAGTGGAGAATTTTCCTCCTGATTCCCATTGACTCCAGTTTTGCTATGGCTCCTTGATGCCACACTTGGTCAAATGCAGTCTTGATGCCAAGGGCAGTCAGTCTCACTTCACCTCGGGAGTTCAGCTCTTTTGTCCATGTTTGAACCAAGGCTGTAATGAGGTCAGGAGCTGAGTGGCCCTGGAACCCAAACTGGGTGTCTTGATAGCACTGTTGATGACCCCTTCCATTACTTTACTGATGATTGAGAGTAGCCTGATGGGGTGGTAATTGGCCGGATTAGATTTGTCCTACATTTTGTGTACAGGACATACCTGAGCGTCGTTAATCTTTAAGAGTTCTCTATCCCAGAGAGCAGTGTAAGCTGGATCATTGAATATATTCTAGGCTGAATTAGACAGACTTTTGATCTGCAAGGAAGTCAAGGGTTATGAGGGAAGGCAGGAAAGCCACAATCAGATCAGCCACGATCTTATTAAATGGCACAGCAGGCTCGAGGGGCCAAATGGCCCACTCCTACTCCTGCTTCTTATGCTTGTGTAAAGAGTTGTAAGTCTTAAAAAGTAGATTTTGTTGAATTATGTTCGTGTATGCCTTGAATAAACACCAATATGTAGCACCATTTATTTGTAAAAAGAAAGAAAATTAGATACACTGAGCAACTTTTTAATCAATGTGACAGTTGAGTATGCTATAAAAAATTGACCTTTAAAACTTTTATTGCCTTAGGAGCCAATTGAATAGCAGTGTTCAGCTTAATTCCCTGAGACTCATTTTGTACAGTTGTTTAAAATGTTTTGAAAGTAACTTTTTAATATATACTAGCGGGAGGCCCAGACAGTCGATGGCGGCTGCGTGCAAGGCCTTAATGAGCACACAAGGACTGAATTGACATTCTTCTTTATATCATAAAAGTTTGCAACATTAGCTACTTGCCAGCATAATTCAACTAGATTAGGCTACAGTCCTAGTGGTAGGAAGGGCCCTGACAATATCACAGTGGCATGGCTAAGATGGGAGCAGAGTGGAGGAGCGAGAGAAACCAGAAGGGTATGAATGGACAGTTGTTGTTCAAGCCAATGCAGGGACGTGTAATGAAACCCATAGAAATTCATGCGTCCACCTATGCTCAGGTAGCCTGAAAAACATTGGGACCAAAGGCTCTGCTGAGGAATGCAGGGACCTAGGATGGACAAGCAAATAAGCTCATGGTTACTAAGGGAAGGGACACCATTGTGAAGGAATGTCCATGCAAGTTGTTAGAAAAATTGGAGCAAGGGATGTTTACATTTAGGTTTTTGTATTATTAAATTCATTTACATGTTTTTGTTATAAATGTAAACTTTAGGGATTTATAATGTGGTAGATGGGTAAAAACATGACTGCTGAAGGCTACTTTGAGTATCCTGGTATTTATTCTGGGATCTGACTAATTATTTTATTGTCAGTGAGAATTTCATGAGAGAAAGAGCCAAAAGTTTTCCTTTTTGTCTGTTTGATTTTTTTACTGAATATGAAATCAATCAGCCAAAACAAACTTTTAATTATATCATTTATTGTTGATCAGCTGAATGTCTGACACACACATGAATTTGTCACCGTCCTTAAGTCTCCAAACTAAACAATGCAGGGACCCATCCAATTAGTTACTGTTTAGCTGATTATGAGTGCACACTCTCTCACCTAGGTACAGGCAACAAATATCTCTGAATAACACTTGTTAATGGTGTTCACAAAAATGTGTTATGCATTGCTTCAAAAGAATGCTCCAAAAACTAGCACGTCATAAGCATCTAAAAAAGAAACCTAGACAAAAGCTTTTTGAAGGTGGGGATACGTGGTATAATTTCTATGTGAGACAGGTTCTCTCTTTTTTGTTACAATGTTTACTTTTACTTACTTATTACTGATGGGATTAATGTGCCTGTGCAATATTGGTGGCCGCATCAGTTCATACAATCGGTTTCCATCAGTTTATACAATCAGTTTCATTATGAACTTCATGGTGGTGGCACAATTCATTTAAGATCCAATGTTGTGGAGATATAACAGTTTCCAATTGCCTTCCTCATCCAGTATTGATTCTTCATACTGTATTTTCAGGTGCTACCAACACTGAACACATTTTTCATAAATCCTCTTTAGAGCAAATTTTTTGTTCATGGGATGTGGGCATTGCTGGCTCAGCCAACATTTATTGCCCATCCCTAACTGCCCTTGTTCAGAGGGCATTTAAGAGTCAACCACATTGCTGGAGTCACATGCAGGCCAGACCAGGTAAGGATGGCAGATTTCCTTCCCTAATGGACATCAGTGAACCAGGTGGGTTTTTATGACAATCAGCAATGGTTTTGTGGTTTTAGTCTTTTAATTCAAGATTTCTATTGGATTCAAATTCCACCATCTGCAGCGGTGGGATTTGAACCATGGTCCCCATAGGATTACCCCTAGGCTTCAGGATTACCTGTCCAGTGACAATACCATTACACCACCACCTCCCCTTTATATCAAACAGAAGCTAGGTGCCTTTCCATGAAAAGGGGAGGAAGATTAGCGTTACCTCCTGGGTATCTACAATGCTCCTCTTAAAGGCAGCTCAGAGTACCAATGACAGAGATCAGGCAGCAGGTAAAGAGTTTAACCTTTAAACTCTTCCTCCCCCTTCCTCCTAACCAAAGGATACATCTGGTTTGGGGATACTAGTGGCTGGGAGCTGGAGATTTCATGATCATTAAGAAAAAGAGCAGCATTTCTAGGCCATCTATACAATATCTCACAAAACAGATGGAAAGCCAAATTTTAAAAAGTGATGTCCATGGGTCTTTGCCAGCCTTCTTTAGTTCATGGGTTTGCTATTTTCTACAATGACTTCTACACTGACAGACAAGATTCATCCAACCCTTCCAGAGGCAAAGTCTCCTACTGGTCCTTCACAAAAGAATTAGTTTTGATGATTGTTTTATATTGCAACCAGTAAGACATCAAATATTTCCACCTCT
The DNA here is from genome assembly GCF_964194155.1 of Cetorhinus maximus. Lineage (NCBI taxonomy): Eukaryota > Metazoa > Chordata > Chondrichthyes > Lamniformes > Cetorhinidae > Cetorhinus > Cetorhinus maximus. The sequence continues at coordinate 106,985,088 of NC_135891.1, forward strand.
TAAAAATACAAATTTCATAAATCTTCTTATAAATCTACAGGAAAATGTATCAAAGTATCTTTCAATTTCTGTTGTGCTGTCATATTTGTAATACTCTGCTACACAACTCAATGTAACATTTAGTTTCCACCAATGTTCCTGAACAGAATATGGCCTGTAACATTCAATCTATCTTTTAGTGACAGATGCTGGAAATCTCTATCCCATATCCTTGCACGCATATTACCAACTCCGCCCCCCCCACCCCCACCCCCAGCACCACCCCCCAGCCCCCGTGCACTGCGTCCAGCGAAGGCATTATGAGGCTGAGCAGCAATTAGTCACCTTAGTCAGTATAAATTAAGTCTGTCACTGTTAAGATTAATGAGAAGGTCTGTTCCTTGCACTCACAGATGACACTGTACGCACAAATCATGCAGATCTGGTTGCGTGTTAATTGTGTCTCCCACATCCTGTGTTCGTTTCTTAGGTTTTTAGGTTGGCACGACAGGGGACATTATTGAAAAACAAATTTGCATTTCATAGTTTACATTGCTCACCACAAAATTAACCAGAGTCACAGCATAACACGGCAGTAGGATGAGGCAGCCAACTGGATCCATCTCAAGTACCCTCCAAGGTCTTCTGGCCATATTTGAGCCTTTGTCTCAACCAGCCCAGCTCCTAGTGGTTCATGAGAAGTTTTCAGTATGAGATTCAACAAGTCTCATCTGTTAGGCATGAGCTCCTCAAGGGGTCATAAATCAATGTGGCTGGGAAATTAATCCTTCACATAGTTCAATTTAGACTTATTCCTTTCAGATTGAAAAAACTTTTTTTTTATGAAGTTAAGAAACAAAATAAAGAACTTGCATGCAATGTCTTTTGTGACATTAGGATATCCAAAAGCCCTTTACAAGAACATGAGAAATAGGAGCAGGAGTAGACCATATGACCCATGGAGCCTGCTCTGTCATTCAATATGATCATGGCTCACCTTAGGCTTCAAATCCATTTTTCCACCCACTCCCCATATCCCCTAATTCCCTGAGACCAAAAATCTGTCTATCCCAGCTTTAAATGTATTCAACAATGGAGCACCCACAACCCTCTACAGGAGAATTTTTGAAAGATTCAGAATCCTTTGAATGAGGTATTTTTTCCTCATCTCAGTCCTAAAATGATCGGTCCCTTACCCTGAGACTGTCCCCCCGTGTTTTTGATTCACCGACCAGCAGAAACAATCTCTCAGCCTTTACCCTATCAAGCCCCTTCAGAATTTATAGGTTTCAATGAGATTGCCTCTCATTATTCTAAACTCCAGAAAATATAAGCCCAATATCCTGAGCCTCTCATCATAGGACAACCCCTCATCCCAGGGACCAATTTAGTGAACGTTCCCTGCACCGCCTCCAATGTAAGTATATCCTTTCTTAAATGTGGAGACCAAAACTGCACACAGTATACCAGAGGTGGTCTCACCAAAACCCTGTACAATTATAACATGACCCCTTTATTCTTGTACTCCAATGCCCTTGCAATAAAGGCCAACATGCCATTTGTCTTCCTAATTGCTTGCAACCTGTGATGTACTTCTGAAGCGTAGTTATTGCTGTGATGTAGGAAAAGCAATAGTCAAGTTTTGCACAGCAAAGTTCTGCAAACAGCAATGAGATCAACGATCAGATAATCTGTATTAGTGATGCTAAGCGAGGGATATGTATTGGCCAGAACATCACAGAGAACTTCCCTGCTCTGCTTGGAATAACACCATGGAATCTTTTACATCCATCTGAGAGGCAAACAGGGCCATGGGTTAACATCATCGGCAAGACAGAACTGCTGACAGCAGAGCACTTGTTTGGTACTGCACCAAATATCAACCTAAATTAAGTGCTGAAAACCGTGGATTAGGACTCGAAGCCACAACATTCTGACTCCAAGGTGAGCATGCTATCACTGAACCACAGCTGACACATAAAATGAACAAAGTTTAAAAAAAAACAATGACTTGAAGTACCACATATTAATTTTAACCTAACTTGACTGGTGGGATGGGATGAAATCTGCCATTTATTTTACACCTTGTCCAATTTCAGCTTTCATTGATATCAATTGAAAGCAAAATCAGGAAGGCTTAAAAACTGATCTCATCAGTTTTCTGCTGGGAGCGTTAGGTTAAAACAAACCCTTTAGTGTTCCAAAATCTCATTACAATTTGCTTGACATGTTTTGGGATGTTTTCATTAGTCTAATTGCCGCTAGGCCAGGGATTGCTGCCTAGTCGCCTAGTTGTTGTAGGTACATATCTAAGGATCCTTTCTTTGTTTATGGGACGTGGGTGTCGCTGGCAAGGCCAGCATTTATTGCCCATCCCTAATTGCCCTTGAACTGAGGGGCTTGCTAAGGACCATTTCAAAGGGCAGTTAAGAGTCAACCACATTGCTGTGGGTCTGGAGTCACAAGTAGGCCAGACTAGGTAAGGATGGCAGATTTCTTTTCCTAAAGGATATTAAAGGGCAATTACAAGAATTGATGATAGCTGCCATGGTCACTATTGCTGAAACCAGATTTGTATTCCAGATTTACTAATTGAATTTAAAATTCCACCAGCTACTATAGCGGGATTTGAACTCATGGGCAGGATTTTTAGGTTGGCGTGCGGGCGCGACCGACGGGCCTGGAAGCAGCCAGGGAATGGACCCCTGCCCTCGATCGGACCCCCGCCCACGATTACATGCTGGCTGGCCAACCAACAGCCAGCCAACGTCAAGCGCGCGCTGAAATGCTCAGCACTGCCGGGGTGGGAACAGGAAGAGGGCGGGCACAGACGAGCTACTGAATGAAAGCTCCCCGAAGGCAGAGAGTTACCCCGGGGAGCTGAAGACTTCAAAGCAATTAAATAAAGATTTATAAAATCCGGAAATAATGTCCACGCTTCGAAATCAGTCACCTGAACGTATACATGATGAAAATCCCGCCCATACATTTTTTTAAACATTGAATAACGCCCTTCATCAAAAATGCAAAGTCCGCCTGGCAGATTCGCCTGTCTGCCAACCGTAAGGTTGGACGGACCAAGAAAAATCGGGGACAATTGGAGCCTTAACAACTTTAATTGTCTTCTTAATTGTTGGCAGGCGTGCCGAAATATCGCGCGAGCGCGGGGTGACGGGATAATCATGCACGATTTTGCGTCTGATTGGGTCAGGCCCATGTCCACATGCTGACCTAAAAGTTCTGCCCCATGTTACCAAAGCATTAGCCTGGGCCTCTAGATTACTGGTCCAGTGACATTACCACTACACCAGTGTATCCCCTAAGGATACTTTAAGAGGGCAAACTTAGCTTTTGCTGTGTTTACCTCCACGTTGGAATAGATTGGCAACACTCTGTTCAGGCTCCCAATGTGATGATTGCTAATCTCGAGGATGGTTCCTAGAGAACCATCTTCCGCCAATATCTTCAGGAAACTGGCCATCAGTGATTTGCCCTCTGCTTGATGCTGGGAATTCCCATTAAACTTTTCTACAATGAATTTCATGTCCAAAGTGGTAGATTTCTTGCCACAGAGGTTGCTAGAGAGCATAGCTTTCTTCAAGGTCAGTGGTAAGTGTTCTGGCTTCACTGCTGACCCTAAAATCAATGCCCATGTCTTTTTTTAAATCTAGCCTAGACTTTTTAGGATAAAAATTTCCTCACTCCTGTTCTTGTGTATAATGAGTTTTAGAAGCCTCAATCCAGTCCCTTGTGGATCTATGGTCAGTCGTAAATTTGCGATGTCACTTAAGGATCGCTGGAGCGAGAAATGGAAAACCGCACCCAAGTGTAGTAGACTGTCATCATTTGAGATTGGGGCTAAAAACGTGATTATATTTGAGTTGAAGGAGATTTTCCCTATATTTGAATGTGCTGCATATAAGCTGGAAATGCTTGATTCTGGTGCTGAGGTGCAGAAGTGCAAAAAGCGTTCAGTTTCCCAAAATGACATCTTCACCTTGATAGACACAAAATACGAAAGTAGTGAAATCCCTCTCAATGATAAAAAGGAGATTCCATGTCATCCTCCATAATTTATGGCCCACTAATAAATTCCATTCTCAGAAATTGCACATTTGAATGTAGCAGACTGCTGTGATTTCATTATCATGCTTGTGATTTTTGATTAAGACAACAGTTTAGTCTCTCACGAAAGAAATAAAAGAACGAAACATGCATTTATATTGCATAATTTTTGTGTTTGCAATTATCCCAATGTGCTTCACTGCCAATAAATTATTTTAAAATTCTCTTGCAGGCAAATGCAGCAACCAATTTGTTCACAGCAAGATGTCACAGACAGCAATGAAATAAATGAACAGTTAGTCTGTCTTGAGGGCATTGGTTTGGGGATAGAGGCTGACCCGGATGCATGGCCTGTTCTCTGTTCTTCTTTGGGAAAGTGTCACAGAATTTGTTGCGCCCTCCTGAACAGGCAGGTCGGGCCTAAGTTTAAGGTATCAGTGAGATAACAACACCGCTGACAATGTGGCACTTCCTCTGCACAGCCCTGACATCAACCTAGATTATAAGCCCGAAGTCTTGGAATAGGGCAATGAATCCACCACCCTCTAGCTCACAAGTGGAAGTGCTATCATTGACCAAAATTGCATTGCTATAGCCTGTATATATGACACCCTTCCAATGTTACATTGCAGGAAACATTGGAGTTGATTTTAACAAAACTTGACAGGAAAGAAACCTAGGGGCAGAAATCCCTCCCCCCCACTGCCGTTGGGGGGGTTGTGCAGGAGCAGGCAGGGGTGGGGACGAACCCAACTGGCGCCTCCATATGGGGCCGCGCTGCCATTTTACGTGAGCGGGCCAATTAAGGCCCGCCTAGCGTGACGCACGCCCGGAAGCGCTGAGCACTCCCTCTACGGGGAGGGGGGGGAGGGGGGGGGGGTGGATTCCCTGAGTCGGGGCCTGCGTTCATTTGCCCCCGCTCGCCGACCTGAAAATTCTTCCCTATGGGGTTAGGTGGAACACAGGTTTTACACCCAGCCCAACATTATTATCCACTGACTTCATTTTAGAACCGGAGTTGCACCCAAGCTTGTCAGATTCCCACTTGCTTATATCTGTTGCAATATAGCTCGGAGGAAAGTTGCTCCATGTATGAGACTGACCAACTGCGAGACTTTGTTCCTTTAAGCACCGCTCATTAATTAAAACTGTTTGTTGATTTTCTGTCTTCATTGAGTAGAGTACCTGCAGCTCGAATGTCTTATCATTTACACATTGCGTTGTTACCACACCAGCGATGGGCGACCTAGGCTAGTGAATGGGCCTCATGAGTGACTCTCCTTCATCTCAGTGGGCCTAAAATCAGGCATGTGCACTAGCCATGACCCCATGAATAAGGTTAACTACTTTAATACATGATGAATATTTCATAATGAGTTATAGAAAATGCTTAATCATCCATATATTAATAGGGCTGTCATCAACCTCAAATGGTAAAAACAAAAGAAACATTTACGCTTCCCTTACATCATTACTCAGTGCGACATCTGGTTGGATCTGTCCTCCATAAGCTTTCTTAGATTAGGATTCAGGGATGTGCAGACACTTCGCAATTCAGCACTGAGGTTTCCATTCGTTAGTTTGTTGTGCTTCTTGCATTTGATGTGTCCCATAGCAGATAAAGTCTGCTTGCATGTGTATATTGATCCAAAGATTGACATCAGTTTTGCAATGCAATGCCGGAGAACTGGACCGGGGACATTCAACCAAAGGTGTCCTACGCCCTCCCTCTTAAGCTGGTTAATTTCATCTTCATCCAGGGCATGAACATGAATTAATGCCTCATCAAAATTCTTTCTATCAACCCCGAGCCACATTTGCTCAGATCCAAATTCAAATGGATTTGAGAGCACCGAGAGGAAGGGCTTCAGATCGCTCAGAGAAGAAAAGCGGCTCTCCAAACGCTCTGCAAGTGTGGACAGCACTTGGATGTGAACAGGTGGATCATATTCATCTCCTTGATCAGAGTGTTTCCCAGCATTTTTTTCAAATTTGGGAAGTGACTGTAGCCACATGAAGGTAACTGAGTGAACATTAACTGCAGGTGTAGCATGAATTTTCTGACATTAGCAACTAGTGTGGGCAAGAGGTGGTTTCTCCCCCACAACGACTCATTCAACCTGTTCAAGTGACCAGTGATGTCGGCGAGAAAAGCCACACCCAAAATCCAGTTTTCAACTTCTAACTCTGGGTGTATTTGAGATCTCTGAGCAAGAAACTGCTTGATTTCTGGTACAGGTGCCAGGAAGAGGTCCAATACTTTACCACAGCTTAGCCAGCGTACTTCAGTGGGCATGACAAAGTCTCCATATTTTGTTTCAATTTACTCCACAAGTTCCACAAACTGATGGTGATGCAGGGGACGAGCGCGTATGAAGTTAACAACCTGTACCATTTTGTCCATTACAGCTTTCAGTCTGTCTCCCTTGTCAAGTTTAACGCAGAGGACCTCTTGGTGTATTATGCAATGCACACCACATATGTCAGGTACACAAACTCCCAACAAAGCTACAAGTCCATGGTGTGTCCCTGTCATGGAGGGGCACCCATCTGTTGTAACTGCTACAGTTTTTTCCAAAGGTAACTTGTGCTCTTTGAAACCATCAGTAAATGCCTCGAAAAATACTGAGCCCTGTGCTCACCCGTGTATTCCCAAAACTCTTCTGTCACATTCAGATCACTTCAACACGATGAACCCATTTGCAGAGCTGAGAAATGTCATTAATATCTTTGCATTCATCCTGTGTTAAACTGACAGCCTCACTTGAACATACAGTTCTGAAAACTACCAGATCGGCAGCTATATCTTGTACTCTGCGATTCACAGTACACCTGCTGAATTGCAGACATTTAACACGGTTGATCATTTCCTTTTGGTTTTTAAACCCATCAAATAAAACATCCACGGGTTTGTTGATGCGTTGTTTCACTAATTCACCATTTTTTGCAGGTAACCAAGCGGTACGAAAGCTAGTCAAAGTCACTGCATCACTCTCATTTAATGCTCATCTAAATACCTGCTTCTCTGTTTCCACAGCTTCCTTCAGATTTGGGAGCTGTCGAGCAAGTTGGGCAGAACCTACCAGAAATTTTGCTACATGAGAGGATTGGGGTGCTTCATAATATCTCTTAACAGTGTATTTTTTTGGAACTGATATCAACTCGTTGCAAAGTAAGCAAAATGGCCTCCCTCTCTGTTCGATAACAAAATAACCCAGCTCCCAACACTCTTTTTCCACCCTGCACTCGTATCCGATTTTCCTCTTTTTGGGTACTACTTCTTCCTCTGTACTTTTTGATTTTGCACTTGATTCTCCTTCTCTATCAAACCATTTCACCACAAAGTGATCCATTGCTGATTGAACCGTAGCAGCCCTTTGATTGGACGCACGGCTCTCACAGTCAATGTTGTGTGCAATCAGCCCGCACCTCACTTCACGTACCCTTGCTTTGCGTGTGTACCACTTAATACCAGTAGGAAAAAAAATAAGCGGATGGAAACCAGCGGAATTTGGCAACCCCACATGTGGGCAACAGTCAACAAAATGCCTCGCAGGCCACATGGAGAACCCTGAGTGCATGCGGCCTGCAGGTTGCCCACCACTGTACCACAAAGAACACTTATTCCCTAACAGTCAGTGGATGCTCTGGCAGTTTCAGGCCAAGAGCATAAAAAAAACACACTTTCAAATTTGCATTTAAGCAGAATCATTCAATCCTGTTGTTTTTTCTGAATGGACAAACACCCGGATTCTGTAGAAACAAACCTGCAAAACACTCAGTTTATAGGCTCAATCGCAGGGCATTGCACTGACTACTATGTGGCTTAGTGTAAAGAAATCAAACAATGAATTTATAGCCAACCTGACCAAACATTTCACTTGGAAGATAAACAATTGACCTAGGTCATAGAACTGGGATGCTTGCAAAATATTTTGCATGAGGTCAAACCCATTAACCATCAGTGAGTTCCAACATGAAACAGTTTTATTCAACTTTTCTGGGCATAGATGCTTACTGACTGGTTTATTTCTAGCATTTTATTTCAGATATCCAGAAATTGTTCCTTCATCCAACTGTGGTTTGCCTCAACAGCTAGATTGTAAAAGCATGTTTACAAAGGACAGAAAAAAAGTCTTAATGATGGATGTTGTCATTTTGAATTGGGAGATGGAGAAGGGCATTTCAGTTGCAATGGCATGTGTCACATTGAAAGCGTTTTCTTTCCATTGAGAATCATGGTGAGTATGATACTACCAAGACTGAAAGAAAGAATAAAAACAAAACTTCCATGGGTTGTGGGCATCACTGGCAAGGCCAGCCCATCCCTAAGTGTTACAATCGAGCAGCTTGCTAGGCCATTTCAGAGGGCATTTAAGGGTCAACCACATTGCTGTGCATCTGGAGTCACATGTAGGCCGGGCTAGGTAAGGTTGGCAGATGTCCTTTCCTAAAGGGAATTTGTGAACTTGATGGGTTTTTAAACAACAAAAAGTGCTAGTGGGGGCTAGGGATCTAATTTGGTAAGATGTGATAAACCAAAGAGTAGAGACAAGGCAAGAGAGAAAGGTATTAATATGGGAAATGATAAACAGACTGTGACAGGAAAGGACAGAGAGTACAATTCTAAGAGTAAATCAGCAGATAAGGCTAGACACGGCAAATAGGACAAAACTAAGGGCTCTGTATCTAAATGCACATAGCATTTGAAACAAAACAGATGAACTGATAGCACAAATAGAAATAAATAAGTATGATCTGATAGTCTTACAAAGACATGGCTACAGGATGACATAGATTGGGACATGAATGTTGAAGAGTATGTGACATTTAGGAAGGACAGGAAGTTAGGAAAAAGTGAAGGGTGGCTCTGTTAATTAATGATGGTATTGGCACAGTAGAAAGGGATGATGTAAGTTCAGGAAACCAGGGTGTAGAAGCAGTTTGGGTTGAGATGAGGAATGATAACGGCAAGAATTCACTTGTGGGAGTGGTGTACATCCATCGTTGGGAAAATGTTAGAGTGTATTATAAAGGATGTAATAGCACAGCATTTAGAAAAATTCAAGGCAATCAGGCAGAATCAACATGGTTTTGTATAAGGGAAATCATGTTTAACCAAGTTATTGCCATTTTTGAAGGAGTCACATGTGCTGCGGATAAAGGGGAACCGGTGGATGTGCTGTACTTAGGTTTCCAGGAGGCATTTGATAAAGTGCCACATCAAAGGTTATTGCAGAAAATAAAAACTCATGGGGCTGAATTCTCCCCCCGTTGGAGGGGAAGTTGAATGGCAGGCGCTCACAGGCGCACTTCCGATCGGCGCCCCCGATTGGGGGCGCGGTGCCATTTTGCGTGGGCAGGCCAATTAAGGCCCGCCCAGCATGACGTCCGCACAGAAGCACTGTGCACTCCCTGTGGGGGCGGGGGGTGGAATCCCAAAATCGAGAGTGCGCTCTTTTGCGCATGCACACGAAAGAGTGCACTCATCTCCCTGAGGCTAAGTGCTGCCTCAGGGAGATTGGCTGTAAATGTCAAAAAGATAAAATAGAAAAATAAACTTTCTCTAACATGTCCCCTCATGTGATAATGTCACATGAGTTGGGACATGTCCATAATTTTCACAAAAACTTTATTAAAATTTTTAAAAAGCTACTTGAAACCTCATCCCGCCTGTGAATGAGGTTTCACGCTTTTTCCAATTCACGCCGGGGCTCCTGGCCTGCCCACCAACCTTAAGGTTGGACGGATAGGTCCTTTAATTACTTAATAGCATCGTCAATGGCCTCAGTTGGCCATTGACAGGCCGGCAGGTGCACAGCTGATTTTGCTGCGCCCCCGCCTTCCTGAAAATTTAAATTGGGCGCGGTGACATTGGGAGTTCTCCCCGACATCACCGCGCATCATTTTACGTGTCGGCGAGCGGGCCCCGCCCCTACTCGCCAATGCATAAAACCCTGCCCATGGTGTTGGGGGTAATATATTGGCATGGACAGAAGATTGGCTAGCTAACAAGCAGCAGAGAGTTGGCATAAATGGGTCTTTTTCTGGTTGGCAGGATGTGACGAGTGGTGTGCCACAGGGATCAGTCCTGGGGCCTCAACCTTTTAACAATTTAAATAAATGACTTGGATGAAGGGACCGAAGGAATGGTGGCCAAATTTGCTGACAACACAAAGATATGTAGGAAAGTAAATTGTGCAGGTAAGGAGGTTACAAAGTGACATAGACAGATTAAGTGATATCTGGCAAATGGAGTATAATGTGGGCAAATGTGAAATCATTCATTTTGGCAGGAAGAATAAAAAGAATCTTGTCTAAGAGAGACTGCAGAGCTCTGAGATTCAGAGGGATCTGGGTGTCCTAGTGCATGAATCACAAAAGGTTAGTGTGCAGGTACAACAGGTAATTGGAAAAACTAATAGAATGTTATCATTTATTGTGAGGGGAATTGTTTATAAAAGTAGGGAAGTTATGCTTCAGTGTACAGGGCATTGGTGAGACCACATCTGGAACCAGTACTGGTCTCCTTATTTAAAGAAAGATGTGAATACGTTAGAAGCAGTTCAGAGAAAGTTTACTAGACTAATATTAGGAATGGGTGGGTTGTCTTATGAGGAAAGGCTGGACAGGTTAGGCTTGTATCCACTGGAATTTAGAAGAGTAAGAGGCGACTTAATTGATACCTTTAAGATCCTAAGGGGTCTTGACGGGGTGGATGTGGAGAGGATGTTTCCTCTTGTGGGGGAATTTAGAACGAGGGGTCACTTTTTAAAAATAATGGATCGTTCATTTAAGTCAGAGAGGGGAAATTTTTTCTCAGAGGGTTGAGAGCCTGTGGAACTCTTTTCCTCAAAAGGCGGTGGAAGCAGAGCCTTTGAATATTTTTAAGGCAGAGCTAAATAGATTTGTGATTAGCAAGGGGGTGAAAGGTTATCAGGGGTAGGCAGGAACGTGGGGTTGAGGTTGCGTTCAGATCAGCCATGATCTTATTGAATGGCAGTGCAGGCTTGAGTGACCTACTCCTAATTCACTTGTCATCATTACTGAGGCTAGTTTATAAATCCAGAATTATTAATTAATTGAATCCAAATTCCATTAGCTGCCATGGTGGGATTTGAACCCTTGTCCACAGAGCATTAGCCTGCATCCTTTGCACTACTAGTCCAGTGACATTACCACTGTGCCACCATTGCCCCATAAAATGAGTAAATTGTGAATTAGGTGCCAAGTGTTCTTTTTAAAAACCTGTAGCTTGTAGGATGGATGGAGGATTGAAGGAGCTCCACAGTTTTAAAGTGCTGGGAAAGAATGACAGTGAATTGACAAATAGGGCAAACACTTTCTTGCAACTTAATGAGAGAAGAGGATAGCAATATTCCTTTAAGTACTGTCTAAATCATAAGTATCACTCATTTTAAAGTAATGTTTTCATTCATAGTATTAGTGACCACTTATATTGTATATAGAGTAGATGCAGACCTGCAACATAAAAGCACACCTTCCTCTGATCGATTTATTTCCCACACACTAACACTCCTGTCCTTCAGAGATTTTTTTTTTCTTTATTCTTTCATGGGATGTGGGCACCACTGGCAAGGCCAGCATTTGTGCCCATCCCTAAATGCCCTTGAAATGAGTGGCTTGGTGGGCCATTTCAGCAGGCAGTTAAGAGTCAACTACATTGCCGTGGGTCACGGGAGGCCAGACCAGGTAAGGATGGCAGATTTCCTCCCCTAAAGGACCTTAATGAACCAAGTGAGTGTTTACAACAATCAATGATTGTTTCATTGTCACCATTACTGAGACTAGTTTTATATTCCAGATTTATTAATTAAATTTAAATTCTACCAGCTGCCATAGTGGGATTTGAACCCATATGTTCCCAGGGCATTAGCCTGGGCCTCTGGATTACTAGTTCAGTGCTGTTACAATTATGCCACTATTTTAAAATATATGGAGATATATTTTAAGCTTCCTTTGACAAGACTAGCTAAATAATGCAGGACATGATTCCGGCCTTTTGTGCAGGGGGCAGTGACAGGTCACAAAATGCTAATCTGTCCCTCAGGTCGTTGGCATTGCAAGGTATGATCTCTCCTTCCCCTGACTTGGCATCGTTTACTTCTTAGTCCTGCTGGACATAGCGAATCCACCCTGTGAGGTTTGGGCTTTCACCCTCCAGCTGCCGTGTTAAAGCTGCTTTGTTATCACAAATTGCTGTTGTAGTAAAGCCCCTGAGAAATACATTTTCGCAAAAGCATTCACATTGTTATCAGCCAATCTTTAGTTGTAATTTCAAAGTACTTTTCGCCATCCACACAAAGATGAGCTGAAGTGGAGTGTGTGTTAAACGACTGGAGAAAGATCAGTGTGTTATCTCTTGTTGGAGATAGATATTAACTAGCCTGTGCTACTGGTGTTACATGGCTCTAGCCAGAGGCTATTTTCTATTCTAATTTTGTATTATCATCCCACCTCATTAGTGTCTGGTAATCTGAATTAGGTCATTTCCTTCTTTTACGCCCCCCACCCCATGTCGTGGCATATTTACAGCTGTTTGATGTGTTAAATCTATCATCAGAAACAATTTACATTTTGCAACACATCCCCGCATTAGAATTTCTGCTCCCCAATGTAATTGATTGATTAGCAGAATAAAAACAGCTTTACAAATCAATTTTAGTACTCGATAGTTAAATTATTTAATCTTGACCCCACCACCGAACATCAAGCCATTGTTCCCAGGACTGTCACTGACCTCATCTCCTCTGCAGATCTTTCCTCCACAGCCTCCAACTTCATAATCCCCTAACGCCGCACAATCCACTTCTATCTCCTTCCCAAGATCCACAAAAGGGTCTGTCCTGGTAGACCCATCATTTCGGCCTGTTCCTGCCCCACTGAATGCATTTCTTCCTATCTTGATGCTATTTCCTCTCCTCTTGTCCAGTTTCTTCCCACCTACATTTGTGATTCCTCTGATGCCCTACGTTATTTTCATATTTCCAGTTTTCTGGCCCTAAGCACCTTCTCTTCAGCATGGACATCCAATCCCTCTACACCTCCGTCCCCCACCAGGACAGTCTGAGGGCTCCCTGCTTCTTCTTGAACAGAGGCCTGAACAACTCCATCCACCACCACCCTCCTCCGCCTGGCTGAACTTGTTCTCTCATTGAATAATTCCTCCCTCAACTTGTCCCAGTTCCCCCAAATAAAGGTGTGGCTATGGATACCCGCATGAGCCCCAGTTATGCCTGTCCATTTGTGGGGTATGTGGAACATTTTCTTGTTCCAGTCCTACACAGGCCCCCTCCCACAAACTCTTCATCCAGTACATCAATGATTCTATCGGTGCCGCCTCATTCTCTCATCTGGACCTGAAAGAATTTATAATTTTGCTTCCAATTTCCAACCCTCTCTCACCTTCAGAGGGTCCATCTCTGACACTTCCCTTCCCTTCCTTGACCTCTCCGTCTCTATTTCTGCTGATAGATTTTCTACTAATATTCATTACATGCCCACCGACTACCACAGCTACCGCAACTACAGCTCCTCACACCTTGCTCTTGTAAGAACTCCATCCCCCATTCTCCCAGTTCCTCTGTCTCCATCGCATCTGTCACAATGATGCTACTTTCCACAATGGTGCTTCAGGCATGTCTTCCTTTTTCCTTAACTGAGAGATCCCCCCAACTTGACAGGGCCCTCAGCTGTGTCCGACCCATTTCCTGCCCTCGCCCATTCCCATCCCTCCCAGAACCATGATAGGGCTCCCATTGTCCTCACTTTTCATCTCACCAGCCTCCACATTCAAAGGACCATCTTCTGCCATTTCGGCCAACTCCAGCATCTTGACACCACCAAACATATCTTCCCCTCCGCTCCCCTGTCAGAATTCCATAGGGACCGTTCCCTCCGGGACATTCCTCTATCACCCATAACACCTCATCCCCTTCTCATGGCATGTACCCATGCAATCGCAGGAGGTGTAACACCTGCCCCTTTACCTCCTCTCTTTTCACTATCTGAGGCCCCAAACACCCCTTGCAGGTGAAGCAGCGATTCACTTGCGCTTCTTTCAATTAGGTCTACTGTACTTGCTGCTTACAATGCGGTCTCCTCTACACTGGGGAGTCTAAACGCAGACTGGGTGACTGTTTTGCAGAACACCTTGGTTCAGTCCGCAAGCGTGGCACCGATCATCCTCTCGCTTACCATTTCAATTCACCATCTTGCTCTCATGCTCACATTTCTGTCCTTGGCCTGCTACAATGTTTCACTGAAGCCCAACGCAAATTGGAGGAACAGCACCTCATCTTCAAATTAGGCACTTTACAGCCTTCCGGACTTAACATTCAGTTCGACAACTTCAGGCCATGAACTCTGTCCTCCATGTATATTATATGAAATTTTATTTTTAACCCGCTCCCCCGACAAGGGCCAGTCTGTAACTTGTTCTCGTGTTTTGCTTTCAGAGCAGGGCTGGCCCTTGTTCTGCTACTAACGCCTTCTGCTGACTGAACTTTATGCCACTATCAACACCAGCCTTACTTCTTTAATACTACCATCCCCACTCCCTTTGTCTTGTGTCCATGAAAATCTTTGTCGAATATCTCCTGAGCTCCTACCTATCCCTGACCTTCTACCTTGCTCCACCTGCTCCGCCCCTCTCAACAGTATTAAACCCATCACGTTCCTACTTTTCTTTAGATCTGAAGAAGAGTCATGTGGTCTCCAAACGTTAACTCTGTTTCTCTCTCCACAGAAGCTGCCAGACCTGCTGAGCTCTTCTAGCATTTTCAGTGTTTATTTCAGATTTCCAGCAAACGCAGTAATTTGCTTGTGTTTTATGTCTTTAATTTTACTCAGCCCAGCCTAATACTCATTGATGATTTTGGTAAACATTCTTTTTTTAAAAAAATCCCCCGCTGTCTCTGTTCCCTAAATTAGTTCATCCGTGTCTGGGCCCTACCACAGCAGAGTTCCTGACCCAGTGACGATGGCGCAAGTCCAAATGATTTGGCTGATTTCAAGCAAGACGCTGGAGTTCTGGTGCAAATGGTGAGTCTCTTTATTCAGGGATTTTAGTTTCAGGTAGCTGAGATTGTCAACTCCCAATGCGGTGAATCTGAAGTGAGAATCCAATGTGGTAATCGATTTTCTCCACTCCTTTTATGTTTTTGGAACGAGCACTCTTAATTACATTATAGGCCAGAAGCAGCTGGCAAAAGAACAACAGGCAGAATTTAGCCCTCGATGGACGGGTGGGCAGCCGAACTCCGCTGCCGAAACGGGCCCAGCCGCCATTTTGAGTGGGCGGGCCAATTAAGGCCTGCCCAGCGGCCTGCCCGACAGGAAGCGCTTCCTGTGCGGGGGGGGGGGAGGGATTCCCCATCTGTCAAAGTGCGCTCTTTCACGCATGCGCACATCTCCCTGAGACTAAGTGCTGTCTCAGAGAGAACGCTGACAGTTTGATAAACTTAAAAAATAGAAAAATAAAAAAATTATTAACATGTCCCCCTCATGTGGCAATGTCACACGAGATGGGACACGTTAATAAATATGACTAAAACTTTATTAAAATTTTAAAAAACAGACATGAAACCTCATCCCGCCGGTGGATGAGGTTTCATGTTTTTTCAGAAGCCCGCTGGGGCTCCTGGCCGACCAGCCAGCCTTAAGGTTGGACAGGCAGCTCCTTTAACTGTCTTAATGATCCTGTCAATAGCCTCAATTACCTTTCTAAATTCCAGAGGAAACAAACCCAGCCTGTCCAACCTTTCCTCAGAAGACAGCCCGCTCATTCCAGGTATCAATCTAGTAAACCTCCTCTGAACTGCCTCCAATGCATTTACATCCTTCCTTAAATAAAGAGACCAAAACTGCACACTGTAGTCAAGATTTGGTCCCACCAAAGCCTTACATAACTGAAGCATAACTTCCTTACTTTTATGTACAATTCCTCTCGTAATAAAGGATAGCGTTCCATTAGCCTTCTTAATTACTTGGTCCGTATTTCAGAACACTGAAGTTTAATTTTTTCTATTTGTTCATGTAATGTGGGCATTGCTGGCAAGGCCAACATTTGTTACCCATCCCCAATTGCCCTTGGTAAGGGAATGACTACCAGCCCTAACTTTCTGCAGTGAGTTTAATTTGATTTAATGCAGAATTCCCCCAATTTCTGGAAACTCACTGGGAGGTTGAAAGCAAGCTCCCATTTCTGTGAGACCAATGGTGGAACAGTGCAAATTGTCCAGCAATTTTGATGGGATGATATCATCAATAACATATGTTAGTTGCATGTAGTTTTTTGTGTCCATCCTATTTATCTGTCCAAAATCTTACAAAGCAGCATTCTAACTAGACTAATGTGGGCTCTGATTGGTTCATTGTTACTACTGTTTGTGATTGATATCGAGATGATTTAACATGGTGTTATTTCCTATTGGTTCAGTAACAAAATCCAATCGTCCTGTAGCAAAAGAAATTTCAATGATACAGCAGCCATAAGAATTCGTGGCATCCAGTGCAACTGAAGTTAATGACGTATATAGTGTTTCTCAGGTTCATTTTATTACTATATATAAGTTGTCGCTTAGTAGTACAGAGCTTGAGTATTGCTGAAAAGAAAGACATGTTGCTGCAGCTTTTCATCTTTCACTCACCAGGACAAATGCAAAAATACCAAATTTCATTTAATTGTTGTGATTGTTTGAAATTTAGGATTCGTGCATTTGTCCTGATGAGTGCAAGATGAAAAGCTTTGGCAATATGCCTTTCTTTTCAGCAATATATGTAAAATAATAAATCAAACAAAATGGATCCATTTACTTTTCAAATAACTGCTGACGTTTCAACTTGCAGTGTGGTCGCATCCTGTTTACCAATGTTCCCTACCCTTTCATCTCTTCATACCTTTTCTCAGTGCCTGGCTTGGTGCTACTGAATTCCACTAGTTCTTGCTCTCTTCCTGCTCCCCAACGCTGACTCATTGGGCGGAGTTTTACAGCCCCTTCACAGTGGGGGGGCGGGGCCAGGAAATGCGGCGAACCGTTCAAAACCCCATTGACTTCGGCTGGACCAGATGGTGGGAGGGGCCCTAAAATGGCATCCATTTTGTGCAGCCTCTCAGCCTCCTTGACTGGCGCACCCCCCACCTGTGAGCAATTCGCAGGAAATGTATAGTATCAAATAATGAGTGGTGTTACTCCCGTTGCTATTTCTTTCTATTTCAATCACTTGCACCCACATACCTTTCAGAAATTCAGTGACTCAGTGAAGGAATTATAGGAGTCTTATCTTCAAGGACAAAAATCTAGGCAAAATCCCGTTATTGATGTGGATGGTTGCTGAATCACTGATAGAACAACATGTCACTTTTGTCATAATCGCATTGTGCAGGTGCAATGATGATGCATTTTATTATTTACACCATTACATTGCACGGTTATAAACCAAAAAAAACTTTGTCCCATACTTTTTCATCAAGACGGTCCCTTTAAAGATCAAATTTCAGTCACCTGATGCTAAAAACCCCAGATCCAGTGTCAATGAAAAGACTCTTCGTATCATGTGAATAGGTTGCATGACAAAAATTCAATGGCCAGAGCGACAGAGCTGAATAATAGTCCGATTAGGAATTTTACGAGCAGAAACAGATGAAGCATATTCTAATGAGCAAATTCAACCAGGAAAACTGAATAGATTTCAATGAATACTATTTGGATTCTTAAATCATTTCAAGGCTTGTCCAGCAAGCCTTCATCACCGTATGTTGAAAAACAAATAGGTTTGTGTGCAAGGGTCTACCTCTAGCAATAATGCATACAATTTCATTGCTGGCCTGAACTGCTATTTGATCAAAATTGCCTTTGTTGGATAAGCCACACCAGTTTCATACAAACATACAAATTAGGAGTGGGAGTAGGCCATTAGGCCCCTCGAGCCTGCCCTGCCATTCAATAAGATCATGGCTGATCTGATTGTGGCCTCAACTCCATATTCCACCTACTCCCGATGACCTTTGACTCTCTTGTTAGTCAAGATTCTATCTACCGCTGCCGTAAAATATTCAATGACCCTGCCTCCACTGCCCTCTGGGAAAGAGTGTTCCAAAGATTCGCAACCCTCTGAGAGAAAAAATTTCTTCTCATCCCCAACCCGAATGGGAGACCCCTTATTTTTAAAGTGTGTCCCCTAGTTCTAGTCTCTCCCGCTAGGGGAAACATCCTTTCAGTATCCACCCTGTCAAGTCCCCTCAGGAACTTATATGTTTCAAGGCTGGATACTAAAGAGACCATTACCACTACTCCAAAGTAGGAGAAAGACAAAAAGCACAAGATTTGTTCCATCCCCGCAGAACAGGTTTATTAGAAACTCACATACCGGTGCTGCCTTACTTACCCCCTTCCCCAATATTTTCCCATTTCTGACAGATCCTGCAAATCCACCAGTGAGCCAAATCCACTGTCAGGTATGCCAAAGGTCAGGTTTCCTCTCCAAAGTGCTGCTAAACCCCTTACTGCGGACAATCCGCAGCTTCTCCCTCCCACTCACAACTGCTGCCAAACTCTAGTGGATCGCCAGTCTTCAGAATTATCCTGGTATTGCCAATCTCCAGAACTGCCCCAGTGCTGTCAAACACACTTGGTTTATACCGTTCACGTGACTATAAATATTTATGAACTTAATTCCCAAAACTCCAACTAAAAAGTCTTAGGAAAAAAAAACAGAATTAGACTCATTGGGCAGAATTTTGCTCTCGTTGGGCAGGTGCGCCGTGCGGGCCTGGGGACAGTCGCGAAGCCAACTGCCGCCCGCGATCAGGCCCCGACATGGATTTCACGCTGGCCGGGAGAAGCCCGAGCGTGGAAGTGCGCACAGGTGCGTGTGCAGTAAAAGCCCCCTGAGGCACAGAGCTGCCTCAGGGAGCTGAAGATTTTTAACAATAAAAATAAAAACATTAAAATTAATGACAACATGTCGCCTCACCTGACTCTGTCACACGAGCAGGGACATATTAAATAGGCCGGTCGAAACCTCATCCCGGGTTTCGCCAAAAAGGCATAGGACGCTTGGCCTTTTCCCCTGCCCGCCAACTGAATGGTTGGACAGGGCGGCGAAAAACTCGAGTCGATTAACTGATCCAGGGCTTTAATAGACCGCTTAATTGTTGGCGGGTGCACCGCCCATTCCCGTGCACGCCCACCAACCGAAATATCGCGTGAATGTGCGATGACTTTGGGACGCTCGCCCGATGTCATCGCGCATCATTTTAACGCTCTTTCAGGTCGGGTCTGCGCCCGCCGACAAGAGAAACATTCTGCCCGTTATGCCGCTGTAAATCAGAGTCTGTGTAAATACGTTGGGCTGGATTTTCCCTTGGGGGGTGGAAAGCAGAGGCTGGATCTGTTTTTGTGTCCCAAACCTACCCCAGGGGGAAACAGTCAATCATTGGGATTTTTTACAGGGGCACCCCCTTAATTGGCATAAAAACAGGTTCTCCGTCCAATTAAGGACAGTGGGCAGGCTCCCCATGCTGGAGGACCAATCAGAAGCTTTCCAGCTTGAGAGGTGCTGCATGCTGTAATGGAAGGTAAGTAAGGGAGAGGTGGCTTCAACATAGAAGTGCTCTCTCCCCAGCTTCTTCAAACCTACGGATTCAGCAGTCCTTAAGACACCACTGTAAGCAGGTGGGGATAGGGGGTGTGCTGGGGGAGGAATCTGCAGGGTCGCCTGTGGTTACTTCTGTACCCAGGCCAGCAGGGAGGGGTCTCCGGCCTGCCACTGAGTTCTCGCCTCCAGGCACCTAAAGTGTCCCCCACCGGCGCTGAACCTGGAGGTCAACTGGAAAGTTCCAGTCAGCCTCCTTTAATTGGCTTTAATTAGGCCCTTAATGAGCCAGATCAGCTATCCACTGGGTCCGTGCAGATAACCCTGTCATCCCCAATCCCTCCTCCACAAAAATGGCCTGGAAATGGGATAGACCTGGGGAACCGGTATGTTGGTCGCTGGGCTTTATTTTTGGCCCAGCTCACCTCTGACCCTGGGGGCTGAATATCCAGCCCATTGTGTGTTCAGATTTATCATTACCAAATTGCATGTCCTCCAGATCACTATGAGTAACCTGATGGATGACCTGTTAGCGATGTGCTCATACCATAACAATATAACAACTTCCCGTCCATCGCAATTCTCCGCCAGACTTTCAATGTAACAGCCCGCTTTCTGTATCACACTTCAAGGAAAGGTTTAATGAGACAAACTTTCCATGAGCACAAAATATTGGAACTAGGGTGGCTGCAGTCTCTATTAGAACACCGTGTGAACCAATGTTTACTTGAGAGTTGTTAGGCTTTATAGACTTCTTCACTTCACATAGTATAATAATCCTGATCTCATACACTGCCTTGGACCAGTAGGCCCGAATTGTCTGTTCCTGTGCTGTAATATTCTATCTAATTTTATGTAAAACAGAGAATGCTCCAACATCATGAACAGCACCGCTGAGGGATTGCTAGTAAATGAACCTGTAACACTGTAACAATAGCAGAAGAAGCACAACTATTTTTGTGCTGGTGTCTTGTGACCTGGAACCCAAAAAGTACAAGCGCTTCCCAATTTTCTCGGACAGCAATTAAATGTTCTTAGAATGTCCCATTTGTATCAATTACTGTTTGTACACTTAAAATGGTCATATGGGTCAGGTACGGTAGAATAAGATATTGTGCCTCATATGTGGAATGTACCCGTTTTAAATCAAGCAGCATATCATTCAAATTGCTGTGAGCAACTTGTAGGACACCAGCTATTTTTGTATCATTTGTTTCCCCCTCCTGTTAAGGGTACCCAAAGTTAGCAATGCATTCAAGACTAAAATGCCACCAACATTGCATGGCTTAGAACTGGTTTTGGTTATATTAATATTAACAAAGAAATAATCATTTATATTGACCCTGTCACATCCCACATTGCATTGCAGCTAATTATATGCTTTTGGAGTATGTCCACAACAACAGCGATATAAATGGCCAGCTGATTTGTTTAGTGACAATGGTTGAGGGATAATTGTTGGCCAGGACACCAGTGGAATTCCCCACACTCCTTCAAATAATGGCATCAGGTGTTTTACTTCACTCTGAGAAGATAAACAGAACCTCAATTTAACATTTCATCAGATAGACAACATCACTGACAATGTTGTAGGCCATTATGGTTGCACTGAGTGTCAGCACAAGTCTTGTATTGCGTCATGTTGTAAGGTATGTTTTAGCTCCTTATAGAGATTCCTGAAGAAGAAATAATAGACTTGTTAAAACATATGACAGACTCTGTCTGAACTCGCTTTATTTCCATATTTCTTAGTGAACTGCAAATAAATTGTCAAACTATTATGTGTCCTGTACTACAAACAATACTGTTTTGCCGAAGAAATTGAAACCCACAGGCAAAATGTATCTTTCTGTACTTGTTTTCTCGATTAGGAATCAGGCAAACTGAGGTTCCATTTCAACCCATTTGTTTCATCTGAGATTTTATTTAAAACCAATAAATAGCTATGGAGCTGAGCTTAAATTCCTAATGTCATCTGCTACATAAACAGTTAAAAAACAGATTCTGAAATGTAGGATGTTCCTTCAAACTGAATATAGCACTAGAGTGTGTCCATAACTCAAGCAATTTTCTGTGAAGTTCAGCATCGTGCAAGGATCTAAATGTCAGAACTTGCCAATATTGATATATCTAATTGATGCAGATGGCGCAAGCCATTATCTGCACTGCTACTGATGTCCCGGATTAGCCACTTCTTGCTGCATGTCGTCAAATTATTTTTCCGGGAAATTTTGGATTAAGCTCAGGGTATGAAATGGCCTAATTTATGACTTAAGGTCACAGATCGCATCATTTCAGGAAATTCTGTTCCATTGTCTCTGTGTTTTCTTTAAGCCTTTGCCTATGAAGTCTACATCATTTTCCTGGAAACCTGTTTCGTTACATCCTTCATAAGATTAATTTTAATTTACAGTTAATATACACCACATTTAAGGGAAAGCTAGGTAATTAAACGAGAGGAAGGTAAATAAATGAAAGGTTGTGCTGATAGAGTCAGATGAATTGGGAGGAGGTTCGTGTGGAGCAGTAGAATGAACTAAGTGGGCCAAATGGTCTTCTGTGCTGTAAATTCTATGTAATATATTCACTATGCAGCAGCATGTCACTTTCCCCCCCCATCTCATCTTTGTAATTGATATTATTCAATTATTTACCAAAAGGATCAGTTTAACACCTCATTATTCATTATCTGACCACATGAGTGTCATGCTCAGGAACAGTGCTTATATTACAGAACCATATAGAAATTTCTATCAGTGGTATGAAATCCTTTTTGGGACTCCTCCCAGGAGCCACCCTTAGAAAACCCTTGGTGTTAAGAGCTGGCAGAATTAGCATGACACTCGCACAATATGGAAGCAGTTATTTTGGGGAATAACCCACAGTACTGACAGCAACAGGTGAATAAATGGACATGCATAGAATTGCTTGAGTGCTGTTGGTGAAAGTTGTACAAACATACAAGCATAGAAATGAAGATTGAGAAAAGATTATCAGGCCAGTTAACCCCAACTCCAATCAACGGCCTTGGGTACCATTCACGGACTCCTAATTGTCTTAATTCCTAAAGGGCAAAAAAAGGGAATTCTGTGGCCAGTTCAAGAAAAACTTGCAAATTCCCACCCGAGTCTCTGAACCAGCCCCAGGGGACTGCAGTTGCCCACAACTCATTGCAATCACAATGAACAAGCCATTTATCTCAATTATATAAAAGCAAAATACTGCAGATGCTGGAAATCTGAAACAAAAACAGAAAATGCTGGAAAAACTCAGCAGGTCTAACAGCATCTGTGGAGAGGAAGACAGAGTTAACGTTTCGAGTCCGTATGACTCTTCTTCAGAGCTGAAGAAGAGTCACACGGACTCAAAACGTTAACTCTGTCTTTCTCTCCACAGATGCTGTTAGACCTGCTGAGTTTTTCCATTTTTCTCCGTTACTGGAGAAGCCCTCCCGTCTCACAAACTCCCCAAGTTCCCATTGTAAAGTACACTGGAGACTCCTCACCCATTGCATACCTCAGCAGTTTGTATCAGAGTCTCTGTGAAAACCTTCTGGCATCTAATCTAGCTCTTTGTGATTCACAACTTTCATTTTTTTTCTGGCTGAACTTTCCTTAAAGATTTGTCAAGGTTAGTGCAGGCAGCAAACTGAAATAAAAACAGAAAATGCTGGAAAGACTCAGCAGGCCTGTCATCATGTCATTATTGCAAATGTGAGGTGGTCTCTGTTTTAAATCAATAATATTTCTCATTTAGCTTGCTGTCAGAATTGTGAGAAGAATTGTGAGAACTGACAGAACTGCATACAAAATTGTGAAAATCAAGTACATACTTTTGAGTTGAACTGTATTTATAGTTGTTCATCTTAATGTTATCTCTGGTTTGTTATGAGTTTCCCACAATAATGGATGAAGTACTGGTTATCAGGCCATAAGTGCACAAAACTAGGTGGGAATGTGAGTGGTGAGGAGGATGTTAGGCTTCAAGACAATTTAGACAAGTTGAGTGAGTGAGCAAAAACATGGCAGATGCAGTACAATGTGGTTGGTGTGATGTTATCCATTTTGGTAGGAAAAACAGAATGGCAGAGTATTATTTAAATGGTGATAGATTGGGAAATGTTGATGTACAAAGGGATCTTGGTGTCCTTATACACCAATTACTGAAAGACATCATGCAGGTGCAGCAAGCAGTTAGGAAGGCAAATGGTACATTGGCCTTCATTGCAAAAGGATTTGTCTTTGGCAAAAATGTCGTACTGCAGCTGTACAGGGCCTTGGTGAGACTACACCTGGAGTACTGTGTGAAGTTTTGGTCTCCCTACCTAAGAAGGGATACTTGCCATAGAGGGAGTGCAATCACCAGGCTGATTCCTGGGATGGCAGGATGGTCATATGAGGAGAGATTGGGTCGACTAGGCCTGTATTCACCAGAGTTTAGAAGAATGAGAGGGGATCTCATTGAAACGTATAAAATTCTGGCAGGGCTGGACTGCCTGGATGCAGGGATGATGTTTCCTCTTGCTGGGGGTGAGGTACTAGAACAAGGGGTCATAATCTCAGGATACAAGGTAGGCCATTTAGGACCGAGGTGAGGAGAAATTTCTTCACTCAGAGGGTGGTGAACCTATGGAATTCTCTACCACAGAAGGCTGTGGAGGCCAAGTCACTCAATATATTTAAGAAGGAAATAGACTTTAAAGGCGTCAAAAGGGTATGGGGAGAGAGTAGGAGTATGGCATTGAGATAGAGGATTAGCTATGAACATGTTGAATGGCGGAGCAGGCTTGAAGGGCTGAATAACCTACTCCTGCTCCTATTTTCTATGTTTCTGTTTCTACGAGCTGTTTGACTCAAACGTCCTCCTCTGCAACATTAAAGGTCAATTTTACCAGTGTATCAGGACTCCAAACAACACAATTGAAATATCTCAGTTGTATCACACAGATCACTTGTTAACCAAAAACCATTCTGAGTTTAACAGTGACAAGTCCAGATGAGATTATATGAAAGGAATGCCTTTTCCAAGGATAGCGAAAACCTTATCACTCGCTCTTTCATTTCTGTCAGAACAAAGGGGGCTTTTGAATCGAATCTATTCTCGTTCTTTGTGAACAGTGGGTCAATTCAGATAAATTCACTAAAAGCCTAACAGCTACATTTAGTGATATGAATCCCTTCCAGACTGCAGGAGATCAATCTGAAATAGAGACTTGGCTAAAAACTTAAATCGATCTGCACAGCTTCTTAGAGCCAGTCACAAGCATTTTCAACATATTGCAGATGCTCGTCTTTAAAATGGATCCTGAGAAAACCTTCTGTCAGATATCTTAAAGGGGTTGTATCCATTGCAGCCGTTGTCTAACCATGCAACATGTTAACAGAGAGAAAAAAGCCTGGGGTGTTCAGGTTGTTTTACTCAAGTGGATTGGATGCTCTCTCAAAATGATACAGGATGACACAAATCCTTAGCACCAACATCAACTTGGGAATCTTGTGTTGGTACTTCTCAATTGCTGCTTTCTAGATTTAAAGCATTGTAAGTAAAGGTTATCAGTGATTAAATTGGCTGTCTTCTATTTATCACTGACATTAAAGAGCAAATAAGACAGTATTAGATAATGTAAAAAAAATGACTGTATAATTTTAGAATAAACTTAATAAAGGAAAGTACATTTCCCAGGTCATCATGACCCATATTGGTCTTATGTCTGCCTTCAGTTACCTCAGCGTGACAACGCATTGGCTGATAAAGGGTCCAGGCAATGAAATCCACCAAGCAGAAAACAAAGCTGAAATGAACTAAAGCAGCAAACTTTGGAAATGGTGCAGATCACACAAAACCAGTTTAAACCACAAGAGAAGGATCATCTTCAGAGAAAACAGCTGGGGAGCAGGAGCATAAATTGGGGCTGGAGGACTAAACTTGCACTGGCATTATAATGATAGGCTATGTGCATATTCATGGCAAGGAAGCATTTTCTAGCAGATGTCCTCATCGTTGTTTAGTGGTTTGATAGCCATGTATACACAACTGATTAAATCGTCCATTTGGCCAATAAGTCCTGCTTTAACTTTTTTATTATGTCTGGTTTTCTGGGGAAGAAGTAAACCTGCTGTCATGTTTCAGGGTTTTGTTATGTTTAAGGTTTGTACTTTAAAACCTATGAATTCTCCAGTCTCATCACAGATTGATTAGTCAGCAAGACAGGGAATATTAAGCAATTGATCGTCTCATCTGAAGTGAGAAAGCACATCCACTGTAATAAGGATGATTCATACCGGCACAGCACCAAAGGGGTGAAATTCAACTTGCGTCAGTTTTTGGCATGAAATGGTTTACTCGTCCGATGACGTTGGCCTGAGAGCCTTGCGAAATTGGGCCTCTCTGTTCATTTGTATTGAACTGGCAAGCTGTGGGTGCCAGTTGGGCAATCTTGATGGTGCTTGTTGATCAATAACACCCAATTTTGATGCGCAGCCAGCCTACATGTAGGTCCTAAGGGAAGGGGGATGATTTGAAGAGGCTGAAGACCTGAAACAACACAGCTCAAACACCATCCACTTACTGACTAACTTCAATCAGCATCCTACAACTGGCATATGATTTTCATATTTTCAAGGCACCATGCACACCTAGGATTCACTGGCTTCTAATTTGGCAGCTGGTTGGCACAAATCCAGTTGACATCAGGACATGAAATATGTCCGTCCCTCCCACCCCCAAAGGGTGATTTAACACCCAAAAAATGGGTGCAACAATGTTCAATTTTTCCTCTACAGTATTTGCAGAGAAGTTTATTCTGATGGTTTGGTTGGCAGGTCTTATTGTGAATCCATCCATGGGTAGGCATTAATCGCTGTATTACTGTTTCCTCAGGCTAGAATTAACAGAAAAGAAGGGAAAACCAAAGGTGGGGACGGGGAGTCATGCACTCTTGTCCTTCAGTTGGATACTAAAGATGCAGAAGGTCAGCTCTTGCACTTAGAGGTTGGCTGGAGAGAAAAGTCTGCCAAAAACTAAGTAAATCAACCCACGAAAAGAAACAGACCCTGTAGTTTATTATCTTTTTCCATTGATTTTTGATGAGAGAAATAAGATTGAGTTAAATAACTGGAATGCGTTTTGTTTGTGACTCTGCAACTTGCTGTCGGTGATACGAAGCGAGCTGACTAATTGATATCTGGCCTGGTCTCACCAAGTGTTTCAGCGAGCCTTTAGAAAGATCAGAGAACCAGGCGTGAGAGCACGTAAAAGGCATAGTTATCTAGTTCAGTTCACTTGGGGGAACAATTGTTACACTCCAGGTTATGCTATTGTCCAATTTGATATTGGTTCATCTGGGCAAGATTCTCAAGTCACTGATGGGATTGACTAGCACCCAAGAGGATATCTGAGGCAGGCTTCAAATTTGCAACATCCGTCTGAAAGGTTCAGTACAAATTGCACTCATTCTCCAGCCCAAACTAATTTGAGCAATTATTCACAATTCCAAGTGTAAACTCAAAGAAGTCCAGGGGGACATTAACTCGCTGCCAGGAGTCAGGCAGGCAGGGACCAAGGCACGCGACAAACCATCCTGCACACCCCCCGCCACCCGCCCCCCCCGCCCCCGCCACAGAGTGAGGCCTGGGAGATTTTAACTCCTTGCATAGGCCCCATCAGTTTTCTATCTGAATCTAGAATATTCTTGCTTCTCCTGGCCCCACGGTCAACCTACTTCTTCTGGCCAGGGCTCCTCTTGTCGCGAGGTTAGCTTGGCGAAGAAGTGACAATGGCTTCCTGTGGAACAGGCCTCAGGTTAAAAATCGCAGTTAGGTCCAGATGGCACAATCAAAGTTTTATCTCTATTTTCGGAAAAGGATCCTTTTGCCTAGTTAGAAGAGCAGATTAAAATTGCCACTCACAGGAAGGCAGTGGGGTTAGTGGGAGGCAATATCATCGCAGCCATATTAAATAGCCTGCCTGCCGGGTTGGCAGGCTTAGTTGCTGGAGAGAGAAAATATAAGTACAATTTAAAGGCACGGAGACAACTAATGGGCACAGAACTCAGCTCCATCACCTTTATTCAGCATATTATTAAACACTACATGGTTATATATCTAAATAGATTCATGCTGTTAGGGTCTGTGTGTAGATAGATAGTGCTTGACCTCTTGCAGTGCTGAGTTCAAGATCCCTCTCTAGCACTACAGTTATTAAGCCTACATCTACCGTTGGCTCGGGGCCCTATCCAGTTGTGGAAAGTTATCATCTTCCAAGGAGAGGGAAATGACACAACCTCCCATTTAAGTGTGCGGTATCAGGGAAAGAAGAGTCATGTACCAGCAAAGAAATCAATAACTCTGTGGTGTGATATTCAGCATATCAGTGCGTGGATGATGATGATGAGTCTATGCTGTTGCAACTCAATTATATGCACAATGGCAAATTGCTAAAGGGCAAAGGTTAAGGAATACCAGGAGAACCTTAATATTCAGTGGGACAACTGAATTTGAATTTTTGGCAATCATATTCAGCTCGAACCCTGAAACCAAATGCTCTCTGTATAAACCTTCAATTCATGTACAACCATCATCTCCTTAATTTTAAAAAAGAAGCACAAATAGCATTTACATGAATAACGCATTGGAACAGATTTACAAAAACCCCTTGAGAATTGGGAGCCATGATGGCCAGAGTTGATTGAGCGATTCCTATTCAATTCTAGTTTGCTTATAAAAACACTTTGTGCTCTCAGTGATTGCAAAGAGTATTTCTGCATCTCTGGATGTGCTGCCAATTTGTACACAGGAACTTTGTAGAATGTCTTTCTCATCTGTATAAAGGGAATGACTTGCTCTTTGTTTCAAAGTAAAACATATCTTTAAAATGACACACATAGCATAAAAATTAAACATGGTCCATTTATAAAACATGTTACTTCATTCTCAACCGTTGTTAAAGGTTGACAATGGACTAGTATAAGCTAATGAGGCTCTCTGTGGAATGATGAATTGGAAACTATTCAATCAGACAGTTAAAGTATCATACGCGTTCATCGCAACTGAGCTTTATTCTTGCAAAGATTGAGAGAGAGAAAAAAAAGAAGAGGATAAAGGCCAGCCTTCGCCTACTGGTAATTCTCTCAGAGTGCACCATCAGCTGTCAACATTGCAGACAAATCGGGGATCAAGTTACTAACAAAAAGGAAAGGTGAGGAAAGATAGTTGCAACCGAGCCACTAAATCGGCTGAGAAAAATCCGCCCACCTAATTTGACATGTGGTTAGCTCAAAAGCTTGCCAAAACAGAAAACATTTGTGCCTGTGATAACAATTATTCTTTTTGTCAAAAGGTATTTTGTGTCAGAAACTTCAGCTATATCTGTTTACACATCAAAGGCTACTTGCAACTTTTTTAAATCGTGCTTTATTATATTTCAAATCCTGTAAGTTACAGCAACCCCACCGCTTGTTCTTGGTTTTAATGCAGATTCTTGCTGCATTCCTCATTTTAAATAGTCGCCAAACTGTGTTAAAATGTCAATTTTGTCCATTAGGCAGTTCTTACATTTATGATATGGTTAGGTTTTTATTGGCTTAGGTCTGTCCATTGTGTTCCACGTTGATTGAAGACAGTGCAAACGCAAGACTTCCATAATTGCCCAGATGTATAAAGTCAGCATCACACGTAAAATCAACAGTTTAAGCTGTTTGAAAGAAATTGTGTCATTTATACTGGAGCAAAGATTAATTTCAGAAGCAGCTTTTCTCCTCCGTCATTCTTTTCTCCTCCCTTTCCTACCGGGTTTTGGCTCTGTGGTCCCTGAGCACCTTCTGGTACCTCACTAAAGTGATCATTATCCATGTTTGAGTCTGACAGTGAGTATCAGCAGGCTATTTGGTCATGGGGGTGTGGGGGGAAGTGGGGGGCTGGGGAGGTGGGCATTGAAGGCAAGCTCAATCCTGTCCACATACGAAAAAGATCTATTCCAATGCTTCAGTTACTATTAGGGGTTGTAATGCTAATACAGCGTAATCAGGAGTGGCAACCTTGGTGGATTTTTTTTGGCACTCTTCCCAATGCATGGAGAATATGATCGATAGTATTGGCCCCCACCCCAAATGAGATCATCAAACTCAGGAAATGGATTCGGGATCATTCTGGTCAGCTGATTGCACTATCACGGAAGCCCTTGTTTCAACATTCGCCACTCAATTTAATAAAAACATGGCTGGAAGGGTTGGAAGGGCAGCGTGAATTTGAAATGAATTAGTTCCTTAATGACCTTAACAGGCCTTTTAATTATCAGCGGGTGAGCAGCCAACTCCGGCGTGAACAAAACATGGCGGGACAGCGTGATGACGGTATCGCACGTCATTTAACGCATCGCCATGTCGGGCCTGCCCCTGCATGCCGACTGAAAACTCCTGGCCATAAAGGCTGAATTGTGTTCCCATGAACTTGCATGTATCTCAAGTTTTTTGTGCTCAGATTTAAGATTTATGCACAATGTTGCCAAAATAGGCTTTTCAAAACCTCAAACCCAATAAAATTCAAACTGAATAAAACTGCTCAGTAAGAAATATAAGTGCAGTTCAGGCTGAACTTCCATGGGGATTTTCCTGATCTTCCGCCGTGACATTAGTGGGAATTAGTGGGTTCTAGTAGAAACGCTAGAGAAATGATGCAAATGGACATACTTCTTGTTAAGGGAACTCCCCAACAAAGTATACAAATATTGTGGAAAACCGGGTACATTTTCATCTCTTTACTTCTAGTGAAATTATAAGGTTAAAGGAAGGCATTTATGATTAGTGCACTGCAGCAATTCACCAAGGCTCATATTAGACAGCACCTTCCAAACATCTGCAGTCTAAAGGAGCAAGGGCAGCAGATGCATGGGAACACCACTAACTGAAAGTCAAATCACACACCATCCTGACTTGGAAATATATTACTGTTCCTCCCAATAGCGCTGCGGGAGTACCAACACCACGTGGGCTGCAGCGATTCAAGAAAGTTGCTCCCTGTCATGTTTTTATAATGATATAAAGGCACCAATCGCTCATAAGGGATCGGGTAAACACCAGGCACATGAAAACATTTAAACAAAGGTAGAAAGATTGAAGACATCAGCAGCAGAGCTGTGTGTCTGTGTGCTCTGCTCAAAAGCAAAAGTGAAACTACAACTGGATCACAAGACACGCTTCCCTTTGAATGATGTTGCGCTGCCATCCCTTAAAGGCATTGCACAACATCCCCCTTTCTTTTTAAAGATACTTCACCCCTTCCAAAGAAGCATATCTATTTACATTACATGTTCATGTTTAGTTACCATTGCATAAGTGTATAGAACTGATGAATCTATGAGGCTCTAAAGCATAGAGTTAACCTGCTGGTACACCCAGATCTTATAATGGTAACCTTGTCTGGAGGTTTTGTTAATTGCTCACAGTGATCTGTGGGGTTGTCATTCTTTGACGTTGTTCCTGGTTGCATTTAGGATCTTGTCCTCGATGCAATAGGATTGTACAGTGGTTGAGGAGCTGGAATGGATCTGATTTGTCCTCAGTTATACCGTTGTGCCTTTGTGTGTAATGACTTCATAGGACCTTGTCACCTTGGCTGGTTGCCATGTACCTTCTGTAAGACCCTGGATGATTTTGCAACTATGCGCCTGCATTTTTATCATGCTCATTGGTCATCGTCTCTTGCAGTTCTAAAATTTGCTCTCTATTTTCTGAGAGAGTTGAATGGGTAAGAGTAGGTAAATTGTTATGCACCAGTCTGCCAAACATGAGCTCTGCTGGTGTTGGACTAGTTGCACTTGTCGCTCTCAGGTGCAACACATTGTGTGTGGTCAGACATGTGGAACCTGTGGCTTTCTGCACACGACAAGGAATTGCCTAGCTTTCCAGTTCTTTGTAGCTGCATCAGCCTTTGCTCTAGTGCACTGCCGCTGCCAATGGCCCTTTCTGCCACATGTCTTACAGAATTGCGGAAAGCTGAGAATTTCCTTTGTGCATGCAGAAGGCCACATGTCTTGCTAGGTTTGGGTCCTCTAGTGAGTGCATCAAAAATTGGGGTTGTACTCAGGACCTGTAAACTCTGTTGACTTGCAAGGATCGCTTCATACTTATGTCCATCCTTGAGTAGTTCTTCAATGCTCTATGTTGAGGGCTTGCCTAACAAATCTTGCTGCAATGCTTCCGTGGGAGTGGATATGATCACCAGCTCAACGATTGTCTGCTTGCTCTGCACCGGAAAAATCACAGGACGACCCCCTTTTCTTTGCATCTGCTTATGAAGTGGTCTATGGATTCTGTAGGCTGTTGTCGAAATGACGTGAACTCTAGTCCACAAATACGGACATTTAACTTGATTCTGAACTGGTCTTCCAATGTAGTCTATATCTTTTGGGGACCCATTAGCTCTTCTGCTGTTAAGCCTGACGTGTTCAGCCTGCATAGACCTTCATTCGAAATTGCTAGGTGAGTTTTTATGGCTTGCATGTCTGGATGGGTGGGCTCGGTGGGGGCAGGTGGGGGTCGTTGGGGAAGCCGACTGCTGCCCACGATCGGGAGCAGACCACAATTTCACGCTGGTGGGCCAATTAAGGCCCGCCCCGCGTGAAACGCGAGCAGCAGCGCTGAGTGCTGCCTGTGCGAGGGGGGAGGAGGGTGAGCGGGCTGAGCGCAAACTTCATGCATGTGTGCAAGTGAGCGCATCATAACCTCCCTGAGGCACAGAGCTGCCTCAGGGAAATGAAGCATTATTAAAAGGAGAAAATAACAAAAATAAAAATGTAATAAAACAAGTCCCCTCATGTGACTCTGTCTCGACATGCTGTCTCACTCACTGAACTGACAGGCTATGTGCTGCAATTTCACCACAAGGGATCCATCTGTTTACCAACTCTTCATTTGAGCACTATCTCCCTGTGTCTTCCAAGCTTTTCTGCATTCTCAGCACTCTGTTTTTGCAATACTCTCTGATTCCATGAGTTTGTAGCGGTCTGACCAAAATGTTGAGGGTCGTTTCATGCCACGTAACACAATCTAAGGCTGTTCACCATGTCATACCTGTCTCAATCTTGCTGTGACTCTGTTTGACGACCGCTGAGCATTATGTTGTGTTGTTATAATGACATAAAGGCACCAACCCTTCAGAAACATGGGTAAACATGTTGTGGGTTTGTATATTAAGACTAGACACATGGGAACATTTATGCAAATGTAGAAAGCTTGAAGACATCAGCAGCAGTGCTGTGTGTGTTCTCTGCTCAAAAGCAAAAGTGAGACTAAGATTGGATTGCATGACATACCTTCCTTCAAGTGATGTCATGCTTCTATCCCTTAAAGGCATATTACAACACTCACCAACACCTTTTTGGGGCAATTAGTGATGAACCTTGCCAGCAACACCCAAATCTGATAATTGAATTTAAAAAATCATTAAATATAATGGGACAAGGAAATTTTTGCTCTTTATAGTGAAATTATATACTATATTATTCATTGTTTCTTTCGAGTCCTTTACATAAGTCACATGTTTTTCACCACCTGCTTCCAAATTGGCTGGCTTATGGTATTACTATGCTTCTATTTAGGTGACAATTGTAGAAATATTATCCCTTTTCTTCCAATTTTATCACACTATGATATCCTGGTGGTATCGCACAATGGGTTCTTATAGCTTTCTCAGCTACCCTAGTTTGACAATGATGAGTAAAGTCTTTACAAAAACTCAGCAGAGCATTCTGCAAATACATTTTGTTCCACATTTCCCTAGTTGGATAGCTCACACCTTAGAACATACTTCATGGGTTAAGATACAGGAGCGGGGTTGCCAGGCAGAGTTGGATAGACTGGTTAATATTGACAATCAGTTGCCCTAGTCCTGCACACAAGTGAAGCGCTTGAAATGTACGTGCACACACACTTAAAGTGAAAGCTTATCTATAATAAAACCATTGGGGCTTCCTGTAAGAGATTTGTACTGGGCAGGAAAGATTAAAATTGTGATCCTTCCATTTACACCTGAACCTGCCAACCTCCAGCCAAAATTACAGTGGCCCATTGTGAGAATCACCCTAAAGGAATTTCCAGTGACTGGATTAAATAATACTAAAGAATTAAATGTCTTCTTAAAAAAGAGTTATGCTAAGTTTGAAGATGTGTTCATAAATTGTTTATAAAGAAAACAAATGTGGCTGATTTTTCACAATATTGATATACTTGGTTGGGAATTCCCTTTTTCAAGGAATTAATTAAAGGGTTTACTAATGTTTGGAAATTAACTGATTTTAGAAAATTAGTCCTACTTTATACAGCAACAGTCCTCATAGCATTTGCAACTAGGTCCAATGAATTGACGAGTAATATAAAGGTCGGCCTTAATATTGAGGACCATAGACTAAGGGTGGCAAAACCAGGCCTGTACATCAGTGGATTGGGCTTTAAGACCAGATTCATATGTTATTCATATGTTATTTTTCCGATGATATTGTTGTTTCATATATGAAATATATTTCTAAAGGTAATCTATTAAATTGTCATTTTGATAAATTAACTACAGACTCTAAAGATATCTAAAGATATAAATCCATTTATAGATTTAATAACCACTTCCCCAAACAAATTAATCTCCAACTAACTACATACCTACTAACAACCACACAAAAAAAAACATAATTGGGAGTTTGTACTTCACTGAATGTCATTTTGTTTACACTATTCCCAGGGTCTGATGACCAATTATTGACCAGTCTGCCTGGTGATGGCTTTTCCTGTTCCACTAATGAGAGGAGCATTATTTCTGCTGTGCTGTTTTTTGTCTTTCATCTTTCTCTCCTCCTAACCTCCATTCAACTATATAGTTTGCTTTATGCACTCGATAGAGTTGCAACATATGATGTGAAGAATATTTTGTCCCAAACTGTATTTTTCAGTAAACTGGGGAATGGTTATGCTACAAGCCATCATTTTTCCTGTTTGTAAGCTTTTTGTAAATTTTGTTAAAGTATTATGTTTGGGTTTTAACTTTACATTTTCTCTAGGCTGGATGGTCCAATAGGCTGATACAGCTTTGATTCGAGATGTAGACAGTGAGGCAGTGCATTGAATGTTCCAGTTATTTCTGGGGTTTCCAATTGCTCTTAGCAGTGCTACTGAAACTGCAGGCTGGATTTTGTTGTGGGCTTTGGGACTCTGTCATCACTCAAACGGAAGATCCAAGTCCGCACTTGCTGACAGCAAGACTGGTGGAGCAATCTCCTAATTGTCCACTCCTGAGTTTGCCATCCTAGCAGGCAGCAGCACACTCTGAAGTCTCTGTAGTCTCGGCAGCTCCACCAGGAGAGGTGGGCGCTGCTGAGGCAGGTGAGGAACCGAGAGGGTGCTTCAACATGGACGCACGTCAATGATCAAATAACCAGCATCTAGACTGGTTATGAAACAGGATAGAGGGGAAACTCTTCCACTGGATCAGCCTTGATCACGATTGCGGCCTTTCATTAATGTAGCCCCTCATTGTGGCATGGAGCCTCTGGCTTTGATGGACCCTAGCCTGCAGAAGGGAGACCACTTCCATTGAGTTGGCAGCCTCTGCATGCAGAGGGCGGGTTGGGGGGGATGTTGGTTGTGGGGGTGGGGGGGCATTGTGGGGGCAGTGGGGGGACACACAAGACAAATGGCAGAGAGGCCATTGGGGCCTCAACAATCTCATTTGGCTCAAAAACAGAAAATTCTGGAAAAACTCAAAAGGTCTAACAGCGTCTGTGGAGAGAAAAACAGAGTTAATGTTTCAAGTTCGTATGACTCTTCTTCAGAGCTCTGATGAAGAGTCATACAGACTCAAAACGTTATCTCTGTTTTTCTCTCCACAGATGCTGAAAGACCTGCTGAGTTTTTCCAGCATTTGCTGTTTTTGTTTCAGATTTCCAGTATCCGCAGTGTTTTGCTTTTAATCTCATTTGGCCGCCTGCCTCTGTGGAGCAGGCAGCCTCTTCCCAGCCCACCCCCTGGGAAAGCTCCTCAATAGCAGGAATGCATCGGGAAGCTATCCTGACATGGCACCCCCATTTTCCCAGCCCCACTTCCGATCTACCCCCACCGGGCTGGGAAAATTCAGCCCTTCTGGTTCAGACAGCTGAAAAGGCAAACACCGAGTGACTATGACGGACACTAAATGATAAATCAATTCCAGTCATGAAAATGGAACAGATCGCAATTAAAATTCTCTTTTGGCTGTGAAGTTCAGAGGGTGAAAGAGAAAGAAACCAAAAAAAAAGACAAACACACCATGAAGTTGATTGGTCCACAAGCTCGTAATCATGAACTGCAGTCTCAGTTACACACACACACTCCACAGCACAAGTCCATCTGTTCTCAGTATAGCTGGGCAGGCAGGAAGGCTTTGAGGAGCTCCTACAGCTCACACATATTCATTATGGTCTGG
Source organism: Cetorhinus maximus (assembly GCF_964194155.1). Classification (NCBI taxonomy): domain Eukaryota; kingdom Metazoa; phylum Chordata; class Chondrichthyes; order Lamniformes; family Cetorhinidae; genus Cetorhinus; species Cetorhinus maximus. The sequence goes on from NC_135891.1 coordinate 107,021,192, forward strand.
ATCAGCCAGGTCTGACAAACTGATCTGAAAGCAGACCACATCAACTGATTTCCACCCTTAACTTACACTGGCAATTATCTGATCACTGAATAATTTACATTTAATCAACTGCCCAAGGAATATTTCTGTTCAAATGCTATCCAGTACCTCACCTTCAAAGTGGAATAGTTTGCCTAAAAGCCATTAATCAATGTTGACCTGATGATGTTTCTATTTTTAATTTGCTTTTGTCCTACCTATAGAGATTCTCTATTTCAGGTCTTCAAACACAGATGCCTGACCAGCTCCATCACTGACAACCTATAGATTGCATCCTGGACATTGCTGAATGCCATTGATCTCAAATAGCATTAGGTGCCCAGTGCTTAATTTTCCAAAATGGGCAGCAGCGCCAGTTGGAAGCCAGGAATGGCATAGATGTTTTTATGTAGGATTCCAGGTGAAGCTGATGGACCTTGTTCCTGATGTGTGCACACCAGTCTTAACTCAGTGGAATTAAGAATAACAGATCATTCCTATTAGCACCAATCATACACGTGCAGCGAGGGTTGCTGGATAGAGCTCAAGAATGAGTACCCACATCAGCTTTCTTCTTCATAACATAGGAGCTTGACTCCATTTGTAATAGACCAACTGCTACTCCAGCTAAGATCAGCACAAACTGGAGATCAAACCTGGGACCCAACTAGGAGTCTGCATTGCTCTGCCCATCACTGCCTTCACAAACTATCCATGGCTGAAAATATTTTGCGCAATGTAACTAGTGAGTATACCTACTTGAAAATAGCAATATCTTGTTTTAACTGTATTATTATGTTAAGCTACAGACAGTGTCAATGAGTAGTTTAATTGATAAATGGCAGAATATTACATTGTGAATGCTGAGTGGATTTATAGTGGTAATGGTTAAATAATCTGAAAATTAAGTTTTCTCTCAGTAGCACTTTAGTCTTTTAAAGGAGTGACCTTAAACTGTTGTTGCAAGTATAAATCATGAAAATATTAGAAATCTTAATGGAACAGTTCCAATGGCAAAGGATGTATTTATTTTCTCCATTTGTTCCAGCACAGCTAAGTCTGAACTGAATCATCACTCTTATCCAATCACATAGCTCTTTTCCAAGACAACCAAAACATATTAACGTCATCATTTATCTCATTTGCTGTTTGTGGTACCTTGCTGTATGCAAATTTGACACGTTTGCCTACATAGCAACGATAAGTACAATTTAAAAGCAAACAATTGGTTCGTTAATACTCCAGAACTCCCTGAAGCCATGAACAGTGTTATATAAATTTATTTCAGTTTTCAGAGTGTCCATTGAAAGGAGATCGGCCATGGTGTTAAGAACATCTACCCGCTATTCACAGTTTCTGCTGCCACTAGAAACAGTCCACTCTAAATTTCAGCTCAACACCTGTCATGTTTGGCATTGGGAAGCACTCAGTGCGTACAACACAAGTAGGAGCAGGAATAGACCTCACAGCCCATCAAACCTGCTCCACCATTCAATACGATTATAGCTGATTTTGGGCTTCAACTCTACATGCATAGCAGGTACTCTATATGACGTGTGCAGCATAAACTCTTACAGGTCATTATACACTTTTATTTTCAATTCTTATAAAATGTGGAAAAAAATGCATTTGGTTCAATCGTAGAGATGACCAACTTTTCACTTTAATGTACCTTTTTTCCCCATTCAAAATCTATAAAACTGCCTTGTAAGCAATTTTAATGAGCATTAATCTCGCTTCAACTGCCCTGTTCTTTCAATAGCAATTCAGCAACCATCAAGATCTAAAAGAAGAAATACTCTTGTTCCTCTCTGCTGGCCCATAATTTAGCATCTAGCAGTTCAAGGACTTGAACAGCTGCAGTTCCCCGAAGCCTAGATTAATTGCCTGATAATGTTGACAAACGCAATAAAAGTTGCATTTTAATGAGAAATAAACAAAACAAACCGTTGAACAAAAATGCTATTTACTCTTCCAGTGAACACAATCTTCATGGAAAAAGTGTTTCCAGCTCTTCTTTTGCTTTGGGAGTGGCTGGGGGGGGGTGGTGGATGTATCATCTACCATTTTGGTTATAGTGCCATTACATTGCATATTTGTAAAGGAGGTTTGTCAAACACTTTTTCTTGGGAATGCTTCTCCCTTTAGTATCCAGATTGCACAAGAATTGTTGCCCTTGGAGGGCTAGTAAAAGTCTATCTTATGGGGGGGGCAACTATCCACTGAACTCCTTGGTGGTTTGGTGAGTTACCCAGTGAGGACCTAAATGTTGAAGGGTCCTGATCTGTGCTGCATTGGCTGATCTCAGCTGGTAAAATTAGTTTCAATGCTCCTGGGTTAGAGGCTTTATGGCTTGAATTTCTGCTTGTAATCACCATCCAAATACATACAGTTCATAGCAATGTTCCTCTCCTCTCTCTCTCTATTTGAATAAAGGCATGATCCATTTAAAAAATACAGGTTGATGTCTCCGCTAAAGTAGCAAAGAGAAAAAACAAAAACAAAAATTGCTGGAAAAACTCAGCAGGTCTGACAGCATCTGTGGAGAGAAAGACAGAGTTAACTTTTCAAGTCCATAAGACTCTTCTTCAGAACTAAAGAGAAGTAGGCGTGTGGTGACATATATACTGTTTAAGGGGGGGTGGGACAGGTGAAGCTGGATAGAGGGCCAGTGATAGGTGGAGGCAAAGGAAAGATTGCAAAAGATGTCATAAACAAAAGGTCAAAGGGGTGTTGATGGCAGTGATATTAGCTAAAGGATGTGCTAATAGTGACATTAAGGATAGAAAGCAGGATGAGCAAGTAACAGATGGCCCTAGTGGGGGTTGGTTGGGGGGAGGGATCAATGTGGGAGAAAAGATCAAAATAGGATAAAAGGTGGGGATAGAATAATGAATAAAAATAAATTTAAAAAATAATAATAGAAGCAGGTGGGAAAAATATATATATAAAATTTTTAAAATAAATATTTGAAAAAAGGGGATCAAAAAGGGGTGAGGGTGGAGGAGAGAGTTCATGATCTGAAGTTGTTGAATTCAATGTTAAGTCTGGAAGGATGTAAAGTGCCTAGTTGGAAGATGAGGTGCTGTTCCTCCAGTTTGCATTGAGCTTCACTGAACATTGCAGCAGGCCTAGGACGGACATGTCGGTATGAGAGCAGGGTGGGGTGTTGAAATGGCAAGCGACAGGAAGGTCTGGGTCATGCTTGCGGACAGACCAAAGGTGTTCCCCAAAGCGGTCACCCAGTCTGCGTTTGGTCTCTCCAATGTAGAGGAGACCGCATTGGGAGCAGCGAATGCAGTAGACTAAATTGAGGGAAGTGCAAGTGAAATGCTGCTTCACTTGAAAGGAGTGTTTGGGCCTTTGGACAGTGAGGAGGGGGGAAGTAAAGGGGCAGGTGTTGCACCTTCTGCGGTTGCATGGGAAGGTGCTGTGGGTAGGGGTTGAGGTGTAGGCGGTGATGGAGGAGTGGACCAGTATGTCCCGGAAGGAACAATCCCTGCGGAATGCTGACGGGGGGGTGAAGGGAAGATGTGTTTGGTGGTGGCATCATGCTGGAGTTGGCGGAAATGGCGGAGGATGATCCTTTGAACGGGGAGGCTGGTGGGGTGAAAAATGAGGACAAGGGGGACCCTATTATGGTTCTGGGAGATGCGGGGGCAGAGGCATGGGAGATGGGCCAGACACGGTTGAGGGCCCTGTCAACTACCGTGGGTGGGAAACCTCGGTTAAGGAAGAAGGAAGACATGTCAGAAGCGCTGTTTTGGAAAGTAGCATCAATCAGAACAGGTGTGACAGAGGCAAAGGAACTGAGAGAATAGGATGGAGTCCTTACAGGAAGCGGGGTGTGAGGAGCTGTAGTCGAGGTAGCTGTGGGAGTCGGTAGGTTTGTAATGAATATTGGTGGACAGTCTATCGCCAGAAATTAAGACAGACAGGTCAAGGAAGGGAAGGGAAGTGTCAGTGATGGACCATGTGAAAGCGATGGAGGGGTGGAAATTGGAAGCAAAATTAATAAATTTTTCCGGGTCCAGACGAGAGCATGAAGCAGCACCGAAACAGTCATCGATGAACCGGAGAAAGAGTTGTGGGAGGGTGCCTGAGTAGGACTGGAACAAGGAATGTTCCACATACCCCATAAAGAGACAGGCATAACTGGGGCCCATGTGGGTACCTATAGCCACACCTCTTATTTGGAGGAAGTAAGATGAGTTTAAGGAGAAATTGTTCAGTGAGAGAACAAGTTCAGCCAGACGGAGGAGAACGGTGGTGAATGGGGATTGGTCGGGCCTCTGTTCAAGGAAGAAGCAGAGAGCCCTCAGACCATCCTGTTGGGGGATGGAGATGGAGGTGTAGAGGGATTGGACGCCCATAGTGAAGAGGAGGCAGTTGGGGCCAAGGAACTGGAAATTGTTGATATGATGTAGGGCAACAGAGGAATCGCAGATGTAGGTGGGAAGAGACTGGGCAAGGGGAGAGAGAACAGAGTCAAGATAGGAAGAAATGAGTTCCGTGGGGCCGGAACAGGCTGACACAATCGGTCTACCGGGACAGCCCTGTTTGTGGATTTTGGGGAGGAGGTAGAAGTGGGCTCTCTGAGGTTGGGAGACTATGAGGTTGGAAGCTGTGGAGGGAAGATCTCCAGAGGAGATGAGATCAGTGACAGTCCTGGAAACATCCCCCTTAAACAGTATATATTTTGCCACATTTGTACTTCTCTTTAGTTCTGTAGAAGTGTCATGCGGACTCGAAACGTTAACTCTGTCTTCCTCTCCGTAGATGTAGTCAGACCTGCTGAGTTTTTCCAGCAATTTTTGTTTTTGTTTCAGATTTCCAGCATCCGCAGTATTTTGCTTTTATCTTAGCAAAGAGAAGAGTTTGATAGGAGCATATTCACTCTTTATATGGTATCAGTCAATAATTAGTAAAGCCATATAAAGAGCACACATTGTACAGAAACTATGGGCTGCTCAGAGGAACTTTGAAGACATTTTAAGAAATACATTGTGAAGATTCTAACTCACTCCTGCTTAGAGCTTGCATTCATGCTAATTACATGGGAAATCATTTTAACTGCTATCGCTGGCTAAAGAACAAGCAAAGGCAAATTGGCTGCTTGTTTTACACCCACCTGATTCTATTTTCTATCGGGGATGTTTTAATGTTTGTTAATGGATGACAAATGAGTGATTCTGAATCAGCCACCTGTTTTACACCCAGTCCGATATTCTTTCCGACAGAAGTCAAGAAAGCAAGCCCAGTTTAAAATGTTGGTTGCTTCACTATCATCTGTTTCCTGCCCAGCAATAAAGTTTGAAATGATCACTATTGACTGCAGTGGAAAGGCGAGGTGTAAAACAAATGGCCAATACGCCTGCTGGTTAAAAGATAAACTTTCCTCCCTAAAGTGTCACTCTCCACATTGCTGCAAATGCTGAAACAGTCAAAAACTCAAATCATCTGATTAATCATCCCAACTCTAAAGGGGGTTCAAATCTATGCAGTTCAGGAATTGATTGAGAAGTTCATAGTTTGAATTCAGAATTTTCATTCCAATGTGGACGTTTTCTGGATTATCTGAAACTGCAATTCAGGCGCTGAACAGGTCATGGTACCACATTAAGATTTTTATTTTTTATCTTAACTGCGCTTGTTGTGGTTAGAAAAAACTTCACGGTGCAATATAATGGTAAAATAAATGATTGGACTCTGAAGCTTGGGGCAGAATACTGGAATTCTGCCAGTGCAGTTAGATATTAGGCATTTGCTCACTGAAATTTAGCATGTAGTATACTGAATCCTGATAAACTAATAGCCCATGTTTGACAGAAAATGTGACCAATTTTGAACTTTCATTAAAGCTGGTAGATGCACTTTGTAAATACCCTGTCTTTTAAATCAGATTCAAGTTTCCAGATTTAAACATTTCTGTTGTTCCAGTGAAACAACTTCACTTTATTAGCGTGGCAGAGGATATGCACTGACCCATTTAATAAGCGCTTCTGCTCAGATGGCTGCCTGCGAGGGAATGGCTGTCATGGAAGTGGCATCTATTTTATTTATCTCTGTTGTTCATCCGTCCCAATTACAGCAGTAGTCTACTCTCCTTCCTTCCATGATTTCCCCAAAGACGTAATCTGAGTTCCACAGCAGTCTGATGGCTTTGTTTTCCCTGGTGATCCAGTTGGTTTACACATTTGACTTAACTGCCGATAGTCAAAGGAACCATCTTCTTGTGGTGTCCCAGTCACTTGATGGCCAAATGGGTCAGATGCATCTGAATTCTATAGTAGCCTGTAATTTCCCCATAAGCAGGCTACTGATTTTGAGATGGGCGACCCAACTCTGAATATTTTCCATTAATAACTATCCTAAAATATCCTAAGCGGATATCCTAAGTGGATGCAATTTTAACACACCACGCCCCCCACTCCCCCCAGCCCTCAAAAAAAACGGGTAGGTTTAGGTCAGGTAAGAAGGTAAAATCTAAAATATTTCAAACCGAACCTGCTTTGAACTTGTGTACCCCTGGTTTTACTGGAGCTGGAATGGGGTATGGGCAACCAATCCACTCCCAGGGGGGTGGGTGAGTTGGTAAGAGCATTTAGGAAGATCATATGCCTCCATTTGAACAGTTTTTATTTTTTACTAATGCCAGCTGGGTCTCCCTGGCCTCAGGAAATCCAGAAGGTAAAAGGAGGCAAGAAATATTGCCTTTACATCATTGTGTCTGGGTTGGGAGGAGCAAGTGTGTTAAACTCCCTGTCCAACAAGCTACCTGGTAAACACCCAGCCCCAAAATGTCTGACCCCTACCTCTACAATCTCTGGAGCCTCAATCTCTCCCCACCCCCAGTGACCTTGTTCCTAATTGCTTTTTTACCTCTCATGATTGTTTCCCCCCACTACCATCATCTTGCTCCCGATCATGCTCAACTCTTCTACAATCCCAATGCACCTACAATCTCCCGTCACCCAACCACTAGATCCCCTTGACTATGATCTCTCTGCTCCTCTGATGTATCGTTCTGCTGTGGGGTTTCTTGCTCCACAGGCAGCAAGCCTGTTAATCAGGCTGTCGACGTGGTTAGAATTAAGGTTTGGTGTCGGCTTGACCCGGTTGATAACATGCCCACCGCTAACTCAAAAGGCTATGGGCTTAAAAGCCACTGCAAGCTTGAGCGCATGAACTGGGTTGGTAGTCAATATGCCGCTGAGGGAGTCCTGCTCTGCCTGCATTGCTGGGGGTAAATTACCATGGTGTCTCCTGAGCTCATCTGCTATAGTTTTGGTGTGAGGGTCATATAAACCCTGAAAATCAATGTAAACGTTGCTAAAATTCACCTAAATCAACTTTTGGCGAAGGGGTTGCTAACCCTCTCTGCTGAGGTGGATGTGAAAGTACAGCAAAGAATTCTCATGCACCGGCCAACAATTCTTCAATTGAAGAAAGATCATCCAGTCAGTTACTTGCTGTTTGAGGTGCCTTGCTTTCTGCGATCAGATGCAAGTTTGCCTACATAGCAGCGATGCCCTAAGCACAATATCAACATAAGTTCTTTCTATCTTTTACATTATTAAGTTGAAGTCACTCAGCCTCACATTAATAATAAATATATTCATATTTTAACACCTTTGTTAGAATAGTGGACACATTTCACCAGAACACACAGCAACATTTATGCTGTATATATGCACTTATAAGAATATTCTGCCCAACCAATCAAAAGATACAATAACATTTATTACAACACATTATCTGAAGAAGACATCTAACAGAGAATGGATCACATTGTAACCCTAGCAATTGATTCCCTTTGCAGCATTTCCTCACATCTGAGACATTTTTAACAATTTAAAGATTTCAATGCTAATATAATGATTAATCTTTGGAAATTTCCTTTTCCCTCAAGTGGATTACTAACTTATAACAGCATTTTAATATTAAGTGGATATCCCAACTCATATGTGCATCCAGAGTCATCTCTTATTTTTCCCTCATTGTGGAACTGCCTGCCTAATATCTTCCAATCTACAGACGAGGGAAAATCAATGGCCACAGTTTTATAGGGCTGAAGAGAGTTCACTATATGGGTAAGAACTCATAACAAAACATTTAAAAGTTTTTAAAAGTTTATACAGCAAAGAAATTACCTCCTGCACTTGGCTCCAAACCCAGCACAGACTGATTGGATGAAATTCTTCTCCCTGCTGGCTTTGCATCTCACACAAAAGGAATTTGAAAACTCTCAATCCAGATCCTAAGGTCACGGGGCTACATCAGAAATTTGGCACTAACATTCTGGATCAGAGAGGCTACATGAGGGGGAAACGGAAAAATGCTGCACTGATACAGCTCATCAGAGGTTGGGGCTGAGGCATTGTTAGGGCTGACTGGAATGAGCTGATCTATTGCGTCACTGGGTCACAGGTAAAAAGACAAGAAATAGGAGCAGGAGTAGGCCGGACAGTCCCTCGAGCCTGCTGCATCATTCCATAAGATCATGGCTGAATTTCTATGTCAACTCCACTTCCTCACCCTATCCCCATATCTCTTGATTCTCTTAGTGCCCAAAAATCTATCGATCTTAGTCTTGAATATACTTAATGACTGAGAATCCACGGCCCTCTAGGGTTGAGAATTCCGAAGATTCATAACCCCGTGATTTCAAGGAACAGAGCATGCAAGATCTCACTAGGAATTGATGTGACCAAGCTGCACACAAAGGAAATGAAATGTTCAAGTGTCCAACATTTATGGTTTTCCTCTTGACCTCAAGAACCCCAAGTTCTGCTCATGTGCCCAATGAAATGAAATGGTTGCTCCTAATTATTCAGGAGCAATATCGTGCATATTTTTTCAACCTGAACATACGCTTTTATAATCTTTATAGTCAAAGTTTTCGGCTTGGCGAGTGAGGGCGGGGCCGGTAAAATGACGGGTGGTGAGGTCGGGCGGGTGTCCCGATGTCACTGCGCGTCATTTTGATTTTCAGTTTGGCAAGCACGCAGCCGACTTGGCTGCGCGCCCGCCGCACTGTCAAAGGCCGATTAAGGCCATTTAAGTATCAATTAAAGTAATAAACTGATAGACTCGTCCAACCTTAAGGTTGGCGGGCAGACGAAGAGTCCAGGCGGCCTTAACATTTTTCATGAAACCTCATCCACGGGCGGGATGAGGTTTCATGAAGGGTTTATAAATTAAATAAATTTTTTCATTAATGTTCATTGACATGTCTTAAAATATTTTCTTTTCTTTATTTAAATGTTTAAAACTTAAACCAATCTCCCTGAGGTACCTCTGTGGCCCAGGGAGATCTCTGCGCTCTTTCGCGCGCAGGCCCCGACTCAGTGAACCCCACCATCCCACCCCTGCACAGGGAGCGCTCAGCACTTCCAGGCGCACATCAAGCTGGGCGGGCCTTAATTAGCCCACCCACATAAAATGGTGGCACGGACCTGATCGGGGGCATCAATCAGGTTTATGCCCACTCCCGCCTGCCCCAGCTAAACACCCCCCCCCACAACAGGGGAAAATTCTCCCCTATGTGAACATCCTAATGAGTGCTATCATTAAGGGAGAATTAGTCTTGTCGCATTGTAAGTTGGAAGAAGGCAATGAAGAGGTAACATTATAAAACAGCATGAGACAGCATATGCTAGACTCAGAAAATTAGTTCAAAATAAACTTCAGAGCATGCTGTTGCAGTTGAGGCTACAAGGGAAATGAATCATTGGTAAGTAGTGGGTAAGGTATTTACTACTTTAATCGCTTATATTTTAAGGTCTTTTTGTGGTTTACAGTTTGTATACTCTACAGTAATGAGGATCAGGAAAGAAGGGCCCTAGAGTAATTGACTTAAAAGGTTTAATTTAAAGGGATAAGTCACGGCAGGAGCGCTCAAAGCTGTGGTGTGCTCCTCGTGCTCCATGTGGGAAGCCGGGGACATTTCCAGTGCCTGGGACCAGCATGTGTGCAGGAAGTGTGTCCAGCTGCAGCTCCTGGAAGCTCGGGTTTCAGAGCTGGAACGGTGGCTGGGGACACTGTGGAGCATCTGCGAGTCTGAGAGCATCGTGGATAGCACGTTTAGAGAGGTGGTCACACCACAGATGAAGGAACTTGAGGAAGGAAGGGAATGGGTGACCACCAGGCAGCCCAAGAGAAACAGGCAGGTAGTTCAGGAGTCCCCTGGGGCCCCGCTCGTAAATCGGTATTCCGTTTTGGCGGCTGATGAGGGTGTTGGTTCCTCCAGGGAGTGCGGACAGAGCCAAGCTTCTGGAACCACAAGCAGCCTGTCTGTATAGGAGGGGAGGAAGAGCAATAGTAATAGGGAATTCTATAGTCAGGGGAACAGATAGGTGCTACTGTGGCCGTAAACGTGACCCCAGGATGGTATGTTGCCTCTCTGGTGCCAGGGTCCGGGATGTCACTGAACGGCTGCAGGGCATCCTGAAGGGGAAGGGTGATAAGGCAGAGGTCATGGTACGTGTTGGTACCAATGACATAGGTAGAAAGAGGGATGAGGTCTTGCATCAAGAATTCAGGGAGTTAGGTAGTAGACAAAAAAGCAAGACCTTGTGTTGTAATCTCTGGATTACTCCCAGTGCCACGTGCTAGCGAGCTCAGAAATAGGAGAATAGCGCAGATGAATATGTGGCTTAAGAGTTGGTGCAGGAGGGAGGGTTTTAGATTCCTGGATCACTGAGACCGTTTCTGGGGAAGGTGGGAGCGGGACAGACTACAACTGAACCAGAGCAGGACTAACATCCTTGCGGGTGGGTTTGCTAGTACTGTTGGGAGGAGTTTAAACTAATTCGGCAGGGGGAGGGGACACAGAATGCTAGCAGAATAGGGACACATCATAATACAGTAAAACAATCAAGTCAGAGGGAGTACAGCTGCAATAAGCTTCAAGGGAGTAAGGCAAGGCTGGATGGCCTCTACTTTAATGCCAGGAGTATTACAGGTAAAACGGATGAGTTAAGGGTGAGGACTGACATGTGGAATTGTGATATAGTAGCCATCACTGAGACATGGTTGAGGGAAGGGCAGGATTGGCAGCTCAATATTCCGGGATATAGAATCTTCAGGCGAGGCAGGGGAGGGGGTGAAAGAGGAGGAGGGATTGCATTATTAGTTAAGGAGACAGTTACTGCAGTAAGGAGAGATGGTATCTTGGAGGGGGCATCGAATGAAGCTTTGTGGGTAGAGCTTAGGAATAAAATAGGGGCAACCACATTATTAGGTGTTTATTATAGACCCCCAGATAGTCAGCGGGAAATTGAGGAGCAAATATGTGCACAATTTGTGGAGGTATGTAAAAACAATAATAATAGGGTAATTATATTAGGTGATTTCAACTTTCCCAACATTAATTGGGATAGACATAGTGTTAAGGGCTTGGATGGAGTGGATTTTTTGAAATGTGTGCAGGAGAACTCTTTAGTTCAATATGTAGAGGGTCCAACAAGGGACGGCGCAATGCTGAACTAATTCTGGGGAATGAAGCCGGACCGGTGGCTGAGGTGGTGGTGAGGGAGCATTTTAGTGAAAGCGACCACAACATGGTACAGTTGAAGTTTGTTATGGACAAAGAAATTGACAAGTTGCAAAAAAATGTTTTGGATTGGGGGAGAGTGGATTTTAGTAAAATAAGGCAGGATCTGGCCAAGGTAGACTGGGAACAGCTACTTGTGGGGAAACCTACAGAGGAACAGTGGGGGGTGTTCAAAAAGGAAATGGGGAGGGTACAGACTCAACATGTTCCCTCTAGGGTGATAGGAAGGAGTAACAAGCCCAGAGAACCATGGATGACCAGAGATAGTCAGTTACGATGTGAAGGAAAAGAAAGGCTCTTAGCAGGTACAAGGGAGGCAAATCAGCAAAGGCATTAGTGGAGCACAGACAGTGCAGGGTGGAGCTTAAGAAAGCAATTAGGAGAGCAAAGAGGGGATATGAGAAAGCTCTGGCTGGTAAAAGTAGGGAAAATCCCAAGATATTCTATAAGTATATCAATGGGAAGAGGATAACCAAGGAAAGAGTAGGGCCCATAAGGGACCAAGGGGGCAATCTATGGGTGGAGCCAGAGGACATCGCTAGATTGTTGAATGAATACTTCAAGTCCATCTTCACCCAAGAGAATGAGGATGAAGGTATTGAACCCGGGGAGAGAGACTGCGAGGTTCTTAAGCAAATTGATATAAAGAGTGAAAAGATATTGGAGGTGTTGGTAGGCTTAAAAGTGGACAAATCTCCAGGTCCAGATGATTTGTATCCCAGACTGCTGAGGGAGGCAAGGGAGGAGATCGCAGGGGCTCTGACCCAAATTTTTTATTCCTCTCTGGCCACGGGGGAGGTGCCAGAGGACTGGAGAACAGCTAATGTGGTTCCGCTATTTAAGAAGGGTTGTAGAGATAAGCCAGGGAACTACAGGCCAGTGAGTCTCACGTCAGTGGTAGGGAAACTATTGGAGAAAATTCTGAAGGAGAGAATCTATCTCCACTTGGAGAGGCAAGGTTTGATCTGGGATAGTCAGCATGGCTTTGTCAGAGGGAGGTCATGCCTAACAAATTTGAATTTTTTGAGGCGGTGACCAGGTGTATAGATGAGGGTAGTGCAGTTGATGTAGTTTATATGGAGTTCAGCAAAGCCTTTGACAAGGTCCCACATGGGAGACTTATAAAGAAGGCAAATGCACATGGAATACAGGATAATTTGATAAGGTGGATTCAAAATTGGTTTAGTTGTAGGAGACAGAGGGTGATGACAGAAGGATGCTTTAGTGACTGGAAGCCAGTGTCCAGTGGCATACCACAGGGATCTGTGCTGGGTCCCCTATTTTTCGTCATTTATATAAACGACATAGATGACTATGTGGGGGGTAGGATTAGTAAGTTTGTGGATGACACAAAGATTGGCCGGGTGGTTAACAGTGAGGTTGAGTGTCTTGGGCTACAGGAAGATATAGATGGGATGGTCAAATGGGCAGATAAGTGGCAGATGGAATTTAACCCTGAAAAGTGTGAGGTGATACACTTTGGAAGTAGTAATTTGACAAGGAAGTATTCAATGAACGGCATGACACTAGGAAGTTCTGAGGAACAAAGGGGTCTTGGCGTGTGTGTCCATAGATCTCTGAAGGCAGAAGGGCATGTTAGTGGGGTGGTGAAAAAGGCATATGGGACACTTGCCTTTATCAATCGAGGCATAGATTACAAATATAGGGAGGTCATATTGGAGTTGTATAGAACCTTGGCGAGGTCATAGCTGGAGTACTGTGTGCAGTTCTGGTCGCCACATTATAAGAAGGATGTGATTGCACTGGAGGGGGTGCAGAGGAGATTCACCAGAATGTTGCCTGGGATGAAACATTTAAGCTATCAAGAGAGGTTGGATAGACTTGTGTTGTTTTCGTTGGAGCAGAGAAGACTGAGGGGCGACCTGATCGAGGTGTACAAGATTATGAGGGGCATGGACAGGGTTGATAGGGAGCAGCTGTTCCCCTTAGTTGAAGGATCAGCCACAAGGGGACATAAGTTCAAGGTGAGGGGCAGGAGGTTTAGGGGGGATGTGAGGAAAAACTTTTTTACCCAGTGGGTGGTGACGGTCTGGAATGCACTGCCTAGGAGGGTGGTGGAGGCGGGTTGCCTCACATCCTTTAAAAAGTACCTGGATGAGCACTTGGCATGTCATAACATTCAAGGCTATGGGCCAAGTGCTGGTAAATGGGATTAGGTAGGTAGGTCAGGTGTTTCTCACATGTTGGTACCGACTTGATGGGTTGAAGGGCCTCTTCTGCACTGTGATTCTGTGATTCTGTGATTCTAAACTGTGAAAATAGGACATGCCAACTCATATCCAGACCAGTGAAAGGCAAATTTTGGATTGATGTCAGGAGGACAAATGTGATTAGTATATGGGTAGAGTAATGGAAGAACATAGAAGTTTTAGCATAGGAGGAGTGCATTCAATTGTCCCACACTGTCACTAAAGGGAGAAACACTGGGATCATGTAAGAAAAAACTAGATGCTATGCATGGAGATTGTCAGATTTTTCTGGAGAGATCAGAATTGAATGAAAGGTCTTCCCCGTTTGTTAGAAAGGAGAAGGCTTAAAGGTGATAGAGGCATTTAGGATTATGAATGGGCTGCATGGGCGGCTGTGGAGAGAATGTTGCTACCTATGTGAGAATCTAAAACTAGGGGCAATAAATACTGGATCTTTACTATTAATTCCAATAAGGAAATAAGGAGAAATGGCTTTAGTTTGAGAGTGGTTACAGTGAAACTCACTACCAGAGGAAGTGGTTGAGGCATAGATACTTTCAAAAGGAAACTACAGAAGTACATGAGAAAAAAAATGGAATAGAAAGACACGCTCAAAGGCTGAGATGAGATACATGGAATGGGAGGAGACTCATGTGGAGTTCGAACGCTGGCAGAGGCTTGTTGGGCCAATACACCAGCTTCTTTGCTGTATGTTCTGTGTCATTCCAAGAATACTATTTACCTCCTCATCTTGTGAGATGTATTATGAGGATTCCTGTGGATGGAATTTCTAGTGAAATTGTAAATCTATTGAGAAAGCTTGTACTTACAATACCAACCAAAGAATGCGCATGAATATATTTTGAGATGCCACAGAATAATGCTCACCCTTGTAATGTTGAAAGAAATCAAAAATGTTGAGCAATTATTTTCTTTCCCAAATAATCTTTTACAAACGTAATATCTTCTGTTTTTAATTGCAGCTTTCACACAAATTTTAAGGACCCTTCAGGTCACTTACAAAATTTGAATCATATCAAAGGACTTACATTTTTAAAAATGCATGCAGCATATCTTCATTTCAAATAATGGAGTGCAATTTGAATAAAAAATCAATACCTCCTGATACACCAGGGTAACAGGATAAGAGAGAACAATTTAGAGTTATGAAGAGTAAATCTGGGGCAGGCATCATTACATTTTTCGGTACTTAGAGTTCATCAACAGCTGGAGCAGCAAGATTACAAGAATTATTTTAAGCAGTGAGTTGGTATGATCGGGAATGCATGTCCTGAAAGCCAATTTACACAGAGCAAAAAGAAGTGTGATGATGAGAATATAATCTGTTGTTTCAGTGATGTTGACTGAGGGGTAAATATTGAGCAGGAGGCTGGGGATAACTCCCTTGCTCTTCTTTGAAATACTACCATGAGGCCTTTTATATTTCTGAGAGAACAGACAGGTCCTTGGTTCAACTTTTCATCCAAAAGACAGAACCTTTGATAGTGCAGCACTCCCTCAGTGCTGTACTGAAGTGTCAGCCTAGATCTATGTGCTTAAGTCTCGGTAGTGGGACATCAACCCACAACTTTCTGACAGAGAGAGCCCATGACCAACATGGAAGAGAACTCTCCACGGCTGGTCAAGGAAACCTGCAGCCCGCCCCCACTGCCGATTGCAGCCTCTTTGCCCCATTCCTGAATGCTGGGGATTGTTTCCAAGGGTATTCATATGCGCCTGATATCACTGGTGTTACTTCCCAACAGCTAGCCAGGCCCTCCATTTGCCCAGTTGCTGGGTGAGAAATAGAGCTAATGATGTCACATTGAGGATACCCTCCATTGTGTTGTGTGGCTACCATGTGCTAAATTGGATAGATTTTGAACAGATCTATTAACTCTTGACTGGGCAACAATGGTGCACTGTGAGCCATTAGCAGCAGAAGAATTTTACTCAACCACAATCTGTAACCTCGTGGCCCAGCATATTCCCCACTCCACCATTACCACCAAGCCAGGGGATCAACCCTGGTACAATGAAGAGTGCAGGAGGGCATGCCAGGAGCAGCACCAGGCATACCTAAAAATGAGGTGTCAACCTGGTGAAGCTACAACACAGGACGACATGTGTGCCAAACAGCATAAGCAACAAGTGATAGACAGGGCTAAGTAACTCCACAACCAATGGATCAGATCTAAGCTCTGTAGTCCTGCCACATCAATCGTGAATGGTGGTGGACAATTAACCAACTCACTGGAGGTGGGTGCTCCACAAATATTCCCATCCTCATTGATGGGAGAGCCCAGCACACCAGTGCAAAATATAAGGTTGAAGCATTTGCAACAATCTTCAGCCAGAAGTGCCAGGTGGATAACTCATCTCCACATCCTCTGGAGGTCCCCAGCAGACAGATGCCAGTCTTCAGCCAATTCGATTCACTCCGCGTGATATCAAGAAATGGCAGAAGGCATTGGAAATTGCAAAGGTTATGGGCCCTGATAATATTCCAGCAATAGTATTGAAGACTTGTGCTCCAGAACTTGCCGCCCCCCTAGCCAAGCTGTTCCAGTACAGCTACAACACTGGGATCTACCCGACAATGTGGAAAATTGCCCAAGTATATCCTATACATAAAAAGCTGGACAAATCCAGCCCGGCCAATTACTGCCACATCAGTCTACTCTTAATTATCAGTAAAGTGATGGAAGGGGTTATCAACAGTGCTATCAAGCGGCACCTGCTTAGCAATAACCTGCTCACTGATGGTCAGTTTGGGTTCTGCAAGGGCCATTCAACTCCTGATCTCATTACAGCCTTGGTTCAAACATGGACAAAAGAGCTGAACTCCAGAGATGAGGTGAGAGTGACTGCCGTTGATATCAAGGCAGCATTTGAACAAGTGTGCCATCAAGGAGCCCTAGCAAAACTGGGGTCAATGGGAATCAGGGGGAAAACACTCCATTGTTTGGAGTCATACCTAGCACAAAGGAAGTTGGTTGTGGTTGTTGGAGATCAATCATCTCAGTTCCAGGACATCACTGCAGGAGTTCCTCAGGGAAGTCTCCTAGGCCCAACCATCTTCAGTTGCTTCATCAATGACCTCCCTTCCATCATAAGGTCAGGAGTGGGGATGTTCGCTGATGATTGCACAATGTTCAGCACCATTCGCGACACCTCAGAGTCTGAAGCAGTCCATGTCCAAATGCAACATCCGGGCTTGGGCTGACAAATGGCAAGTAACATTTATGCCACACAAGTGCCAGGCAATGACAATCTCCAACAAGAGAGAATCTAACCATCGCCCCTTGACATTCAATTGCATTACCATCGCTGAATCCCCCACTATCAACATCCTGAGGGTTACCATTAACCAGAAACTGAACTGGATTAGCCATATAAATACAGTGGCTACAAGAGCAGGTCAGAGACTGGGAATCCTGCGATGAGTAACTCACCTGCTGACTCCCCAAAGCCTATCCACCATCTACAAGGTATAAGTCAGGACGGAATACTCTCCACTTGCCTGGATGAGTGCAGCTCCAACAGCACTCAAGAAGCTTGACACCATCCAAGACAAAACAGCCCATTTGATTGGTACCACATCCAGAAACATTCACTCCCTGCATCACCAACGCACAGCGGCATCAGTATGCACCATCTGCAAGATGCATTGCAGGAACTCACCAAGGCTCCTTAGGCAGCACCTTCCAAACCCACGACTGCTACCATCTAGGAGGGCAAGGGTAGCAGACACATGGAAACACCACCACCTGGATGTTCCCCTCAAAGCCACTCACCATCCTGACTTGGAAAAGTTCCGCCGTTCCTTCACTGTCGCTGGGTCAAAATCCTGGGACTCCCTCCCTAATAGCACTGTGGACGTGCCTACACCACGTGGACAGCAGCGGTTCAAGAAGGCAGCTCACCACCACCTTCTAAGGGCAATTAGGGATGGGCAATAAACGCTGGCCTAGCCAGCGACGCCCACATCCCATGAACGAATGAGAAAAAAAATGGCTCACATCTTTGAAATGCTGCCTTCCATCAATAAGGTTACATGTTTCTCTCCCCCAGGCCTGCTCATCACTCAAACTCAGTTTCTTAAACTGGGTGAGGTTTAGCAATTCTCAAATACACCATTGCACAGAGCACCAAGCAGAAACGTTTCACCTAGACATGAAAATAAGCTGGCATTGTCCCACTGATTTTATGAATATTTTGCACTACTGACAGAAAGCCATGGTTGGATGCAAAACCGTGGGGAACAGGCCTGCAATTTCCCAATATGCATTTCTGGCTGGCAAGGATCCTGAGCAAAAATGTACCTTCATTAAGTCATCTGAATTTTGACCTAGCACTAGGGATTGTCACAAGGCTATTTGTGGCCCAAACCATTCTATCCGGCCAACTGGTGAAAGATAATAAAGAAGGGAAAAATGAGGTGGTAAAATAAAATTATAATTGTAGTTTGAATTTTAAAAAAAACATTTCAGGTGCAGTTCCTATTAGAAAGGTCATAACCTCTTCAGCAAATCCCTCTATCTCAAGTAGCAGATATGGGTCCTATATCTGGATATACTATAAAGGCTATGATGCCAAATGTCCCTCAAAGGGGTAGCTATTGAAGTTTTACAAAGAATATATTTCATGCATTGTTAAAAGAAAGTTGACAATATTTCGACATTCTGTCAACGCTCGTGAAACACTCGATGAAAGTGTTAAATTCGTAATGTTTCGGCTTATTCTAAGAACAAAATATAGGAGCATAAAACGTGCGACACTGGATAATTTAGATTTATTTAAGTGTTAGATTTCCCTACATAACCTGTATACTCCTGATGTGGCCATGGTTGAATTTAAGTGATACACAAAGAGCAAAGGCTGAAAGCATCAGCATCATTAATAACGTGCACTAACAAAGGTAGTGTTCTTTGGTGGGGGGGGCGCGGTGAGGGGGCAGGGTTTATTGCAGAAGAAGGCAAAAGGGCATTGAAAAATGACAAAGAATTAGCTAAAAATGGAAAAGTAAAGCAACTTTGATGCAACCTGAGATATCATTGGCTTTCAGTCAAAATAAGCATAACTTCTTCAGAAGAAATCGAGGAAATTATAAAACTTGAAACGCTTCAACTTAAAGGACCTTCGGAACAGCAAAAAAATCACTGCAAAAAAATAATTTTCTGTTTGTCCGAATATACCATGTGGTATATCTTTGTTCGGAGCAGCTGCAATAGTATTCAGTTACAACAAGAGGTAATCTGGAAACATTGTGGATTTTAACCCCTTGCGCCATCAACTGCTCCGTCAACTGCTCCAAAGTATGCTTTGTTCCTCCTGAGCAGCACTCGCCACAGCTTTTCACTTCCTTTCTTTGGCTAAATCATCTGAAGATACTAGTCACCAATTAGTCTCATGAAAAGAAAAGCATATCCCAAGCTTTTGGTGTGGCCTGCACTTTTTAAAAAAGAAAGAAATTGCTCTCAGGATGAGGGCTACACTGTTGAGATCACATATATATTGCCTACCCCTAGTTGCCCAGACAACTGAGTAGCTTGCTATATATAAACCACCTCTGAGTGTGTTAAAAGAAAGGGTGGTGGATTCACTAGAATATTAGTGAACTAGTTAGGTGTTTAATGGCAAGTCAGTAGTGTTGATCTTTTTTTTTCTGGTGCCAGCCCACCAATGACCAGGTTTATTGAACTCAGTTTCACAACTTGCAATGGTGAGATTCTGAGTTATTATCCTTTGGGGTTTCTAGTTCAGTATCATAACCATTACACGATGATGGTATCAATCATTAACACGCACAAATTTTACCGTTTATCAAATGCTCATGATATACACTGACTGGTTCAGTAATCTTCTGCCAGCCAGAAATGGTAGATTTCTGTTATCAGAACGTTTTGTAGAAGGATTTTTATTTTGGTGAGGCAGGAAAAGGGACTTTAAGACTTATCTTGTGGGACCTGGTGTATTTTAGGCATTGCTAAACAGATTGCAGACATAGATCACTGTGCTCACGTTCTGTACACTTATTCAACATATGAAACAAGGAGCATCAAAGACCATCAATACACAGCCAAGTTTAATTAGCATTGTTCTCTTACTGATAACAGATTTATCCTTCGATACCTAGTTAGGACAAGTTGTTCATGTTGCTTCAAAGAGTCAAGGAGTTTATATTGCAACCAATTTGTTTGGCAATTTTTCAAACTTTAAATTTCTGTCCACTTGTTTTTGGAGAGTACAAATTGCTTTGGTCATGTTTTTTCATCATTTCATTCTGTCCCACAGTAGGTTCCAGCTATTTACTTTACGATGTGAAATTTAATATTAGAACTCAAAAATTTTGAATTATGCAAAAAAGTCAGCATAAATAATACCATTTTACTTTTGTGTACTTTTACAACTAATCCAAGACAGCAATCTTCCTATTCCTAATGCAATTGCTGCAGGTAGGTTAATTACTGTGCGGTTTTATTTATATTCGACTTGACACCTATGCATTCCACATTACAGTACATTCTCCTTCCAGCCCAAGACCTTCCCCACCTGTGTTGTTTTCAATGCTGGGTCAGTACAATCTGCAGACATATGTCCTTCCTCTTAATTGACCCAACAGGAGGTTTACTCAAGTTGTGCGTGAGGAGATCCTCCCAGCCAATTTGCTCTCCTTTTCCACAGACGATCCAGCCAAGATTGGCAAAAATGAACTTATTCAAACCATTTTTGCCTTTTTTGACTCATTTTACCTTTGCAGTCAGGTACTTACAGAGGGTACACTACAGGATATGGCGGTTCACTTCTTCGCAAACCACCAAGCGCTGTCGTGTCTCTGGATTACACCACATGTTGGCTTATTTAATAAATACAGATTTTTTAAAAAAGCTAACTAACCATGCTGTCACGACAACCTCAATGACCACAGCCTCTGCTTATAGAAGGTAGAGGTTCCTCCACTACTGTAGAATGTCCTTGAAGGACACAGATAGATAGCTTGGCTGAAAATGTATGTGAAATGAAACCACTGTATGTACAGGGTTTATAGCGGTTGGATGGCCAGCGCGTGAGTTGTTTCAAAAATTGCCAAAAGAAATTTGGAGAAACATGACAACTATATTCTGTGAGATTGTAATTTATCAAAAGATGGCTAAAGATATACTCTAAGAGTAATTGGACTATGACGTGCTAGGCCTGGGGTGATTCTTTCTGTCCACCTTCGATGCCATGATGAGAGTGGCATTTAGCTGGCTATGCTGAGATTTTCTTTGAGAATTGCAAGCATTGGAATGGCTAGTTCTATGGGGGTGAGTATTAAACAGTGGACAAAAATATTCATTATTCATTTTAATTGCATTAGTAGCAAGCAAGTAAAGGATATTAAAAAGATTACAAGTTTCTCTAATCGGTGGAAAGAGTTGATGCCATAAACGTGTGTGACAAGAGAACGCCCATGATTGTGGTTTCAGAAGTGATCGAAAGCAAGTAAATCATTAATGACGTGCGTGCACAATGTCACAATTTGATGCGCCTAATTAGGAAAAATAGTTTGATATGGTGTGACAGCCCTTGAATTTGGTGCATTTTGTTGTTTGGGTATTGCAACTTTAGATAAAAACTCCCGGAAGCTAGTTTCCAGCCAAATCTAAGCAATAGCAAGTCACTTGCTGAAAAAAAATCAATTGCCAAAGTATCATAAAAGGCAATTCCTTATTAATAGAGAGCTAATTAGCATCTTTGTCTTTGTCATTTAAGATTATGACAAAGTCTTGTTACCTTTAGCAAAATGGGTTCCATGATTGGTTGAAGTTAAGCTATGACTTTTCTAGTCTAAAAGATAAAAGCAAAAAAACTGCGGATGCTGGAAATCCAGAACAAAAACAAAAATACCCGGAAAAACTCAGCAGGTCTGGCAGCATCTGCGGAAAGGAACACAGTTAACGTTTCGAGTCCATGTGACTCTTCAACAGAACTTTTCTAGTTTATATGCTTCAATTCAATACCGGGCAGCACATCTACAAACTGAGATGTTACAATACCTCAACTATCAGATGTGGTTCAGTTAGTAGCACGCTTGCTGCTGAGTCAGGAAAGTTGTGGGTTCATGTCCCACTACAGAGCATTAAACAATAATAAAAATCTAGGCTGATGCTCCAGTGCAGTACTGAGGGAAAGCTTTGCTGCTGAAGGTGCTGGCTTTCCAATGAGATGTTTAAATGAAGCCCTGCCTGCACTTTAGGATACCCTGAGGTTGTGAAAGGTGCTGTATAAACGCAAGTCCTTTTTTTCTCAGTTGCTTTTTACATAAAGATGTAGAATTTGAGGGAACCTGGGTGCTGCCCCATACAAAAATCTACCTGGAAAAACATAAGCACACATTAACCACGCCCCATGCCTAGGAATCCCAACATCTGAGTAACATCAGAGCAGGAAAAAGTATAGGTTATCAAGGAAGTAAGGATAACAACACAGAAAACCTCAGCAGACAGAACTGTAGCTTTAATTCTTTATTAAAAGATTGTTGTCTCTTCTAGTCAGGTAACCTGAAGCTCCAGCTGATGAGAAAATGGGCACTGAGCCAATTTCTAGGTTTCAGATAAAAGCAAAATACTGCGGGTGCTGGAAATCTGAAACAAAAACAGAAAATGCTGGGAAACCTGCTGAGTTTTTCCAGCATTTTCTGTTTTTGTTCCAGGTTTCAGAGGTGGATTCAACTTTGATTGGCCTGATGTCAGTTCGGAATGAAGACTGATATAATGTCCAAACTGAAAGAAGCTGCTGCTCTCCAGTTGGCAGTGTTAGGGACTGAAACTTGGAGGCTTTAAGGCTCTGACTAATTCATTTCAATATTTATGCAACTTATGGATTTTTTTTTTTAAACTGCTGGTTAAGCTTCAAATGAAAGAAGATGAAATTCACCATTTCATTAACCTTTCATTTCCATTGCAAGAAACTGCACAAAGAGCTTGAATAAAGTGGTGAGAATGGACTCATTTTCAACTAAGTTAGAATGACACAGAAAATGCAAGGAAAGCACTGATAGTAAACAGTCATTATATTTTTGTGATTTTACTCCTGTTCTTTGTCCAGCCCTTTCCACATCCTTCAGCTGACAGTCTGTGCTGTGGATTCCCCCATCACTGCTGCCGCCACTCCTCTAGATCTGTGGAAAGTATGGGTTAGAAGGGGAACTCTCTCCCCTGGCAATTTTCTCCCCTATCATGAAATGAAGGGCTCTGATGGGCGATCTATAGTGAGCTGGTTAACGGTTAGATTTAGTCCCGGAATGAGTGAAGCAGCAACTTGATCCTTCAAAATGCCCTGCACAGCGGAACAGCAAAGCCCACGGGTTCCTGCCTTGCAATTTCTTTAAGTAACGAAAGGCAGGGTCTCAGCTCGAGTCAGCAGGAGGAGACGTCCAACAGAGAGCAGGCGCTTCCCCACAGGATGTGAAAATTGGCAGGTGACTCATCCAGCCACTCTCCCACACCTCTTAGCCACTGGTTACTGAGCTTAATAGAACACAAGAAAAGTGCCTGGCGCTGGGGGAGGGAAGAGGGAGAAAACAAAACAAACAGGGAGCTGGGGACGTTTTTAAAATGCAGATAAAATCACAGAATAAAAGTAGGGATTCACGCTCCTAACTGAAAACAGTCAAATCCAGGAGTGAAGCGAATTCCTATGTGAAGTGTTGTGAGATCCATCACTCAACTACTGGAAACACCAGACCACCTCACATTAAGTGCCCATTTTTAAAGGAGCGCGTACAATCGGAAGCTTTTGCTCATCTCTATTTAAAACTATTGCATCAGTACCCTGAAACCCTTATCTCTGCATTTTTCATGAGCATCGCTGTCTAGTGTCTTTTTTGTGCAGTCAATAACATGTAACATCTGTGCACTGACCTGTGCAGGGGAGTCGACATTAAGCAGAGATTCACTTAAATGTTTCAAACAAGTTTTTTAAAAAAAAAATCAAATTTACCAGTGAAGCAAAAAGCCTAAAGTGACATCAAAAAAAAAGGCAAACAATAGATGGCAATTGGACTCACTAATGTGATGAAAATTTCTGCACAATCACCACTCACTGTGGATGGGAGTTAAAGAATAATGTTAGCATCATCCTGCTGCATCATTAAACACAGGAGGTGCGTGCTCGCATCTTTAGAACCTAGAATTTCTTCCCGCAAAAAAAAAATACATCTGGTAGCCCAGATTGTAAGCCATGTGCTGCACACATCAATTTATTTTTTTATTGCCTATTTGGTCAAAAAAAAACAGAGGTCCACGCAGACCGGATGATCAATCCATTTTAGTTAGCAGCCCCCACTTTAGTGAGAATTTTAATGTAACTTCAGTGCAGTGCTGAGAAAAATACCAACCCACTCTGGGGCCCTCTTTTTTTTTTAAAGATCACGGGAAGAGTTGGATTCGCTTAGGTCGGGAAAGGGTTAATTCACCGGTGGGCATGGGCAGATTTCCTCTCTGAAATGAAGCCCCTTCCCCAAAAACGAAACCTTCCTCACAATAACTACAGCGTTAACCAAGAACCAAGGTTATCTTGACCAAGAAATGTTTTTGATTGCTCACAAGGTTGTCTGAAATTCCAATTAGCCACAATCAGAAGTGTGAGCGTCTTATTTTCATACCTGCAAGATGAACGGACTTGTACATTCATAAGGAATTTAACATTTAAAGGGATAATTTGAGAGGAGATTTAGTATTTTTTCTTGTTTCCCTCCCTCTGCCACCCCCCCCAGAGTATTTGTTAGGACTGTTCACTATTGGCTGAAGCTGCTTTTAAAACAGGAGTTTGACTACTTACTGTTCAGGCAGTTCTTCTTTCTAGTCCCATTTACCTTCCCAGCTCTATCAATCTTGAGGAAGTATTTTGTGGCTGAGTAGAGCCTCCGCCACCGCACATCGCCCTGCAGGTGGTTGTAGCTGCGTGTGTGGCGCTCCAAGCTCGAAGAGCAGTTTGTAGCATCCAGCGTTAGCGCATCTTCGGACTCGCCGTGGCAACTGGCAGACACCGAGCAGGTCAGGGAGAACAGAAGGAAGCAAGCGAAGTGGGGCAAGGGCGAGACACCGCTGGTCAGCATCCATTTCCACATTGTAGTAAAATTCCTGGAGTGGGATCTAGGAAAAGACGCATACTGAAGCAGCAATGAATTCACCTGGACAAAGCGAGAGTTCCACACGCGGGCTTCCCTTCACAACAATCTTTCCGTTAATGTCTCCGAGTTGCCCCGATGTTGTTGTATCCATGACCCAGTCACACCTGAAGCATTAGTCCAATTTGCCTTTAATAATTCCTCAAGAACAACTGTGCAGAATTCAAATGGGCATGAAGTTTCCTCTCTCACTGGAAACTAGCTGAAATTTGTGCAGGAAGGATGAAAGAAATAAGAAAAGAAAAATAAACTTCAGTCTTAAGTTTCTCTGCTCATCTGAATTTGCCTCATTAAAATGAGAGCCTTGAGAGACTGCAGCATGTGGGAAGGAAAGGTTGTGTTTTTATCAATGCCTCGGACACTACAAACTGCAGGCAGCTTGTCATCTGCTTACCATTCAACTGACAGCTGAGAAAGGGCTGGCCCTTTTCAGATAGGAGGATGTTTTTTTTGTCCTAAGCCAGTAGTTTGTCGCCTGATGAAATGTCATCAGGAGGGTTGGGCATTCAGTCAAGTCACTTACTAGCAACAGCAAACAGGGAAACAGCTTGTAATGGTTTTGATTAGCAGCTTACCTATGTGCCATCGACTGAAAGCTTTCTTCCAATTCTATTTCTCAGAAGCATTTCTTAACATTTCTAACCAGTAACAGCTCTGTTGCCCTGATAGCTAATAGAAAAGTCATATGCGTTTTACAATGGATTAAATTGTGTTCAGAAATGCATTCCACATCTCTTTTAGAGAATATAAAGGATTCGGAAATGGGCATGAACATTTAAAATAACATACAATTTAGGTTCATTAATTTACCTACTGGGAACTAATGTACAAATACTAATATATTCATCTGAAATTCCACCCCCTGGTATTTTAACAGCATTGCTATCCCACTTATACTAAATGGATTAATGGCACAGCTAAAATATGGGAGGGAGGAATTCAGGCAAATGTGTTAGTGCTCATATGCTGATGTTCCAGAGTGCTAGTTCAGAACCAAAGTACCTTGGTTACTCAGTATTGTGGACTATTCCTATTCAAGCAGAAACTCAGATTTCCAAAAGTTGGGTTATGTCTGTTATTTTTTTTTCCTCTCTCTCTCATCTAAAGACCTCCAAAGGATTGAAGTTGGTTTAATAAGAGGCTGATTTTGGACTGCTCTCTAGGGAGTCTCGAGACTGCTTCGCTGTCGATGTGTGTGAGAGTGACCACAAATCTATCAGTCCTGTTACTCTTACCCAAAGAAAAAAACAGCAGCTGGCTTCTTAAAACCTCCATTCTACTTTTGTTACAAGCGTCACAACCTAGAAGCGGAAGAACAAATAATTTTTCTTTTCACCTGTGTCTTCCATTAAAGTGATTTTTAACCTCAGTTCTTTGTAAACTGGATCTCAATTGCACATCACAGCATGTAATTATGTTTTCTTTTTTATAACCTAGCACTTTGATTTCTTCTGGTGGTGTGCTGCTTTAAAATAAACAAATTAATGACTGTGTTAAAGTGGCACACAAAAGGAATTTTGCATGAGTGGGTTAACCAGTGCATCACCAGAAGAAATTAAACCACTGAAAGTTTCAGAAAATATTGCCTCTCTTTATTGTGTGTGCTTGTTTACAGGAAGATTCTTTAACTAATCTGATAAATTGAAGTGGTCTAATAGGCCTGTCATTTGGCTCACCAATGAAAAACTTATGACTTTGCATCCTAGGGCTGACTGCATGCCCAGAATAGTTAATCTCTGTTGGGGGAATGTGGTCAATTGGCAGATAGTGCAGCACATGAAACTGAACTGAGCTGAACTGTCCCATCCCAGGGGATGGTTTAGCCATGGCAAACGATGCTTCTTAATGCTCTGTCTAAAAGTGATATCAGAGAGTAGGGGATATAATACAGAACCTTGCTCACTTTGAGCATTTTACTTTGGTTAGTTCCCCTCCCCCACAGTTCCCATATAACCACTTAAGTTTTCTGTGTTCTCTATCAGTATGTGGTGGGCAAAGCCTAGGCCTTTTTTTTATGTTTTATAGTCCCTTTGACACTGTGGCTTTTCAAGGGAGGACACACCCATCAAATAGCGTGGCTAAGAAGTGATGAACCTCATCAAATGTATTGGTTGACAGGCTCAAGTGTCATCCACAGCTGGGGCTCAGACTTCCAACCACAGTAACATGAAGGAGCCATCTTAGCTATGCACTACTGGACAGGTCTTCTGTCAGCTCTTTACTCAAAGGGAGCAATGCCCTTTACTTCCAACCAATTATATCCATGTCACATTCACTTCCAATATCAAAACCTTACTTCAGTAAAAAAAATCTGCCAATCTCTCGCCTGTTTGCCAATCACAATTACCCTGTGAGATATCAATGTGTGAAAAGAACAAAGTAAATGATCGTTTTTAAAGTTTAAAATCTTCACGTAATAGTTTTGACCTTTTGTTGAAGATATAAGATTGGCCTAACTCCTACCTATTAAAGGGCTGATGATCCATTTGCTAATATCCTGAATGGTTTGGTGGTGGTTTGAGTATAATGCACGGGTTGAGGTTTTTTGTAGAGCAGAGATTTACACGGGTTGGAAAACCTAGAGGCATTTACTCTCGTATTACAGTGGTTTTTCAATTCACTGTCTAAAATTGTTTAATGTTATACTGTTTATTCTCCAAATCTTTGCAGTCTAGAAATTACTGTGTGCAGTAATATTTCAAACAACTATGAGCCTCCATTAAAATAGCAGACAGAGAACAAATGTATTAAGTGTTCTGACTCTAATGTCAGAAACCAGTAATTTCTAGGCTTACGAATTCAGAATTGATTCTTAGAAATCAGATGTTAAACTCAGCAGTGTTTGCTTATGATTACTGTTGTTTGGTAATCTGACTTCAGTTACTTAAGCAGCCCTGATACAGTCAGGGTTGATATATAGCACCACGCCTGCATGTGTGAATGCAACTTGTTTATATGTGCGACAACTTAATGTTTGCTAAAGATTTATGTTTTAGCAGTAGGAGCTGCTGAGATGTTACAAGCACAGTTATTTTCCAGAGCAAACAAGCAGCAGGATCTTTTGTTGCAATTTGAATACCTGATGACAGTGTATTACAAAACATTACAGTTTTCATGCCATAGAGCACAGAAGTGTCACTTGAATGGGTTGATATCTGAAGCGGATCCCAGGGTTGCGTTACAAGATTTTAAATACACAGCAGGTCACCGGGGGCAGTTTTCTGAAGATTCCACTCCTGGAGTGCTGTTCCACAGGAGCACAAGTCAAAAAACGAGGGCCAGAATTTTACATCCTGCAGGCGGGCACGTGCCTGACTTGAACTGATGTGAAATAGCGCGAGATGATGTCGGGCGAGTGTCCCGACGCCATCGTGCATTCACGCGGATATTTCATTCGGCGGGTGGGTGCAGCAGTCGGAAGCGTGCCCGCTGACAATTAAACGGGCAATTAAGCCCACTAAAGATGCAATGAACAGCGATGTTTTGTGACCCATCCACACTTACGGTTGGCGGACCGGCCATTCTCCCAGGCGGCATTCACATTTTCGCTCAATCCTCGATCCAGGGCGGGATGAAATCTCCGTGGGGAAACAAAATAAAAGGCGATGTCTGGGGGCTGTTTTTTTTTTTAATGAGGTAATGCTTTCATTGTGCTGCATGGACATATTTTGCAGCATTTTTGTCATTTCCTTTATTCTGTGGAGGTCCGACGAATTAAAAATTCAGGCCCAGGAGTGCACACCAGGGCCTGGGAGAGGGGATTGCACACAGCGCTAATCACCAGGGCCCATGCCTTTGGGAGGGGGAGTGGCCCAGGCTTGGGCAGGGCCGCCCCTGTCTCATGCTTCAATGTGCTTGCAAACAAGCGTGCCATGGGTACTCTGCTCTGGGACTAAATTCCAGCGCTTGAGATCTGATGTAGCCTGCGTCCACCCTTGGCCATGCTCTCGCCCTCCCACAGGACTACTTATCCTATAAACGACCCCATGTGCTATTTTCAGAGCATGCACTCCCTCCATGGGCGATTGAAATGCCTTCGCCTGAGTTTGGCAAGATTCAAGTAAGTCTTATCAGTTTTTAAGTTTCTTATTTCCCTCCTGCACAATTTCCTCTGATTTATTACAATGGTCTTAGCATTATTCTAATTGTTTTATTTGTACATGCTAGGTTACATATAACTAGTGGACCATTACCATTGGGCCATTACTCTTTTATTTCTCTCCTGCTCTCATTTTATTTCTTTGATTAATTGCTGATTGACTAATATCTTAATTACTACCATAAGTCATGTTAATAATGCATTATTATGAATTTCTTCATTAGGTCTTTATATTTATTAATTACTAATTTTCTATATAATTTATAAAATCACTTTCTCTGATTTGACTACTAAAGTCAAATACCATTGCATGTGATATACATGGAGTGCTCTTAGTAACAATATTTCCAGTTCAATTGTCTAACTCCTTTCTAAATTACTTATCCATTTGAACTGGCCATATGTACACTAGTTGAAAACAAACTAAAACCAAAATCAAAAAAGTTGCCTCTTGATGGCCCTGGACTGGGCCCTTCCCAATCTGACCTTCTTTCTCTCAATGATGTGGCATGAGAGTGAGTGAGTGTGAGTGAGTGAGTATGTGAACCCTGACACTGGGAGTGAGCCAGATAAACACACATGCACACACACAGACACACATAAAACATCCCTCTCCCCGCTCCCCAAAAACACAATCCAGACACCAGGTCAGGAGAGGAGGATAGCCCAGGCTGAAAGGCACCCTGCTTCCGACCGCCCCCCCACCCCCAATTTCCTATTCATTCTGTCGAGGCCAGTTTGGAGTGTGTGCCACCAGAGTCGAATGCAAGGTTGCTGTTAGTTAAACCAGCTTTTCATCATGGTCCTGGTGATCAAGGGCAGAACTTAGCCCTTGTCGAGCGGACTCGGCGGGAGCGGTCGGGAAGCCGGCCGGCCGCCTGCAATTGCGACCGGAAGATGATTTCATGCTGGCGGGCCAATTAAAGCCCACCCAGTGTGAAACGCGAGCCTGTGGGGGAGGGGGGAGGAGGGCGAACGGGTCGAGCGTGAACTTAGCGCAGAGCTGCCTCAGGGAGATGAAGAGTTTTCATAAAAAATAATAAAGGCGTGAAAAATGTTATAAAACATGTCCCCCCTTATAAATGAAATTTCAAAAATGTTACTTTATTTTTATTTGATATTGGAAGCCTCATCCTGCCCCGTGGATGAGGTTTCCAAAAAAATTGCAAAGGCCTTTTGTGCCTTTTTGCCTGCCGGGCAATGAACAAATGTAACTTAATTGATACTTTAATGGCCTTAACAGGCCTTTTAATTGTTGGCGGGCGCCCTGCCGATTCCCGCGCGCACCGGCCAACCGAACTATCACACGACTGTGTGTTGACGTCAGGACGCTCACCTGACTTCAACACGCGTCATTTCACGCTCGAGCAGATCGGGCACATGCCCGCCCGCCAAGGTGAAAATTCTGCCCCAGGACTTGGGGCCCAATCTGTCTTGCTCTAGCTCTGCTTTTTTAAGTGAAGGGAGGCAAAAAAATAAAGTTTTATTAGTTAGCTCTGCTACTTGGCATTTTTAAATGGTGATTTCATTAATTACTAATTTTTTTAAATTATCAATTTATTGCTTTGGCGTTGATTTTTTTTTTTTGCTGAGTTGTTTATGTTTTCTTCATACATTAACTATTTTTTCGAAATGCATGTTTAATGTTGTGCCGAACCAGGTCTCGGGCAGCGGCTGCTGGGTTTCTTGCTGAAGGGGAATGAGAGGCTCACTAGAGTCTGATTGTCTTTTGGAAGGCTGGCAAAAGGGGTTCTTTTTGCTCCAATAGGAAGTGTTGGAAATACTCAGCTCATCTGGTGGCATCTGCGCAGAGAGAAACAGAGGTCAGTGATCCCCGTCAGAATTAGTGCTGATCATGTCTCTGAAATTTTGACTCTGTTTCTCTCGCCACAGATGCGGTCTGGCCCGATGAGTGTTTCCAGCATTTTCTATTTATATGTCAGGTTTCCAGCATCTGCAGCAATTTGCTCCCCTTGTACATGCTCCACGCTGTGCACTTGTAAGCGTGGTGAGTTTCAAGTTAACATGAGAAAATATTTATCACTCAGTGCAAAGTGTAATTTTTCTGTTAACAAAGCCCTCTTGCGTGGCTAGAAACAGCACATTATTGCAGGGGAATTGGTTGGCACTAATTTACTGGAAGGTTTTGCTATTTTTAAACTTGGAAGTGAAAGCAGGAGTTGTGCACCGATAGAATATGCCACAGTTCCAGGATTTTGACAGTGAAAGGATGGCAATATTTCCAACTCAGGATGGTGTGTGGCCTGCAGGGTAATTTGCAGGTGGTAGTGTTGGCATGCGTCTGCCGCCTTGTCCTTCTGGGTGGCAATGTTTGTGGGTTTGGAAGGCGCTGTCAGTGGAATCTTGACTATCTTGCTTCCTCTTCTGAATTTTGCTGGACCATTAGGCACCAGTCACCCTGTAATACTTCCCCAAAGTAGCCATTTTCCCTTGTGAGCCTATGTAGTATTGAGTCAATGAGTGCATTACTGTTGACCTGGCCCTGTGCTCAGCCAATGCCAGTATGTTTCCAGATGAAATCATGGGATAGTGATCAGGAATGGGAAGCCTGACTGATTCAGCTTCACCCTCCCTAACCCAGTACATTGAAGCCACTACTCCTCTACAACTGGCTGGCTGAGATCAGTCAATTCAGCACATACTGGGGACTAAACCTATGGCCTTCCTAATCTATGTGGCTCAGTTCCATACTAGGCTGTGTATTTACTGACTGAGTCGTTGGGAAAGTCTGAGAATGTTATAGTTCCGATGCAGTGAACCTATTTCAGAAATATTATCAGTTATGTGAATGATATGATGCCATTTGTATAACGCATGAATAAAAATCATCGCATTAGGGATGGGCAATAGAAGTGTTGGCCTAGCCAGCAATGCCCACATCCCATGAATGAATGAATAAAAAGAAATCCTTGCTTAACAGTAATCAAATAATTAAGCCAATTAAAGTACTTCATCTTTCTGTAAAAAAGAATTATTGTGGCATCAGGGAAAATAGTGTGAAATGACTTGGGGCAGGATTTTCCCCTGGTCAGGTGGGCGTGGCGGGTGGGCCCGGGAACCAGCGCGAGACAGACCACCGCCCGCAACTGGGCCCCGACCGCAATTTCACGCTGGTTGGCCAATTAACGGCTAGCCAGCGTGAAATACGTGCTAAGAGCCTCAGCCCTGCCAGGTTGGGGGTCAGGGGGAGCGCAAACGCTGAATTCTGCACGTGATGGAGAGGGGGGAGTGCACACTGAAAGCTCTCTGAAAGCACAGAGCCGCCCCAGGGAACTGAAGAATTTTAAGCACAAAAGTAAACATTTTACAAAGGATACAGACATGTCCCCCCCCATATGTGACTCAGCCACATGGAGAGGGACATATAAAAAAATGTCAAAAATTCTTTTTTCTCAGTAAATGTTGGAAACCTCATCCCCTCCGCGGATGAGGTTTTGTTAAAAATGCAAAGGCCGCCTGGCCCTATTCGCCCGCCCGCCAACTGAATGGTTGGACGCTCAGTAAAAACTACATATTAATTCATTGCTTAAGCGTGTTAAATGGCCTGTTCATTAATGGTGGGCGCGGCTCCGGAACCCGCACACGCCCACCAACCGATAGATCGCAAGGGTGCGCGATGATGTCGGGAGGCTCGCCCAACATCGTCGCGTACTATTTCACTCCCGTATGCCTGCGGGATGAAAAATTCTGCCCTCGGTGATTTTTGACTGTACAGCACAGAACACCGAAGCGTTTTGTCATAAATTCTTCCTCACAAGCCACTGTGGCATCTGTGCTCCTTTAAATCTGGCCTCTTGAGCATCCCTGTTTTTAATCGCTCCAACATTGGTGGTTGCGCCTTTAGCAGTCAAGGCCCCAAGTTCTGGAATTTCTTCTCTAAAACTTTGCCACCTCTCTAACTCTTTTTTCCCCCCTTTAAGATGCTCTGTAAAACCTGCCTCCTTGACCAAGCTTTTGGTCACCTGCCTTAGGCCTTAATTTTCACCCCGGGTCGGGATTGCAGATTCGGTACAATTCCCGGCTCCGCAAACACAACCTGGGAGAAAAGTGCCCCGGAGGGCAGGATTTTTGTTACCGGGTTAGTGTGGGGGTGGCCAGGGGTGTGGTGGGGGGGTGGGTGTTGGGTGCAGGGTGAAATGGGAACTGGGCCCTGCCACCTCCAGAAGGAGTTCAGAGGCAGCCAAGTGCAGAGGGGAGGCTGTGGAAGTGGCCTGCCTCAGTGCTCTGACACTGTGAAGAAAAGAATACAACAAAAAACAGCCCTCCAGCCATCAATCCTCACATCCCTAACCCTAACCCTAAACCTAACCCCTCCCACACACACGCCCCGTGCTCCATCCATGCCAACCCATGCCCAATTCAATGGTCCCAACCAAACCCTCATTGACCCTCATACTCTCCATGCTGGCATATGTCCCTCTACCCAGCCCCCATGATGCCCCATACCCTTCATGCCAACCTATGCCCCTCCAACCACCCATGGCCCCTTATAGACCCCCTGCCAACTTAGTGCCAACTCATGTCAACCCATGACTCCCCACCCACCAACCCTTTGCCCTTAAACCCTCCTTGCTAACTTATCCATTATTCACCATGGGTAGACCTCAGGACTAAGGCTGAGATTAAATAAAACTCATAACTGTCTATTGATTAATTCCCTATTTGAAAGAAAACCACATTGATATAAACTATTCACTACATTTAACTTATTTTAATCGTTTATAAAAACAAGTATTCATATTCTCACTTCAAAGACTTTATAAGCACTTGGAGTTGTCAATCAAACCGTGAACTGACAGGCACCCAACTGTGATAATGACAGGTTATGAAATCAGTCATGCAGCACTAATCACATAATGATAACCCTCAGGCTTATGTCAACAGAGAGGGTGAAATAGCAAGTACTATTCCTTTTGAACATTGTAGAGTTTTTTTTTCAAATATTTAAAGGGCAGGAGATTTAAATTTCTTGTCAGCTTGACAGTTCCCTTTGACAGATTACTTTAGTGGTTCAATGAGCTTGACAGTTCCATTGGGTTTATGCACTTTTTACACAAAACTATGCCTAATTTTAACAATCTCAAAGTGCACTTGATCTCTCCCAAAGGGAGCCTGCCCTCTCCCAAAGGTGTCCTGGGACCATATCTAAAAGGGTACTTTACCTCTCTAAAGAACACTGGTAGCTTTAGACCTTCTCCTGCTAGGTCTAAAGTTCACAAGTCATGTTTTGGACATCCCACTAATGAAAATCAGATCTGACTGAAGGCGGCTGCACTTTAACACATGAACCACGAATGTGCAAACCGCAACCTGCTCCTGCTCTTTCCCCTAGGAAAGTGTTGGGGGCCAGGTTCGGGGGCGGGACTTCTGGATTGGGGCCTCTGGCATCCATTTTCACGATGGAGAGCCTCTCTGTCTGCGTGAACACTCAGGCCTTAATATCTCCTTATGTGGTTCTGTGTGGAATTTTGCCTTATAATGCATGTATAAAGTGCCTTGGAGCGTTTTAGAGTAATAAAAATGCTACATTACATGTTTTTGTTGGTGTAAAAGGGACATCTACTTCTCGTGTGACTAGAGTAGTGGGATATAAGTGCATCAAAGTCAAATAGATTAACTGATTAGTCAGTTGTAGTTTGTAACAGCACTGCTGACATAGAATGACTGTGTACCTGAATAACAGCAATCACAGCTTATCAAATGTTATATACTGCCAGAAATGCTTTAAGGCTCATTTATAATGCATTAAGGTGCAATATGATCACAAATATTCATATTTATTATTACTTTGCTTTCATTTCAAAGGAAGGAAGATTAATTAGTAGATCAGGTAAAATGCCCTTCGGCTCTTTCCTGAGGTGTTTTGCAACCACCTTTTTTGATGAATTGATACTTAAATAGAGAAGCTGCTATTTAAATATATAGAAGCTTCTCCTGTTGGCTCAGTGAGCTAATCCAGGAAGTAGCTAGACCATCCAATCAGGAAGGCTCTCTGTTTAATTTCCAACTCTGATCAATTGACTGATATCAATTTGGATAGTGATAGAAATGCTGGGCCCCATTTTAACTTCTGTACAAGTGGGTGGGTTTTGAGTGAGTTAAAATCTCACCGATAGAATCAAGGAATCTTATAGCACTGAAGGAAGCCAGCCAGCCCAATCAATAGTTTGCAGCAGCTCTTGGTGAGGGAGATAAAAATAATTCAGCATTCCTGCTTCTGATGGAAGTGCATACATAGATGTTGGGAACAGGATCAGACTTCTGATGCTTCCTGCAGTTGACTGTCCTATCAATACTCCTGGTCAATGGTAAGGGTGGATGAAAGGTCACTCAGATAAGCACTGGAGGTTGACTGGACCTGAGTAATCAAGTTAAAACTTTCAAGGGAAAAGGGGACAAAAATCAGAAAATAAAACAAAAATAGTTTGAATTATCACATTACCAAAACCAAAGTGTGATCATCAATGCAAAAGAAAGATAAAAGAAAAGCAGTTATTCTGTTAAACTTGTACAGATCCTAGGTAGAGTGACCACACCTGGAGTACTGGGCACTGCTCTGGTCTCCATATTAGGGGAAAAAAGGATATAAAGGTACTGGAGAAGATACAAAAATGATTTACAAGGATGATGCCAGAACTGAGAGTTTATAACTATCAGGAATAATTGAATAGGCTGAGGATTTTTTTTCTAGAAAAGAAATGGCTGAGTGGAGACCTAATAGAAGTCTTTAAATTATGAAGAGGTTTGATAAGGTAAATGTATAGAAGTCGTTTCCATCTGTGGGGGGTGTCTACAACCAGAGGTCATAAAGATGAGTGATTAATAAATCCAATAAGGAATTCAGGAGAAATTTCTAAACATTGAGAGTGGTTAGCATGTGGAATGTTCTAACACATGAATAGTTGAGACAAATAGCTTAGATATATTTAGGAGGAAGCTAGGGGGAGAAAGGAATAGAAGGCTATGTTGATAGAATTTAATGAAAGCAGGTGGGACCTCGTGTGGAGCATAAATTCAGATATAGACCAGTTGGGCTGAATGGCCTGTAAATTTTATGTAAAAGATCCTATTTAATACAAATTGTTATTGTTAAATTACTGAGCTGAATTCAAAAGCTATCTGTCGCTCAGGCCAGTAAAACCTTGAAACTAATGATCCCAACAATGTCACCAGGACTCATTGTTTGAAACAGAGTATTCATGGTGGTGAAAAATCAATAAAAATACACAAATAGATGCTTAAGCAACTGCTTGTTCTTTGAAAACATTTGATTTTTTTCCCCCTTATTCTTTTCAATCAAAATGTTTTCACTTAGCTTAATTTGCAGTGGCTGAAACTATCTTAAGATCCTATCTTGCTTAATAGCAAAAGGATTTGTGGGGTCATTTGAAATCCCATGAAATCCATACACCAGACGAGAGTGACATAGCAATGTTTTCTCTCTCTTTTTGGGAAAGCAGCAATTCTCTGCTGAGTCTAGTTCCATTGTTGCTTGGCTGTGGTACCTCACCCAATTGTCCCATGCTCCGGTATAAGCCGAGTGAGTGTCAGCAAGCTATTGAACACTAGCAGCATCGCAATAGAAGTTAATCCTGCTGTCATGTGTACACACTTTTCAGCAGGTGTGAGGCTCCTGAATTTTCCTTCTGCAGCCCTGGGATACTGAGACCAATGGAGCAGCAACATTGCTTCACTGGCTGAGATCTACATAGACTAGAAATCAAACTGAGGACATCAGTATGGTTATGTTCCAAACTGCGAGTGCAGAGCAGCAACCCCAGATGATGTGTTAAACCCCAAGAGGAAATCAGAACAACAGGAACTTGCATATATCTGGTGCCCCTTAAGCTCAGGCGGACATTGCAGAGGATGATACAATTGGATAATGTGGACAGAAAACATGCGGAAAGGGGAAGGAAATGGAGAAGCTAGGATGAGGAACAAAAGGCACAGTCAAAGAAGGTTTCTGAAAGTTGTGAGTAGCTAGGTGAAGGGAACAGGGTAGAGAATTCCAGGTGACTGGGGTTTACCGGCTGAACTTTTTCTTTAGGGGTTGATGTTATTTAGTATAGATAAATATGTATTTGGACACAATATATATTGGATAGTCCATAATGCAACCCACAATGTATATATTTACCTTCAGAAGTTTGTTAGTTTTATTTTCAAGTTACTTCAAATCAGTGAGTTTGTGAATTGAAAGATGCAGTTTATTGTGACCATAGGATTCCCCAAGGGGGCGCAATTAGACCTATATTAATTCAATTGGAGCAAGCACAAGACAATTAGTCTTGTCTGTATAGGCTATACCAGAAACATTGTATTTACCTGGGATATTATAGAAGGTACTATGGTATATGGCTTTTGCCTTCTCACTAATGGAAGGGAATACTTTGCTGCCTGGATCTTTTTTGTTACAGCATTTTGCCACACTATGCTCCAATGTTTTATGTAGCAGTGGCAGTGACCATCAGGTAAAATCAATTTGCTGATGGAGACCACAAAGTGGAAATGGTTTATTGACTGTTGGGAAACAATGAAACTTATGCCCAATGTACTGGTTTTTATTAATCAACAGGGAGATGGAACTATTAGAATTACCACTGATTTCCATGATGTCCGCATATTTTTTTTAAAGTTATCTATTCACAGATGGAACCTGCTTCTCTGTGTTCAACCGACATGGACAGTTTCCATCCCCTCGTTCTCTCTTCCCTTTTCCTCAAGGTTCTGATTCCTTCTCAAGTTCTGTCGTACAGGGCAGCATTTAGTAGCTTACAAAAGTGGCCAGTCTTTTCGTATTTAAACGTAGGTAATAAATTATTAGAAGGCGACTCGATCGTGGAGAGGCAGCTCACCCAGGTTCCATCTGAAGAGCCGTACGGACCCGAAACGTTAGCTCTGTTTCTCTCTCTCCACAGATGCTGCCAGACCTGCTGAGCTTTTCCAGCCCTTTCTGTTTTTGTTTCAGGTTTCCAGTACCCGCAGTATTTTGCTTGTATCCGTCCTTTCTTCATTTGGGAATAAGGTCAGTTGTAGTGTCGCCGCTGCTTCTTCTTTTGAGACCGTCGGCGGGGTTTTCCGCACCCGCCCGCTGCCGCAAACCTCTGGTCCCGCCACAAGTCAACTGACTTCTAGCTGGGGCTCCGCCTCCCCCACGGCGGATCCCACCCGTGACAGGGCCGGAAAATCCCGGCCCAAATAACTGAGTAAAGACAGAGGTTCAACCCGGAACCTTCCTGATGTGTGTGACTCAGTACCACAACATTTACTTATTGAGGTGGTTCAATGGGAGCACATCTAACTTTTTCATTGTTGCCCGCAGTTTTCTACCACGTTATGTGCCTCTCTCTCTCTTTCTCTCTTTCTCTCTTTCTCTCTTTCTCTCTTTCTCTCTTTCTCTGTTTGCTTTCTGCATGAAGCATTCATTATTTTAAGCATTAGAACCGCTTAATGAGGCAAATTTTAAGTAGCCTAAAAATGAGGCTTACTTCCTGTAGTGAATAAATAGCTGCAGTGGAAACTTTACTGTTCTCTGCCGGCGGTAAGCTCTTCTTGCCCACCCACCAAACAATCCAGCCCCCTTAGTCTCTTTGTCGCTTGTGGTTTTGTATCAATCAGGTTAGAGGAGAGGGATGTAACCAACGCACTTCTGAGAACAACTGCTCCCCTTGCATTCTCCTGCTTCTGTCCCTTAGCACTTCCCAGGGAACAAACAAGCTCACTCCTGTATGCATCATAATATTAGCGATGGCTTTCTTAATCAGATGCAGCAAAGTGGGCACAAATTAATACTGTATTTAGCTCTGGGATGTAGTTCAATCTCCGTTGTAATTCCACTCATTTTCGAGATGTGTCCGCCATTACTTGTAGTGCGTTTTGTTGCTGTTCCCCCATGGTTTCACTGTGTTAGCTGATCTCGGTCAAGGCAGCAGAGGAGATGCAACAACTGACGTCAGCAACTGTAATTCAAACACAAGACATTGTGCAATCCATTTCTCTGACTCACTCTTCCCCAAAGCCTCAAAACAGTGGAACTTTCTGGATTGACCTTATTTTCACTCCTATTCTTTATCTGATGGTGCATTGCAATGTTGACCTTGGGCCCTCCCCTGGGTTTCTCAATAGTATTTAAAAAAGCTATGGAATAGACAGATTTCCCCCAGTAATCAATTTGAGGTTCATTCTCGGTAAAGCTGCAGTAATGAGATTATCAGGTATCGATTCCCTCATGCCAATGTTACGTCGCCTGAGGACTGAGGAATACCCTGAATTTTCAGATTAGACCGCAAACCGGTAAATCACTGCCTCTTATCCACAGCTCTCTGGATATTATACATAAGCTGTTTTTTTAATATAACTGATAATGCCTGGTAAAACACCACTGGACAGAAAAAATTAGAGTCAGTGTTTATTTTGATAATGCCACTGAAATTTAGTGAAGCAAAAATCAGAAATCCTGTTTTTTTTCCTCTATTATTTACATTCAGGAAAAGTCCAAGGGAGTCGAAGAGTGATGACAACCATGATCAGGACCATAAAGCACCTTTAAACTTAAGGCCAGAACCTAGCAGTTGTTCATGTCTTATGAGTCCTATGTTTCGTATTGAGTGACATTAGATCAGTTTTTAAAATCTTGGATCTTTTGCCTTTTGAATGCATATAGTGCCTCTGTCATGAAACTCTTTTGAGTTATCAACAGTCACAGATTGCAACTCTTTCGAGTACAATCACAGTTCTTGGTTTCCGGGAGTGGGACATGAACCCACAACCCTCTGATTCAAAGGCGAGGGTGCTATGAACTGAGCCACAGCTGACACCTCCCGCCTCTGTCATGAAGATGAAGCTTTCTTTTAATATCTTTCTTGAGCCAATTTTCTCTCCATCTATCCTCTCCTCAAGGCAGTGACTACTCCATGTTGGGTCATGGTTCCATAGTTCTGGCACCATCCAGTACCTTGTCCAACTAGCCATTATTCACCTATGAGGCTTCACAAGCTGCTTTGCCTTCAAGTGATATCACAGCCAGGTCCAATGCTGTAAGCAATAACTACAACATAGCTTACATTCATATAGCACTTTTGAAGTGCTAAAATGGCTCAAGGCACTTCACAGGAGTGTAATCAGACAACATTGACAACAAACCAAAGAAAAAGACATTGTGACAGAGAACAAAATGCCTGATTGAAGAGGTAGATTTTAAGCAGAATCTTCAAAGAGGGAGCTCCAGAGTTCAGCATTTGGACTACTGAAGGCATGGTTGCCAAAGGTGAAGCAAAGGAAGTGGGGGAAGAAGCCGTTGGAGGAATGCAAAGTTCTCAGAGGGTTGTAGGCCTATAAGCAAACAATATGTACACAAGCCCACTTTCTGATGTGTTAAATAGATGAGCTATGTCCCTTCTTATGGATGTAAAGGCCAAGATTAAAATTTTAAAGGGGCTTCAGCAAACCCAAAGGAACATTTTGCAAACTAAAAATGTTATTACGTTTCAAAAAGTAATGTATTGGCCAGGAAGCACTTTGGGACATCCTGAGGATGTGAAAGATGCTATATAAATGCATATATTTCTTTCTTAAGCTTTAATTTTCATTTTTAAATGTAAAAAGTTCATTTTTCATCAATTGCAACTGATCTGCAGGTAATGCAAAACTCA
This sequence comes from Cetorhinus maximus, assembly GCF_964194155.1. Classification (NCBI taxonomy): domain Eukaryota; kingdom Metazoa; phylum Chordata; class Chondrichthyes; order Lamniformes; family Cetorhinidae; genus Cetorhinus; species Cetorhinus maximus. Next base: position 107,061,927 of record NC_135891.1, read on the forward strand.
AATGATGTGAGTCTCTCTCCTCATGGTAGTCTCACACATGGAGTCCATGTCAATTTTGTCTTCAGTTACAGTGTGCATTTTAAATATATATAAAAGGTTACCTAATATGGTTGACTAAATGCCCTTCCAACCTTTAGGTCTGTGTGTGAAACCCAATCAAAACTAATTTGGATGGAAGTTATTAGTGATTAAATCCAGTGATTAGAAAGCATTTGTATTGGCGGTTTTTTAGGTTGTATTCAGGGAGACCAGTACGAACAAACTCGCTGCTTTAGTAGTGCTAAATCTATCTTCCTTATTGTAGCAGCAGAGACCGACAAAAAACTGGATCTGTGACACAGGTAGGTAACAGTAAGCAACATATGAATTTGTTACACGATTGTTTTGCAGGGGACACTAGCATGATCAGTGGATCACTGAATCTGGAATTGAAGTTGGCTGAAGGAAGACAACTTGTGTGCAATTTGTTGTCCATGTGCATTAGTTGGGGATTTCAACCCGAATGCCTGGGGGGTGTCACAACACACAGTATGCTTGTGAAATTCTTCCAGCTGACTTATTTAGCCTCAGAACCATCAGCCTGTTCATCATACTGAGCATCATCACTGTGAAGCCTGAAAAAAAATCTCCATGTATAAAAATTACAAGGTTTAGAGTTTAAGTTTTCGAGTGAGTATCCGGGTTAGGAATGCATTTGGATTCATGGTTAGACTGGGTTAGGCTTAGTTTAAATTTAGATTTAGGTTTAGATTTGGGGCTAAGATTAGATTTAAATTTGGTTTAGGGTTAATAAGATGATTGCAAAAAAATATTGAGCTCTAAAGTGACGAATTCTCAAAGTATTAAGTGATGAGCTTTACTTGTCACCCTGAACGTTTCATTTAGGCTATTGAGGTGACTACCCTCAAGTAAATATTTTGCAAGTTATACAAAATCGCTCTTGGGTAGTACAGAACTTGAATGTTGCTGAAAAGAGAGACATTTGCTGAAACTTTTCATCTTACGCTCATCAGGACTAACGCAAGAATGCCAAATTTCAAACTATCACGACAATTTATACTATAGGGGGAAAGGCTGCTGATTGGTTGGCAAGTCAACTCCAATTGGCCAAAGCATAGCCATGGAGAAAACAATGGGGAAGTGTAGGCTCACCAAGCTCCCAGGTTATTCAAAAAAGGTGCGAGGCTTTATATAAAATTAAAAACATTAGCTTGGCAAACTTCAAAACAAGTACCTGTGAAATGTAGTTATTTTGTCATATAAGGAGTAGCAGTCAATTTGCACACTGCAAGATCCACAATCAGCAATGTGATAAATCTGCTTTAGTGATGTTCACCGTGACAGCAGGAGTTATCCCCTGCTCTTCTTTGAATAGTACCATGGGATTCCTGGGATACTTTATGTTCCCCTCAGAGTGCATCGGGGCCTCAGATTAATGTCTCATCTGAAAGTGGCATTTGAAATGGAAACAAATTTTTGCAAGGTTGTGGCGCTAAAGCAGGGGATGGGGTTTAACTGCATTGTTCTTTCAAAGAGCCAACACGGGCGCAATCTTTGGAATAGGCTCCTGCTGTGTTATATGATTCTAGAATGACATTGTGAGCGTTCGCTTATTACCACACTGAAGTATCAATCTAGAATATGTGCTCAAAGTGTCTAGAATGAATCTTGAACCCACAACCTTCTAACTCAGAAGCTATCACTGAGTGAAACTTAACTTAAACTTCAGCACAGTTGGCAAGAGCAATAGTCCCTCAAGCGTGTAGAGGGGTACTGTTGAAATTTAAATAGCTAAAACCATGTTGCTATTCTGCACAGAGAACTGGTAAACTTCCCACTGCATGTCTAAGCAGCAACATCCTCCCATTTAAGTAATGCTTGCAGAGTTATTTAAAGATGAGTGAGAAGAGTGCCAGCCTGTGGACCCAATGAATAAGCAAGACCATCAACAGCACTTTGGAATGCTACCATCATGCCTGACTCATATCAGATCACTGAGTCTACTGCAGAGCATTGATTCAGTTCCAATCTTCCATTCTAGGAGTGCTATCTTGGAGCTAACTCATCTTGAAAAGATCCTGCTTACCTTTCCTATTAGGAATAAAATATTGCTCACTCACTCACTTTTCCAGAACCACTTCATCCAATTCAGGGCCACAGGAAGTCAGAGCCTATCCTGAGAGGCAATAGATGCTAAGCAGCGTATGCCCAGGACAGGGCACCAGTCCATCTCAGGGCACACATTCACACTGGGGGGCAATTTACCTTGGCCAATCCACCTAATCAGCACATCTTTGGACAGTGGGAGGAAACTAGAGCACCCGGCAGAAACCCATACAGACATGGGAAGACCAAGCAAACTCCACACAGACAGACACCCAAGGTCAGGATCGAACCCGGGTTTCAGGAGCTGTGAGGCAGCAGCGCTACCACTGCACCACCATGCCACTTAAAACATTCCTAGCATTTACAATTTTAAAAAAAATCCAACACTGTGAGATATTCTTCTGCCTTCTCAACTGTGCCAGCTACCACCTCCAAAACAAGGTCTATTCACTGCTTCTGGGCACAGGTTAATGTGACACCTCAGATGGAGTATACTCAGATGGAGTATACCTTCTATCAATCTACATTTACCTGCCCTCCTCAATAGTGAAGCATTAGAAATAAGTCTTTATGTTGACAAGAAAAAATAAGTTTTCCTTTTCTTGAACCCCAGTATACATTTAGTAGTACATAATACAAAGTATAGATAGCACCAAACAAAAACAGAAGAGGAGCAGTAGGGAGTAGCTCCCTCAACATCAGGCAGCACTATGACCAAGCTTGGCTCCAGTAAAATTGAGATCAACGGAAGCCATGCCTGACATAAAGGAAGATGATAATGATTGAAGGAGACCAATTATCATAGCCTCAAGCCATCACTGCAAGAGCTCATCAGAGAAATGGCTTCAGTTCAACCATCTTCAGTTGTTTCATCAATGACCTTCACTCCAACCATATGGTTCAGCGCCATTCACAGTTCCTTCAATGATGAAGGAGTCAGCCTAAAGCAGGATGTTCATAACATCCAGGCTATGGTTGAGAAATGACTGGTAACAGCCGTGCCTCTTAAGTGTCAGGTAAAGAATATCTTGAACAAAAGAAAAGCTAGCAACCTCTCTCTGACCTTCCTATGCACCATCATTACCAAGTCCTCACTATCAACGTATAAGAGGTCATCATTGACTAGGGTCTTAACTTGGTCAGTTATATCAACACAGTGACTACAAAGGCAGTGTTGATATTTGGTTCTCTATGATGAGTGACTCACCGCCTGACCCCTCAAATGCTCTGCCCTATCTATGAGATTCAAGTCAGGTTTCTGATGAAATATCACCATTCCCTTGGATGGGTACAGCCAGAGCAACACTTAAGGAGCTCAACAGTATACAAAAGAATAGTTCACTTGATTGTTGCCTCTACTATTCAATTCAATATCAATCGTGTCCAGCACAACTCACTGTTTTTCCATATGTACTATCTATAGGATACATTGCAGCAACTCACCAAGGTTATTTCAACAGCATCTTCCTCCCAACTGAGTTCTACTATTGATAAGGACAAGAGTAGCAATGGGGACACCATCACTTACATGATCCCCTCCATAGTCATACAATCCTAAATTGGACATATGTCTCTGCTTCTTCATTGGTGCTTGGTCAAAATTCTGGAACTCCCTACTTAACAATGTCGCAGCCCAATCACCACAAGCACTGCTGCGATATAAGAAGAAGACACATCATTGCTTCTCCATGGCATCTAGAGATAGACAATAAATGTTTCTTTTGCCCATATTGTCCAGGAACAAATTAAAAGGTCTCCATTTTTTTTAATGAAAAGTTTACATTCATCCTAAAAGGGTTATATTGTCAAATTTCTAGCTCAGTTTTTCAAAATAAAATGCCACTGTCTCTTATGAAATAATGGAGAGTGATTGTAAAGTATATTAAGACTGGCATTTCCTTACTATGGAATGCTGCAAATTCCTGTAGTCATACGAACATACATATGAACATACGAATTAGGAGCAGGAATAGGCCACTCAGCCTCTCGAGCCTGTTCCACCATTCAGTAAGATCATGGCAGGTCTAATTTTAACCACAACTCACATTCCTGCCCACCCCCCCCTTTCTTAACCTTTCACCCCCTTGTTTATCAAAAATCTATCTACTTCTGCCTTAAAGATATTCAAAGATTCTGCCTTAACCACCTTTTGAGGAAGAGAATTCCAGAGTCTCTCAACTCTCTGAGAGAAAAGATTTTTCATCATCTCTGTCTTTTTTGAGCGATCCCTTATTTTTAAACAGTAGTCTCATTGTCAATTACTGTAGGGCCTACAGAAAATAATATTTTAGTATGTTTTATATTAAAGTTGTTATCCCCCATCTATAGAAAGAAAAGATAAAGAAAGAAAAACTTGCATTTATATGGCAATCTTCATGACCACCAAACATCTCAAAGTGCATTACAGCCACTGAAGTATTTTTTGATGTGTAGTCACTGCTGTTTTGTAGGAAACGCAGCAGTCAATTTGCGCACAGTAAATTCCCACAAAATGCAATGTGATAATGACCAGATAATCTGTTTTATGATGGTTATTGAGGGATAAATATCCAGCTGGGACATTGTGGATCCCCTGCCCTTCTTCTAAATAATGCCATATGATTTTTTTTACACCCATCTAAGTGAAGAGATAGTCTCGGTTTAACTTCTCACACACAAGATAACACGTCCGACAGTGCAGCACTCACTCAGCCCTAATTGGAGTGTCAGCCTAAATTTTTGTGCTCAAGCTTTGGAGTGGAACTTGAACCCAGGACCTCCTGACTCAGGGGTGAGAGTGTTACCAATTGAGCCACAGCTGACAATTTAGCCCTTTTAGGGTGAATGTGAATATTTTCATTCCTAAATTGGTGCCCTTGGCCCAAGCCCTATTTTTAGTTTTTCTTTAATTTGTTCTCAGACAATGTGAGCAAAGGCATATTTATTGCCCTCCCTCATTGTTCTGGAAAGGTGAATGATGGGCCTTCCTCTTAAACCACTGACTACAAAGGCTAAGAAAGCCCATTTCATTCACAGGACTCTTTTCCACGTGGTAAGGTTTATTTCCACAGAGGCTAGGAGACCAGTTGACTAACTGAAGAGCAAAGTCAATTCATTATGTAATTGTTTCTGAAGATCATTTTCCCTCTCACATAGTTGACTTGAGAAGTTTTGATCTCACTTCAGCCCCACATGACGAGCTCCAAAAGATCCTGATATGTAACTTGTCAAACAGATGCCTGTCACTGGAACAGACACTGTACATTTCTGAGATGGAACCTCAGTAAGTAAGCAGCTTATGGACCTTTTTCTTTTACCTTGGAAACTACTATTCTACCATTGAATCTCTGTCTGGTGCTTGAGACTATAAAAAAAAACCTCTGCGGCAAAGATGCTCTATGGATGTGCAATTCAATATGTCCCAATAGATCCAGCTAACCAACATAAATGTATGAATGTAGATTATATCTGTGTAATGAGGCCTGATTCATACCCAGTTACATCAAAGGACTGTAATTCTACCTCCCTCTTAGTGGCGACAATCAGCCTTTAATAGGTTCCATTATTAATTGTTTTTCTGCCTCACTGAAAAGGGAACTGACCGTACCACGAGGACTAAAGCTTCTGTTTGGAGGGGAAACTCCTTCACCATTTTTTTGAGCGACAGCCAGCTTTTCACATCCATTTCTGCTATTATTTACTTTTTTGGAAAATGCTGTTTGACTATAATTGCTCCGTGGAACTGGGTGAGATCAGTATAATTGAACTGAGAAGCTTAGGAACAGGATTCTGAACTATATTTGAACACATTTGATAAATTCATTTGAATAGGATTTGTTTTCTAAAACTGTAAATTCTACCCCCCCACCCCCACCAATTACCTCCCTTCCTGTAGAATTTATAGTTCCACAGTCATGTGTGAATTTTTTGTTTTGCTTCTATAGATTTTATCCATCTCCTTAAATACCTGACTGTGCACCTTATTCTGTTCTCGTATCATGGGAATGGGAGAGCAGGCTGTCAAATCCCAAGTGGATTTCTGGAATCGAGTATTATCCGATTGCAGGGATAAGAGGGATACTGCTAGGATTTTTTTCCCTTCCCCCTGTAAAAAAAAAAACTACTTATCCCTCCATAGCCACTTAGGATATAAAAGCCTCAATGCAAGTGATAACCATACCAAGTTCAGGGACTTTAGTCAATTTGCAAGAAAATCAATCTGAATTGTTGACAGCAAAATTGTAAAACATGGAGAAAATATATATCTTCCCCCCCACCCCACCCGTTTAATATGTATTGAGATGTTTTACACCACACTGGAGTAGCGTTAACATCTGTGATGGAGAGGTATTGAAGGCTGTAAAGGTATTAGTAGTAGGGCTAATGATGTTTTTTCCAGGGAAGACAGAAGAGGGAAGGTAGTGTTATTTAAAGTAGGCACTGATGAATGTGAGGGTGAGGCTCAAGTCCATGATGATAGTATAGATTGTGGATTGAGATCGACTTTAATGTAACTGGATTTAAAGCACCAGAGAGTCAAAGTGCCATTGAAAATAAAGATGAAAAATACCTTACTAAATAAAACTAGAATTGTGCGCAGTACAGCGAAGCCTCTGTTACACCCTATGGACCTCAAGCTTTGTGGCTGAGGCCTAGCCACACGCCAGCTGTAGGTAAATTATCTTTACAAGCAGTCTGGGTAGTTAAGCTTCACCCACAGCACGATAACTAATGCACTTGAAAGGCACTACGTTCAGTTATTTTTGGTATACATTCTCGACACCTACAGTGGGATTTTCCCCCCATTGCACTAAGTGCAGGAGCAGGCATGAAAAACGGCATTCTACCCACAGGCTGCAATGGTGGGTTTTCACGCCGTAGCGCCCGTTCCCCGCATTAACTATGCATGCATGGGAAATACACCGGATCACTGGCAGGCGGCCTCTGATCCGCCCGGCTCACCATCAGCTCCCTGCTTCCTCACTCCAGGCATCATATTTAAAATGCAGCCGCGCACAGCCTTCTCAATGTCAGCAGCCCAGGGCTGCTACACTGAAGACATGGCCCCGAAATCTAAGAAGACGACAGCCTCCAAATTCAGTGACAACTCACTGGAGCGCCTGCTGAACACAGTCGAGGCCCACAGCGATGTCCTCTACTCTCACTCTGGCCGCAGGTGGTCCAGCAATGTGACCAATCCGGCTTAGGAGGTGATGGCAGCGGTGGGCAATGCCAACACAGTACAGAAGAGGTCAGCCACCCAGTGCAGGAAGAGGATAAATGGTCTCATCATTACCGGGGTAATTCAACCATCTGATCACTCTCAACTCACACACTCACAAGCCCATCGCACATTCACATTGATCTCGCACACTGCCAGCTCAAGGGGCACCACCACTCACTCTCCCATACACACATTCACATCCCCACCTGGCCTCACCTCCGCTGGAGCTTGTGTCTTCATCTCGTCCATGGCTGCACTCACCACCCACCCATGGCAGGCATCCTTGTCATCTCCCCTGGCATGTGTCCTGCTCATACTCTCTCTCTGCCTTTATGCAAGACAAGCTTGCACACAATCACAGGGAGAGGTCCCAGACCAGGGAGGGGTGGAATGCCAGAAATCAAGGTCCTCTTTCAGCTCGAAAATCAAACTATTGAGCTGGCCGGAGAGAACGTCAACCATGTCTGTGATGACAGTGAGGTTGGCGGTGACCACCCAAGTGAGGATTATGCACCAGCTCATCCCTCAGACAACAGCTTTGTCCTGTTTTAGAGTCACCTGCCATGCACTAATTATCTCTCCTTTCTTTCGTAGGCACCTCTGGAAAGGTCCCAAGGGCATCCTCGAGCCAGCCCCTCAGCTCCAGCCCTGAAGACACCTTGGATGAGGAACCAGCGGACACCACAGCAGAAGACCCTTCATAGCACTCACTCACACCCTCCACCACTGTGGAGACACATACCTCGTTGGGACTTAGTTCTAGAGCAGGCTCGGGATCACAATCTGGTGAGCATAGCACACGATCTGGTCCACAGCAGGCAGAGGCAGGGACAGCTGAGGTCACTGGCGCTCGGAGAGCTGTTAGAGGTCATGATTCTACTGAGTCAGATGATGAGCCTTTTGACTCAGTTCTAAATCAGTTGGTGGAGCTCCAGTGACAATCAAGGGAACATCAGGAATGGATGTCAGCTGCATTCATCAGATTGCAACGGATAATGGAGGAGTCGCTCTGTCTTCCATCTGAGGTGATAGCACCGACATGCCAATGCACTGAGGTCAACACTTGTAGGATGGGGGCCGCCATGGAGACCTTGGTCCAGGACATCGGTTCTGCACTGGTGCAGGAGCTACACTCCATCGCTGTAGCCATTGGTGGCATCCATTATTGGCCATGCAAGGTGCGGGGGGGTGACGGGGCATCTTGATCTCACCCCAGCTGCCGCTTCTCCTCAAGAAGTGAGCCAGGGGCTCCCGGGCACTCATAGGGAGGAGGATCAGCAGCTGGACTACCCAGGGCCATCCACCAAGGTAACTCCAGGACTCTCCACCAATCCAAACCCCATCTTCCTGTGAGCCTGACATCTCCAGCTCCACAGGCTGAGGAGGGTGCACCTGCCCCACAGCAGGGACCCAAAGCAGGCTGGGGGCCCTCCAGGTCTTGGCTTTCCAGAGGATCCCTGCCAAGGTCATCATAGACAACAGGGTGTAGCAGTCAGCAGCTGCCTCCACCTCCGCTGTGGATGTCACTGAAGCACCAAGGTATAGCGGTAGGGTTAGGAAAGTTAAAAAGATTTAGGAGCACACTGTGGCACGGGTGTTCACAACGTGTATATAATGTTCACAAATGTAAATAGAATCGCACCTATTTCACATCTCGTCTTGTGTATATCTCCTTTTTTACGATGAGCTGTGCTGCTGTCAATCAGGTGTGATACCATGGTCCCTCTTATTTGCAGATCCCACTATCTTGGGCCTCTCGTCTATGTAGCGAGTTTCCATTTCGCCATAGTGTGTGCCCCTTTTCCAGGTGCCCTCAGCACCAGTTCATAATTGGTTCTAAAGTTATTTTGAGTTTGTTTCCACCTGATAATATGACTACATTTATCTTCCCAGGTGAAATTCTAACTTTGTTATCAGTTTTGATTGCAGATCACACACTCACAGATAGGAATGAGCAGGTTCATTGCAGTTATAAGCCTTCTTAAAAATTCAAATGATGTGAAACCTTATAATGCAGCACCAATTATTGTGTTCATAAAGCATTTACCACTGCCTTTAGAATGAGTGCCTGTTGCATTTTTTCCCTCCACAGATGGAGAAATGTTTGAAGATTTTTGCGATCAATTGCTGGAGCGGGTAATCCATTCCTGAAACGGAAGCTTTAGCAAATAAATAATTAACATATCTCTTACATGTCTAAACAACCGGCAAAACATTTACCTGGAAGTCCGGGGAGGTTGGTGAGACGAACTCTGGATATGTAACAAGCTGCAGCTCAAGAGGAATTGAGTGAACATGTTCAATGGAACCAACTGATTGACAGGTTTTTTTTAACTCTGATACTTTTAAATTACTCTAGAACAAGATTAGGGTGGAGTCTTTATCAGGAATCCAGTGTGTGGCTAACACCTTGATTGTGAGAAAGTAGCAAGTTTGCAGCCTTAACATCGTCTCTGAATTCACACCAGAGTCTGTAAAATCTTGTTTGTATTATGCTACATTGCAATGGAATCACATGGTAAATGCTGAAGGATCAACTGTACAGTTATTTATTACAATCAAAGTTCAGAGAAATAACTCCCACCTCTGAGTGTCAGTAATTCCTAACTGCTGAGCAAGATATTCATAGTGAATGCATATAAAGACTGGAAATGAATCCTTCACCATTATGTGGAAAATGAAAAAACCCAGTTGTGCAATGGGTGTGTAGCTTAATGCAGTGTTATCAGTTCCCTGAGCTGAATTAGGACAGCCATAAATTTGAAAGGTGGCTGATTGGACACAGTTCAAATCATTACAATCCAGGATGAGTCTCTAAGGGCCAGTATGGCTAAATATTAACTGCATTTGTGGTACAGGAATGCCTTACGCAAGTATCGCGAGTGGTTTCAAGTAGCGATGTTGTAAATGGCTCTTGGTGGGTCCCACCAGTAGAAAAATTATTCAGAAATCTAGCATTATTGTTTTTATTTCGTGTCTGTGTGTTGAAGTTAAGAAGAATATCAAAAATCTGCATAAATTAAATGTTACCAATTTAAGTTGCAACCAGTATTATAAAATTGCTTTCGATTATATTATCTTAATAAATCTGTTCATGAGTAGATGGCTTTCCTTGGCAACCATGTGTTATTGATGTCATAAAATTGTTGGGCAGAATCATTCCAGATTTGTACTAAGTGCAGTAGCGGGAAGGAAAAAGAATGTTTTACCCGCAATGACAGCATTACATGCCATATCATTCCAACCCCATCTCATTAACTATGCATTCCCGGGAAACACACTGTTTCTATGGCGGGTGGGCTCTCATTTGCCCGCCACACCATCACCTCACCGCTTCCTCACGCCTGGTGTCACATTTAAACTGCAGCCACATGCACAACCCACAATGTTTCCAACCCAGGACTGCTCCACAGATGTCATGAAACTAACATATTTTTCTATTATATCATTGTGGTTTATTGTTGCTATGTTCCTTCTGTCGGGTCACTTTGCTCGCGAACATGGCTGCTTACCTGTCAAACAGCGGGTGTGTTGGTAAACAAGATACTGCAGACGCAGAGATCAATATAAGATGAAGCTCATGCTGTTTATTAACACAAGTCACAGAGCACTTACACAATGTGTGCTCCTCCAACTAGACCCTATTCTAAACTACTGATTAACATTGTAGCCTGCACTACACAGCCATTGGGTAATACAGTCATGTGGTCAATCTGTTCACATTCTCTTAAAGGTGTATTGCACCTCAGATTACCACATCCCTCCCCCTTTACTCAAAAGCACAACTTACATTCTTTACAATATATCAACTATTTCCATAAGTAAACTATTTACAAATTCAGTCTCTCTGGAGGCTTCTTCAAACTTGTCGAACATCGTAGTTCTACGACTTCAGATGGTTTATCTGAGGCCTCCCTCTCAGGAGTCATCTGTCCAATAGGCTCTCCAGTAGGAACCTGTAAGTTTGTTTCTTCGGCTCTCTCAGGCTCAACAGATCCTACAGGTACTTCCAAACCAAGTGGAGTTCCTTCCACATGTGGTGTAGATGCCAAAGGGAATGGTTGGCACATCCTTTCTTGTAGATCTGTTTCCCTTTTTTTGGGGCAATCTACATGTCTCCTAATTATCCAACCTTCGACTGACATGTGACAGGACAGGGGTCCTGTCGCTGCACTAACTTCACCTGATGGCAATTTGGGCCCATCTCCAAAGTTCTTTGCAAAAACTGCGTCTCCAACAGTGAAATTTCTTTCACGACTGTGGTAATCATGTCCATTTTTCTAGGCCTCCTGACTTCTCGCTACTCTCCCCCTAAATTCGGCCTCATGAGACTCAAACATGTCCTGAGACGTCTCTTTATCAATAACTCTGCAGGGGCAATACCGGAGGTCATGTGCAGCATAGTCCTATAGCTGAATAGGAAACATGATAATCTAGTTGCAATAGGATCGCCATCCAGTTTTTTCATTACGGACTTGAAGGCCTGGACTGCCCTCTCGGCGAAACCATTGGATGCAGCGGGGTGTGGCGAGGTCTTAACATGTGTTATGCCATTGAGGCTTGTAAATCTTTGGAACTCCCTGCAGGTGAACGTCATTCCATTATCAGACATTGTTATCTCTGGTAACCCTTGTATCGTAAAACTCTGACGCAATCTGTCTATGGTGGTGGCAGATATGGGTGATCTCACCCCATATACATCCACCCACTTCGAGTGAGCGTCTATAATCAAGGGGAACATTGTGCACAAAAAAGGCCCCATGCAGTCAATGTGGAGGCGGACCCATGGCTTTCCTGGCCAATCCCAGGGATACAATGGAGCAGAAGGGGGCAATTTCTGTACCTGTTGGCACTGTATGCAGCTCTTGACTAAGTTTTTGATTTCCGTGTCCATCCCTGGCTACCATAAGTAGCTGTGCGGCAACATTTTCATTCTAGAGATGTCGGGGTGAGCACTATGCAATTTGGTCAATAATGGCTCTCTTCCTCCTGAGACACAGTGACTCTCGCTCCCCACAGCAAGATGCCATCCTGGCAGGTGAGCTCATATCTCCTATTAAAATAGGGCTTCATTTCATCAGACTTTGGCTCGTTAGACCATCCCTGTAAGACTTGTTCCCTTACGTGAGACAAAACTGGATCACGGTCTGTCCACTCTCTTATTTATTTGGCATGTACTGGTGATGAATCCAGAAAGTTTAAAAACAAGACAAGTTCTTGAGGAATGGGGATGTTCACATTGCTGTCTTTTAGAGGTAATCGGCTCAGTGTGTTGGCATTTGCAACCTGGTTTCCTGTTTGGTGGATAAAAGTATATTCATAAGCAGCTAGAATCTGTGCCCACCTTTGGATGCGTGTCAAGGCAACTGGGGTATTGCCTTATCTTCCCCAAACAAGCCAAGTAGTGGCTTGCGGTCGGATACAATGCTGAAGTGGCGACCATGGATGTATTGGTGGAACTTCTTAATGCCAAATACAATGGATAAGCCTTTTTTCTCTATTTGTGAGTATCTTCATTCTACCACACTGAGTGTTATTGAGATGTAACAAATGGGCCTTTCAGAGCCATCTGCCATCCGGTGGGAGAGTACTGCCCCTACTCTGTAAGGGGATGCATCACAGGTCAAAATTAATTATTTCTTTGGGTCGAAATGTACCAACGGGGCCGACGAATGTAGCAACTGCTTTACTGTCATAAAAGCCTGTTGTTGTGGAGCTTGCCAAGCCTACTTGTGGTTTTTCTTGAGTAAACCCTACAATGAAGCCAGTTCTGTTGACAACTTTGGGAGCAACGGCCATAGTAGTTAATCATTCGCAAGAAGGACTTGAGTCCTACGGTGTTTTTCGCTGCTGGTGCCTCACGAATAGCTCTCACTTTGTCTCTTACTGGGCGAAGGCCCTGCGAGTCAACCCTATGACCCAGGTAAACCACTTTTTTGCTTGGAAGATACATTTTTCTCTTTTCAAACGTATTCAGGCTTGTGAGAAACATTTCAATGCCTCTTCCAGGTTAACCAGGTGTACCACATCATTTTGTCCTGTTACTAGGACTTCATTGAGATAAACCATCACGCGGGGTAGACCTTGAAGTAAATTTTCCATAGTCCATTGGAAAACGGCACAAGCTGATGAGACTCTGAAGGGTAACCTGGTATATTGGTATAACCCCCTTTGTGTGTTGATAGCCACAAAATCCCGAGAGGCTTTTTCTAGCTCGACTTGCTGGTAAGCGTGGCTCATGTCGAGATTCGTATATGCGGTTCCCCCAGCCAGCTTGGAGCACAATTCAGCAATTTTTGGTATAGGATGCCTGTCAAGTCTGGCCACTTTGTTAATGGTCAACTTGTAGTCTCTGCATATTCACGCACTCTGGTCAAGCTTTGGTATGGGAACTGTGGGTGCTGCCCATTCAGAAAATTGTACAGGTTGTAAGACTCCCAACCTTTCCAGCCTGTCCAATTCAACATCAACTTTTTCTCGTAATGCATAGGGGACTGGCCTCGCCATCAAGTATCTGGGTGTTGCCCCAGGATCCACGTTGATTTTAGCTTGCACCTGAATCCTCCCAATCTCTTCTCTGAACACAGAGGCATATTTCTGTAATAGTTCTTGCAGATCTTTCATTCTGAGTTGAAAAATCTCGGTCCACTCCAACTTTATTTCCTTAAGCCAGTTCTGGCCAAGTAGACTTGGACCCTCCCCTGCTACCACTATCAGGGGTAAATTGACAGACTGGCTTCCATCCTGTACTGGAACCTTGCATATATCTCTTACTCATATGTCCTCACCAGTCTACGTCTTTAATTTAGCATCTGAATTTTCCAGGTTTAGTGAGTAGCTTCCTCTATTCAGATATTTAAACTTATGTTCCTCTATAACTGTCATGGATGCCCGGTATCCATCTCCATTCGGATGGGTTTCCCATTGACTTCCACTGTCACATAGATTGGCTCCGTTTAACCCATTTTTAAGTTGTGTAGTGAGTAAACATCTGACTCTGTTCCTTCTGGTTCCTCTATTATGTGGATTTCATGATTTCTACCTTTTTGCTTAAAATTTTGTCTTAATCTGTCTTTACAATATTGCGTAATGTGCCCATTACAATGGCAGTAGAAACACTGGAATATTTTAAATTGTCATTCGTTTGTAGGCTGTCTGATTCCATTTCTGCCGTTATTATTGTGGGTTTTCTCTGTTAAACCATTGCTTTTTGCTGGTCTGTTAATGGTGGCTGTTTCTCGCCTTTCCGCGGAGCCCAGCGCTTCTGCGCCATTTCTAACTGGTGCGTCCCTCCCGACTCAAAGGACGGCGCAATTTTGTGCTCCCTTGATTGTTTCTGAATCCCTGACTGCATCTCCATTGCGAGTACCAACTCCAACGCCTTGCTGAAGTCTAAATTCATTTCTGACAGAAACCATTTTTGAATGGCGTCTTCGTTAATCCCACATACTAATCAGCCTCTTAATGTCGTTAATCAATGTCCCAAACTCACAGTGCTCTGTCAGTTGCTTTAAGGCTACTACATAGCAAGTGACTGTCTCTCTAGGGGCGCGACACCTCGAATTGAATTTAAAACCCTGTGTTGTTACCGAGGATTTCGGCTGCAGTGGCATTTTACAAGGTTTGCCAACTCATCAAAGCCCTTGGAATCTGGGTCATTGGATACCGTTAGACTACGAATTAGGCCATATGTTTTACCACCACGTGTTGATAAGAGGATTGCTCACCTCTTCTCCTCCCGTTGGCCAAAAAGAAGAACGCAATATAATATAATATAATGTAAACTCAATATAATGTTCAATATAATGTGACCAATCATTGATGGTCTGATCAAACGGTTCGATACGGTTATACTGGAGGGACATAACTTTGACGGCTATGGTGAGGGCTGTACTTACAATTGGTCTGCAAGGCACGGCTGCTCCACTTAAGTGGAATTTTCGCAGCTTTCCTTGGTGTCGTCGACTGGTCATGTTTTGCCTCGTTGCCAGTTGTTATGTTCCTTCTGTCGGGTCATTTTGCTTATGAACACAGTTGCACGCCTATCTACCCATTGAGTGAGTTGGCAAACCACATGCTGCAGACGCTGAGACCAATATAAGATGAAGCACATGCTGCTTATTTACAAAGGTAACAGAGCACGAATACAATGTGTGCTTCTCCAACCAGATCCTACTCTAAATTACTGATTAACATTATAGCCCACGACACAGCCATTGGGTAATACAGTCACATGGTCAATCTGCTCACATTCTCCTAAAGGTGTATTGCACCTTAGATTACCACACCCCTCCCCCTTTACTCAAAAGCACAATTTACAATCTTTACAATATATCAACTGTTTACATAAATAAACTATTTACAAATTCAGTCTCTCTGGAGGCGTCTTCAAACTTGTCGAACATCGTAGTTCTACGACTTCAGATGGTTTATCTGAGGCCTCCCTCTCAGGGGTCATCTGTCCAATAGGCTCTCCAGTAGGAACCTGTAAATTTGTTTCTTCGACTCTCTCAGGCTCAACAAATCCTACAGGTACTTCCAAACCAAGTGGAGTTCCTTCCACATGTGGTGTAGATGCCAAAGGGAATGGTTGGCACATCCTTTCTTGTAGATCTGTTTCCCTTTTTTTGGGGCAATCTACATGTCTCCTAATTATCCAACCTTTGACTGACATGTGACAGGACAGGGGTCCTGTCGCTGCACTAACTTCACCTGATAGCAATTTGGGCCCATCTCCAAAGTTCTTTGCAAAAACTGCATCTCAAACAGTGAAATTTCTTTCACGACTGTGGTAATCATGTCCATTTTTCTAGGCCTCCTGACTTCTCGCTACTCTCCCCCTAAATTCGGCCTCATGAGACTCAAACATGTCCTGAGACGTCTCTTTATCAATAACTCTGCAGGGGCAATACCGGAGGTCATGTGCAGCATAGTCCTATAGCTGAATAGGAAACATGATAATCTAGTTGCAATAGGATCGCCATCCAGTTTTTTCATTCCGGACTTGAAGATCTAGACTGCCCTCTCGGCGAAACCAGGGGGGTGTGGCGAGGCCTTAAGGTTGGCTGGCAGACGAAAAGCCCAGGTGACCTTTGCATTTTTGGGTTTATTAAATTAATGAATATTTATTAAATATTTGATAAACATGTCCCAACTCATGTGATGCTGTGAAATGAGGGGGCATGTATAAATGATTTTTACCTTCTTTTATTTTGAATTTTGAAACTGAACTTAATCTCCCTGAGGCAGCTCTGTGCCTCAGGGAGATTTCTGCGCTCTTCTGCGCGCATGCTCGAAAGAGCGCAGGCCACGACTCTTCCTCCTATGCCCACCTGCACAGGTAGCGCTGACCGCTACTTGGCATGCGTCACACTGGGTGGGCCTTAATTGGCCCGCCCATGTAAAATGGCAGCATGCAGCTGATGGCAGGCGACGATTGGCTATGTGTCCGACTGGCCCGCCCGACAGGGAGAAAATTCTCCCCCATATGACAGACTTGGAGGAAACTTCTAGCCATTTTTGCAGAAGTCTGTTGTATTCAGTAACTAAAATTTGTGTTAAAAAGCCTTTGGGATTCTATTGTCAAATGGGTGCTGTGGTAAACTTGCTGGCTTGCATATTTAAATTTAAGTTTAAAAACCTATTTTGGGACTGTTGTCTTAAAGTGGGTGTGTAGTTGGGAGCCAGGTTAATTAGAGATTTTGGGATTTGTTATAGTATTAAGTAGCTGTAATCTTATGTATATGCCTGAAATCTTTTCTTTTGTTAATAAATGTTTTAATTTAATGTTTAAAACCCCTAAAGGTGTTAGTGGACTCATCACTTCTGTATTCAGTGTACAAATCTTCTCATAATAAATACAAATTGCAAAACCCTTGTGATAGTGTGGCCAAGTTTCCCTTGTGGATTTGGTCCATCTGTCACACATTACCTGCCACATCATAACACAGAAGACATGGCCCAAAAGGCAAGAAGACTACGGCTCCTCCCGATTCAGTGACACATCCCTGGAATGTCTTTTGGACACTGTAGAGGCCCGCCATGATGTCATCTACCCCCACTTTGACCCCAGGAGGTCCGGCAATCCCACCACTCTGGCTTGGTAGGCGATGAGAGTGGTGATTAGTGTCAATGCTGTACAGGAGAGGTTGGCCATCCAATGCAGAAAACCGATGATTGATCTCATCTGTGCCGCCAGGGTAAGGCAACCACCTCATCACTCTAAGCTCACACCCTCAAGCCCATCACACATTCACTGGCATCTCACTCACTGCCAGCTCAAGGGACATCATCACTCACTCTCTCACATACACCTTCACACCTCCATTTGGCCTCATCTTCTCTGGAGACTGCCTCCTCAGCCCACACCATCTTGAGGCCACTTGCACAGATCAACTTGTGCCCGCACCCACACACACCCTGGGTTTCCCCCCCCCTTCTCCAGTGCAGCCATTGGCCTACAGTCTCTTCCCTTGCCTGAGGCCACTACTCCCCCATCCCCAAGCAAGCCCTAGCCCTGCAGCCATTGAAAAGCCATCCCCCGCTTTATGGCTGGTCTGGTAGGTAGAGACCTGGCCATGAGCCCCCCTAAAAGTGATGTGGTGCTGTCTGTGAAGCCTGGCACTGATGACCGAGAGTGCTGCCCGATGCAAGGTGGGAAAACAAATCTTAAAGTCCCAAGTGAAGTTGCAGCTCGCCAATTGCACTTCACTTTTGCACAGTTGTGAAACACGTTGGCATGATTGCTCAGATGATCCAGCGTGGGGGGAGTGATTCCGGCGAGCTGGGCTTATAATGATATGCAGATGTATGACAATGAGGTTCCCGATGTCCAACGGCAGGAAATGTAGCCTGCCATTGATGGGCAGAGTGGACGATTGCAAACTGGATACACAATGACATGAAACCAATTTTTGGCCTCCTCGCCACATTGTCCGCTCAAGCCACCAACACGCCCGTGCCAGCAGGAACGGAACATTCGTTTTCGTTTAGAATCACACAGCACAGAAGGAGACTATCCAGGCCATGTTTTCTAGGCAAGCTCTTTGAAAAAAACTGCACAATTAGACCCAGTTCCCTGCTTTTTCTCCATAGCCCTGCAATTTTTCCTTTTCAAGTATATATCCAATACCTTGTTGAAAGCTGCTGTTGAACATACTAGCACCAACCTTTCAGGCAGTACATTCTAGATCAAACAAATCACTGTGTAAAAAAAAAATGCTCATCCCCCCGCTGTTCATTTTGCACACTATATTCAATGTGTGCCCTCTGGTGAATGCCCCGCCTAAAAGTGGAACCAGTTTTACCTTATTTACTCGAAATAAACCCATCATAATTTTGAACACTTTTATTAAATCTCCCCTTCGCCTTCTCTGCTCTAAGGTCAACAGTCCCAGCTTCTAGAGTCCTTCCACATAAATGGCGTCCCTCATCTCTGGTATCATTCTACTAAAAGGCCTCCGTGCCCTCTGCAAGGCCAAACATTTCCTTTGTTGACAACTTCTTGTGAAATCATAAAAACAATGCTTTAATGGGTTTGCTAGAAATAGTGAACAGAGAAAATCTCTGTGTTATGTATTCAAAGTTGATGATGCATATAAATCAGAAAGGAAAAGATGCTAAGATGGGAAAAGGATGTAAAAAAATGCAAAGGGTGCATTTCCTATTTGAATTTCACCACCACTGTGTTTGACACAAAAGTTGAAATGAAAATAGCTGAGGAATATAAGAAATTATTTCATAGATAAAACTTACAGTCCAGAGTGCCATCTCCTCAGCTTCCTTCACAATCAGGAACATCGATATTCCTGCCAGTTACTTCAGCAAGGAGTTAAGTAGATTTTCAGAGTTGTTAATTTTTGGACAAATATTTTTCATTGTGAGTGATTTAATGATTTTCTTTAAGTAAACAACTGAAAATGTTACCAGCCAAAAAACGATAGTTTCCTAAATCCACAACTGTAATCTAATCAACCATTTTTATTAAAGGGTGCATCCTATTGCACTGTTGGCATGTCTTTAGCAGGCTTAAAACGAGTGGCCGTAATATCACTCCGATTATGCTCAAGTAATGTTTATTTGGAGAACCACTGAAATGCTCTTGGATTGATGCAATAGGGTAGTTTAGATCATGGTTAAATGGACAATCATCAGATAGATAGAATGTGAGCATCCCTGCTGACACTTGTTGGGGTTTGCATTGGGAGGCAGCAGCAATACCTCAAACAAGTTCAAACAAACCTAGCATAGTAAGCTTTGAGAAATTGAGGAGTTAATCATAATGGTAGTGAGTAGGATCCATGTATGGAGGATATGGATCTTAAGCAATTTATATAGACTGGTAAATTTCAAACTTGATTATCACTGTCATTTCCGTGTAAGTTTTTCTTTGCTGCTCCAAACTTGAGTTTATTGATTCATGTTCTCTATATTTCAGAAGTTTATTAAAATGTTCACTTTAAAAAGATTTCAGAGATTGCAATATGAATAATATAGTTCGTTTCAACAATATTGTACTGGTTGTTTGTAACCCCATGTCACAGGAGCAGGAGTGTATTGTTTTTGAAGGGTCATAACCAGCACGTTGTGTCCAGAGTGGTAATCATCAAGACTGGTAATGGAGCATAACATCCAAGTTGTTATTACTATTACAGTATTATCTGTCTTTGTCTATCAGCTGTCCTTCCTTACATAAGGTCAATGCCTTGTTATTTTAAGGTTAACTGAAACTGACTACACTGTCTATGACGTCACTGATTGAGTATTTCATGTCTTGGGTCAGTGAGTCTCCCACATGTCAGGGTGCTTTAGTAACTATTTCAAGCACCTTTTTCCAGCAACAAGTCCCCTGTTGCATGCATGTCTGACATTTGAATGAATTATTAGCTCTGGAATATTGTATTAATATATAAGCCAAATTGCCATTAAAACACACACACACACTTACAATAATATAGTACATATGACTCTAATCACATTTCAATTTCTAAAGCATGGATTTTTTTATGGGAAGGTGGATTCTATATGTCAATCCGTTTCCAGGTTTCTGCTGTTGTCACTATGGGTTACCATGAGATGTGGAAGGACAGAATTGCAATAACTGGCCCTTGATTTTTCCTTCCATCTCCGAAGGAACATCTGACCTCTTCTCCCACACAGCAATGTGACTGAGACCCATAACCCAGCAGTGAGGTGGACCATGACTGCAAACTCACAACTTGCAATGCATGGCCCCACATGCTTGGAACTTCCATGTTCTGCACCACAGAACACTGAGAAAATGCTACACTCTTAAGAAGATACGTAATCATTTTGCAGGTTGAATTTGAGTTGTGTAACTAATGCGTTCTTGTGAAATTTCTCTGTTATTTTATCACAGGTGCTAAGCTGTTTAAAATAAATATGCTAATGCCTTCATTAAAATAACAAAGAAATTTCATGTGAAGCAGTTAACACATTCAGTACTAATATTGCACAATTTAATGTAATTGGCAAAAGAACCTGAGGTGAGGTACATTTTTTTCTATATGCAGCAATTTGCTATGATCCAGGATGCACTGCCTGAAAGGGCAATACTCAATAGCAGATTCAACTTTCAAAAGGAAACGGGATAAATATTTGAAGGGGAAAAATACACAGGGCTATGGGGAAAGAGTGGCAGAACGGAACTAATTAAATAGCTCCTTTAAAGAGCAGGCAAAGGCAAGATGGGCCAAATAGCCTCCTTCTGTGCAATGTAGTTTTTTGATTCTATGTTATTTCATTTCCTTTATCGTCTAAAGTGCAATATTGGATGATTAGAGAAGGCTGTTGTCCAATAATTAGCTTTCCACCTTAAATTTCTTGCACAGAATTTGGCTTATGGGAATGAAAGTTTGGAGTGGTGGTAGTTGCTTATTTCTGAAATTAATATTGTAAAGCAGTACCTTTTAAAAATCTCAGCATCATTTTAAAACTTATTAACATGCTGAATATTCTCAGAAGTCAGTGCCTATTGAGTAATCAAAAATACTGAATAACATAAACGAATGGCTCTCCCATGACATTAATTAAACTGCAGATAAATAAATATATGAAGTGTGCCCTCATACTCCAGTTCCATAAATACTGTGCTGCGATTCCATAAGTTACTAAATATAGGTTGTGATTATCTCAGAAATGTTAAGATTTGCTGTTAAGGTAAGTTATGCAAGTTTTTTAATACTGTTCCATCCAGTATTTTTTATTTCAGAATTGTGCTGCAGTATTTAACAAATTCATTATCAAATACATCACTCACACTATTACTTTTGATGATTCCCAGGCTCAGTCATGTACATAGCAAGGGTATGACAAAATGTGAAATTTTTAAGTTCAAGGGGAGGACCTAATCTTCCCATGAACAATATCGTTCAGGATCAGGTTTCCCATCAGCATTGAGACCGTATACTACTTGAGGCCTATTTCCCAGAAGGATTTCACTAAATCACTCATCCAGAACGGGACTCTTGTAATTTCTCGCAGTCCTTTGGCCCAGCAGCAGCAGCAGCAGCAGTAAAGTGGGCCACAGCCAGTTTCTATTTGCATGGTCTCATAAAAAAGTGTCGGGAGGAAGCTCGGGGGGAAGGAACCGGAGGCCCAGTGATAAACTGTCAGCAAGTTTCGCACCATCAGCTTTCTCTCACGGCAGATGGGATAGTGGAGCAGGAGCAATTGGACCTGCAGTCTATAGCCAGTTTCCACTGAAAGCGTTGGGTGGAAGCCCAGGGAAAGGGAACTGCATCAAATTAACAACAGTAATGCAATTTTTTAATAGCATTCATATAGAGACATCTGAAATCACTTCATAAAGCAGCCAATGGACAATGAACAATGGTTGGGAAAGGTGGAGAAAAGGAACAAGGGTCAGGAGGATGCAAAAGCACAATCATAAAGAAGGATCTTAATGATGTTTATGAAATTATTCTGTTACTAGGTGGGGCTGTGTGTAAATCCTTTATGCCCCTGACAGAGATTTCAAAAAAAATCTTTTATGCAATAGGATCTGCAGTGATGTTCGAAAAATATTCAGCGGTGTTATAAGTATATCAAAATAGAGATGTGGATAGTAAATGGCATCCACTATGATAAATAATGAAAATACAGGATAGATTTTTATAGGGCTTGTTCACACTTTAGGCTAAGATATGACCCAGCCTATATGCATCCCTTGGAATTTTTCTTCCCTTGCCTCACCCAAAAATTGTGCAATAGGCAAAATCTAAACGTCACTGCTTCATCATCCATCCCTTTGAACTATTTATTTTGGTGCAGTTTCAATTGATGAACAAATAGTCAGTGACTTATCCTTATAATGATATAAAAGCACCAATCACTCATAAGGGATTGGGTAAACACATTGTGGGTTCATTTATTTAGTCTAGGCACATAAGAACATTTATACATGGGTATAAAGCTCAAAGACATCAGCAGCAGAGTTGTGCGCCGCATTCTACTCACAGGCCAAAGTGAAACTGAGACTGGATCACATGACACACTGCCCTTCTCGTGATGGTATGCTACTATCCCTTAAAGGCATATTACAACAAATAGACAAAACCTAAACACCACAGCTTCATCGTGCATCTCTTTGAGCTATTTATTTTGGTGCTGTTTCAGCTGATGGACAAATGGTCAGTACAGGAGAAAATAAATAAAATGACCCTAAAATCATGCACATTGTGCCATCCAGCAGGTTGATAGAATTGACATTAAACTGGAATTGTGCTTTTACACATCACAAATGTGCTTGGTCACACGGGTGGGTGGGTGGTGATAAGTAAAATCACTCTCATAATGTTTAGTACTTAATTCTTCTTACTTTCTGATTGATTCATGATTCTGCAACAATGGCTCAAGTTTGCTGTCAATGGCGAAGCAACAGCACGTGCCACAGAGCTTGAAGAAAGATGCTCACAAAGACCCAGAAACCTCTGTGGCGTGGATTTCGCCTTCTCTGATGTTAATTTGAGTCCGGTGCTACGTTAAAGGGATCTCCTGGCATCCAGCTGCTGTAGAAAAGTCTTCTTCAGAGATAAATCATTTAGGCAGCCCATAGTTAGAATATCCTATCCAGCTTTGGACACCATGCTTTAGGAAAAAGAAGAAAATGCATAACAGATTCACAAAGAGGATACCGAGGGTGTTAAGCTTTAGTTACAAGGGTAGATGAGAAACTAGCGCTTTTTTCATTAGAACATAAATGGTTAAAAGAAAATCTAATAGAAATGCATAAAAGTAAATAAAGGAAAAACTATTTCCATTGGTCAGTGATTTGGTAATTAAAGGATATAAATTTAATATCGTTACTAAAGGAATTAAGAAAAAGGTTAGAAGATTTTTTTTTAAGCAGCAGGTTTTTGGACATATAATACCCTTCTGGAAATAATGGCAGAAACAAAAGCAATAATAGTTTTTAACGGGAAATCTTAGAGATGTAGCACACAAAAAGAGGCCATTCAGCCCATCATGTCTATGTGAGTTTTTAAAAAGAGCTATCCAATTAGTTCCACTTCCCTGCTCTTTCCTTATAGACTGCAAATTTCTCCTTTTCAAGTACATACTCAAGTGGATAAATATTTTGTTTTCTTTAAAGGGTGTGGGGAAAGCACAAGAGGATTGATGGGCTGAAAGGTCTCATTGAATTTGTAAAATTCTGTGCTCCATAAGCAAAGAATTCCCTGCAGAGTTTGCAAGAAACTAAAAAACACTTTAATTCTTGTGTTACTACGTTATGGAAGTGACAGAGAATCCATCAGTAGATTATCTATCACTTTCACTGTAGTTAATTTGACAAGTCAACTGGTTATTCACAGGCAAAATTAAGAAAACTGCAGTTATTAAATTTGAAGACTGTTATTGCTTTAAACATAAACAATGTGACATTACTCAAATGCATCAATCATTGCAAATTGTTTTTCTTATAAGAACAGCTTTAATTGGTTTCATTCTGTTTTATTACATCTCCAGTTTTACACAGTCATTAGGTATTATTTCCTTTTAAAACTCAAAGTGCCTCCCTTGAGTTTGCTATAGTCATCTATTCAGCTAAAGAGTTGCATTTCATCTGGGAGAAGTACAGGCGGTTTTCTTGGGGGAAGTGCTTTATTATCATTAGATATAGAATGACAAGTTGTGTTGGGGTTTGTTACAAGGTTGTTATGTCGTCAAGGGATTCAGATATCTTTGGCAAATATGAAACCTGAACAGTTTGTGAACATCTTCTGAACTTGATACTGCCTTACAGTCTGTGGCTCACAACTTATTTACAGCAATACAATTTGATTAGGTTATTTTTGCTGCCATTGAATGATTATGATGCTGTGATGTCTGCTGCAGCTGTGGAGTGTTGTATTGTTTACAATGAGCCACAATGATCATTTGTGTCATGTGACAGGAAGAAGGCATTGAGCCTCAGAAAAAAGATCCTCAGGGATGCCATTTGACATGATGAGAAGGACCAGTGAGACAGGGAATAGTTTCCTTGTTGAAATATAACATAGTCACTGCATATTTTTTGTATATTATGTTAATACCGTTAAACTTTGTTTTCCAAATGACTAAAATAATATTTGATTGCCTCTGTGAAAAGTAACTCCTTCAGACTGGACACTGTCCTTTGAAGCATTATTTTGGGCATCATCATAGAATTGGCAATATCAAAATGTACTAAAATTATTCTAGTAATACATTGATTAATTAGGATAGGGTAATGGAGTGATTACAGTGCTGAACCGCTAACCCAGAATTGGTGAGTTTAAATCCGACTATAACAACTTGTTAAAATAAATTCATTAAATCTGGTAATTGTTGTACTAACATTGAAACTCTTTCGAGTTATCAACAGTCACAGATTGCAACTCTTTTGAGTACAATCACAGTTCTTGGTTTCCAGGAGTGGGACATGAACCCACAACCCTCTGATTCAAAGGCGAGGGTGCTATGGACTGAGCCACAATAAGCCCCATTAAAGCTGCAGGATTATTGCAAATATGTGGGGTAGATGATTAGTTAATTGAAATATTAAGCACCAGCAAAATGCAAATGAAACAGTGTTAACTATATAAATAGCAATGACGATGGAAGGGCAGTGGATGTTATCTACATGGATTTCAGTAAGGCCTTTGACAAGGTCCCTCATGGCAGACTGGTACAGAAGGTAAAGTCGCACGGGATCAGATGTGAGCTGGCAAGATGGATACAGAATTGGCTTGGTCATAGAAGACAGAGGGTAGCAGTGGAAGGGTGCTTTTCTGAATGGAGAGCTGTGACTAGTGGTGTTCTGCAGGGATCAGTGCTGGGACCTTTGCTGTTTGTAGTATACGTAAATGATTTGGAGGAAAATGTAACTGGGCTAATTAGTAAGTTTGCAGACAAC
Source organism: Cetorhinus maximus (assembly GCF_964194155.1). Taxonomy (NCBI): domain Eukaryota; kingdom Metazoa; phylum Chordata; class Chondrichthyes; order Lamniformes; family Cetorhinidae; genus Cetorhinus; species Cetorhinus maximus. The sequence goes on from NC_135891.1 coordinate 107,087,630, forward strand.
ACTAAGGTCGGAGGAGTTGCAGATAGTGAAGAGGATTATCAAAGGATACAACGGGATATAGATCGGTTGGAGACTTGGGCAGAGAAATGGCAGATGGAGTTTAATCTGGACAAATGCGAGGTAATGCATTTTGGAAGGTCTAATACAGGCAGGAATTATACAGTAAATGGCAGAACCCTTAAGTGCATCGACGGGCAGAGGGATCTGGGTGTACAGGTCCACAGGTCACTGAAAGTGGCAACGCAGGTGGATAAGGTAGTCAGGAAGGCATATGGCATGCTTGCCTTCTTCGTCAGGGGTATTGAGTATAAAAGCTGGGAAGTCTTGCTGCAGCTGTATAGAACCTTGGTTAGGCCACACTTGGAATATTGCATGCAATTCTGGTCGCCACATTACCAGAAGGACATGGAGGTGTTGGAGAGGGTGCAGAGGAGGTTTACCAGGATGCTGCCTGGTCTGGAGGTTATTAGCTATGAGGAGAGGTTGGAGAAACTCGGATTGTTCTCACTAGAGCGACGGAGACTGAGGGGCGACTTGATAGAAGTTTACAAAATTATGAGTGGCACGGACAGAGTAGATAGTCAGAAGCTTTTTCCCAGGGTGGAAGAGTCAATTACTAGGGGACGTAGATTTAAGGTGAGAGGAGAAAACTTTAGAGGAGATGTGCAGGGCAAGTTTTTTATGCAGAGGGTAGTGAGTGTCTGGAATTCGCTGCCAGAGGAGGTGGTGGAAGCAGGTACGATAATGGTGTTTAAGAGGCAGCTTGACAAATACATGAATAGAATGGGAATAGAGGGATAAGGACCCCGGAAGTGCAAAATGTTTTAGTTTGACAGGCAATATGATTGGCGCAGGCTTGGAGGGCCGAAGGGCCTGTTCCTGTGCTGTACTTTCATTTGTTTTGTTCTTTGTTTTGTTTTTGAAGTATTACCTGGTTACCAAATACTCAATCTCAGTCATTTATGGTGGCTAATAACCATTCTATAATTAGATATAGGCACATGTTACTCTGTGGAAACATGCACACATTACATCACATGATAGTCCCCTTGGCAATAAGAGGAAATGATTGTAAAAAAAATGTAATAAATCTGGGATTTCTTACTGGTTTTTTCATCTTGGTATTGTTAGATGTACATACATATTATTGGCTTGCATGCTATAGCTTTTATATTGGTTCATAACATTTTGAGCTTGATTTGGGATTTGGCAGCAGATGTGGCCAGTGTTAAAAATATTGCTGCATATCTGGCTCACTTTCAACCTCCAGCTAGTATGTGAATATTGGGACATTGCACACTGATCTGGAGGAATAATCAGACCCACTCAGCATGAAGGTCTGTTGGTGAGGATTTTAATGTAGAGCATTAACATTCCAATGAAAAAATTAACACAGAGATAAGTGGCTGTCTTTAAGGAACTAAAAACAACAATTTAACCAATTATTAAGCATGCATCCAACTAACATTAAGAATAAACCTACATTTATATAGTGGCTTATAATATCTTTCTAATGTTTGACTTTTGTCTTCACAACTAATGCATTAATTTTGAAGTACATTCACTGTTGTTATGTAGACAAACATGCCAATTAGTTGCTGCACAGTAAGGCCCAACAAACAGCAATGAGATGAATCAGTACTAACAGCCTTGAAATTGGATCAAACAGAGTCTGCTTTTTTGGTCAAAAAATGGGCATTGAAGGATCCAATCTGGCAAGCAGTGTGGGCATAAGCAATCATGCTGGGAGAGTGCCCCATGCCATATTGGTTAGGGTGCTCCATAGTCACCCAGGACACCCATCTGAATATAGCATTAGGTCTATTGTCTGTACAAAAGCAGGTCTCACTCCAGGTTGAAGCCTCTTTCAGAAATTAGATTACGACTGACCCCAGCACATGCCAAAATAAATGTTACTTAATCGGCAAAGTAATACACAAAATTTGTACTTCCCCATTAACCAATTAATACAACTGAGATACTTTACGCCATGTTCTCAGCAAGTGCATAGCCTTGTAGATTCAGGTCCAAATCCATTCCAGCTTTTCCAGTAGGCTCTCTTCTCCTTGCCATACCAGGGCGAGTCTTCCAGTGTCCTTTGTAAGTCGATTCACTCAATCTTCTGTGTATCCCCAAGCAGACTTCCAGCAGAAAGGCACCTCTCATGACTCCTTTGTCCTTAAATCTCCACACGTTCTGGCTCTTCGAGCAGAGAACCATTTCCTACCAGCGTTCTACTTGGTGGCTAACACAATAACAGTCTTTCCCTCTGCTTCTCACAGCAGCAGCTATTTCTGTCCCCCTCTCTGTATTTCTGAGTCTAGGGTCTCTGTCCCGAAAGAACAGCTGCCCCTCTTTTGTGTAGCTGGTCTGAAACCTAGCACTTGACTTGCAATTGGTTTCGGCCTGAGCCTCTTTCCCCATGACAACGATATCACATAGGTCTGGCTCTGGGCAAAGTTTGGTATGATCTCGCCATTCCCCACTCAGGTCATGCTATTTCATTTTAAATCAAAAGAAACTTTTCAAGCATGACTGTCTTATAAAGTCTCACATTTGTAACAATATGTCTTAGAAACCACGGCCAGGATTTCGTCAACAGCATGCCATTCCCAATGTCTTAACCGGAATATCAGTTTGAAAAGTTGCGCAGGCCAAAAACGTTTTGGCTTTAGCAGTGTAATGGTCGCAACAAAACTGTGTGAAATGTTAGTTCCAGGCGCAGACGGGTCTTCAGTGAATTCAACTACTTTCCTGTTGGCTTTTAAAGTCACAGGAATCGTTAATTTTAATTTTATGTCCATAGGGTCTTTCTAGCATCAGGAATAAATCACAAAAGCCTTGGTCAAGGCATAAAGCACATCCAGAATCCAGTATATAATTACTCCAGAAGGCTGGAGGGTGCATTTATTTTTATCAAGGTATCTGGTTACACAGCAATGTTGCTATGCCATTGATGGCATTACCAGAGCGCTGAGTGAGGTAGTCTGTCTGCATGGCAATGCAGGTGCCACAATTCAATCTACTGACATGTTTCAATTATTTCCTCCGAGTGGAATTAGGGTTGGTAATGCTTCTGACTGTCATAAATACCAACTCAACCTTCATTTCGTCATCCTTACAGAGTTTCCGTAGGCAGTTTATTTGAATAGGATAGCTATCTCGTTTAATCCATGGCGTATGATCCCTGCCCATCACCCTCAATGTCACTGAACATGGATACAAGTAGAGGCACAAAACAACATGTTCTATTATTAACCATACAACCATTTGTCTGAACATTATGCTAGGTGCCTAGATCACTCTGAGGGTGGTTTGAAATATGTCACACTACACAGTCTCACCATTCAAATAAAAATCTGCATCAACATAGGAGCAGTTCTATACGCAAACTATCAAGGTTAGGAAGAGAAAATGAGCTAGCACTGTTGACAAAGAAGCTCATCAGACACCAATTCAGAGGAGGTATCTTTCTTATGAAAATGATATGGAATACATCTTTAGTCATTTTACAGCCAAGCTACCACCTGGAAGAAAAGGATAACTTCAGTTTTATACACCATGTGACCCTTATTTTGGTATAGTGGTATTGTCACTGTATTAGTATTCCAGAGACACAGGGTAATGCTCTGGGGACCTGGGTTCAAATCCAACCAGGGCAGATGGTGAAATTTGAATGCAATAGAAATCTGGAATTAGGATGACTACAAAACCATTGCTGATTATCATACAAACCCTCTTGACTCTTAAATGCTCTCTGAACAAGGGCAGTTAGGGATGGGTAATAAATGCTGGCCCAGCCAGTAATGCCCACTTCCCATAAAAATTAATTTTTAAAAAATTACAAGGTGCCATCTTCTGATCTGTTTACAAACTCTTATTTCTATTCAATATGGATGACGATATCATTCCACTTACTCTTTACTGCTCAATGAACCAAGTGCACAGCATTAGGTATAATATCTAAATTTCAAAATAAGTATGATGTATTGTGTACATTTGTGCATTTAATCCCGAGAGAGTTCCTTGTGCTCTGCGCCCGCCCGCACCCCCGATGGGGAGAAAATTCTCCCCAACGCTTCTGCTCATTGTCGATGCCAACGTTTCTGCTCATTGTCATAAAACATTGGAAAAAAGGAAAAATAAAATTACCCAGACATGTCACATGAGCTGGGACATGTTTATGAATTTTCATAAGACATTTTATTTAATTAATAAACCCTTCATGAAACCTCATCCCGCCTGTGCATGAGGTTCCATGAAAAATGCGAAGGCCGCCTGGGCTCTTCACCTTCTCGCCAACCTTAAGGTTGGATGGGCAGCCCCGACAATCACTTTAATTAGTTAATTAATGGCCTTAACAGGCCATTGACAGTTCAGCGGGCGCGCAGCCGACTCCAGTGCGCGCCCGCCGAATTGAAGATCGGAATGACGCGCGGTGACGTCGGGACACACGCCCGATGTCACCACGCGTCATTTTATTCATCGGTATGCAGGGCCCACCCCCACATGCCAAACAGAAGATTCTGGCCATTGATCCCAGGAAAGGTCCAATGTAGTCAATGTCTAACCGCACCCAGGGTCTACCTGGCCCCTCCCATGCGTGTAACAGAGCTGTCCCTGGCAACTTTTGCAGTTGCTGACATTGCACACAGTGCTTTACTAAACTCTCTATTCCGCCATCCATCCCAGGCCACCATAGATAGCTGCGTGCTAGGGTCTTCATTCTGGAAATTCCGGGATGGGCACAGTGTAGTTCCATTAAAAGTGGTTCCCTCCCCTTTGGAGGAACTATCACTCGTGCTCCCCACAATAAGATACCATCTTGGCTGGTTATTTCATGTCTTCTGCTGAAGTACGGTTTCATTTCATCAGATACGGGCTCTTGTGACCAACCATGTAGCACTTGTTCTCATACCTGAGATAGTACCGGGTCCCGACTTGTCCAGTCTCTGATCTGTCGAGCACATACTGGCGAGGAATCTAAGAAATTTAACAGTAAAACAAGTTCTTGTGGAACTGGGACCTGCTCATCATTTTCTTGTAAAGGCAAACGACTGAGGGCATCAGCGTTTGCGATTTAATTGCCAGGCCTTTGTACGAAAGTGTATGCTGCCAGAATTAAAGCCCTATCAGTATTTCTGTATCTTCTTTCTATGTGCCTTCTTCTTTCTAGCGCAGACTTTAATCTCCGCCTTCTTTTTGACTTCACTATTGGCCAACTTCTCTCAGATGCAAGCTCAACTTGTCTGAGCTCAGTGGCTGAGTCTCACAAAATTTCATTATCTGTCTGCTTCTTGGAAAATTGAACATTGTTGTGTCTTCTCTGCCAACTCATTGTTCACTTTGTTCAGAGAAGTGCTGAATTCTTTCTGTTTCTCTTCATACTTTTCGAGAGGTACAAACTTTGACCTGAGGGAATCTTATAGTGTGTGAAGGACTTTCAACAGGTTTTCTTTCTCCCTTTGCAGGTTGCTCACCCCGTCTCGAACTCTATCATCAAGCAGGGTCTCTTCGAGTTCTTTCTGCTGTTCTTCCAGGTTTTGGCTTAGGACATCCTGCATTTCTTCAGGTTGTTGAGTCCTTACACACTCCTTTTTCAAAACAGGAATGCTTCCAGCTTCCTTTTGGAATCCCAATGGCCAATCAAGGTTGATTTCGCTTAGCCAATTTCACCCTAGAAGGCTTGGTCCTCTGCCTCTCAATACTAACACTGGTAGCTTAGCTGATTGGCTTTGATAATGGACGGTTACTCTGCTTATGCCTTTTACTTGAATGTCTTCACCCGTATAGCTTGCTGGCTGTTTCTAGCTTGCTGGCTGTTTCTTCTAAACTTAATTGATGTTCACCATTATTCAAATATCTGAAGGTATGTTCCCCAGTTACTGTAGTGGAAGCTCCCATGTCCACTTCCATTCTAACAGGTTCGCCATTTACTTTCACTGGGACAAATATTGGTTCTGTCTTTCCAACTTTCAGATCAAACAATGAGTAAATGTCTGAATTTGTTGTTTCAGGCTCTTCTACGTTGTAGATTTCATGGGGCTTCTTCTTTTGTTTACAAACCTGCTTGAATCTTTCCTTGCATTGCCTCATCTTATGTCCATTTCTTTGACAATAGTAGCTTCTGATTTTTTTAAACTTCCAACCACTAAAGGAGTGATTGTTTCCAACTCTATAAAATTACTCTTCGATTTCGCTGCTAAGGTATTTTTCTTTATTCTTCGGCTAGAGGGGACTGTTTCCCACTTCTCGGTGGAGTCTCGCTTTTTTGTGCCTCTTTCGGCTGAGGTTTCTCGCCCGATGTGGAGGACGGCGCCATTTTGCACACCCTGTGTTGCTTTTGAATCTCTCACTGCTCTTTCCATGGCCAGCGCTATCTCTAGTGCCTTCTTGAAATCCAGATTCACTTTGGACAATAATCTGTTCTGAATCGAGTCTTCTTTCACACCACACACTGAACGATCTCTAAACATGTCGTTCAGAGTCATACTGAACTCACAGTGTTCTGTTAACTGCATCAAATTTGCCACATAGCATGCAATTGTCTCACCCGGGGCTCTATTTTGTGTATTAAACCTGAACATCTGCATCGTGAGTGAGACTTTTGGATGAAAATGACCCTTCATGAGGTCCACCAATTCATTGAAATTTTTCGAATCTGGGGTACATGGAGCCATCAGACTTCAAATCAAGCTGTAGGTTTTGCTCCCACAAGTACTCAAGAGGATTTCTCACCTCTTCTTTTCCCCCGATACCTCATTCGCTTGAAAAAAGAACGTGAGGCTTTCTACGTATTGGGACCAATTGTCTGTGGCTGGTTCAAAAGGATCAATTCTCCCAAATTGTGGCATTTTGAGCGGGGATAACTTCTTCAGTTTTAACAGAGCTTGCTACTTACAATCACTGGGTGAGGTACAGTGTCGATTTCTTTCTAACTTGATTTCTTCTGTTCAATCCTATTCTATTGTCATCTCCAAGTTTGTTGTAGGGTGGCCGAGTTGTGCTATTAATGATAGATTTGATCTGCAGACACTTCTTGGGTGGAAACTTTAAGCTTATTTACAATATACTCAGCAGAAACTACATGTGTGCTTTCAACTCCAACTCCATCTCTGCACTGACTGCTGAGGTAGCCCACGCTACTCTCCTATTGGTTACTACCGATCATGTGATCTTCCTTAACAAGTATTATTCTTAAAGGTACATTACACACTAAATAAAACCATAATTACTACAACCATCTTAAATCTGATAATCGTACAGTGTTCAGTTCCAATTGCAACTTCTCAGATAATGAAACAGTCTGTGCCCATATGCAGTAAGGATTGGACAATATTCAGGCTTGAGCTCATAAGTGGTAAGCATAACATTCATGCCACTTAAGTGTCAGGTAATGACCATCTCCTACAAGAAAGATTCATCTACCCCCGACACTCAATTTTATTATCTTTGCTGAATTTGCCACCATCAGCATCCTGAAGATCAGCGTTGACCAGAAACTTAACTGGATTCGCTACATAAATATTGCAAGAGCAGGTCAGAGGCTGGAAATTCTACAGCAATAACTCACCTCCTGACTAGCCAAAGCCTGTCCACTATCTACAAGGCACAAGTCAGGAGTGTGAGGGAATACTCTCCACTTGTTTGGTGAGTGCAGCTCCAACAACACTGAAGAAGCTTGACCATCCATGCCAAGCAGCATGCTTGATTGGTGAACCATCTACTACCTTAAACATTCACTCCCTCCAACACCAGCGCACTGTGGCAGCAGTGTGCACTATCTACAATATGCACTTCAGGAACTCACCAAGGCTCTTTCAACAGCACCTTTCAAACCCACAATCTCTATCACCTAGAAGCACAAGAGCAGCAGGTGCATGGGAACACAAGTATCTGCAGGCTCCCCCACCCTCAAGTACACACTATCCTAACTTGGAAACCTATAACGATTCCTTCATTGGCACTGGGTCAAAGTCTTAGAACTCCTTACCGAATAAAACTGCAGATGTATCCACACCACAAGCACTGCAGGAGCTCAAGAAGGCGGCGCACCATCACCTTCCCAAGGGCAATTTGGGATGGATAATAAATGCAGGCCTTGCCAGTATGCCCACATCACATGAGCAAGTGAATACAAAAAGCAGAATAATATATTGTGCTTTGCATAGCATGACACATGTCAAATCATCTGACTTGCTGTGAGCAATGTTGCAGGAGGTCTCCTAACATCAGTTAATAGTAAAGATCCAGTAATGCCAACCATGATAGAATCATGGGGTTGGTTTTTAATCTAAATGGAGTTTCACATTGGGCAGGTGGCACAGTGAGTGCAAAGTGCATTCACTGGCTTCACTTTCAGGCCCCTGGTATTTTAACTCCTGGCTCCAATTTAGATATCGTTAGACTCATCCCTCCCAAACTAGGCCTGAAGAGTGTGCAGTCGACTAGTACACAGCAAGGATCAGTTGGCCAAGGACCGTTCATCAGTTCCCACCACAGCTTCCCAGCTCAGGTCTTGGCTGAGATTGCATTATTATTGAAGTGATAGGACCATGATTTGGATTAACTCATAAGGCTTCCAACTGTTTCATGCAGGCTTCTCATCTACCAACAAAACCTTGCAGGTCAAAATCCGAAATGGTTAGTATTTTAGTGGGTAAATAACCTGTTCATTTTTAATTGCCCACCATTGGGTGGCGGAGTTAAAATTAACCCCAATTTTTTTTGCTTTGAAAAATGTTACAATCATCGCATCATCTTAATTCAGAGGAATAATATCAAAAAATGCTAGAAATACACAACATCTGCCAATAGCTGAAAGGGAACAATAGTGTAAGGATTTGTGTCTAATCTAATACTTGATAAATGCTTTATTGTGTGAATTATTTCACAAGATTCTGAGAGTTTATTTGTTATATTTAATATTTGGAAGCTTTGATCTGCAAAGTGCCAGGAACAGGGGAATTCTAGATTCTCAGAGAACGTCTTAGATGAATGTACTATATTTATGAAGCAAGCTAAATGAACAAACATATTTCATTCTCAAAAGAGGAAGGAACCTGCTTTCTGCCACAAACATTTTTATTACCATTTAAACTGAAGTCATTTACCCCAGCAGTAGTGCCCCTATTCAACATCAAAAACAGAAAATGCTGGAAAAACTCAGCAGGCCTAACTCTCAGCAGAGAAAAGAAAACAGAGTTAATGTTTCGAGTCCATATGACTCTTCTTCAGAGTTCTGAAGAAGAGTCATACAGACTTGAAACGTTAACTCTTTTTTTCTCTCCACAGATGCCGTTAGACCTGTTGAGTCTTTCCAGCATTTTTTGTTTTTGTTTCAGATTTCCAGCATCCGCAGTATTTTGCTTTTATAACAGCAGTGCCCCTATTCGTCAGCTGGGAGAAAAGTTACTAGAATTAACTCCATTATCTACTAATGCAGTTGTAATAAAAGCTCAAGCAACCCCTTGTAGGCGAATTTCATGCAGTCAGGATGGGAGCTGATCGACAACCTGTAGCTGATTGTTGAAATCACTTTTGGAAGAAAGGTAATTTCTGCCAGAAATATACGGTCTTATTGCAATATAACTTTCCAGCATTTTCTTTCATGAGACTTATTGACACCCCCACAAGAAAGTCAGTAGCTATGTCTTTTTCAGCCAGTAAAATTTTTAAGCTCTCAGAACAAGAAAACATTACTTAACAAGATGCTTGAAACGAAAGTATAATTTTTGTTTGAGCTAAGTATTATTATTGGAACAGTACAAGAATTTTTAATAGTTAAATTAAAATTAATGCTGGTCACACTGTTGTATAAATGTTCAGCCTTCTAGGCACCAAATTCCTCTTTGCCAATGAAGTGCTGAGTCATTGACCTTCATCTATTTCTTCTGTTGCTCTATCAGGCTGAACAGAGAATTTTAATTCCTTCTTTATCAGGAGTCTGATTTTTAAAGGACAATTTGCTCTCAAAAGCCCCTATGTTGCACTCAAGTGTAATTTTGTAGCATCCTTCATGCAACATTTAAAAACTTGCTTTGTGCCCTCGGTTACAGCAATTGAAAAACTATCTTCAAAAGGACTTAAATAGTTGCACAGAGAGAATAAGTTGTGATCAAAGATTCACCACAGGCATCTTAAGATTTTCCAGCCCCATTATCTCCAGCACTCATCAAAATATAGTTACAATAAAAGACAAAAGCCTGACCAACCTAGAATGCTTTGTCAAAGTAGGTAAGATATTAAAATCCTTCTTGTGTAAGAGCACAGCGCTTGTTTTTAAATTTTTGTAATACTTAGCATTACCAATCAACTGCTGTGTGGTCTTTGATGTATAAATGGTCCCATATAAGTCAGGGCTATCTTACAAACTTTTATTCAAGGAGTGAAAATGATCAGCAGATAACATCAACACTTTCAGCAGATGGGCAAGGGTTTTGAAAAATTTTTGTATGCTAGACTTTTGAAAAAAACACACTGACTGATGTAGGATTTTGAAGTTAATGCTGGGCACTTATGATCTAAACAGTAGCAGTATAATGTGCACAGTACAACACCTCACCTGTACCAATTTGTCACCCTTTGGACCCCCTGTAATTAAAATACTTTCCTTTTATAAATTCTTGGGACCTTTGAAAGAGAAAGTCGACAAATCTTGTAATGGGAGAGGTCCAATAATTCTCACTGCCCCTAATCGTCACATGGATCAATTTCAACTTGACAATGTTTGAAAGTTTGTTCTAAAGTGCACCTTCAGTAAGTGAGGGATTCTGTAGGATTTGCCAAGTTGAACACTCATAGGCACCCTAGGATCCAGTGTGTTAACCGGTCTAGCTCTCTGCCTAATGGAGACCTTGCATACCCTGTGAAAATAAGGGAGAAAATCCATTTTCCTGTGCTGCTGCTTTATGGGTTACATTCTTAATTCAGAAGCTCATTAGACACTTTAGTTTTTATTACACTAAGAGTAATGTTTTCATACAATTCCCACCAGTAGGCTTTTATTAGTTCAGTGCACTATTTTCAGCATACTGGTCAATGTATTCGTTTGAATTTCTGGCCTGCACCATTTTAATTAAGTTATTCACCCATTTGGTTATAAATGGGCTACCAACCTCAGTGCAACATCAGAGACAGCATTTTATCATGAACATATTAAGCCGTACGCTGTAAACAGAACATGGAGGGGATGAAAACTCCAGACATCTACAGAAAATCTTCAGTAACTATGGTTCTATTTGGAGAAAGCTTCATATCTGTAACCTTAAAGTTAAAAGCAAACAAACAAACATGAATAGTTTAATTATCTTTGTATTTCCATTGTTAAATTTATTTGATCATTTTAGCTTCAATTGACCCTAATTTCTTACGAGTGCTTCTTTTTATCTTGAAAGTGTCCATTTATTTTTTGTCATTATTTTTGTGATCATGAAGAGTTGGTGATGGGAATAGAACATGTATCTAATTTTACATTTAGTAGGATTTGAATTTATATAGTGCCTTTCACATTCTCAGGATGTCCCAAAGAGCTTCACAGCCAATGAATTTTTTAAAGTTTATAGGCAAAAGCAGCAGCCAATTTGCACACAGAAAGTTCCAGAAGAAGCAATGAGATGCATGATCAATTAATCTGATTTAGTGGTGTTGGTTGAGGGAAGAACGTGAACCAGGATATCATGAGAATTCACTATTCTTTTCCGAAAAGTAGCATGGGACCTCAGTTTAATGTCCCTTCCAAAAGACAGCATCTCTAGCAATATAGCAATCTCTCAGTATTGCACTAACTATGGATTATGATTCTGCAGTAGGGCTTGAAGCCACACCCTTCCAACTCTGAGGTGAGAGTGCTATCATTGAGCTAAGCTAACACAAGGCAAGTGGTCCCAAGGCTGACAGAGTGTGCGTTAGATGCATAAGATGTGTGAATGCCCAGACGAAGAGGAGCACCAAATACTGCACCTGTTTTACACAATAGACAGTTGGATCTGCATTGTTTGGAAGGCATACTTAATATTTACAGATCATTTGAGTATTTTGTTGATAATTGTGCTTTGCATAGTGAAATTTGGTTTACAATTTCTCTAAAAATCTCAACCTTTATGAACACATTTATGATGTCACTACACATTGCAGCATTGTAATTCTTCTCCCACTGTGCTAATTTCTTCACCCGTATGATCTTTTGAGTGTTTGGGTTTATATTCCATCCATACTTATAAAGATATATAAGAGTTTCAATCATCTGTTTTGGTTGAGTTGCCTTAAATTTGAAACATAACAAAGCTCCTGATAAAACAGTAGCCCTCCACCCCCTCCCCCACAACACCCACCCCCCCCACCCGCCCCAACAAAAAAATGTTTGATTTACAAGTAAGAAGTACACCTGTAAAAATAACATTTCTTTGTCATCTCAAGCTGTGTTAAAAATGCTTGCCTGCAGGGATCAATATCAGTAATGCACAGCGTGTATTGTTAATCGCTGGCCTTTGCTCTTTGCCCCTAGCTTCCTGCTTTGTCACAGACTCCAGGAACCAAGGGATGCAGAACATTCAGTGGTGTCTCCACACAAGTCGTGCATTACTGGCATTGATTCCTGAGGTAAATTTTAAAAATAACAAACAGATCGAGTCTGGAGAGGCAAATTTTCATAGTTACTCATTGATTAATGTAATAGCGGAGCGGTACAGCATTCAAATTGGATGTCGCATTGACTTTAGTATCTTTAGTTATCTTCCAAATGACATTACTGTCTTTCAAAATAAATAAATTGTGGGGCATAAGCTTCCTGCGATTGTTTAGCCAGTAAGTTCACACCCTAATGTGGAATAAAGCCATGCAGAACAGGAAGATATCGGGTATAATCTCCAGTCTGTGTCGAGCTAATCGAATGGGCAGCAGTGCAGTATTGGTTGGAGTCAGTGACCCTGAGCAAGACAGGGGGAAAAGATCAGTCAGGGTTCTTTTTCCTGAGCAATGAAAAGTGGGGGAATGTCAAATTTTCTGTAATTAATAACTCATTAACTAAACTACATTCTCAGCTATCATGAATTTTAAAGCTGTATGCTCCCACAATTTCAGGCCGTGAGTTGTTCAGTATTAAGACAGGCATTCTCCTATTGCTTTTAAATTCTTTAAAAAAACTTGGATTGCTGCCTAGGGACTTCAGTAGGAAATTGCCCCATGTGAATAGGGTCAGGCTCTGCAGTTGAACATTTTGCTGACACTCAAACCTTGAAATTTGATGACATGCAGCCATTCTTCAGGCACAGACCAATCGCCTAAGCGTCCAGTATAGCGGGTTACGCATTACACTCTGGCAGTGTGCCACCCTCCATATTCGATCAGTTCGTTCGACATGAGTCCAGGGCACATGTCAGAGCTGTTCAAATCGCTGGTTAAAAGATTAACGAAGGGATCCAGGCTTCTTGTAGATATTTGTGCTATCGGGCCACCCCCATTGCCTGGCTTGCCATGTGATAAATTTGCCCAGCAACTTGTGATGTGAGCAGACAGCAAGTGCTATTTAGGAGGCTCATCAAATGCATACAAGTTAGCTGTTAGTTTATTATTTGAGACTGCTGGTGACACCTGGGAAGTTTAAGATCTTCTATCTGATTGGGAAAACTTAATTCTGACCAATCATAGACATGTACAGCAAGCAGGCCACTCATCCTATTATGTCCGTTCTCGGTCTTTAAAGGAACACCCCAGGCTGGATTTTCCCCCCACAGCTGGGAGACAGGGGGGCAGAATCACCCCCAGAGTCACACCAAGTGCAGTATCAGCCGGGGAAATCGGGCGCTGACCCCTGCCGGCCCCAGTGGCGGGTTTTGCACCACATCGTCCCCTGTCCCGCCTCAGTAGGGATGCACTCCTGTGAAACCCACCGGATCGCTTGCGGGCAACCTCCTCGTTCACTGGCCCCAATGTGGCTTCCCCGCTTCCTCAATGCGGACGCCGTATGTAAATAGGCACAGCTTGCACACCTCACAATGCTTGCAGCGCATGAGCGCTCCATTGAAGATTTGGCCCCAAAAGCAAAGAGGAGTGCTGCCCCCCAGATTTGGTGATGCCTCATCCGAGCGCCTGCTGGATACCATGGCAGCTCGTTGCGATGTCCTGTATGCCCGCTCTGGCGGCAGGAAGGACAGCAACGTGATGATTCCAGCTTGGGAGACAGTGGCAGAAGCGGTGAGCGTGATGCAGCCCAGAAGAGGTCGGCTACCCTGTGCTAAAAGAGGATGAATGACCTCGTCCGTTCCACCAACCATGTAATCACTCTCAACTCACACACTCACAAGCCCATGTGTGATCTCACTCACTCCCAGCTCAATGGATATCACCACTCACTCTCGCACACATCTCCATCTGGCCCCATGCCCTCTGCTCATCTTGTCCTCATTCCGTCCATGGCTCCACAAACTACCCACAAATGCCAGCCATCCTTCTCAACTGCCCTGCCATGCATCTTGCTTGCACCCTCTCCATCTGCCTTTATGCAGGGCAATGTTGTGCACAATAAAAGGGAAAGGTCCCAGACCGGGATTGGTGTGGCGGACATCAAAGGCCTGAGCGACATTGAAAACAGAGCTATCGCGCTGGCCAGAGTTGATGTTGGCCATTCCTGCGGTGACGGTGAGGTTGGCGGCAAGCACCCACATGATGATCCTGCACCAGATCATCCCTCTGTCTACACTACCCTGAGTCCAATGTTCTGTGTGTTACATGGCTGCCATGCACTAATAATCTTCACTTTCTCTCCTAGGCACATCAGCCATGAACCCGACACCCTCAGGCAACCAGGACCCCAACTCCAGCACAGAGAGCACCTCAGATGAGGACCCTGAGGACAGCACCATTGAAAATCTGTCACAGCGCTCACCCACATCCTCCACCAGCGCAGCGACACACACCTCGGTGAGACCTAGATGTAGAGCAGGTTCGAGATCACAACATGGTGAGCACAGCACACAATCTGTGGCACAGCAGGTGGAGGCAGGGACATCTGATGTTGCCAACACTCGGAGGACTGCTGGGGGCAAGGAATATGCTGAGTCTGAGTCACATGATGAGCCTCTGGACTGGGTCCTCAGTCAGTTGGTGGAGCTGCAAAGACAATCACGGGAACATCAGGAAGGAATGTCAGCTGCATTCCTTAGATTGCAAGGGATGATGGAGGAGTCCGTCAGCCTTCAGTGCTAGGTGATTGCGTCGTAATGCCAATGCACCGAGGTCAACACTGGGAAGATGGTGGCTAGCATTAAGACCTTGGTCCAGGAAATTGGTCCTGCACTGCTGCGTGGGCTGAGATCCCTCGCTGAAGCCCTAACTCGTCTCCAACTGTGTGAACATGAGAAGGGTGCAGGGCAGCTCAATCTCACTCCAGCTTCCCCTTCTCCTCAAGGAGCCATCCAGGGGCACTCAGGCACCCATAGGGAGGAGGATCAGCAGGTGCACCTCCCCGGGGCCATCCACCCAGGCAACTCCGGGAATGTCCGGCCGATCCGAAATCCTCTTCCTGTGATTCAAATACCTCCAGCTCCACAGGCCAAGGAGGGTGCACCTGGCCCACAGCAGGACGCCCTGAGCAGGCTGGGGCCCTCCAGGTCTCGGCCCTCCAGAGCACGCCCGCCAGGGTCATCACAGATAACAGGGAGTAGCAGTCAGCAGGCTGCCCTCACCTCCGCTGTGGATGTTAGGGATGCACCAAGACATAGCGCTAACGTTAAGAAAACTAAGAAATATTAGGAGCACAACGGTGGCACGGGTGTTCACAAGATGTATATAATGTGCACAACTGTAATTAGAATATGACCCATTCCACACCTTCTCCTGTGTTGGCCTCCTTTTTATTCAGAGCTGTGTTGCAGTCACTCAGGCAACACACTATGGTCCCTCCCCCCACTCCTTGTGGATGCCAAGATCAGGGGCATTTGTTTGTGTAGTCTGGTAGCGTGTCACCGTTTGGCCGTTTTCATTTCCGACACCAGTGATGCTCCACCCTTCATGTCCTCTGTTCTTGCGGAAGGCACATCATTCAAATGCTTTTCAGGATCATCTCTTTCTCAGTGTTGTCTATGTGACATAGAAGCAGAGGTGTTTTCCCATGACGTATACATGATTGAAAGGTGAAGGTGTAGTGTGGAAGGACAGAAGTGTTAACGCATGGAGAAGGGCGCTATGTCCTGGAACTCCATGCACTAGGTCGTCCGCCAGGGCTTCCATGCTATGACCCCATACTGCAAGGGACGGAGTGATCCTGTTTGGCAGCCACACTTGCGTCTTCCTGACTACATATAATAAGCTGTGCAATCAGTGCGAGCATCTTTCCAATTTAAGTGTACGAGACTCTGGCCCTCTTAGCCAAACTAGTGTTATTGCGCTCGAACCTACAGGCCTGAGCTTGATCTCTGTTGAAGTTGATGTATTGTGGGCCTTGGCAAAAAGGGTGTCTGTGACCTTATGTATGCATTTGTGTGTGGATACCTGAGAGATCCCACAGAGGTCCCCAGTCTAGTCCCGGAAGGATACAGTGGCGTAGAAGTTGAGTGCGGCTGTTACTTTCACAGCCACTGGCAATGGTTGTCCTCGGAGTCAACATGGCGCCATTTTGTGCAGGATGTGACAATTGTGAGTTACCAGATCCCTGGACATATGGAGGAGTTGGCAACACTGCTTCTCAGTCATCTGTAGATAAGACAGGCAATGTCAGTATACCCTAGGCACCTAAGCATGATGTTTCTGTTTCCCTGAACCCCTGCGTCCCAGCCGGGCACCACTGGGCCTTGGCCTTCAGCGTTTTGCTCCTGCTTTTGGTGAACCAGCCTCCTCCTTCGCAATCGTCTCCTTCTTCTTTCATCCCGGTCTGAAATTATATAGGTAGCAATGGACACAGTCTCCATGAGTATAAATGGAAAACACACAGCAGTCAAAACTCATCTGCAATCCTAATCTTTCTGTCAATGACTCATGAGTGATGGTGTGTTAATGGCCCTAGTTCCCGTGTGGCCAAATGCTTGTAACATAACAATCTACAATGAGGTGATCCCCTTCTCACAAACCATGAGCTACTGAGATGAGACTGCTTTGGCCAGGCGCCTGGATGTGCAGCTTTCAGCCAAGGGACTGGCATCCTCATACACGGCACTGTAAGACGACAGTGTTTGGAGTATACATGAGTGTCAATTCCTACGCAGGCTATGCAATATGTCAAGGGCAGCCTGAGGCTCGACCTCTTGGAACCGTCCAGCTCCAATAATGCAACACGCCTGGGTGCTCAATTTCACTTCACTTCATCGTGGCTCTGGGGAAATGCCACACTGAGAGCAAGGGGTTAAACCCGAGAGATCGATTAGTGCTGGTTTGCACGAATGGTGCTGCATGAATGCGCATCGTTGCTTCGTTTGCTGATTTCTTGCACTGTCATTGAGAGACCACTAACACCTCTCAGCTGTGCCTGTCTGCTCATGTGGGAATCCACAGTTCAGTTGGGCGGCCCTTTAATTGCACACCCCCCACAAACCCGCCCCAGCGCAGTCAGCTGGCGTCCAAGGTGCTGGCGGAGGCCCCAGCAGCAGGGTTTGGTCTCATGATAGTTTTCATCTGCGCAAACACGGGCGGTAGCAAGATGGTAGTGGTGGCGGTGGTGGTGAGCTCTCACTGCCAGGCCAGCTTGGACCCTCCCTGTGCGAGAACGGAAACCACCACCCCTCACCGCCAAAGAAGTGAACATTAAGATTACCCTCCCTCATAGACCTCTCACTCCTCCCCCGTGTCCCTTGATCCCATTGTTCTTGTGGTGCACATCCGTTAGTTATCCCATTGGCATTCTGAAGTGGAGGGGCCTATGCCCTGTGTCTACCTCAGCCCTCAACATTGTGGAGCCACTTGTACTGTTAAACATGTACACCCCCCTCCCCCACCACCTCCACCTCAAACACCCTGGCATTTCCCCCCCAGCCTTTGCCAAACCACGCCTCACCCTGGAACCACTGAGAAGATACCCCCACCTTACCGCTGGTCTGATGGGGATCGGAGCCCCTGAAACCGATGTGGCGCTGCCACTGAAGCCTGAAACTGAATCGCGTGAGCAATGCCCAAGACAAGGTAGACGAACAATCCTTGAATGGAGGATTGAACTGCAGTTTGCCAGATGCACGCTATGTACTGTTGTGAAACGCGTCGGTGTGATTGCACGCCCATGTGACCTCATGACCCAGCTTGGGGGGGGACGATTCCAGCGACCAGGGATTATAATTAGTTGCAAATAAATGGAAATGACAATCCCAAAGTTCAGGAGTGGGAAATGCGACCCGCCAAGGGCAAGGGGAGCGGACAATCGCAAACTGATTTTATGACGACACAAAACAGTTTTTTGCGATCTCGAGAGATTTTCTGCTCCCGGTCGCCATGACACCCACCACAAATGGGAGTGGAAAATCCTGGCAAGGGTTTGGCACTGTTTCTGGGTCCTGAACCTGCCCCCAGGGGGACCCACTCAGTTATTGGGATTTTTTTTACAGAAATGCCCCCTTAATTGGCATGGAAACGGGTTCCCCTGTCCAATTAAGGGTGGCAGATAGTCTCTTGGAGCTGGAGGGCCAACAAGAGGTCTTTAAGTATGCTGTAGCATAGCCTTATCATCGATTTGTAATAGAGTTGATCTGCAGACAACTTTATAAGTGGAAACATTAGCTTTATTTATAATACAGCCAGTAGCAACTACATGCGTGCTTTCAACTCCATCTCTATCTTTACACTGACTGTGGAGGTAGCTGTGCTGCTAACACATTGGTTTACACAGGTCATGTGATTTTACATCGCAAGACTATTCTTAAAGGTACAATCCAACATTTAACAAAACCATAATTACTATATTCCTCCCCCTTTAACTTTGCTGTAATACTGTATTTACAAGTATATTTATCTCATGACATTATAATATTTATACAGGTCATGAAATTTACAAGTTCAGTCTTTCAGGTGGTTTCCGGATCCGTGTGGAACGTCGCAGCTCCACGACTTCAGGTTCTTTTTCAGGACCCACATTCTCTGGAACTGCATGAACATCAGGTACCTCGGTGGGTACTTGCAGTTCAGTGTCTTCCACTCTGATAGTGACATCAGGCATCTCAGTCCTTGGCTGAACATTTTCAACAGGAAACACTGATTCAGTAATGGTTACAGGTGGAACCATATCCTAAACAAAAACAGAATTACCTGGAAAAACTCAGCAGGTCTGGCAGCATCGGCGGAGAAGGAATCAGTTAACGTTTCGAGCCTTCATGGCCCTTCGGCAGAACTGGAGCATAGTTAGAAGAAGGGAGAAATATAAATTGGTTTAAGGTGGGTGGGGGGGGGGGGGTGGGGGGGGGGGGGGGGAGAGACACATTGAGGGTGTGGTGATTGTGGAGATGAGCAGATAATCAAAAGATGTCACAGACAAAAGGGTCAAAGAGGTGTTGAAGGTGGTGGTATTTGTCTGAGAAAAGTGCTAATTAAGAATGGAAGACAGGATATTCAAAGTACAGCTCTAGTGGGGGTGGGGTGGAAAGACTAAAGGTTTTAGTTTTAGATTTAAAAATAATGGAAATAGGTGGGGAAAGAAGAATCTATATAAATTATTGAAAAAAAAGAGCGGGGGGTGGGGGAAAGAAACGGGGTGGGGATGGGGGGACGGGGAGTTTAAGATCTAAAGTTGTTGAATTCAATATTCAGCCCGGAGGGCTGTAAAGTGCCTAGTCGGAAGATGAGGTGCTATTCCTCCAGTTTGCGTTGGGCTTCACTGGAACAATGCAGCAAGCCAAGGACAGACATGTGGGCAAGAGAACAGGGTGGAGTGTTAAAATGGCAAGCGACAGGGAGGTTTGGGTCTTTCTTGCGGACAGACCGCAGGTGTTCCGCAAAACGGTCGCCCAGTTTGCGTTTGGTCTCTCCAATGTAGAGGAGACCGCATTGGGAGCAACGAATGCAGTAGACTAAGTTAGGGGAAATGCAAGTGATTCTTCAACTCTTCTGTCTCTCTTTTTGTATTTGTTGGCTGCCTCCTGGAAACTTGAACATTGATGTGTCTTCTCTGCTAACTGGTTCTTCAGTTTGTTCAGAGAAGTGCTGAATTCTTTCTGTTTCTCGTCGTACTGTTCCAGAGGCACAAACTTTGGCCTGAGGGAGTCTTGTAGTGTGAGAAGGTCCTTAAGCAAGTTTTCCTTTTCCTTGTGAAGGCTACTCATTTTGTCTTAACTTCTGTCATTCAGCAGGGTCTCCTTGAGTTTCTTTAGATGTTCTTCCATGTTTTTGTTTGAGATAGACTGCATTTCTTCATGTTGTTGAGTCCTTAATGTACTTTTTTCATCCTGTTGCAGTCCTTGGGCTCCCCAGGATCTTTCTGCCATATTTTGCCTGGTTCCTTTTTCAAGACATGAACTCTTCCAGCTTCCTTTTGAAATCTCATTGGCCAATCAAGGCCGATTTCCCTTAACCAGTTTCGCCCTAGAAGGCTTGGTCCTCTGCCTCTCAATACTAAGCGGGTAGCTTTGCTGGTTGGTTTCTATCATGGACAGTTACTCTGCTGATACCTTTTACTTGGATTTCTTCACCTGAGTACATTTTCAACTTGGCGGATGTTTGCTCCAAATTTAATTGATGTTCACCGTTATTTAAATATCTGAAAGTGTGTTCACCAGTTACAGTAGAGCAAGCTCCTGTGTCTACTTCCATTTTTACTGGTTTGCCATTTACTTGTACTGTAACAAATATTGGCCCCGAGTTCCCAACTTTCATGTTAAACAATGAATAAATGTCAGAATTTGTTTTTTTCAGGCTCTTCTACACTGTAGATTTTATTGGGTTTCATCTGTTGTTTGCAAGCCTATTTAAATCTCTCTTTGCGCTATCTCATTATATGTCCACTTCTGTGACAAAAGTAACATTCTACTTTTTTAAACTGCTAAATGCTAAAAGACTGTTTGTTTCCACATTGATTAAAGTTGTTCTTTGATTTAGCTGCTAAATCATTTCTTCTTATTTTTCATTTAGCGGGCGCTGTTTCCCGCTTCGCGGCAGAGTCTCGCTTTCTCGCACCACTTTCGGCTAACTGTTCTTGCCCAATCTGGAGTACGGTGCAATTTTGTGCCCCTTGTATTGCTCGTGAATCTCTTACAGCGCTTTCCATGGCCAATGCTATTTCTAACGCCTTCTTAAAATCCAGATTCACTTCAGCCAGCAATCTTCTCTGAATAGTGTCTTCTTTCACACCACCCACTCAATGATCTCTGAGCATGCTGTTCAGAGTCTCACCGAACTTGCAACATTCCATTAGTTGCTTCAAATTCGCCACATAGCTAGCAATTGTCTCATTTCGTGAGTTGAACCAGAACCTCTGCATTGTAACCAAGGGCTTGGATTGAAAATGTTTCTTCACAAGGTCCACCAATTCTCCGAAATTCTTCAAATCTGGGGCACTATGGGCCGTAAAACTCTGAATCAAACTGCAGGTTTTGGTCCCACAAGTATTCAAGAGGATCGCTCGCCTCTTCTCTTCCCCCATGATTTTGTTTGCTTGAAAGAAGAATGTGAGGTGTTCTATATAGTGAGACCAATCATCTGTGGCTCACTCAAAGGAATTGATTCTACCAAATTGTGGCATTTTTGGTGAGTATATCTCCTGTTATTATAAACTGATTTTTATACTCACAATCGCTGGGCAAGGTACAGGACTGATTCCAATTTACCTTGATTTATCCTCATTGCCATTTTGATATAGAATGGCTTTGTCATCTTATTTTTCATGGAGTTGATCTTCAGACAACTTTCTAAGTGGAAACATTAGGTTTATTTAGCATACAACCAACAGCAACTACACATGTGCTTTCAACTCCATCTCTATCTCCACACTGACTGTGGAGGTAGCCTGCACTGCTAACACATTGGTTTACATGGGTCATGTGATCTTACATCACAGGATTATTCTTAAAGGTACAGTCCAACATTTAACAAAAACAAAGCCCTTACTACAAAGTGAAAAGCAGATTCATCAGTCAGGCCATTGGAGGAGGTGGGGGTGGATTGGCAGAGGAATCCTTCCACAAGGCGGCTTTTGGCTGCACCTGCACTGATGAGGAAGGCAGGGAAGGCCTGGAGCACTTGTCCCCCTGCCTGTCGCTGGGGTGCCCGCCTGCATGCAGTTAAACTGCCCTCCCAACACCCCTTCCGCAAGTCCCCCCTGACCCACCCACAGGTCGAGAAACTTGCAACTGACTGGAATATCCCAGGCCTCCCTTAATTTTAACTTGGCGCTGGTGGTATGAGGAGCTGCCAGCCTCTGATTGGCTGACAGCTGTTTGTGGGCAGGACTTCTGCCAGCAGGCACCTCAATCTCAGGGGAGGCCCAATGGCGGTCACTCAAATGGCTGCAGGGCACTTGGTTCTGTCTGGCTTTCCTCATGGACTGATGGGCCGAGGGTTCCCTGCTGGCTCTCCGAGCGTTGGGTAAGACCCCCTTCTGGCTCGACAGAATCCCGGCCACCATTTTCATATGCAGTCCTACTATAGTGCGAAAACAATGAGAACTAGCCAAGTTAAAAAAAACCTTTACAGCTTTTAACTTTGAGATGTTTTACTCTTGCCATTGTAGTCTGTAGGTATAAATGAAACAGAATGCAGCTAATCTTCTGATTTATGTCTTTACTATAGGATTATCTATACACAAATGCTGATTTTAGTAAAGGGTCAAATGTCCTTCCTCAACCCCTGGTTTGCACTTTTTGCATTGGTTAGTTGCCAAGCTCAGACCCTGGTTTTGTACTTTTGACCTGGGCTGGTAACCTGAGAAAAAAAACATTTTGATTTTCCTCCCTTAGCCTTTCATAGGCCCACACATTTTTTTTTTTTAAATTTCTCTTCAACTATCATGTTAACATGCCTGAAAGAATTTCCATAGTGCATTGACAACATAATAAAACAGGAATTGGATTTCAACGCTATAGAATGACTCCCTGCTGGAGTTCAAATCCAAGTTCTCTGGGTGTTTTTTTTTTGTGTGGTTTAAGGGATCTTACAGGTAAAGTAGCAAGCAAAACGCTGCTGGAGAACGAGCCCAGGGGACTAAGCGTATTTTAAAAGGAGTGTGACAAAAGCAGACCAAGTTGTTGCTATTCAAAAATCTTTTTTAGATGTGCACTCATTGTTTTCAGAAATGTGTCGCCCTTGGTTTTTTTTCCCAAAGTGGGGCAGGTGCAAAAGCAGGTGCAAAGTCAAACATAATGCCGTCCAACCTTGCGCCCGTGATTTGAATCAATATTTTATTTTCCGAGCGGAAAAATGGATATTCAAATGGGCTTGTGCTGATTACTTGGTACGGTCATGCTGCCTCGGTGGCCAGTTTATAATTGTGAATGGGAGGGACGGACACAAGCAGGGCCATTCTTTCTGGCTTCTTTTTCCGAAAAATGCCTTCTGCGCCACAAATGAATAAAATCCAGCTCCTCGATGGTGTGAGACTTCTAGTATGTGTAAAGCAGGATTATAATTCAAATCCTGGCACATGCCCCCATTGAAAGCCACAGGAGGGTAAGGGGCAGAATTATATTTGCACGTGGGAAAGTATTCGGTGGGAAAAGAAAGCATCCCTGTGAAAGCCACCTGATCAGGCGGTAGCTCAACGCGCACTCATGCTAACATACAGGAAAAAGTCTGCATGTGTGGTTGCATGTTATTAAAAAAACATTACAGCAATGAAATCAACGGTGAGCAAAGGTTGTAAAATTAAAATCAGGTTGAAGGGATGCGGGTACGAGTTTCATAAGAAGGTACTGAAACAGTGCGCTGTTAAAGGACAGTCTTAAACACCAACAAAAGTTATCACAGCTAATAGAAGTAAATTAACGGTGAGAACGCAAATGCAACATGTTTGGATAATGAGGGTAATTTTACTTTTAACTCCACCACCCCACCATCTCAGGATAGGCAGGGAATGTAAAAAAATAAAAGAATTGGAAACCCAATGCCAGCCCATTTATACTCTTTTGAGTAACCAATTAAACTAAAATGAGAAAACAAGGGACAAACTAAAAGGCAACCCCTCAGAGAGACACTGCAAAAAGAGAAACTAAATCTGAAAGGAAACATACAAAACTCAAATTAAAACGTGATTAATAGGGTCGATAAGGCACCCCAGCCCCCGCAGTGCCCACTGGGCACTGAAGACCTCGATTGTGCCAGAAGGCACCATGTGCTCCCTCTCTAAGGACACCCGTCTGCAAACGTAGCCGCGGAAGAGGGGCAGAGAGTTAGGCCAGACAACCCCCTCGATCATCTGCTGACTGGCAGCCAGGCCCAGAAGTAGGTTCATGAGGAGGTTTTCTTTCCTTCCTGCCCCTCTCCGCACTGAGTTATTTTAATTAACATTAGAAGTGTGGGACTGAAGTGCAACCAAAACGTAAGAAACAGGTTTTTTAAATAACTGAAAAGGGGAGTGCAGCCTATGTATGCATGGTGCACGTACTCCACAAGACCTCAAAAGACGCAGGTTTCTTGGGAGTCTGTGAACCAAGGCAGCCCACGGTTGTCTGGGACTGCCGTGTGCAACAACCTTCACCCCAGGTTCCCAATGGTGAGCAGGAGGACTCCCGTGTAGAGAGCCCTCCACCGACGGAGGGCGTGCCACCAGGGCGTGTCCGGATGGCAGGCAAAGGCAAGGAGGTGAAGGGTGTGCAACAGCAGCTCACCCATTTACAATGCACCCATTTCCAGTTCTAATAGAGGCAGTTTGTGGGGGGAGAGGGGGCAGGCAACTAAATTTAAATATTGCAACTTGTCTGCGTACCTCACATTTCACCTCTATTTTAAATTTTATGCTGGCCACCTGGGCTTTGGGAAACTTAACAGCTGCAATGTGGTGAGAACGGTCGGACCAAGCAGTGCTTTTCTAGCGCTGCTTGTGGGTCAGGAGCACCATTAGTCCTTCCCCTTTGGCCTACCAAGCTTACCTGTAAGCCAGGCTGCAATTGGCTACTTGCCTCCCAATGTCCAGACCCTTCCAACATTTATCCTTCTTCCGATATCCAATTCCCGCCCTCCCAACATCCGACTGCCCCTCCAGATGGCGACCCCCAGACCCCCACCCCCACTGGTATCAGCTCCCATTCTGATGTTATAGGGTGGCCAGCCTCTCAGTTCGGCAGTCTGCTACCAGGAAACAAATAAAACAAATTTAAATGAGGCCCCAGGAAACCTATACTTACGGGTCTATCAGGGCTAATGTCTTAGAAGTTAATACAGCCTGGGTTAGTAGAGAGAAAGAATGTAAGGAAGCATTAGATTAAGTAAACTAATCATCCCATGAAACCTATCCCTTTGTAGAACGCAGTCTATCAAGGACATTAGTTAACCTCCTGAGGCTAATGTGTATATAAACAGTCCTTGGTATTCCAGTTAATTCCATAATATTTGTTGGTCCGCTTATTTCTGCAATGCAATGCTGTTGGCCACCCACCATAATTAATGTCCCTGTTAGCATATTATGTCTTATCTGCCTCTCTAATTTGAGATACTTTGTAGCCTACTCCTATGGGTAAGGTGTGGCTTTTTACAGTCACAGAAGTATCAGCACTGAACCTGATGGCTTGCCCAGTACATTTGCCTTGTGACTGTAGTTAAAGAAATGGACCAACTCCATTTTTATCACTTCTGCGCTCCTTTCCGAATGGAATCCATGGGCTCTTGAATATCTCAATCTATATTTGCCTTTACAATTTTCAGCTATCCCATTCTCGATCAGATATTTATCCACCCTTTTCTTTTGAAGGAGATGGGCAACCACGGAAACCAGATGCTTTGATCTAAAGACATCAGCCATTAATAGGCTGCATATTTCTGATTGGGCTATGTGAAGCACAGTGGGGGGTGAATGTTGTGATGAAAAAACAGATGAGAGCTTCAGCAGCAGTGCAATATTCCAAAAAAAAACGGAAACCAGGTGCCATCCTCTTCTTGTCACTGTGTAACTGAGAAGAAACTATAAACCAAAGGTAGCAGGCAGTGCATAGGGGATGGGATGGGACAACTGAGAACATTCTAACTACTGAAACATGAAATATCAGAGGGAGAATGGCGGCTGTAGGCGAGAGGAGCCCACAGCGTAAGGAAATGTAGAATTATTACTTTAATTAACTAATAGTTTTTGTAACTCGACAGCAACTCTCAAATATGCAACCTCCAAAGTCTAGGCCAGGACAAGGGCACGCAAAAGGGGACACCATCGTTTCCACACGCCATTGAGTGACTTGAAAAAGTATCAACTTTCCTTCACCATCACTAGGAGGAAATCCTGGAACTCTACACAATTGCACTGTGGGTGTACCATAGAGGTTCAAGAAGGAAGCTGATCACCGTTTTCTCAAGGGCAATTAATGATGGGCAGTAAATGCTAGCCTTGCCAACCATGCTCACATCCCATGAATAAATACACATTTTTAAAACTTTAATACAAGGTTAAGGCCAGTATAGAAAATTAGCCTGCATACATCTTAAGGAATGGAGACAAACATCCAATTTGCCCTTAAAACTGTGGAGAAAGTTACCCAAGGTAGGCAGTGTGGTTAGTAATACTCCTGTATGCAGAGCATGTATTCACTGCAACCCCTGACACATCCACACTCCTCCTTCCCTAAGAGGCCTCTTATTCCCCTTCTAATTTTCACTATTTCTGCCTGTAATGCACTTATGTCTACTTTTGCTGATCCCTTTTTTTTACTTACATACAGAATTTTCCACAATCTGTATTTATGTCTCATGATAGTTTACTCTCATGTTCTATTCTCGCTCTCTTCGTCAGTTTCATGTTCATCCTTTCTTCTCCTTCAGTTCTCTGCCCAAAGGCAGCTCCAACTCACAGGGCCACAACCTCCACCATGGGTAAGGGAAGGATGCAAGTTCCGAATCCCCCCCCCCCCAGCCAGAATGGGAATCCCCATGCTGTTGGCACCAATCTGATCCACACCGGCCATCCAGCCAACTGGCCCTGCTAGGAGCCCGAGTTGCTGAGTCAACATGCATTATGACATATAAAATCGAAACAGGAAATGCTGGAAAAACTCAGCAGGTCTGGCAGCATCTACGGAGAGAGTTAACATTTCGAGTCCATATGACTCTCCTTCTGAACCCAGCTCAGACTCGAAATGTTAACTCTATTTCTCTTTCCACAGATGCTGCCAGACCTGCTGAGTTCTTGTAATGTTTTCTGTTTTTACTTCAGATTTCCAGCATTTGCGGTATTTTGCTTTTGCATTATTACATAGTAGTCCAGAGCTATGAATAGTGATGGTAGAGGCTCTAACTTTCTTTCCATCACTTGGCTGACCAGGAATCCCTCCCACTCTTACCACCTGCCATTGCGTTATGTTGAAATGACCTACAAGTTGATACTCAACAGGTTTGGCCGTGTTATGAACACCTTCCTTGGCTACCAAGACCTAGAGTGAGTCTTGAACCCAGAGCTTCTCGCTCAGAGGGAGCTACGTTTTGCACTGCACCACAAGGTCATCCTTTACTGTATTCTAAAATCCTTCCAATCCTCAAGCTTACAGCTGATTGGAAGAAAAGAATAAATGTTACGCAATGAGGTTTTCCATATTTCTATTATATTTTGCATATTCATTTACTGTCTGCTCTTTTCAATATGAGATTTTTATAATTATTTGCTGATCAAGATTGTATTGATATTGCACATGGGTAAAAATAGAAACAGAATGATAAGCAGGCGAAATGGTCACTTGACCGTCCAGGTTAATTCAACTCTAGGGTTAGTGGTGACCTGCATCTTCCCTTCTGGAGTCTGAGTTCGCTGGCAGGCGTGGAAATGGGAGTGGCTTCCATTGAGGGGCGGGATGGCTGACCACACGTGATCTTGCACTGTTCAGCTCATTACATATGCATCCATGAGGAGCTTTCCAATTCTCCTGGCGGGGGCAGGTAGGAAGTCGTCGTCCCTGTCGTTGCCTAATCGGGTCGAAGGTCAAGGCGCCATATTTAAAGGGCACCCAGACAGCCTGCACTATCCCTTCCACCTTTGACCGGCCACTGCTCCCCCCTTTCCCGCTAACCCTTCTTCCCTTCCTGGGTCATTCTCCATACAACTTGCACTGCCACCATCTGGTCTCAAGCATGGCCTGGCATTTACAGACACTCTCCAAAGAGGACAATGCAGCAGCAATACCGTTAATCGTGGAAGAAGTCTACCTCACCAGGCGCACGCCACTTCTGTGCAGTCATAAAAGTGATTGTTCAAATTTCTCACTGGCAGGGAACTTAATTTGGAGGAGGAAATTAATTCCAGCGAGCTGGCCTTTTAATGAGCATGCATGGCGTGCTAATGCATGCAAAAGGACTTCCCGACATTTTCGTCAGGAAGCTTGAGTCACCTTTAACCCGCCTTTAAAGTCCTAAGAACATAATTGCTAAAGTTCATCCCGCCGTCAGGAATCTCCCCCACCCGCCAAGCTGGTGGGACCGAACGATTCCGCCCAGTGTGTGCGGAAATCGACTTTGGTTTCGGCTGCTGACCAATGTGTAGAGGCACTTGTTGGAAAGTGCACATGTAGATATCAGACAAGGATAAGTTCTGGTTACTACTGATGCTATCCCCCACCCCCACCCGCACACCCCACTAGTCAATATCACATCATTGGTTCTGGTATTGAAGACTGCCTGAAGCATGTGCACCACAACATGAGTCAGCACCTCCAGGGGACAAGGGAAGAAAGCAGCATTTTTTTTTTCCCCTTTTGTTAAACAAGACTCTAGGGGGTTTGAATTTTCCTCTTTGTTGTGGATGGAATGAATTCTGTCTGCTTTTCTGACTCTGCCTCAAACCCGACTCATTGTTCTGGGTTGGGGGATCCACCACAAGTGAATCTGCCTCTGCAAGGCAGGACATTTCTGGGGGTGTTGCAACAGGTCAGAACTAGAAGAGGTGGCCGGTAATGAAAAAGGGTAGAAGCACCCTGAAGGGGTGAAGCCTAAAATCAGTTGGATGGGGTTAAGGCCGTAAAGACAAATCCATTGAAAAGAAAAAGAAAGACTTGCATTTGATAGCACTTTTCATGACCATCGGACATATCAAAGCACTTTACAGTGAATGAAGCACTAAGTATAGACACTGTTATAATGTAGGTAGCTAATTTGCTTTCAGCAAGTTCCCACAAACAGCAATGCGATAATGACCGGATAATCTGTTTTTTGTGATGTTGATTGAGGAATAAAGTTGACCAGAATACTCCCCTGCTCTTCTTTGAAATAGTGCCATGGGATCTTCTACATCCACCCAAGCAGGCAGTTGGGGCCCCGGTTTAACCTCCCACCCAAAAGACAGCACTTCCATCAGTGCAATTCTCCCTCAGTACTGCAACCTTAACTTTTGTGCTGAAGCCCTGGAGTAGGACTTGAACCAAGAACCTTCTAAGTAGGAAGCGAGAAGTTGAAATGTATCCATTTTAGATCCTCTGCCTACATCAAGAAATGTTGAGGCTGTTACCACTGTTACCCTCAACATCCTACAACCTTCCATCAGATGGAAGGTCCTAAGAAGCGTCGTAAGTAAGGAGTAAAATAGGCTGGGGCACTTCCCGTGCAGTTTTTCATGCTCCATTGTCCCACTGTCGCCATTGCAAATACCATCCAATTTCAGGCAGGATCACAGAGGAAAATCTTACCTCTAATCTCCTTGCTGTACACAGAAATCCAGATTACTTGACGATCTATCCCTAATTGCCGGTAGAATAAACAGAAGGTAAATGTAAACAGAATGTAAATCACTTTAGGTGGTGTGACATGACCAAAATCTAATCACGCACAAGAGAGCCCCACACAGCTCACTTATGCTGAGGCTGTTCATGGGTCATTTCTTCTTGCCAGAGAACAATGGTGCAAGCTATTTTTATAATTACATATATGAACTGTCAATGAACGTGCATAACAATCATGGTATTATTTGTATCTATGTGAGGATAGTCTAGTCAAGCACAGTGAGGTGATTACTTAGAAACAATTGTAATTATGATGCTTTTAAATTCCCGCTTTTGCAGTTAGGATAACATCTTGGCCTTGTCAATTGTTGATCAAATCTGATAAGGAGAAAGAAAGTAGCTGACTAGAAGAAGGGAAGTGAAGTTCACACGTTTTGTGAATTTACAAAAGGATGAAAAATGCTCTTGCCCTGGCCCCGATGCCAGTGACCGCATAATGATTGGAATGAAGTAGAAAATGGTGATACTGATACTAGCCACATCAAACAAGTGTGTGCATTCAGCTACTGTGGCTAGCCTTTGCAATGACCCAAAGTAAATGACTTTTCCTAGCAGTCCTGGACTCAAGCCATAAATGTCATGCTTCAAATATATCACCAATGATGGGAGAAAGTGAGACACCACTAGGAACCTGAGGGAACGGATCCAATTAACGTGAGGTGCTAATTGAAAACATTGGATGCACCATGAAAAGAAAGAAAACCAAGGCAAATCTTTCTAGAACCTGCACATAAACTGGTAAAGATTCCAGGTTCTTTTTGTAAACATGTTACTGTGCCATCATTCAAACCTGTCCTCAGGAATTATTGTCCGTTACTGTCACCTACAAGTCAAAGTTCAATAATTTTAGCAGAAGTGCAGAAAGATGGGCACTATAAGAAGACAGGTAATTCCTCTTTACTTTACTATAAAACAGTGACCCCTAAACAGCAGGAATTCATTTTTAAATCTTTAGAAAGGTAATTAACATACTAATGGATCAGAGATGAAACAAATGGGGCTTTTCAAAGAATTTTATTAACTGAATACCTGGTGAGTGAATATTTCTGTTAAGTGAATAGAAACTGATTTTGTCTTTTGACTTTTTTCCATAGTATTCCATCCTATTAAATTCTCCCTTTAAATTCACGATATTCACAGGACTTGATGAAGAACAAAAGGTTGTGCTGCATTTTGGCAAGGTGGCTGTCTATTAGTTCCAATGTTTGTCAATGAGAAGCTATTATTGGCTCCCCATTGAGATATATTGTTTTTTTTCTTATTTTGCTAACTTAAATAATTCCGTCCCTATTTTTGTAATGATTCCCAATAGCTATTGAACATTTGCCACTAGTATTTACACAATTAGATTCCTCTTCTAGCTTTTCATCTTCCACACACTGACCATAAAGTTTTGACTTTAAGCAGACTATAATTCCCCTTTTACGGAAACAGTTGGAGTACTTTGACAAGGACAACGAAGCATAGGACACATAAAACGGATTTCCTGCCAGTTTTACACTACTTTTAAAGACCTGAGGCAAAACTCTGAAAAACGTTTAGTATCTGTCATTAAGTCCTTCAGCTCTTTCTTCCTCTTGAAATTTCTTAATTATTCAGTTCTGAAATAATTTTATGGTAATTGTTGAAGTGTATCTTTATAAATCTTTTCTCTTTACTGTTAACAAAACTATCTAATTGAAATATTCTATTTGGAGCAAAATTTTAATGAATTTGCTTTTCAAAAAAAGCCTACAACGTAAAATGATTATTATTGCCAGGAATAATGAGTTGCAATATAATGTTTGTTGCAAATACATTTAAAAGCATCACTTCTGTTCTGGCTTGCATCAACTTGGAGCTTGTTCATTTACAAATGCTGGAGTTCATTCTGTGCTCTTGCAATTCGCTCCATGTAACAAGCCATATGAGGTATAAGCCTTTGAATAATTACTCCTGATCTTATTCCCAAACCCACTTCACTTTGTCAGGGGAACAGGATTGGCAAAACAAGAGATAGTAAATGCAATCAGGTTCGGATTACCTCTGGTTAAACATCTCTGAAATGACGCCAAAATATTTTCACAAAACCCAGGTTGACACTCCAGTACAACAATGAGAGAGTGTTGCACTGTAAGAACCACCGCCTTCCAGAAGAGACATTAAACCAAGGCTCTGCCTGCCCTCTCAAGTAGAGTGGCACATTCCAAGGTCCAGGACTACATGCTGAGAGACGCACTAAAACTTGGGGCAGTCACTGCAAAGGCACAATGGGGAAAGGTCACTCTCTAACTGTTCTTCAGCCATAGGGGCTGGAAACTGGGTAAAATCTCTCTGGCTGTATGTTTGATGTGTAATGGATCTTGCAAATATTAAGTAATCATAAATGTAGTGAGTAATATACAGCATTGAAGAAATTGATTTGGTTCGCACCTTACATAATGTCAACTTTGAATGGTCACATAATGTACTTTTATAAATTTTATGAATAAGGTACGCTTTTGTGAAAAGAAGTAAATAGCACTGTTCTGAAGAACAGAAGAGGTCTCGGTGACCTGCCCAACATTCATCACTCAACCAACATCACTTAAAAAGACCAAATTGTCATTATTTCATTGCTGTTTGTGGGATCTCGCTGTGCTCAAACCGGCAGGTGTGTTTCTTATATTAAAATAGCGACTATGCCTCAAAAGTACTTAATTGACAGTAAAGCAGTTTGGGCCATCCTGAAGTCATGAAAGTCTTGAATTGGTTCAAGTTTGAAAGGAATGCATCTGGTTCAGAGCTTTCCATGGGAACACTAGTTGCAGAGCAGCTCAGGAAAACAATGGGGGCAGGTTTTATGGAGCCAACAAGAGTGGGAAAGGGCGGGATGCGAAATTTCAATGTCCCAACGGCAGATTGAGATGCAGAGATAAAGTCAGAAGCCTGCTTGTAGTGTGTCGAAAATTACACAGGCCCATGGTGGGTTTGTATTTGTATTACATTTGCATGCCATTAACACTCAACTTAACCGAAACAGTTTTCAATAAAGTCCTAACCTTGGGATAAAGTCAGTGGCACACAAAAATCTCGTGGCATCCAGTTCACAATCTTTTAACGGTGGCCTGCCCCAATTGGCTCTATGCAGTTGTGACTAAGATAAGCAGGTTTCCATGTTGAACTCTGTGGCACAAGGTGGTGGGTAGTGAAAAGTTGCTGTAATGGTGCAGGGAGGTGCGATGGAGGCAAGGGAGGGTGGACAGAGGGTGGTGTTTGGGTGCAGGGAGGTGCAGTGAAAGGAAGAACCTATCATCCTAGCTGTAGTGGTTCTATAAACCTGACGGTGCATTCCAGGGTGCAACGGACGCTGTGTAGCATCTCAGAGGCTGCCATACATAGGTGCATAAAGGAAATGACTGATGTCCTATTTGTTTGTGCCAATGATTTTATCCACTTCACCACAGATGAAGACAGCCAGGCTGCAAGGTCAACCGCGTTTGATATCATCGCTGTGTTTCCTCGAGTGCAAGGTGTCATTGACAGCACTCATATGGCCATAAAAGCTCCCTGGGAACAGTCAGCTGCCTTTGTAAATCATAAAGACATTCACTCCATGAACGTATGAGTGTGCGACCACAGAAGGATAAAGCAGGTCTGTGCTCATTTCCCAGAGAGCTGTCATGATGCATACATCTTGTGCAACACATGGCTCCCATGTGTTTTGAAGCCCCAGCCAGATTGATCAATGAATCCTCGATGATCGGCCTATCCCTGCGTACATGGCTGATGATGGCTGTGAGGCATCCCCAGAGCGAGGCAGCGGAGTGCTACAACCAAACTCATGAGTCCACCAGAGCCACAATAGAGCACACCATTGGGCTTCTTAAACTGCGCGTCCACTGACTTGAGTGGTCTGGAGGGGCTCTTCAATACAAGGGTGTCACAAGTAGTCGTGGTCAGGCAGCTGCGCACTGGATAACCTGGCGCTGCAATGCAGGCAGATGTAAAAGGGGGAAGAGCGTGAGGAAGATTAGCCCTTCTCAGATGAACAGGATTTGTCAGAGCATGAAGAGGAGCCCATAAATTCAAATGAGTTTTTCATGGACGCCAGGGCCAGGCAGAAGATGCCAGGGACAACCTGGTTTACACAAGGTTCACACAACAATGATGATTCTGCATGACCATTGCTCCATTGCCTGACCTCATCGCTTTCCTGGAGTGTAGACCTAGCCTGCCATCCTCCCTTGCCAAGTTAACTCTAAACCTGCATCCTCTACCATGTAGAATAGAATGGGAAGTGGAGCAATGTCACATACGCTCGCTAGTGAGTGTTGGTACCAAGGGGATCTGAGGGGTACGTGGGCATCCATGTAACAGCCTGCCTTGCCCAATTGTTCTGATCCAGCAACATCGCTGAAGTACTTTGAAAGCAAGTGCACCTGTCTCATTTATAGGAGGTGTCAGCTGTGGCTCAGTTCATAGCACCTTCGCCTTTGAATCAGAGGGTTGTGGGTTCATGTCCCACTCCCGGAAACCAAGAACTGTGATTGTACTCGAAAGAGTTGCAATCTGTGACTGTTGATAACTCGAAAGAGTTCTCATTTATAGCCACTGAGAGTTAAGTGGGCCAATATTTTCTAGAGTGCATAGATGAGGTTCCAGCTGTGCCTGCATTTAAAGCCATGTTCCACAGAATGATCACCACAGAAGTAACAATTCACATGAATACAGAATGCACAAAAATGCAACACATCTCATTCAGGAATAATGTCAGTGCCCCTACCTCCTCTCTAGCCATCACATTGTGAGAAACATGGGACAGACCCCAAAAAGTTTCAATAATTATGAATGATTACAGATAACAAATTATATTGTGCTCATTTTAACAAGTGAGACAGACATGGAAAAATGAACCATGCCACTTTAGTGCTCATACTTTTTTCAATTTTCTTTTTCTACCACTGTGTCTAGTGCTACCCTGACATTAGCAGCTGAGGCGGAATCAGTCTGCTCAATGTCATGCCATGCCCTATTGCCTTGGATGACCGTGGCGGGTGTTCTCGGGAGGCATAGCCTACTGGTGGTTTCCTGCGCTGGCACAGGGGTATCCCCATCGGCCTCACCTGCTGGGACTGTTAAGGTCAATGGTGGAGAGGGTGAGGAGACTCCACTAACCCTATGGCTGTCCTGACTGAAGGCTGTGGGGCAGCTGGCATGCGCTCCTCCTCCTTCTGGATGCACGATCGAAACCCCTTGCCTCCCTGAATGGGAGGGGCTCCTGAGGGTGGTCCAGGTGCCTCGACCCCTCTCACCTAGCCACTACTGCACTGAGCCCATGACTATAGTGATGGAATGCAGGTCAGAGCGCATATGGATCGAATGCCTGACCTGGCTCTGCATAGTAGTTGCCATCCTCTCCATGGATGGTGCCATGCACTCAAACACCTGGGACATGGCAGAACTCATGTTGTGCATGGATCCCTCCATACCTTGTGCAAAGCTGCAAATAATCCCTGGCATCTCCGCCATATTATCCCTAGCCTCTGCTGCATGTCCAGCAGGCATCTTGTTACCGTGACCTGAGGCCCGTCATCAACGTGGGGCTCAGCAGGGGCCTGATCCCCAGTAGTCCCCGATCGCCTGGAGATTCTAGCTGTCACATCCTCCCTCTGCAGCTGGGACGTTTCCATGGTGCGCTCACCAGATTGTGCTCCTGAATCTACATGCGAACCCTTCGCGGACCGTGTAGCTGTAACAGTGCTGGTGAACGCGGATGAAAAAGGAGATGATGATGTATCCTCTGGGGCATTGGCTGCTTTGTTCCCGGAGATGGCCTCTTCCCTGGCTGCGGCCTGGTCTTTGGATGGTGATGACCTGCAGTAAAAAACAAAAAGTAAACAATTAAAAATCATCACAGTTTGAGCACTGCACATTTCATCACTTCCATCCTGTTGCCCAGATTCCACCAGCAGGATGATTGCCTCTTCCTCCTTACTCCTGGCCTTTCCAGCCTCACTGTCTACCAGCAATTGAGCTCCCTCCTAGGCAGCGATCTCCATCTCCTGCTCCTTGCCGGTTGTGAGGAGCCTCAGGTCTGGAACTCCTCCACCTGAGACTCTTGTCGAAGGTGAGACACTGCCACTCACCCTTGCAGATTGGGGCAGGTCGTTGATCTGTTTCCTGCACTGGACCCAGGTTCGGTGGGTCCACAACCCGTGACCCCACAGTTGCTCACCTCCCTCTGCAAACTCCATCCAGGTCGCCTTGGTCTGGGTGAGGGTTGTGCCGCCTTCAGGAAAGAGCACCTTCTGTCTTTCTCTGACAGTCTGATGGAGAACATGCAGGGAGGTATCGCTGAACTGTGAGGCTGGTCTGCTTCGGCGGTCACTCATCTCTCCAAAGAATATGGCACTCACAAGCAGTGGATCATCCAGGCAGTAATGTGCAGCCTCCTTGTTTGAACAGCAGGCTCTTTAACCAGCCACCCATGGATACAGCATTTTCAGCTGATGGCAGGTTGCACCAATCAATAGCTTCCCCCACTGCTAAATCGTACATGTTTTGCATGCAAGCCATGGGTACTTAAGAATTTTAAAAATAATCATGTGGGAAAAGGCAAAAATAGGGAAAGCGGGAGTGGTGCTCAGTTCCAGTTATGAAGTTAGGAATGACACACTGTTGACAAAAATCCCAGCCAATACTTCTGAAAATTTACTAACAACGTCAAATATTGAATGACCTCAGAAAGAAGCTGATGGACTGATTTGTTTCTCTTCCGCTTTTAATTCTTAGCCCAGAATTTTACACCCCGTGTGCCCGACCAGTCCAGCCGGCGAACATCCCAACATCGTCGTGCACTCGCGCGATATCTCGACCATCAGGAGCACAGGGCAGTCAGAAGCGCGCCGGCCAACAATTAAGCGGGCAATTAAGCCCATTAAGAAGGCAATTGAAACTGATTTTTCATAGCCCGTCCACTTGTACGGTTGGCGGGCGGGTCAATCGGTCAGGCGGCCTTTACGTTTTTGCTCAAACCTCGATCCAGGGCGGGATGAAATTTCCGTGGGGGAAACAAAATAAAAAGAGATATCCGGGGACTGGTTTTTTTTTATGAGGTATGCTTTCAGGTGCTTGACTGTGCTGTACGGACATGTTTTGCAGCATTTGTGTTGTCTTGTTTATTCTGTGGAGGTCCGCCTCCAGGGAGCTCAGTGGAAGCGCTCACCCAGTACCCGCGGTGGTGCCAGCACCTGCCCTCTTCCTGTCCCCACCGGCAGTGCCAAGCCTTTCTCAGCGCGCGTTTCGTGCTGGCTGGCCGTTAATTGGCCAGCCGGCGTGATATCGCAGACGAGGGCCCGATCGCAGTTGGGGGCGCGTTTCCCATCCACTCCCGGGTCTGCCCATCGCGCACGCCTGACCAGCGAAAAATTCAGGCCTTAATGTTTTTCTTCTGTTTCGTTCCTAAGAACATTAGGGCACTGTCATGCCTTGGAATTTTGCTATGATGTTTTTTTCTTCCCCATTTTAAACTGCATTAACCATCTGGGACAAAACTATGTTACAGTTTGCTTAATTTACAACAATGTTTGATCATTCTTGGCTTAAGCTGTAGTTTTGTCATTTGGTGGAATAAGTCAAAAGGCAAAACTGTAACTTAAAGGCAGTTTAAATTTGCTTCCTTGTAACAATAATTCATTTCCACACTGGCTTAGGGGTGAAGACCAGGTCATTAGATCTATAGGGATGCAGCAAATCATATTTTTGACCCAAATCACATAAATTGGACCCAGTCTAATCTTTTTAATGCCATGTTTGGCTGAGGGGCAAATGTGTCACATCACGTTTGCTGTGCCATATGGTTTCTGGGCAATTGTTTCTTGACCTACAGAGACAATGGCAACTAATTGTCTCAGCTTATTGGTTAGATATGAAGGCAGCCAATCCTTGTTAGTCGACTCTATGTTTGTGGGTGAAGGAAAAGTTACTGATCCTCGGTGATCTTTTGAAAGATCAGTGCATCAAATTCCTGGGGGTGTCACTAAATTATAGTTTGGTTTAAATTTCGGGTTTCCAAAAGAAGAGATAGACTTTTGTGTTATTCTAGAAAGGCTAAAACTCATGTTGCAACTGCCAAATATATGTCAGAGCAAGTGTCTCATTTTCTATTACTCATGATTAGCATTTATTAAGCTTCAAGCATAACTGACTTATTTGAGTTACATGCTGTGCTGTGGTCGACCAGTTAAATTTAATGAGGCCTTGGATTTTTAATGTGGTTATGCCATTCTATCACAGGTTTGCCACAGCTCAAGCAAAAAGTTAGTTTTATTTGCAAAAACAATGGATAATATTATTTTTATCATTATAGTATATTTTATCTGATATTAGAAAAATAATCCCAATTTATGGAAATCATAAATATGTTACTAGAAGTACCCTGTGTTGAATATAAGATGCTGGTTCTTGAAGCTTTAACTGGAAAACACTGGTGGCTAAAGGGAAGACACTGTGATGCCTGGGCATAGCAAATATTAGCTGAAAGCAGTAAACACTAGCACCAAAGGAAATCATTTTTCACCTCATGGCCATTTTGCACCTAATAAACAGATGGTCAGCAACTGAAAATTGAGGGGGAGTGAGTGGGGTAGTGATTGAAATGTGGTTGGATGGGGTGTTGTGGGGGGGAAGAGACCGGGAGGGCACCTCAGCCATCCCTTTGATGGCCAGGCCTCGACTGATGTTAATATTTTTTTGTTCATTCATGGGACGTGGGCGTCTAGCTACGTCAATGTTTATTGCCCATCCCTAATTGCTCTTGGGAAGGTGATGGTGAGATGCCTTCTTGAACCGACGCAGTACCTGTGGTGTAGGTACACCCACAGTGCTGTTAGGGAGTGAGTTCCAGGATTTGGACCCAGCGACAGTGATGAGCTGCTGTCGTGAACCACTGTAGTCCAGCGAAAGTGAAGGAATGGCGATGTATTTCCAAGTTACGATGGTCAGTGGCTTAGAGTGGAGCTTCCACATGGTGGTGTTCCCATGCATCTGCTGTCCGTGTCCTTCTAGATGGCAGCGGTCATAGGTTTGGAAGGTGCTGCCTAAGGAGCCTTAGTGAGTTTCTGCAGTGCATCTTGTAGATGGTACACACTGCTGCAACTGTTCGTCAGCGATGGAGGGAATGGATGTTTGTGGATGTGGTACCAATCAAGTGGGCTGCTTTGTCTTGGATGGTGTCAAGCTTTTTGCGTATTGTTGGAGCTGCACTCATCCAGGTAAGTAGGGAGTATTCCATGGCACTCCTGACATTTGCCTTGTAGATGATGGACAGGCTTTGGGGAGTCAGGAGGTGAGTTACGCACCACAGGATTCCTAGCCCCTGACCTGCTCTTGTAGCCACAGTATTTATATGGCTAATCCAGTTCAGTTTCTGGTCAATGGTAACCCCCAGAATGTTGATAGCGGGGGATTCAGCGATGGTAATGCCATTGAATGTCAAGGGGCAATGGTTAGATTCTCTCTTGTTGGAGGTGGTCATTGCTTGGCACTTGTGTGGCACAAATGTTACTTGCCACTTGTCAGCACAAGCCTGGATATTGTGCAGGTCTTGCTGCATTTGGAAATAGACTGCTTCAGTATCTGAGGAGACATGAATGGTGCTGAACATTGTGCAATCATCAGTGAACATCCCCATTTCTGACCTTATGATAGAAGGAAGGTCATTGATGAAGCAGCTGAAGATGGTTGGTCCTAGGACATTACCCTGAGGAACTCCTGCAATGATGTCCTGGAGCTGAGATGATTGACTTCCAACAACCACAGACATCTTACTTTGTGCTAGGAATGACTCCAACCAGCGGAGAGTTTTCCCCCTGATTCCCCTTGACTCCAGTTTTGCTAGGGCTCCTTGATGCCACACTCGATCAAATGCAGCCTTGATATCAAGGGCAGTTACTCTGGAGTTCAGCTGTTTTGTCCATGTTTGAACCAAGGCTGTAATGAGGTCAGAAGCTGGGTGGCTCTAGCAGAACTCAAACTAAGCATCAGTGAGCAGGTTATTGCCAAGCAAGTGCCGCTTGATAGCATTTTTGATGACCCCTTCCGTCACTTTACTGATGATCGAGAGTAGGCTGATGGGGCAGTAATTGGCTGGGATCAATTGGTCCTGCTTTTTGTATACAGGACATACCTGGGCAATTTTCCACATTGCCGGGTAAATGCTAGTGTTATAGCTGTACTGGAACAGCTTGGCCAAGGGCGCGGCAAGTTCTGGAGTACAAGTCTTTAGTACTATTGCCGGAATATTGTCAGGTCCCATAGCCTTTGCAATATCCAGTACCTTCAGCCATTTCTTGATATCACGTGGAGTGAGTCAAATTGGCTGAAGACTGGCATCTGTGATGCCAGGGGCCTCGGAGAAGATCGAGATGGATCATCCACTCGGTACTTCTGGCTGAAGATTGTTGCAAATGCTTCAGCCTTATCTTTTGCACTGATGTTCTGGTCCCCCCATCATTGAGGATGGAAATATTTGTGGAGCCTCCTCCTCCAGTGAGTTGTTTAATTGTCCACCACCATTGGATGTGGCAGGACTGCAGACCTTGGATCTGATCCGTTGGTTGTGGAATCGTTTAGCTGTCTATCACTTGCTGCTTATGCTGTTTGGCACACAAGTAGTCCTGTGTTGTAGCTTCACCAGCTTGACACCCCATTTTTAGGTATGCTTAGTGCTGCTTGTGGCATGTGCTCCTGCACTCTTCATTGAACCAGGGTTGATCCCCTGGCTTGTTGGTAATGGTAGAATAGGGGATATGCCTGGCCATGTGGTTACAGATTGTGGTTATGTACAATTCTGCTGCTGCTGATGGACCACAGCCTAGCCTTGAGTTGCTAGATCTGTTCAAAATCTATCCTATTTAGCACAGTGGTAGTGCCACACAACATGATGGAGGGTATCCTCAGTGTGAAAACAAGGACTGTGAGGTGGTCACTCCTACTGATACCATCATGGACAGATGGATCTGCGGCAGGCAAGTGACAATGAGGTCAGGTATGTTTTTCCCTCTAGTTGGTTCCCTCATCACCTGCCGCAGACCCAGTCTAGCAGCTATGCCCTTTAGGACTCGGCCAGCTGGGTCTGTGTTGGTGCTACCAAGTCCCCCACTCAGAGTACATTCTGTGCCCTTGTCACCCTCAGCGCTTCCTCCAAGTGCTGTTCAACGTGGAGAAGTACTGATTCATCAGCTGGTGTTCAACATGGAGGAGTACTGATTCATCAGCTGAGGGGAGGAGTAATCAGCAGCAGGTTTCCTTGTCCTTGTTTAACCTGATGCTAAGGGACCTCATGGGGGCCAGAGTTGATGTTAAGGATTCCCAGGACAACTCTCTTCTGACTGTATGACTAACCTCTGTTGGGTCTGTCCTGCCGGTGGGACAGGACATATACAAGGCTGGTGATGGTGTCTGGGACATGATCGATAAGTGTGATTCCTTGAGTATGAGATGGCTCTCCCAATTTCCGCATGAGCCCCCAGATGTTACTGAGGAGGTCTTTGCAGGGTCACCAGGTGTGAGTTTGCCATTGTTATTTCTGGTGCCAAGGCTGATGTCAGGACGTCCAGTTTCAGACATTTTTATTGGCTCTTTAGTAGCTTGCTAGCCATTTCAGAGGGCATTTAGGAGTCAACCACATTGTTGTGGGTCTGGAGTCACATGTAGGCCAGACCAGGTGAGGCAGATTTCCTTCCCTAAAGGGCATTAGTGAACCAGATGTGTTTTTATGGCAATCGACAATGATTTCATGGTCTTTCAATTCAAGTTTTTTATTGAATTTGAATTCCACCATATCCCGTGGTGGGATTGGAACTGAGTCCCCAAGAGCATTATCTGGTGACAGTGCCACTATGCCACCGCCTGCCCCTTTGCAATGATTTAATGAGCACTTTATCCTGAAGATAGTGTCCTTTTAATTTTAAAATCTTACCCCAGTAGCACACATTGATCAGGCCAATTGTCTTAAACGAAAGACTTCCATTTGTAGCACTCTTCAAGACCACTGGACGTCTCAAGGTGCTCTACAGCCAACGAAGTAATTTTTGAAGTGTAGTTACTGTTATAATGTAAGTAACATGGCAGTTAAAATGCACTCAGCAAGTTCCCACAAACAGCAATGTGATAATGATCAGATAATCTGTTTTTTGTGATGTTGATTGAGAGATAAATATTGGCCAGGACACTGGGGATAACTCCCCTGCTCTCCTTCGAAATAGTGCCATGGGATCTCTTACATCCACCCATACAGGCAGATCGGCCACGGTTTAGCATCTCACCTGAAAGACAGCACCTCCGACAGTGCAATGCTCCCTCAATACCACACTGGATTGTCAGCCTTATTTTTGTGCTCAGGCCATGGAGTGAAACTTGAACCTGGAACTAGAAGAATACACTACCAACTGAGTCATGGCTGACACACCCATTACCATCATTAACTCATTAATATGCTCTCATTAAAGCACATATACCCACCAAGCAAAAGTGAAACAGCCGATGAAAATATAGAAATATTTCTGCTGTTGCCACTCTTTTCCTTCTCCCACGTATATACTTTGCCCCATTACAAACCTGAAGTAAAATCAAAATAAGTAATAAAAATTTTATGACTGTTAAGTGATTAAACAGGGCCTCACCTTTCATTGTGTGGGTTCTGTCCAAAAGTGTAAAATTATGGGACTGGGTGTAGTCAACTGCACCTAATGCCTTTGCAAAGAAGGTCTGGAAGGTGATGCGGTGGTTTTTGTCAAGGTTCATCCCAAGTAGCTGAGTGACGCAGGACTCTGTGCTCCACGAGCTGTTCTCAGCGATGCACACCAAGATAAACATCACCTGCACCTGGAAGACAATCGACTCAGTGAAAAATGCTCTTTGGTCTGCTGAAACTTGTTGGTCTTCTAGTGCAAAGAGTTGTCCATCACCAAGTGTTACAAACTGGCACATTCCACGGTCCAGGACTACATGCTAAGGGGCGCACTAAAGCTTGGGGCAACTGCCACTG
This sequence comes from Cetorhinus maximus, assembly GCF_964194155.1. Lineage (NCBI taxonomy): Eukaryota > Metazoa > Chordata > Chondrichthyes > Lamniformes > Cetorhinidae > Cetorhinus > Cetorhinus maximus. The sequence continues at coordinate 107,130,440 of NC_135891.1, forward strand.
AAGTGCAATGGGGAAAGGCCACAGCTTAAAGCATTTCAGCTCTCGTCTACCAAGGAGCTGGAAACTGTAGAACCCCTTGGGCTATATGATCAACATTATAACTATCAAGAATATTGCAATTGTATTGAGGCACCTCAGAGTGCAACTTACTGTGTGGAGAAAAGTTGAATTTTATTGCTCTTTCTGCAATATTAAATTTGAAATGTTCTGGAATGCACTTATACAAATTTTATGAATAAGGTATATTTTGGAAGAAAAACTGCACCTTAACGCTGCAATGATTGCACAGTTCCTTTGAAGTCATTAAAATCACCAAAAACATTGAAGACGGGTGCCAGTTCACAGAATCACAGAATCACACAATGCAGAAGAGGCCCTTCGGCCCACCGAGTCTGCACCGACACGTGAGAAACACCTGACCTACTTACCTAATCCCATTGACCAGCACTTGGCCCATAGCCTTGAATGTTATGAAGTGCCAAGTGCTCATCCAGGTACTTTTTAAAGGATGTGAGGCAACCCGCCTCCACCACCCTCCCAGGCAGTGCATTCCAGGCCATCACCACTCTCTGGGTAAAAATGTTTATCCTCACATCCCCTCTAAACCTCCTACCCCTCACCTTGAACTTGTGTCCCCTCATGACTGACCCTTCAACTAAGGGGAACAGCTGCTCCCTATCCACCCTGTCCATGCCCCTTATAATCTTGTACACCTCGATCAGGTCACCCCTCAGTCTTCTCTGCTCCAATGAAAACAATCCAAGTCTATCCAACCTCTCTTCATAACTTAAATGTTTCATCCCAGGCAACATCCTGGTGAATCTCCTCTGCACCCCCTCCAGTGCATTCACATTCTTCCTATAATGTGGCGGCCAGAACTGCACACAGTACTCCAACTGTGGCCTCACCAACTCCAACATGACCTCCCTACTTTTGTAATCTGATAAAGGCAAGTGTCCCATATGTCTTTATACCACCTCACTAACATGCCCCTCCGCCTTCAGAGATCTATGGACACACAAGCCAAGGTCCCTTTGTTCCTCAGAACTTCCTAGTGTCATGCTGTTCATGAAATACTTCCTTGTCAAATTACTCCTTCCAAAGTGTATCACCTCACACTTTTCAGGGTTAAATTCCATCTGCCACTTAACTGCCCATTTGATCATCCCGTCTATATCTTCCTGTAGCCCAAGACACTCAACCTCACTGTTAACCACCCGGCCAATCTTTGTGTCATCCGCAAACTTACTAATCCTACCCCCACATGGTCATCTATGTCGTTTATATAAATGGCGAATAATAAGGGACCCAGCACAGATCCCTGTGGTACGCCACTGGACACTGGCTTCCAGTCACTAAAGCAGCCTTCTGCCATCACCCTCTGTCTCCTACAACTAAGCCAATTTTGAATCCACCTTATCAAATTACCCTGTATCCCATGTCCATTTGCCTTCTTTATAAGTCTCCCTTGTGGGACCTTGTCAAAGGCTTTGCTGAAATCCATATAAACTACATCAGCTGCACTACCCTCATCTACACACCTGGTCACCGCCTCAAAAAATTCAATCAAATTTGTTAGGCATAACCTCCCTCTGACAAAGTCATGCTGACTATCCCTGATCAAACCTTGCCTCTCCAAGTGAAGATAGATTCTCTTCTTCAGAATTTTCTCCAATGGTTTCCCTGCCACTGACGTGAGACTCACTGGCCTGTAGTTCCCTGACTTATCTCTACAACCCTTCTTAAATAGCGGAACCACATTAGCTGTTCTCCAGTCCTCTGGCAGAGAGGAATTAAAAATTTGGGTCAGAGTCCCTACGATCTCCTCCCTTGCCTCCCTCAGCAGTCTGGGGCACAAATCATCCGGACCTGGAGATTTGTCCACTTTTAAGCCTGCCAACACCTCCAATACCTTGTCACTCCCTACATCAATTTGCTCAAGACCTCGCAGCCTCTCTCCCTGAGTTCCATATCTTCATCCTCATTCTACTGGGTGAAGACAGATGTGAAGTATTCATTCAACACTCTACCGATGTCCTCTGGCTCCATCCATAGATTGCCCCCTTGGTCCCTGGTTATCCTCTTCCCACTGATATACTTATAGAATATCTTGGAATTTTCCCTATTTTTACCAACCAGAGCTTTCTCATATCCCCCCTTTGTTCTCCGAATTGCTTTCTTAACCCGAACTTGCACTTTCTGTACTCCACTAATGCCTCCGCTGATTTGCTCCCCTTGTACCTGCTAAAAGCCTCTCTTTTCCTTCTCATCGTATCCTGAATATCTCTGGTCATCCATGGTTCTTTGGGCTTGTTATTCCTTCCTATCACCCTAGAGGGAACATGTTGAGCCTGTACCCTCCCCATTTCCTTTTTGAACACCCCCCATTGTTCCTCTATAGGTTTTCCCACATGTAACTGTTCCCAGTCTAGCTTGGCCAGATCCCGCCTTATTTTACTAAAATCCACTCGCCCCCAATCCAAAACATTTTTTTGCAACTTGCCTATACCAGTTGACCATAAAATTTCCAAAAATTAAAATTTTCTGTTAACGGCCTCCAAAACCAGTAGGCTTGGGGTGGGGGTGTGGGGCGAGGAGGTTTTGCACAAATAATGCATGAACTGAAGCTAATTGAAACAATCAGCACAGGGAGACAGTAATTTCCCTGGAATCACGAGCAGTCTAACAAATTAAAACCCAGAGTAAAGCAGAAGGAAACATTGCAAGATAAAATGCCACTTAACCATTCTGCTATAGTAAGAATTCAGCAGTTAAATAAATGGGTTAAAAACTTACTAAAATTGTTCTAAAACATTTGGATCGATATGCTGACAAGAATATTCATCAAGGGTACAGGACAAATTCTTAACTCTTTCACTGTAAATCTTCATAAAGCAACCATTTGGAATTTACTCCCTTGCCAATGCCTAGAGTTAACAATGGCTAAATTTGGCTGGTTGAACTGCCCTTCACCAATAATTATATTATTATTATAATTATTGCATTATATTAGCAATTACAACACCAACTTCCATTAGGTTTACATAAGCTACTGAGTCATTGAATTGACCCTTTTCTACTAAGTACCAACAAGTCAGATAATTATGTCATGATAATGTTTGCTAAGCATAGAATTTTTTAACTTATTCTTGGGATGTGGGCATCGTTGGCATGGCCAACATTTATTGCCCATCCTTATTTGCCCTTGGGAAGCTGGTGGTGCACTGCCTTCTTGACAATCATGTGGCTTGATGGCCATTTCAGAAAGCAGTTAAAAGTCACCAACATTGCTGTGGACCTGGAGTCACATATTCGTCAGGCTGAGTAAGCATTGCAGATTTTCTTCCCTAAAGGACATGTGTGAATTAGATGCACTTTTATGACAGTCTGGTAGTTACATGGACACTCAAAACCAGCTCCGCTGGGCAGGATATTCTTTTGCCTGACACCAGACCCCCAAAGCAACTGCTCTACTCGGAACTCAGTTGTGGCAGGAGACTCCCAGGAGGAACACGTTTACACATCTCTGAAGAGGTCAAACATCCCCATCGATTCACGGAATTCTCTGACTTGTGACCAACCAAAAGGGAGAAAGTTCATTTGGGAAGGCACCGAACACATTGAGAGACTTTGTCAGGAACACGCAGGTGAAATCAAGGCGTCAGAGTGCGCGGACCAACCTCCCAACAACTCATCCACCCGACCCTCCAAGCACCACCTGCCCTGTGTGTGTGTGGCAGAGACCGCAAATCATCAATTGGGACTTATCAACCATCTCAGAACACATCGAATCAGTGGAGGCAAGTAATCCTCGATGCCGAGGGGTTGCCTAAGAAGAAGAAAAAGGTCTCCTGTATTGATACCACTTTTTTTTAAATTCCGGATTTATTTAATTAACTGAAATAAATTCCCCAGCTACTGTGATAGAATTTGAACTCATGTCTCCAGATCATTAGTCCAGTAACATAGCTATGACGCTCCCATTCCTGGGCAAACTATCAAGTTATAGTTGATAGCACTTAAGTGTAAATATTAAGTAGGCCAGATAATTGACAAAATAAATATGAGAATTTACAAAGGCAGTTCAGTTATATCAAAGTTTGCTGATTTTACATTTAGAGTTGAGGTTGACATCTGTGACATATATAAACTGGTGGGATCACTTTAGGGCTAGACACTGTAGATACCTACCAATTTTACAGAATTGGGTAGCCAGCCTATTTCATATATTAAAATGTACATGCTTGAAGTTAGCAATGTTCCCAAAGTCTATACAACCTTGTGCAAATGAGCTGATGTGGATGAGCTTGTTGTCTTGCTTTCCCCTGGGAGGATGGTGATAGCCTTTTGAAACATCAGGTGATAAATCTCCATCTGTTTTGTTGCTTTATGTTCTTCTTGGATCTTCTGTAGCCCTATTCTATTGACCAATTTGAGTAATAAGCATTAAAAGTGTTCAGCCCTTTTGGTGTCAATCGCCTCACATAGCCATGTTGGTACATCGATGACCCTAATTCAATGAAACATTTGTACCAGGTCATTCCAGGCTGCTCACTTGCTCACAATGGGTCACATATGGATCCAGAAAAGGTAGGCCATCTTTATGTACCTTTAATGATTCATCAATGACCCTATGATTTTGATGCATACAGCACGTTCTGTACCTACTTAAGGAATACTTTGCTTGTATGCCTTCCTGGTTTAGTTAACATTAGCTCTATTTCCTCAGTGTTCATCCTGACTGCTGCCTCCATTTTGAGGACAACTTTAAGGCAACTTTTATGCATTTCCCTAGTTTTGTGCCCAAAGGGGTCCTCCTCCTAGCGCACTGCCAGAGGAAATTAAAGCCTTTAAAGTTTTAAATTCAAGAATATTTTATTCTTGAACTTTTTTTATTTGTGTAGTGATGCAGATATCGACACTGCCTACAGTGATGAGGCTTTAAACTCTGTTCTGGTATTGGTCAACTTGTGCTTTTATAATGTCAGAGCACAAAGGAAGACTGTTGTATGGTGCCCTTAAATGCTCGCAGCAAGTGGCGAGTGCAATGAACTACAGGCATTGTGAGTAAAATTTTCTCACAAGTTGTATTATCATTGTTTTCTCTGATGTGAAATAACAGTGGCTGTGAAAATGACATTAATAGTTGCCTAAGAATAATCCGCATTGGTCCAGTCAAGTTTGTCTTAAATTTTAATACGTAACATTTGCATGTTAAATTCCTCTTTATTCCTGAAATGTGCACAGAAAACATGACAGATTTCTCCAAATTCAGGATCAGCTTTATAAAATTTTGCACTTCATTACAAAGAGTGTCAATGAGATTGTCAATGACTTTATGACAAGGCTGTTATAGGTTAATGAGGATGTAGTGTAGACTTTTCCTTTTGATATTATTGAAATACAGTCTACATCAGCAAAGAAGGATACTGCAGCTTTAATCACTAAACACAAAATATGGGTTTCACCCACTTTCTTTGAAAAAGCAAGAAGCTGCTGTCTGGACATTCTGACAAGTAGCAAAGGTTGACCATTAACAAGCCTGGTGCTAATTGACTGGGGCCTGCAAACTGCTCTGACTCATAAATGGGATTGCTAATTAAACTTTTGAACTCTGGCCAACGAATGTAAGTTTATTACTTTTATTTCTTAAAGAAGGGGAAGTGGAAAGCCCTCTGCAGTTACACTTTCTCGGAACATAGGCAGTTGTCTTAATTGCTTCAATTACAGTGATTTCATCCAGAGAGGATCAAACAGAAGTCAGGACTGGCTGGAGTGAAGTCATTAAATGGATGACTAAGTTTTATGGGGCTGAGCAGTAGGCACAAAGGGGGCTTTAATAGCCGCAGGCACCACACAGCCAGTGATGTTGCTGCACTCCAGAGGATGCCACCTCCGGTTATGGTGTGAAACAGGAACAAATGTTATTGGCACAGCATAATGTCCAGAGTAAGGACTCCTTCATAAAGTGAAACCTGAAAACTGTGTCTTCAAACCACAAGTGCTCCTTTACATTAGAAATATTTATGCTGATTCACACTTTTACCCGAACTGATACTAATTGCTCACATTGGGTGCTGATTCAAGCCGGGTAGCATTTGCATTAGAGCGTATCACAGATCTTTCAAATCCAGCCACACAAGCACTGACATCAAGTTAAATTACAGGCATATTTTTAATTCCATAATCCTACACATTCCCAATCATGTCAATGCCAATCCCAGGTCACCCACTAATCCTATATTTGCCATCTAAAATTGTAAATGTGCAGACAGTATCCCTTGTGTAATCCTTTAGGCATGTTTGACAAGGCATTTCTAATAGTAATGAACAATGGGTATGTTTGTCAGATAAAAAAAATCTACTAGTGACCCCAACGCCAGATGCAAAATAAAAATATTTTAAAAACAGACAATTTATAGAGCCAAGTAATGAAGCAAAATTGCAACTGGCAAAACTTGCTGGGATTCAAAACATGTGTTTTCTTTTCAAGGCACAATTGAAAGTATGTGAGAATTTTTTTTAAAGTTTCGTAAGCATCAAGGATGCTGATCCAATTTGCATTGAAATACTTTTATCGGATTCTGGATGGGTCAAGACGGGAATGATGAATGGCTGGTCTGGCTGGTTTCTCTTCTTCCATATTGACAACACTGTTTCCTTTAGCCAGGTTTTTAAGTTGCCTGCCTTTTGTTTCCATGCTGACCGGTTCTCCATTACAATTGCTGCAGCAATCTTGCACAGATAGTTTCTTTCGGGAGGGGAGGGATAGTAATACCTTTAAGTTGTGATACGTATTTGGCAAGTGTTCTGGCAGGAACTGATCACTAAAATTCTCCCTACCAATCTTAAAACTGATCAACTACACCCATGTCAGGGTCAGAGATTGGAAATGCCCCATAACAATATTCTTCTCTGATATAATTTGAGTGTGCCAACTTCATCTCAAAGGAATGGAAGCATTCTGAGCCCTGCTATGCTGATTTATTGGTAAATAAAGATATTATTAACAATTGGGATGCACATTGTTATATTGCCCATTGATTATTAAAAATTATATGAATACTGCAGAAGAATGCCTTGAATTGCATATTTGATAATCTGCTCCATTCCCCCCTTTCTTATTGGAGAAGAACAGTAAAATAGAATGATGTGAGAGATATACAGAAGTCCTCATGAATCACTGATTATGACATAGGTCCTCATAATTCAGGACAACGACTCAATGGGCAAATTTTACCAGTCCCCAGCAGGCAGGAATGAAGTTGGAGAATTTTACTGCCCCAAGATGCTTTCAGCCAATTTAAATATGGAAAGGCCATTTTACCAGGCCATCGACCTCCAATGACCCCCCCCCCCACCCAAACCATACCTCCCACCACCCTCCCCCCCGCCCCCTCCCAAACACCCCACTGCAAGGGGAGGCCACCAGCTAAATGGAGGCAGCATCCCAACGTCAGCCTGGGAGGGTTTTGCTTTTTTTAATCAAAGAGGGGGCAGCGGACAGGGGAGGCAGGCCCCCCCACAGCCCCAGTGATTTCCCCGAAGGGCTTTCCCCTCCAGCAATGGGACTGTCAAATGTGTTTAAAATTTTCTTTCCTTACCTGCGAAATTAAGCAGGTCCACAGTCTGCCTTAGCAGTGGCCATGGTTCCTCGTGGCGCTGCTGAGACTCCTGAGCCCTGTGAATTGTCACGAGGATGCGCTTTTTTAAAAAAAGATACCATTTCTAATTCTCCTTTTCCTGGTTGGATTTAAAATAAAACAATAGACTGTAATCCTTCTGAGGAAATGGAGGGCTAGCCAACCAGCCAGAATATACAACTTGCATTCCATCCAAGTATCACAGAATCTTTATAGTGCAGAAGAAGGCCATTTGGCCCATTGAGTCCATACTGGCTCGCTGAAAGAGCATTCTACCTAATTCAACTCCCCTGCCTTATCCTTGTAACCTTGCGCATTCTTTCTTTTCAGATAGAAATCCAATTCCCTTTTGAGTACCTCGATCGAACCTGCCTCCACCACCCTTTCAGGAAGTTCATTCCAGGCTCCAACCACCCTCTGGGTGAAAAAATTTTTCCTCACATCACTTTTACTCCTTTACTTGTGCCCTCTAGTTCTTGATGTACTCCTGAGTGGGAAAAGTTTCTCACTATTTACCCTGTCCCTACCCCTCAGGATTTGAATACCTCTATCAGGTCTCCTTCTTTTCTCCAAGGAAAAAGTGGGATGAAAAGGGAGCCGAGACCCAAATCCTGCCCCAAGTAATGTGAAAGACCCCATCTCGTGTTAGTTGTCACACTATCTTGAAACTCTTCAAAACTTTCTAAGATGAGACATCAAAATGCAATTACCTCTCCTGCTAAACAATGACTATAGCACACACGGTAATGAAATTCCTTTGGAATATACAGCCGGTAGGAGTTTTAAGAACTGTTTACCAAGCCAGAGCGATCACAGGAGAGATCAGAATGGTGTACTGAAAAGCTGCAACATAGCTGTTTCTCTCCCAATCTCTCTCTCGAAAGTATTGTGCCCGAATTTGAAAAGTAACCATCCAAGAACAGGAACCTACTGCAAACCAAGGTCTTTCGGAAATAAAATGTGGAAATCTGCTCCATAAAACAACACCCAGCAAGACAGCTGAACAAAACAGCCACAACATGGAATCACCACAACAGACAGCCAAAGGACAGTTAATCATATGTTTCTTTGATTGTTTATTTTCTTCGCAAACTGTAAGACATCTTTAAACCTATCCTTTTATTCTAGCATCTGTACTCATGTGCATGTGGGCCCCAGGGAATGGTGATTGCAATTTATCTTTTTTTTAAATTCGGGAAGTAGGGTCAATAAACTTATCTTGTTCTGTGTTTAAACTCAGAAACCGTGTCTGGCTAATTCTTTATAGTTTGAAAGCATACATAGTGCGACGCCTGCAGTACTGGCAGAGCACATCCTGGCTAAATTCACAAAAATCCCTGTTATGTCAGACATGAAGTGGTATAATAGGGGAGTCATTTTTGCTCCTCCTCATGTGGCCATAACAGAATGGGTCAACAGGCCTTAGGACCAGGCTGCCATCCTGACCAGGGCAATAACCCTGGTGGCAACTATTTAATTGGCTGCTGCCTGTATACTTGAGGGGGCATCCTACTGACTGCTTATGTGTGTCGGTGACCAGTTTTTCCAGCGGATGTATGTTCTCCGCCCAATCAGCAAAATTCAGCCCAATATGAGTTGACTCTTTCAAGCCCCTGATCAGCTAAAGCGAATAAGCAGGCTATATTTATCAGGAGCCATGCCCCTGCGACAGTTCCATGTGGAAATTTCAGCAGTTTCAATCCATTCCCTAATGAATATAAACTAGAACGCAAGGTTGCCACTGTTTTGGCACTTACTGGCAATCTCATCCAAATCGGTCACTGGTATGAGAAATAGAAAAAAAAAGTCACATTAGAGCACTTCTGAGATTAGGGTCATTTTGGGACAGTACAGAAGAAGCTTTACTTTGTGCTGCAGCAACTACATGGTCTGGGAGCATATGATCCTGTCACATGATGTCTGAAATGTAAAACTGTTCCAGCACTAACATCTCTTAACTTAATGAGGGCAAGATTCACCAAAAATAGTGCATTTTTAATATAGATTTGAAATCCACCTCACCATTAAGAACATAAAAGAGCCAGAAAAGGCCAATCATCCCATCAATCATACCCTATCCACAGGGCACATATGATGATTCTCTTATAGACTTTTTTTTCCCCTTTATTCTTTCATGGGGTGTGGGCATCACTGACAAGGCCAGCATTTATTCCCCATTAACTCAGTGGCTTGCCACACCATTGTAGAAGAGAGTTAAGAGCCAACCATGTTGCTGTGGATTTGGAGTCACATGTAGGACACACCAGGTAAGGATGGCAGATTTCCTTTCCTGAAGGGAATTAGTGTAGCAGGTGGGTTTTCACAACAATCAATGATAGTTTCATGGTCATCCTTACTGAGACTAACTTTATGCTCCAGATTTATTAATTGAATTTAAACTCCATCAGCTGCTATGGTGTGATTTGAACCCTTGTCCCCCCCAAACATTAGCCTGGGCTGCTGGATTATTAGTCCAGCGACATTACCACTACACTACCGTCTCCCCCTTATCTCCCACATCACCTATTGTTCCTACTTTGGACACATGAAAGGGTAAAAATTCTGCATCTGCGCTCAATGTGTGCCAGCTCACTGCATACTGTGAAACTGTACATTCCTGGCCCCTGATTTTCCAGTCCATTTGAATTAATATGTGTTGCTGACATATGCCAAGAGTGCAAGAGCAAGGTTTGTACCCTGTGTTTCCTTCCATTTCTGACTTTGGGTTCTTACCAATGCCTGTGTTTCTAATCTTTGCAAATGTTATAAATCATTAATATGTTACATGTATTAAAGGCACATTATTCGTTAAAATAGCTTTAGAGGTTTGCCAAGGTTTGCCTTTGAGGCCCTAAGCTTTGGAATTTCCTTTCTAAACCGCTCCACCTCTCCTCTCTCCGCCTTTAAGACGCTTCTTAAAACCAATGCCGTTTCCCAAGCTTTGATCACCTGTCCTAATATCTCCTTACATAGCTCGATGTCAAATTGTGCCTGATAACACTCCTGTGAAACACCTTGGGACGTACTATTATGTTGGAGAAGCTATATAAATGCAAGTTGTTGTTTTGAAATGAAGGGATTGTCACCATGGGTAGCAACATCACAAATATCTCTTGGATATGTCATTTGTATATTGCCTTCTTTCTCATTAATGTAATGGCCCAGATCTCCTGGTCACCGGATGGTGGTATCCTAGAAGATTCACTGGAGGGCCCGTCAGAAGTTCCCATGCACTGATTACACGGGAATTGCCTGGGAAGTTTCAACTGAAATCTGCATCTGAAACTTTGATTTAAAGTCGGAGACTTCGGATGGTTCCGATGCACTTAGCAGAATAGTTACCCAGGAAAAATGCGAAGGATTGAAACCAGTTCTAACTCCTGGGTAACTATGCTAGTGACCCCCCCGCGCCCCCAACCGACTAACCCCCAACCAAGCAACCACCAGGACACCCCGACTAACCCCACCCCCAACCCCCAGTCTAAATTCCCCAGCCCCAACAACCCCACCTATCCACTCCCAAGCCCTCCTCAACACACCCCCATCCCTCATCCACTTACCTTACACACCTTCTCTCCGTAGCGTGTCAAAGTGGCCTTGGGACATTTAAACATACCGGTATATGGCAGCTAGTGCTGTAAAAAGAGGGCGTGGCTGAGCTTCCCCTGATGGTCCTTCACTATGAGGGAAGGAGCAGGTACGATCCTCGTTTCTCAGCTGACCCGGTTTAGAAGTCTGGGCCACTGCAAGGTAAGTAAATAGGAGCGGTGTGGCAATCCAACTCCTCAGAAGGTTCGACCCAGATGGATCATTTCCATTTGAAGACATGATCATAAACAATGAAACAAAATATTTTTGGAAATAATCTATTCAAGAAGTTTTTTTGTAACTTTTTTTATCTGTTCATGGGATTTGGGCGTCACTGGCTAGGCCAGCGTTTTTTGCCTGTCCCTAATTACTCTTGTTCAGAGGGCATTTAAGAGTCAACCACATTGCTGTGGGTCTGGAATCACATATAGGCCAGACCAGGTAAGGGCAGCAGATTTCCTTCTATAAAGGACATTACTGAACCAAATGGGTTTTTACAACAATTGGCAATGGTTTCATGGTCATCATCAGACTTTTAACTCCAGATTTTTTTATTGAATTCAAATTTCACCATCTGCCATGGTGGGATTTGAACCCAGGACATTACACTGGGTCCCTAGATTACTAGTCCAGTGATAATACCACTATGCCACCACCTCCATGCTAATTCCAATTAGCATAAACTATGGTTCAAAACTAGAGTTTCACAGTGAGAAGCTTTGATTATGAAAATGTTTACATGCAAATCGGATTGACTACCACACTTTGGCTCAGGTCTTCTGGTCTCCAGATAGTCTGAGACCCAAGGTACCCCGAAAGATACCCGCAGGACCCATTAGAAGCCCTGACTTAAACACATCCTTGGTACCTACGTGGGGAGTTTAAACTTCTGATTGGCAGTTTTATCCTGCCCAGATTGCTCCATGTTTGGCCTGAATCACACGGACTTAGGCTGTTTGCCCTATACTTACTCTGATTTTTGCACAGATTTACTTAGAGCTTTGCATAGCAGATACAGCAAAACTCTGGGCAGAATTTTGCCCTCGTTGGGTGGGCGGGCCCGGGAGCGGTCGAGAAGCCGGCTGCCGCCTGCGATTGGGCCCCGACATGGATTTCAAGCTGGCCGGCCAATTAATGGATGGCCAGCCAGCGAGCTGCAACGCTCAGCGCTGCCGGGGTGGGGGCAGCAGGGGCGCGAGCACAGAAGTGCGTGCATGTGGTGAAAATAAAAAATAAAGGACTTAAAAATGTTAATAACATGTCCCCTCACGTGACTGTCACATGAGCAGGTACATGTTAGAAATTAGTTTGAAAAAAGTTAATTTTTTTTTAAATCACTGAACGAAATCTCATCCCACCCATGGACGAGGTTTCGCAAAAAGCCCAAAGGCCGCTTGGCCTTTTCGCCTGCCCGCCAACCATAAGGTTGGACGGGCAGTGAAAAATTTCATTAAATTAGAACTTTAATGGCCTTAATTAGCCTGTTAATTGTCAGCGGGCGCGCCACCAACTCCCGTGCTTGCCCGCCGACCGAAATATCGCCCGAGTGCGCGATGACGTCAGGGCGCTCGTCCGATATCATCGCGCATCATTTTACTCCCGTTCGGGTCGGGCACGCGCCCACCCAACGAGTGCAATATTCTGCTAAAGCACTCCAGAACCAAAAGCGACATTCAACACTCAGATAGTGTTCACCCCAACCCATCTTACCCACTTACCTTACACACTTACCTTCTCTCCTGTCAAAGCGGCTGGGGCCTTTGGACTTACTGCTTTCCAGTAGCTAGTGCCGTAAAAAGGCAGCATGGCTTCACTTCCCCTGATGATCCTGGACTGCACTGTAGGACCCCAGGAGCAGCTGTGCTGCACATGCCTCAGCAGGCCCAAGTCGGGAATCCAAGTTAGAAATGGGCAGCTCCAGTCTAAGGTTGTAAAAGGGAGCAGAGTGGCAATTCGATGGTGGTTGCCAATCCACAGAAGAATCAGCCCTTCCTATCCAGGATTCCACTACACTAGAAAAACAGGAAGTCCCTCAAGTAGCCTGTTTAAATTTACTGGCCCAACTGGTTCCAATTGAGACTAGCCTATGCAAGGTGACCGCAATGTGTTGCTGATCATAAGAGCAGGAGTGTGGGCTTGGTGAGCTTGTCGGGGGTGTTGAGAGAGGTGGGGAGGAGGGGTCTTGAGGAAGCAAAACTTACAACTTACGTCATTGGGTCACCTCTCTGCTGGTCGTCTCATTTTTCCTACGTTGAAGGAATTATATTAATTCAAGCTCTTGCTTTTTATATCCAAAGCAAAACAAAGGTTAAAAATAATCTGACGAAGGGTTCCAGCCAAAATGGCAGCATACCTTCCTCCTTTACACCCAACAATGTGCCTCAGTGCCGACTCCAGAAAAGCTAGCATGCAGGTGCAGCAAGCAATTAAGAAGGCAAATGGGATGTTGGCCTTCACCATGAGGGGATTTGCGTACAGGAGTAAAGATGTCTTTCTGCAATTGTATAGAGCCTTGGTGAGACCTCACCTGGAGTATTCTGCACAGTTTTGGTCTCCTTATCTAACGAAGGATAAACTTGCCATGGAGGGAGTGCAACAGAGGTTCACCAGATTAATCCCTGGGATGGCGGGATCAACATAAGAGGGAGATTGAGGAGACTGGGTCTGTATTCCCTATAATTTCAAAGAATGAGGGGTGACCTCATTGAAACTTACAAAATTCTTACAGAGCATGACAGGGTGGATGTGGTTAAGATGTTTACCCTGGCTGGGGAGTCTAAAGCTAGGGGACATAATCTAAGGAAAAAGCATAGGCCATTTAAGACTGTGATGAGGAAGAATTTCTTCACTCAGAGGGTGGTGAATCTTTGAAATTCTCTGCCCCAGAGGGCTGTGGAGGCTCAATCATTGAGCATATTCAAGACAGAAATTGATAGATTTCTGGAGACTAATGACATCAAGAGGTATGGAGATAGTGTGCAAAAGTGGTGCTGAGGTAGATGATTAGCCATGATCTAATTGAATGGTGGAGCAGGCTCAATGGGCTGAATGGCCTATTCCTGTTACTATGTTCCTATCATTGTTCCTAAGTTCCATCAGTTGGTAGTAGTCAGCATCTGAGTTTGAATATTGTGGCATCTAGCCCCACCTGAAGCATTTAATCTAATCTGACGCTTCAGTACACTCTTGATTTCAACCTCAACTCCACATTCCATGCCTACCCCCAATAATCTTTCACCTCCTTGCTTATCAAGAATCTACTTACCTCCGCCTTAAAAATATTCAAGGATTCTGCTTCCACAGCCATTTGAGGAAGAAAGTTCCAAAGATTCATGACCCTCTGAAGGAAAAAAAATTCCTCTCATCTCTCTCTTAAATAGGCAACCCCTTATTTTTAAACAATGACCCCTAGTTCTAGATTCTCCCACAAGAAGAAAATCCTTTCCACATCCACCCTGTCAAGACCCCTCAAGGTCTTATATGTTTCAATCAAGTCACCTCTTACTCTTCTAAACTCCAGCAGATACAAGCCTAGCCTATCCAACCTTTCCTCATAAGACAACCCGCCCATTCCTGTTATTAGTCTAGTAAACCTTCTCTGAACTGCTTCCAAAGCATTTACATCCTTCCTTAAATAAGGAGACCAGTACTGGTACACAGTACTTCAGATGCGGTTTCACCAATGCCCTGTATAACTGAAGCATAACCTCCCTATTTTTGTATTCAATTCCCCTCACAATAAATGATAACATTCTATTATTTTTCCTAATTACTTGCTGTACCTGCATCTCAGAGCTTTGCAATCTCTTGCCATTTAGATAATACGCTTCTTTTTTATTTTTCCTGTCAATATGAACAAATTCCCACTTTCCCCTTTGTCGGGTGTTCGCCCATTCAACCTATCTATGCCCTTGTGTCCTCTTCACATCTTACTATTCTACCTATCTTTGTTTCATTGGCAAATTTAGCAACCATAACTTCGGTCTCTTCATCCAAGCCACTTATATAAATTGTAAAAAATTGGGGCCCCAGCACTGATCCCTGCGGCCACTTGTTACATCTTGCCAACCAGAAAAAGGCCTATTTATGCTCACTCTCTGTTTTCAGTAAGCTAGCCAATCTTCTATCCATGCCAATATGTTACCCTCTGCACATGAGCTTTTATTTTCCGCAATAATCTTCGATGTGTGTAATGACTTGGCATACTGGACAGGTTTCAACAAGAAACAGTTAATTTTGTTACAGAGAGCGTTTCAGATGCTACATGCTTGAACCAGGTCCCCGGCAAGAAGCCACACCCCCTCCAAGAACAATCACATGACCCCTGATAGACAGTAGGAGGGGCTATACCTTCAGTTACTACAATGAGGCATCTTGTGAAATGCCTTTTGGAAATCAACCAACATTGCTGTGTCACCACCAAGACTAGATTACCTGGTCATTCATTCATTTGCTGTTTGAAACCCTTTATACAGATCGGGTGCCATGTTTTCCTCTGTAATAACAGTGACTGCGCTTCAGAAAGTAATTAATTAGCTTTGAAGCAATTTGAGAAGGCCTGAAGATTGGAAAGATGTTATGTAAATGTAAATTTCTTATGTTAATGTGACATTTGTCTATGCGCTATAGAAGTCATCCATGACCTTGCCAGCTGAAATTACCACTTTAATGGAACTCTGTTTCATGGACCGTACCTATTTGGAACTGAGATAAGGCTGCTGAATTCATTTCACATGGAATATGTACATGAACACAGTTTTTATAGATAAATCATACCACCTTTTAGTCCATCACAGAATTCTGTTTTGATCGAGGCAAAAAATCTTCCTCACTTTTGTGAAAAATAAATGGGCGTAGCTTCTACAAAACTATTTGGCTTGGATTTCCTGCTGAATTGCATTGAACTTTTCAATGCAAATTCAGCTGAAATCAGCCAAACCAGTGCAAAAGATCAAGGAATTTCAAGTGCAAATTACACCCAATGCAAATTGAGTTTCTGCAATCTTTTTGTACTGGTTTAAACAGCATTGCACTGGTAGCCAGCCCCAGCCACGAAACTGACCACACCTTCAGACTGAATTAATAATCATGGCAAGTTTCCACTAATTACGCCTGTTGTGGCCATCAGGGAGATTCTTCAAAGTAAACTTGTTTTAAGGTGCAAAGTATGTATCTTTATAGACCTTATTCAATTTACTCAGAAACTGACTAGTGTGCACAAACGAAACTATTAAACGGCTAGGTTCTGTTTCATAAAGTAATTTTCAAGTATTTAAAAGCAAAATACTGCGGATGCTAGAAATCTGAAACAAAAACAGAAAATGCTGGAAAAACTCAGCAGGTCTAACAGCATCTGTACATGGTAAAAAACAGAGTTAACGTTTCGAGTCATAACTCTTTTTTTTTTTCTCTCCACAGATGCTGTTAGGCCTGCTGAGCTTTTCCAGCATTTTCTGTTTTTGTTTCAAGTATTTAAAATTGGGTTACTCACAGCTGGTAAAGTGAACACTGATTAAAAATGCTTATTTTTATGATAAACGCAACTTCGGCTGCATTAATAAAACTGCACCTGGTTACCAGTCTTAAAGATATCAAGGATTATTTTTAACACTTATTTTTGTAAATGACTTTCTAAAATGTTACCCCATTATGCTGGTTCATGGAAGATTTTATGATTGGCAACATGCAGAAGAGTTTGAAAAAAAACTTGAGCAAAATATTTACTTATTTTTATTTACTATATTTACTATATCTAGCACAATTTTCAGGACAATTTACACCCAGGTTGCTTCTGTGCACAGGGCTGTTGTATGTGCAAGCTTAATTTTCTTTTGCACCATTTAAATGAAAGAGAAAATTTGCAGCTTAAAACACTTACTATGAGAAAGAAAAGTCTTAACTGAGATGGATGACTGTTGAAGAGGTCTTCCAATGAAGCCAAACACTAAAGTGAATGGCATTAATTGGTCTGTACAATATGGTGGAAAGAAATCCTATATATAGTGTCTATTTAAGGGTCAAGCTTGCTTAGAATTGTTTACAGTAAGAACTCAAGTGTATAATTAGAAACAACAGACCTAAAGGTCATATTATTTGAGTCCCTTAGCTACAACAGCAATTTGCAATCTGTTTCTCCTTGATAGCCGAACTCTTCCTTACTCCTTGGCACACACTGCGCGTGTTCCATGGCACGTACACTTCAGTAAGGATATTTTTATTGGTGCCCAATTTGTGTTTGGCTCACATTCTCTGTACATTACAGTGCAAAACTTTCACGCTTGAGAATTGAATGATCAGATTAGATTAGTATAGTTCTTATTTTATTGTGATTCACTGTGGTCAAAGGCTGCTTTCAAACCTGTACTCATGAACTTGCAGCTCAGTTACGATATAAATACCACTGTGAACGGTTAAGATATCCATTACTATGGCGGTAAGATTGCTAATTCATCACCAATTACCAACTAGGGCATTTATTGAACTCCCATTCTCTTTTCCATCCCAAAGAAATGATTTTTGAACTTTAAGAATCGGATGCATCTTTAGAATAGGCAAGGATCTAGTCAGTGGGACAAGGAAGAGCTACAAAAGACCATGAGGAAAGAAATTCACCATGAAAGTAGAAAAAGGTGAATGGGTGGGTGGCAGAGGCCAGGGGCGTTTATGCTCCCTTTATTTGCATGAAGGCAAGTTGCTTTGCTTCTCAGATTCTTGAAACAAGATAGTAACTCACCTAAGATAATGAGAGAAACATCCTTGCTCTGGCGCATGTACATGTAACATTGGCAGTTTAGTTGGTAGTGCATCTGGTAGAAGATTTATGTTCTTGTAACGTGGGATGAACTGTAGAGATTTGCCCCGACAGCATTCAAAACAGATTCTGATTTTGGAAATAAAAATGTTGCTCTTTCCAACAAAGTTAATGATCCACCAGAAAATTTACATTAGGTTGATATAATCAGACTGGTCTAAAACATCCAATAATGGTTGTTGTTGTCCTAAACAATGTACAGATAAATCTTCCAGCAGATGCACCAACAGTAAAACTGCCAACATCACATGTACATGTACATCAGGGCAAGCAAATACATCTTGCCCAGGGCAAGTTGTTAACTTGTTAAGATGGATACTTAATGCTATCTTATGTCTGACGCTGACAGTCCAGAGGACAACCTAAATAATGCAAAATGGCATTCACTTCAGGTAATCAAATATGCAACATAAAAGCTGATGATGGTAATATTTCTGTTTCTAAAAGGTTTATCCCAAATGTAAAATGAATCTGAGGTAGGTCTAAGTCTGGGCTTAAGACTACTTAGCAGGGAGGAGAAATATTCCCAAGTAATAACTAAAAATTCTAAGTGGTTTAACTACCTTAAAGTTAATACTATGTATACAAAGATTAAACAATAAACAGTAAACAATAAACAGAAGATTCAGCAGGATGCTTTTATCACTGCCTAGGAGACCTGGCGAGGATTTCAACGAGTCGCCGTGCAACTGATTAGGGCATTCTTTAGTTGGGATTCCCAACGTGCAGCTGGAGTGATGTCATTAGGCTCCCCAATCAGCCAATCACATTAAAGAATTTCCACTGACACCCAACCAAAACATAAAAAGCAGTAACATAAAATCACTTTAAAAATTGTTTAAATAGAAAAAAGATTTGCATTTATATAGTGCCTTTCACAACCATCGTAAGTCCCAAGGCATTTTACATCCAATGAAGCAATTGTGAAGTGCAGACACTGTTGTAATATAGGAATAAATTAAACATTGGAACTTACATATGGGGTGAAGGTAGAAGCTAAAATGTTCTGACCAAAACTTTTAACAATAATTATTCCTAAAAAATTGGCTTCAAAATCTACTAATTAACCATTTAACAGCACTGCATGGATATAATATTATTTTTTTCAAGGCTAGTTCTGTTGTTCATCAAACCTTATTAATCAGATTGCTGTTTAAAAACCCATACACCAGATTGAACAAGATGTAACTTTTTATAGAGCTTCTAACAGTGATTTTGGACAGGGGCATTGAAATTCTCTCCAATTTTATGATTGTCAGCTCTGGGGTGGGAAGCAGTGTCTTGCGGGGTGGGTACAGTGCAGCCTGTGTCAGAGCCCTAAGTGACAGACCACAACGTCAGGATTTCCACGTTAATCTGCGCATGCTCGACCTCCTGAAGCTACCATCAGATTCAGAGGGGTAATGACGGCGAATGCTGACAGTTTGCTATCAACTCCAATCTCACCCTCACTCCCCTGCAAAATCCAGCTCAAAGTGCTGCACTAACGCACTGCACCAAACACATTTTTGCTCCTATGATTTTATATATACAAACTCTTGATTTCACCCTGGCTGTTTGGGGGGAGTTACTGTACATGTTGAAATATTTTCCTAGAAATGAATGAGTGAGTCAAAGCAATGATGCTCTTGTGCACTTACCAGCATCTGGTTGAATAATGGTACAGGCTGAGGCAGGAACAGACGCTTGTGAGAAGTCGGATTGCTTACATTCTCTAATCAGAAAAAAGTATAACGCACAAAGGACTTGAGTTTTCTGGTTATGTCCCCACATGGTATAATAATGGCAATCGCTCTTTTGGTAAAACATACATGTCAGTATTAGTGATTACTTCATTGCTTAGAATTATTGACTTTTGCGCTAATCGCAACATATCAAATATCAACATTTGATTAAATATCTTATTAATGTTATAGGGGATAATAAAATTGTAAGTCTTGTGGGCAGCAGTGCTTTTGCTGGCAGGTACTTTATCGCTTATGTCAGAGAATCTTGATTTTGCCATCTTGTTTCCACTCAGCACTCTCCCCCATTTGAAATGGGCAGAAATGACCAGTAATGCTCATGCCTGCTAGGAGGGTATTCTCTTACAGCTGTATAGTGCTGTCCTTATCTGTTGGGAAGAGAGAAATAAAGCATTTATATAGCATATTTCATGACCTCAGGGTGTCCCAAAGTGCTTTACGGTATATTTTTGAAATGCATAATGTAGGAAGAATGAAATGAAGAATGTACAATCTTGTAATGTCGGAAATGTGGCAACCAATTTGTGCACAGCAATGTCCCCCAAACAACAATGGCTAGATAATCTATTTTTCATCATGTTGATTGAGGGATAAATGTTGGTCAGGACACTGTGGAGAACGAAGGGTGAAAGGAGGCTTCAAGCGCATTTGGACAGGCCAAGTGAATGGACAAGAACAGGGCAGATGGAATATAATGTGAATAAGTGTTAAGTGATCCACTTTGGTAGAAAGAAAGAATATTTCTTAAATGTTGAGAGGTTGGGAAGTGTTGGTGTCCAAAGGGATCTGGATGTCCTAATTCGTGAGTCACTAAAAGCTAGCATGCAGGTGCAACAACCAAGTAGGAAGGCAAATGGTATGTTGGCCTTCATCGCAATGGATTTGAGTATAGAAGTAAAGATTCTTGCTCCAATTGCATAAAGCCTTGGTGAGACTGCACCTGGAGTATTGTGTACAGTTTTGGTCACCTTATCTAAGAATGATATATTTGCCATAGAAGGAGTGCAATGGAGGTTCATCAGACTAATCCCTAGGATGGCGGGATTGTCTTATGAGGTAAGATTGAGGAAACTAGGTCTGTATTCTCTAGAGTTTCGAAGAATGAGGTGTGATCACATTGAAACTTACAAAATTCTTACAGGGCGCAACAAGGTAGATGTAGATGGGATGTTTGCCCTGGCTGGTGAGTCCAGAATCAGGAGACATAGTGTCTAAGGGGCAGGCCATTTAAGACTGAGATGAGGAGGAATTTCTTCACTCAGAGGGTGGTAAATCTTCGGAATTCTCTATCCCAGAGGGCTGTGGAAGCTCAATTGTGTTCAAGACAGAAGTTGATAGATTTCTGAATACTAATGACATCAAGGGATATTGAGATAGCATGGGAAAGTAGCATTGAGATAGATGAGCAGCCATGATCTAACTGGATGGCAGGGTAGGCTCAATGGGCTGAATGGCCTTCTCCTATTCCTATGTTCTCCTACCTTTCTTTTACGTTCACCTGAGAGGGCAGACAGCTCCATGGTTAATGTCTGATTTGAAGGACAGCACTTCTGAAAATGCAGCACTCATTCTCTCAGAACTGCAACAAAGTGCTAGCCTGGCTTCAAGTCTCTGGATTTGAACCCACAACCTGCTAGCTCAGCAGTGAGGTGCTACCTTGAGTTGAGGATGATATCTAAGTGAGCTTTTAAAACTGTACTGTTCCTTTCTTTTCACTACCATGAGGATTATGTTAAATGCTCCTCTCTTACCGGATTTAGCTCAAGAGGATGAAGAAGAACCAGGGCCTCAACTTCTTACAATTTATACAAATGACTTGGATGAAGGGTCCAAAGGCACAGTTGCTAAATTTGCTGATGACACAAAGGTAGGTACGAAAGTAACTTGTGAAGAGGACATAAGGAGGCTACAAAGGGGCATAGGGGGTTAAGTTCTGGCAAATGGAGTATAATGTGGGGAAATATGAAATTGTCCATTTTGGCAGGAAGAATAAAAAAGAAGCATATTATCTAAATGGTGAGAAATTGCAGAGCTCTGAGATTCAGAAGGATCTGGGTGTCCTAGTGCATGAATCACAAAAGGCTAGTTTGCAAGTACAGCAAGTAATTAGGAAAGCTAATAGAATGTTATCATTTATTGCAAGGGAAATTGAATATAATAGTAGGGAGATTATGCTTCAGTTGAGACCACATCTGGAGTACTGTGTAAAGTATTGGTCTCCTTATTTAAGGAAAGATGTAAATGTGTTAGAAGCAGTTCAGAGAAGGTTTACTTGACTAATACCAGGGATTGGTGGGAATTGTCATATGAGGAAAGGTTGGACAGGCTAGGCTTGTCTCCACTAGAGTTCAGAAGAATAAGAGGCAACTTGATTGAAACCCTTGAGATCCTGAGCGGTCTTGACAGGGTTGATGTGGAAAGGATGTTTCCTCTTGTGGGAGAATCTAGAACTAGGGGTCACTGTTTAAAAATAAGGGGTCACCCATTTAGGACAGAGATTAGGAGAGATTTTTTTCTCTCAGGGGGTAGTGAGTCTTTGGAACTCCCTTCCTCAAAAAGCGGTGGAAGCAGAGTCTTTGAATATTTTTAATGCAGAGCTAGATAGATTCTTGATAAACAAGGGGTTGAAAGGCTATTGGGGGTGGGTAGAATCAGATCAGCCATGATCTTATTGAATGGCGGAGCAGGCTCAAAGGGCCAAGAGGCCTACTCCTGCTCCTAATTCATGCATCTGTATGTTTGTAAGGGAAAAAAAGGACAGAGCTAGGTTACAAGTTAACTAAGGGTTACTACAAATGAGTAACAAAACCTATTGATTAGCACAATTTTTCTGTTATTGATCTTTACTCTAAAATATATGTTACATCTCCCATCTCTAGGCCAGCCAATTTAAGGGATAAGCACAAATCCACTTAATCAACCATGAACTGCAAGTAGCAGAGTTACGCACCATGGCTAAGATATTTACCTAGCAACATTGATGTAGGATTGAGTATTTCAGAGTGTGGAAATTTGGTTTTGCAAGTCACACATTAGAGATCATTCTGCAAGCATTAGTCAGCATTACCATCTCAGATGTAGCTCACTCACACTGACAGCCCACAGACCAAACGGATCTGAGGCAAACAGAATCCCAGGAGGATTTAAGATGGATAAAGGGGAATTGATAAACTACTCAGGCTTGCTGAGGATAAAACCCCTTAGAGTCATACTGTTATACAGTACAGAAACAGACCCTTCGGCCCATCATGTCCGTGCCGGCCATCAAGCACCTATCTACTCTAAACCCATTTTCCAGCACTTGGCCCAAGGCCCTCCATGCTATGACGTTTCAAGTGCTCATCTAAATACTTCTTAAAGGTTGTGAATCAGAAGGATTGCATACACGCATATCAAAATAAGTTAAGGAAGAAATAGCAGAGACACAATTGTGCAAATATATAAAACCTCTCATTCTCAGAGAGGAGCTTCCTTAAAGGGTGCATTGGTATGTGCCTGCTGGGGAATGTGGAATTGGTGAATTTACTCTTGCACGCATGAGACTCATTTAACAACATGATGAAATGCAATTATTGCAAAAACAATATGAGACTTTCTTTACGGTGTGACTACAGTAGCAGAAAATCTGGTCGGCAAATGTGGCATGTAGCATATAAAATTATTTGTGGTTTTATTAATATGACAGTACTGGATCTCTCCTGAGCACATTAGGAATTCCCACCACCTCTTGGGATGCTTTGGGTTTCAGGCTGCTTGCTGATATTGTGTAGAGTGAGATGTTTCTGCTCACAAAGGTAATTTCTGTGCCATTCAAGTGTGACCTTCAAGTCTCCTCTGACTCTGGGTTTAAGACTGAATTCAGGCTTCCATCTATTTTTAAAACATTAATGTACAATATCAAATTTTCTAAATGAAACCTAATCAAAGATCATTGTATTGATCTTCCACTTCTCCTGAGAGATCATATCCTGAATCTTCTTAATTGTTACTGAAATTGAAGGCTAGTTGTTTGGTAATTGACTGAAAAGTTGGGTCGAATGTCATTGGATATATACAGGATAGAGGAAGTGTGGAATCGTTTTGTTTCTGGAGCAACAATGCAAAAATCTTTTGTTGCCATCATTCCATATATTTATTGGCAGTTTCTATATTACCATTTTGGTTTAGCTCTTGGCCATTATGTAAGGGCAAACGCATGAGAAAAGGCCAGAAAAGCATCGCTCACCTTCCTGTATGGATTATCATTATATGAGTTAAGAAACGTTATGGGTGGAATTTTACAGCCCCATCACAGTGGGGGCAGGGCTGTAAAATGCATTCGGAGCCATTCAAAAGTGTGTTGACTTTGGCGGGACCGTAAAATCCTGCCAGCGTAAAATTCCGCCCAATATTTTCGAACCTAACAATCACTTTGTGGAAAAGCATCCATGTACTAAGCACACAATGAGTAATGGTGCATTGTATTTTTTTAAGGGATGGTGACTGTGTAGGGAGGATATTTATGGCACTGCAGCAAGGCCATACGGTTTACAAAAGCAGACAAACCTAAGAGCAGAATCACCCCAGGTTCGCACAAAGTGCAGTAGCGGGCGGGAAGAAAGTCATTTTACCCAGCCAGCTGCAATGGCAGTTTTTCACGCCATATCATCCCATTCCCATCTCATTAATTATGCAGCCACGGGAAACACGCTGTCTCACTGGTGGGCGGGCTCTGATTTCCCCGCCATGCCATTAGCTCGCCGTTTCCACATGCAGGGCACCATAGTTAAACTGCAACCGCGCGCTCAATGCTTGCAGCCCAGGATTGCTCCGATGAAGACATGGCTCACACGCCAAGAAGACTGCAGCCCCCCCGACAATTCAGTGACGCATCCCTGGGATGCCTTCTGGGTGAGATGGAGGCCATCACGATGTCCTCTGCCCCTGCTCTGGCTACAGGAGGCCCATCAGTCTCACCACTCGGCTTGGGCTGTGGTGGCAGAGGTGATCCTTGACAATGCTGGACACAAGAGGTCAGCCATCCAGTGCAGAAAATGGATGAATTATCTCATCCGAGTTGCCAGGGTAAGGGAACCATCTCATCACTCTAAACTCACACATCCACAAGCCCATCAAACATTCACTAGCATCTCACTCACTGCCAGCTCAAGGGACATCACCCCTCATTCTCTCACACACACTTTGATATCTCCAACTGGCCTCATCTCCTCTGGAGCCAGGGGGAACAATGTCTCAAATCCACCCTGTCAAGCTCCTTCAGGATGTTGAATGTTTCACTGACACCATCTGTCAATCTCCTAAACGTCAGAGAATACGGACCCAATTTACTCAGCCTCTCACCACAGAACAACCCTCTGATCCCAGGGACCAATCTAGTGAACCTTCCCCACACTGCCTCCAATGCAAGCATATCTTTCCTTAAATAATCACACACAGTAGTTCGGGGGCAGTGTTTTTTGTCCAGCGGGCGGGTGCACGCCCGGCCCGATCTGGCCAGCGTCCCGACGTCATCGCGCACCGATATTTCAGTCAGCGGGGCGCACGCGAGAGTCAGCAGTGCGCCCGCTGACAATTAAGAGGCCTGTTAAGGCCCTTAAGCAAGCAAGTAAGTAGAATTTTTCGCTGCCCGTCCAACCTTACGGTTGGGTCATACGGACTCGAAGCGTTAGCTCTGTTTCTCTCTCCACAGAGGCTGTCAGACCTGCTGAGTTTTTCCAGTATTTTCTGTTTCTGTTTCAAATATTCTGTCCTACTTTTGTTAAATGTGTCTCATGCAGTCAAACCATTGGATATCAGTATCCATTTGACAACCTAATAAAGAGGATGATATGGCTGTGCAGTTTGTGGGCTGTTAAAAAGGAAATAGAGCTAATTGAAACATTTGTTGCATCTTTATTCAGAATCATCGTAGTTTAAACACCTTGATTTTTGCTTTTTAGAAGAGTGAGTGTGCATTTTTAATTTGTTAATGCTGCCAGTTACTTAAATAATTCACCAGGATGCTTTCCATTCCCAGTCAGTTGAGGCATGGTGATTCATCAGGGGTGATGGTCATGGTGCTTTTTCTAGCAAAGGGTCCTGGCTGATGTAACTGCTCCAGTAATGTTTTCAGTTAGTCTATCACACATCTGCTTAGTGTCTACCTGGACCATGACTGTCACGCTGCTCGGGAAATAACAACATCAGAAGGATGAATGTGTTTAGAGACTATCCTAGTTCCACAAGAAAATAAGGCTGCAGGAAGGTGGGTTGGGTTTGCTGTGTGTATGAAAATTCCATCACTTGCTCAATTAAAGGTCAGTTCTATCCATTAGCAGATATCTAGAAATTCAGATGCTTAAAGAAAGAAAGACTTGTATTTATCTAGTGTCATTCATGACCTCAGGGTGTCCCAAAGTGCCCGTCAGCTAAGAATGTTGTGTTGAAGTTTAGTCACCATTGTAGTGTAGGGAAGCAGCCCAACATGCACAAGGTCCCACAAACGGCAATGTGATAATGACCAAATAATCCATTTTTGTAATGTTGAGGGAATTATGTGGGTTAGAACAGCGGAGGTATTCCTCTTCTTTGAAATGGTGCCATCTGCCTGAGAGGGCAGACAGTGCCTCTGTTTAATGTCTCATCCAAATGACAGCATCTCCAACAGTGTTGCATTCCCTCAGCCCTGCTTGGAGTTTCAGTCTAGATTTTTGTGCCCACGTCCCTGGAGTGGGACTTAAGGCCGCACCTTCTGACTCAGAGGCAAGAGTGCTAGCAAATGAGCCAGAGCTGACAATCTCTTAGACCTTTGTAAGTTGGGTGAGCTCTGAGCCATTTTCTAATGTGGCATAACATTTCTCTCCTTTCACATCACCAGTATCACACCTAAAAACTGTCACTCTGCATGTGCCAAAGCTTGCCTTATTTTGCTCCTGTGAAGCACCTTGTAATGTTTTACTGTGTTAAAGCGGGATGTTAATTTTTCTGACAGAATCTTTTGGCCTCTTGGTTTACTTCTGAGTATTGCCTCTTCCTGTGGGTCACTACAGCTGGCCTCAATATTCCTGAGCTAAGGAGATATATGCCTTGGTGCAACTAAGGATAGGATCAGACTCAGCAAAGATGCCCTTCTTGATCATATAGAATGGTAACCACGTGCATGAAGAATGGCCACTTTAATAAGGAAGAGGTGAGTTGACTGTAGCCTTGTTTCAGCTGGTAGCAACCTCAACTCTGAGTCAGAAAATTGTGGCTTCAAGTCTCACTACAGAAACATAAGCACAAAGTCCAGGATGACAATAAGCAGAGGTAGTGCTGTACTGTCAGAGGGGTCATCTTTTGGATGAGACATTAAATCTAGGCCTCTTTTGCTCTCTCAGGTGGACATAAAATATCCCACAGCACTATGTCAAAGAGGAACAGGAAAATTCTCCCTGGCCAATAATCACTAACAGCTTATCTGGTCATGGCTGTTTGTGGTAGCTTGCCGTATGCAAAGTGGCTACCACTTTCCTACATTACATCAGTGACATCATAAGTACTTAATGGCTGTAAAGTGCATAAGGATGACTTGGGATAATGAAAGGTGCTATAAAAATGCATTTCTTGTTTGTATTACTGCACAAATTAGCACCTTCAAATGAGCAAAAAAGGGAGAATGTTTGGAAAAGAAGCTGATTATCTATCTATACATGCCCTTATAATCATCAATCCAATTCTTAACTAAATACTAATCTACAGTTTTAAAAGGCTTAATCACCAGCTTTAACTGCTTTTGATGGGAGTCTATTCCACATATGAATCACTCTATCAGAAAAGTGACCTCCCTCTGATTTGGGTCATTAAATGAAAACTAGAACGGCCTGGAATTGTCACGCAAACATCAAACCATTACCAACATCACAATTTGCAAATAAAGAACCAGTCTCTTTATGTTTTGTACAACTGATGAGATGCACTAAGGAGAGAGGATATCAATGCAAAGCAACTATCAGCTGCTCTCTGATTGCAGACAGGTCTTGTCATGAAGTAGCATCTTTTTTTAATTAAAGTATTTACTGGCATTCCATTGAGTTGACATTAAGCTTACACTTTGTATGGAGATTTAACAACAATGAATCTGAGTTTAAAAAAAAGCTTCTTGTTTCTACAGGTGAAAATGTATCCAGACTGCATTGCATGTTTGGTGTGTGCATTGTGTGTTACAATGGCCAGCAGCTGCTGTGTGATTAAAGGTATACAAGATCTTTACTTAACACTGCTCACATAAAAGTCAAGCACAGAAATCTGCTTTCCAATTTCATGATCTGATCTTATTGTGCCTAATTTGAACTCTGTATGAGTTGTGAGGAAAATACTAGACCACTATACATTGGTATGAAATCCACTTAGGGATGGTAGTTTCAACACTTAGTATGTCCACTGACCATGGAGCAGTAATGAACAAAGCAAATATGATGCTAAATATGGGGAAGATCAAGAAACTAAGGCTATTGTCAGTACCTCTGGTGTGGAGCAATTTGTGTCTCAGGCCCAATGGACCAAATTGGGCTTCTTCTATCCATACATTTTTTGTTAACTTGTATATTTGAAAATAGGCTGGAGGATTTCATGTACATAGTATACAGTACTCTGGTCAGTCTATAACTGAGTACTGTGTTCAGTTTGGTCACTGAGACATGAGAGGAATTGGTGCAGAGAAGAGTCATGAGACTGGTACCTAATGTTGGAGAAATGATTTGTGAGAAAAGATTGGAAAAAAATTGGACTTTCAGGCTTGAAGAAAATAGTGGAGAGGGGATATCATACAGGTAAGTAATGGTTTAGAATAAATGTGAAACAACACCACAAATTAAACTGGGACAGTTGGCTAAAGGAACATAGGTTCAAACTAATGAAAGACAAATTTAGGACTGTCAAGAAGTTATACACTGTTTTAAAATTAAAATTTTTAAAATTAGGGGGCGCCCTTTTAGGACAGAGATGAGGAGAATTTTTTTCTCTCAGGAGGTTGTGTGACTTTGGAATTCTGCCTCAGAAGACGGTGAAGGCAGGGTCATTGAATATCTTTAAGATAGATTCTTGTTAGGCAAGGGAATCAAAGGTTATTGAGGGTAGATGGGAATATGGAATTAGTAATACAAACAGATCAGCCATGACCTTATTGAATGGTGAAGCAGGCTTGATGGGCTGAGTGGTCTACTTCTGCTCCTATTTCGTATGTATGTTCATATCTACACACAAATTGTAAGCAACACATAAAATGAATTTCCAAGTAAAGGAGACAAAACCTTGGAATCAGTGAAAAAAATAGTTTAATGCTGTGATGGAAAGATTGAAGGCTTGAACGAGTGACTGAATAGTTTACCTCATGGAAATTCATATTGTGAAGTAATGATCTATTTTGCACCTTTTTTTCTTCCCACTGCAACCACTTGCATAGTGATGATCAGTGCCAACTTAGGGGATGGACAGGACAATTTCCTTAGCATTGCACGTTGCTGGTCCAGTGCTTTTCCATACTGTGCTGGCCCACACACTTTCATACATTATCATTTATCAATTAGGCCTGAAAGCCCCTGCTGGTTTGTGAGTTTGATCATCATTTCTCTTATAGAAGCAAATATCCTGCTGAAGGATTGAAAATCTCCAAGTTGGCAAGAGATGCATTCTCTTATAGCAGAACTTCAGTTCACAAAACTACAGCCACAGCCAGTGCCACAGAGAACACGGTTCTCTGCATTAAGTGTGGGGCTGGGAAGTTAGTTGAGAACAAAGAGGGGGATGGAGGGAACAGATCAAATTGAGAGAAGTAGAACTGAACTGGAATTAGGAAAGTTCTTCAAAACCGAAACAACAGAACAAATAAAGCTTGAATTCTCTAAGGGATACAATGCTAGTTTAACAGATTTATTTGAAAAATGGAAGTCCTAAGACTTCCAGACAGATTGTGTGTTCATTGTGGGGTTTTATTGCCTTTATGAATGGACCACATTCAAAAAGTGTTTGGGTTTAAATTGTAGATGAGGTGAAAGGGCGATTATTGTTATGGTTGGGTTTCTGCTTTTGTCTGGCTCTATAATGCTGCTGTTCCTAAATATTGGTCTCTACTTCCCCTGGTGCACTTGTACAAATGCTATTTTAAACCAGTACAAAGAAATTCTCACCACCAGGCATGCTATTTTTCCACTTTATTTCAGCATTGGCAATAGGAAGCCATTGTTGGAACTCAAGGGAGGCGGAATGGCATTGGGGCAGAACAGCAGATTTAGCTACTTGATTTCTGAATTTCCCTTCTGACGTTAACTAGAATGGGAGAATTGAATGCAGATCACTGCTGCGTATAAAAATTCCGGAATATTTGGAAAATGACTGCTTCCATGAGATAGTAGTTATTATTGCTTTCTCTAATGTTCATTATCCCATCTCAGTCATCCATGGGAGGTCAGATGTCCCACACTTCCACATTTCCACCAGCAGAGCAGGGTTCCTGAGTCATGTTCTTTCCAATACCAAATTGGGGCAAATTCTTCTATAAACGTGGAAAAGCTCAGATTCTTCAACCTTCAATGGTGAATGGAAGGGTGCCTTATAGATAAAGTATATAAGACGTCAAATGGAATGGAAAAAGTTAATTTAGAGTACGATTTTGAATTAAACCATGTCTGCGGGCCAAGGGTTAAAGTGATAAAAGGCAATTTAGGACTGATTTGAGGGTGCATGTCTTCATGCTAAGAATGATTAATATCTAGAACAATCCTAGTAGCACAGCAGGGGCAAATATTCGAGAGGAAGATGCTGTGATGGGGAGGGCTGAGGAATTGTAGGTTTCCATGAAAGAATGAGCTAGATGGGCCAAATGACCTCCAACTCCCTTATCTTTCTGAGATAAATGTGTAAGTATTTCTTATGGTAGGTGATATCATTTTAATGTCACTGCTCACTGTGACTAGGGAACAGATCCCCACTAAGAACAGAAACAATGGCATTGCTTCAATCTCTTAGGATTAGGCGTCTTATTTTATGGCCGTGTAGCAACACAATGTTCTAGCTTTGGTGATCATTTTCAATCTGTTGCAAGCACCCACTTCACACCTTTGATTGTCAGTCACCAGGGAAGGAAGTCCTCAGAGCTAGAACCTTTTTAGCGTTTCTAACTTTGCCTCTTGGTGTCAACAGCCCCAGCAACTTTAAGCCTATAGGTGATGAGAAGGCTATTTATTCATGGTGGGCATCACAGATGAACAGGGTCGTGTCCTCAGCCATTGCCCACATATTCCAGCAAGAGCCACGGAATAGCAATCAACAGGAGGAACCTTCATTCATTTTCCCCTAGTTGTAGCTTCTCCTTCAGCACTCTAGCTGTGACCAGCTAACAGTGCTGGAGTTTAATCTTGGGACCTACCTGGTCTGTAAAGCCCACTACCAAAACTATCATGTATTCACTATGCCACTGGGGAAACCGAGTTTGTATGTTCTCATCCAGCCATTACCATTTCATCTGAAGAAGCAGCCTGTACAGCTGTGTCCTCATCTCCCGATTTAATGTGGTCCATTATATGGGCAGTCTAGTTTGCCAGCTGTGTGCACAAGCTGAACACAAAATCTGAATATTACTGCCTTTTAATCAGAGTTTGAAAATTCAACAACATTCAACATTTTTAGACCAGGTAATTGCTTGTTGGGGATAAGCTCAATCATTGACATTCAGCCATTAGATCTATGAAACAATTACCAGGAGAAATATGGGGAAATGGGGTGCATTTATTTCATGTTTGTGCCTGTGCTGGTAAAAGCCTAGACATGTGCTGTTGCCATGAGTGACAACTGAAAAGAGAGATTAGATGGGTGCATTGCATCTGCAATCCCACTTACAACAGGTAAAATTCTGTCAAACCTGTTTTGCGGCCCACCCTTAGCACCAACATGAGGTTTGGCTAATGGGCCAAGCCTTTGAAGATAATGATCTGATTGATATATTGCTATGCAATGGGATTTATTCTTTGAATTAGGAAACTCAAAGCAGCTGACGGGAAAAAAATTATAATTTCAAGCCTCGAAAACCAGATCACAAGCCTATTTATGAGGTAATGCAGGGGTTATCTGGCTTCTAATGCTGCTCTTAAACACCTGTCCAGACGCCCAGTCTGCTCCTGCCTTACAAATGGTAGAAAAACATTTGTAACTTGTTACATGTTGGGTGATCTATATTGAAACTCTGTACTTTGCAGGGGAAAATTATCACATGTGAAATGCTTGACATTCTTAGTTCAGATATCTATAGCCCATTTTGGACATGTCGGCTTTGAAATCCCAGTGTCAACGAATGTGTAAAGATCCTACCCTCTGTGGTTACATCAAGTTTTCTGTGTGGCAGGTAGTTGTGAAATTCTATCTTTAGGGATCCGACTGACATGACAGGTTGTGTGTATAATAGTGATTGAAGCTGTTCGTTATTTGTAGTGGGCACTTCAGTAACTTTGTGGGAAATCCCGCTGTTTAACATATCACAGGATCTGTGCAAAAACCACTCTCATTGAAGTCGGCGTAACAATATCATGCACAGCTGACTGAGTGATTTTACGAGAACACTGTGAGAGTCAAATTGGATAGCTCCTGAAAATAGACATTGGGGTCGCAATGCACGATTAACTTGTGCCCGTTGATTGAAGTGCAGGGAGCACACAAACTTTTTGCTGGCTCCTCGTTAGAATGACCTCTGCATCCAGCTAAAAGCAACCAGGCTGTTCCCATCAGCAGGGGTCCCAATTTTCCAAATTTGTAGGCCCGAATCTTCTGAGAAGTGGCAATCACTGTTGGGTTGCCACTCCGCTCTTTTTTTTTACACAATGCTGGAGCTCTGCATTTCTGGCCCAGGCTTCCGAACAAGGCCTCTTCAGAAATGCAGGGCATACCTGTTCTCAGAGTCCTTCCTCATAGTGCAGGATTGTTGGGAGAAGCCAAGCTACGCCCCCCTTTTTTTATGGCACTAGCTGCCGTATTTTGGTAAGTCTTCATTCGCTAACACAGTGAAAAGCTTTTGGACACTTAAGTATCTTCTCAGTATGGTCAGAGGGTCAGGGGGAGTTGGAGGATCGGGCAGAGTTGGGTAGTCAAGGGGGGGATTCTGGCAGGGTGGAGGGCAGTGGGAGTCAGGGGTGTCAGTTATAATGTTGTCCAGGAGTTAGGCATGGTTTTTCTCTAATATTTCCTGGGTAACTATCCAGGTAAGTTAGTCAGAACCCTTCGAAGTCTCCGACTCTGATTAGAGATGGAGATTTTCTCAGAGGGTTCCGGATTCAGAATTTCCCATCAAAAGTTGAAACTTCCTAGGCAGAATCATTGCATCGGGACTTCCGAAGGGTCCAGTAGTGCATCCTCCGGTCTCTGACTATCTGGAGACTGGAAGATCTGGACCATAATTTTCTAGTACCACAGAAAGCTAGCCTGCACTACTTAATAGGGGGAAATGCATTGAGGCTGCAGCAGTTGCTGGAGGTCATGCATGAAATGAATCTGTCCTGGGAAAAAGTGAGGAATGGCACAAGTTGGAAAAGCGCATCTCCAAGGTTGTTGGAAACTGTCTGAATTCAGATTGCTGTCTGACTTCCCCCTAACAAACGTACGAAACTCAAGCATATTATATGATTCGTAAGACAAATCTGCTGCAATTTTTGGGACCTTTTCTATGTTAAAAGCTCTATGATAAAAACAAGTTATTATGACCCCATAATGTGTTATCTCATGCTAGAATGCACTCCACAGAAGAGATTCTTGTTAAGCCAAGGGGTGAAAGGTTATTGGGTGTAGGTGGGAAGGCGGAGCTGAGGTTACAATCAGATGAGCTTTGACCTTATTGAATGGTGGAGCAGACTCGAGGGGCCGAGTGGCCTACTCCTGCTCCTATTCGTATATTCGTATGTCATTTAAGTTAAAGTCTCACAATACAGTGATGGGCACTCTGGTCATTCTCATATGTTACAATCATGTTAAATCCAGGTCTCTTCTATCAATTCCTTTTGATTATTAATACCGCAGGCAGCTAATCTGTAGTTTCATAAAAGAAAATAAGATCTTATGCAAATATTTTATGTATTTGGAAGTTGAAATGGTCCTTGGCATTGTTTGTTTAGAATGAATGAATGTGTTGCCATCCTGTGATTTATCTTAACACAGATGCTTAAATGGCTTCTTAATATCACTGAAAACAATTTTTTATCTTAGTAATTCATAGGATGTCAGCATCGCTGGCAAGACCAGCATTCGTTGACCATCCCTAAATACCCTTGGTGGTGAGCTGCCTTCTTGAGCCACTGCAGTTCATGTGATAACATCCACACAGAGAATTGCAAAAACACCCATAGGCTGCAACTTTTCCTGAAGTTTAGATGACCAAAGTCTGCTGAAGTTTTAATCTTATTATTCATGATCTCAAGTGAAGTCCCTCAAATTAAATTGTAGCATATTTTATTCCATTTCTTATTCATGCAGAATTTTTCATTCAGTTTCTAGGAAGTTGTCTGTATAATTATCTCCTAATAATGGAATTGACATGTATTAGCTATGTTGAGAAAGCTGCTGTTCTCGGAGCTGAGATAATAAAAGACCTAGAGAGTGAATGTTTGAACCTTAGCTGAAGTCACAGGGTGGCCATTTTGGTAATGGAGTGTCTGCTTAGTCTCCTGGGTCAGATCTGCCTCTTACTGCCTGCTAAAGTAATGTGTTTCACAGTGAGACTACAACCACTGATAACCCTGAGGGAAAGGGAGCAAGAGGTTGCTCAGAGCCGGGAGATTGTGACCCTTTCTCTGCATTCATTGCTGGCCTTCTCCTGGAAAACTTGTTGCCTGACTCCAGAGGAATTCCACTTGTGGGAAAACTGATGACTTCAGTCAAGCTGTGGGTACGTAATGTACCTTTGCCCTTTTATCTTTCTACATATTATCTACATGGATTGAAGTGGAGGATGTAGCCTCTCAATATCTTGACAATGAAGTTACAGTTACAAAATTATTGGGTAGCAAGTGTTACAATACTGGATGTGCTATGTACTCCAATTGACTCAAGATGAATGAAGACTTCTAATGCTATTTGTCGTTTTGAAGGGAGCTCTTTTGATTGCATTTCTTTGATCTTGTCTGGTTATTTCTAAACTGGAAATAGCAACGTTTACACAAAAAAGGCTGATATTTGATAGTGAAAAAGTCAAACTTCCTTTACCATCCCATTCAGTTAACTGATGGTAAATGAGAATGAAAGTGGCAATGCTTTAATGCAAAAGAAAGCATTAAGGCAAGCAAAGTAATCTCAAAGTTCTTACATTCTGTTGTGCATTTTTACCATAGCAACTATTTTAAGTTCCAAGTCAATAAAGTATATATTTCCCTTATAATATTTTAATATTATTTTTAACAGACTTTTAATATTTATTTAATATTTTACAAACTTTTACAAAAAGAATGTTAAATATCAACAGAAGATGTAGAAAATTTCTTCAGCACGCTCGGGCGCAATGGTTTTGTCAATCATTATAGATAGGATGCAGAAGAAAATTTCCTCCTCATACGGTTCATTTTAATTTATTGCCATATCCCTGGGAATCCTTTGGCCACAGGGGGAACTATTACTACACTTTTTGTTCTATTTTGGTGTCATATTTTTCCATTGCTCTTGCTAATCTATTCAGTTCTCTTTCATCCTTCCTGGAGTAAAAATGCTGCCTATTTTCCATGCAGTTCGAGAGGTTTTCCTCCATAAATATACTACATGGTCTTTTCCTCTTACTTGTTTCATCTTGCAGTAGTGATTAAATGTGATGCTTACTTTTAAAATGGAGTTTAGGGACTTCTGCGCATGTGCTGGCCAGGAAATGGCCGCAAACGTGCAGTTTGCTTGTTTTCACACCTTCAGGCCGGGAAATGTCCCTGCGCAGACGAAAAGGAAGAAAGCAAGTGAAACGGCGTGAAAAGCAGGTCAGGTGACCTGGAACCAAAGCACCATTAGAGAGAAGGTGTCCCATGCGGGGAACAGTATACTGGGAGGGAAACAGGGAGGAGGTCCCAAACCGGGGAGTGGGACAGAAAGAGGTCCCAGAAGACAGTCACAGGTAAAGGAGAAGGACAGAGATCAGAAACTGATCCTGTTAAGTAAAGTTGAAAGAAAGGAATAGAGAAAAATGCTTCAAGTTAAAGAAAGAGCTGCGGGGAGCAGACTTGAAGCATCGTGGGCTCAAGAGAAGCCCAGAAGATCCAAGACGGCAGTGAAGGTTGGTGACTCTGCACTGCGGGCCGTAAGGGCAAAGGTACCCCTTTTGGAGCAGTGGTGTTCTGCTTGGCATGGCTGAAGATCTTAAATTGTGCTAGGGAGTTGAAGCATGAGTCTACTCGGAGATCCAGAGGAAAGGAATCTCAGAAAGCAAGATTGAAACCCTGGAGGTGGATCCTTGTTGAAGCCATCTGAGTGGGAGCAACGTTTGGATAGAATTCCAAGTCAAGTTCTTCAAACGTGGAGATTGGAAACCTTCGTGAGAAAGACAGTTTCAGTGAGACGGTGTGCCAAGCGTCTGGGTGGGTTGCTGAGAAATCCTTAGAACCTGCTTTGGTCGCCTCTGTCATTTACTTTGGAGTGTGGTGTATCTGACCACGGTTCACCAGTTGGGTCAAATGTACTGCATACTTACCCTGAATAAGATAGATATGGTAAATTGTTTTATCTTTCTGAATTTGTGGTGTCTACAAAGATAAAGCTGAGGTGAAGGAATGGTGAATAGTTGAATAATTTTCTTGTGTTTGTATTGAGATATTTCCAACCTTTTTGAATGGTGTAATATAGTTAATTTATATTGTTTATTAAATGTTTTATTCTGTGTGTGAAAAGTTCATTTGCAGACTCCTGTGAATTTGTTCAGTAACTTTCCTTCATAGTTCCTGAAAAAAATTAAAGCTAGGATCTATCAAGCCAGGTTTCACTTTGGATCTGACTTGTCCAGTATTAACATCAGCTGGGATTATTACACTGTTCATTTCCAACTGGCCTGCATGCACTGACCTACTGTATTAAACTTTGTACAAGTGATGCACACATTTCATTCCAATATCCTTCCGTCTACAAAAGATCATGGACATGCAGCAAAAAAATCAAATAATTGGTTCATAAAATGCATATTGTCTCTATAGCCATAAAATATTAATTAACTCAATTTTTCTAGAAAGCAGCATCTCAGGAAGCTGCATGACAAGGAAGTGAAGCCTATTCCCTACAGGCGACATTTAAGAAGGGACTTTAACCTGGAGGAGCGTATGGATTTGAGTGTGGGCTGGGAATTAAAACTGGCGAAACTGCAAGTGTGCCGGTGAGCTGGGTCCAACTTGTCATCTTCTAGGTTTAACTTGTGTGCGGTACCTGCATGTGTGCAACCCCCTAGCAGCACAATTCCAACATTAACAATCACTCAATTGGAGCAATATTTCAACTCAGTTTGAAGGTTTATATCTCATTCATGGATTTCCCAGGCTTTTGAAAATTTACTTTCAAAAAGAAAACAAGAGCAAAATGCCAATTGAAAGGGCTCATTAAACCTCACATTGGAATAAGTGCTCACCACTCACACCTGCTCTCTTACCTATTAGTGGGAAAGGTATTTACTTTCTGCACTTAGGGGGTTTTCTGAGCTACATCAGGATTGGTGGTGCCTTGGCTGCCTTAGATTGGACCATGTACAAGGAGCAGTGTGACCAGCAGCAGGAAGGGCAGCAACATCAGAAGCCTGCTGTTGAGACACCGACAACTGGATAGCTAAGCGAGGTGCAGCTTGCAGGAGGCAATACAGGGTATATAGGCAGATGCTGAGTTTCCTTAACAAGTCAGGTCAGCAGTTCTTCAGGAGGCTCAGGATGTCTCAGACATCCACTACCTCTGTTTTTTCCCTTTTATTTTTTCATGGGATGTGGGTGTCACTAGCAAGGCCAGATTTTGTTGTCCATTCCTAAATGCCCTTGAACGAAGTGCCTTGCTGGAGGGCAATTAAGTGTCAACCACATTGCCGTGGGTCTGGAGTCAGGTTGGCCAGACCAGGTAAGGATGGCAGATTTCCTTCCCTAAAGGGCATTAGTGAACCAGGTGGGTTTTCACAACAATCAATAGATATGGTCACCATTACTGAGACTAACTTTATGCTCCAGGTTTATTAATTGAATTTAAATTCCTCCAGCTGCTGTGATGGGATTTGAAACTGTGTCCCCAGAGCATTCACCTGGGCCTCTTGATTACTAGTCCAGTGACATTACACTACACCATCATCTTCCCCCCTCCGTCCTAGAAGAGGACTTGCTGCCAATTCGACCTGGTGGCCACCGTCCTCAACTTACATGCCTTTGGATTCTTCCAAGGTTCTGCTGGAGACATATCCAGTCCACAAAGGTTGGTTTGTTTGCCAGGGTTGGCAATTATGTCAACTTCACCTGCGGTGAAGCCAGTCAAAATGAGCAAGCGCACGAATTTGTGGCTTTGGTCGGCTTCCCATAGGTTCAGCTCATCATCAACTATGCACACTTGGAATTCGGGCACGGATCACCTGGAATATTCAACAAACATAAGGGCTTCCACTCGTTCGATGTAAAGCTGTTGTGCGATCACAGAAAGGTATTTCTTCAGGTATGTGGAAGATTCCTAGGGAGCAGCTATGATGCTTTCATCCTGCATCTGTCCAAGCTCCCAAGCTGTCCAAGTCCACATCTCTGGACCTACAAGCACACTAGAAGTGTGGCTGACAGGAGACAAGAGACTTCAAACTTGGTTGATGACAACAGTCAGAATCGCGACCAGTGAAGCCAAATGAAGCCAAGCAGTAACTAGAATGAATGTCATCTGATCGCTAGATGTGTAATTGAGAAATCCATTGGCGTGGTGAAGATGAGCTTCAGGAGCTTGGACAGATATGGAGACATTGTTCAGTGTACACCTGCCAGGGTCTCTCGAATGGTTCAGACTCTGCACAACGTTGTGCGGCAGTGAGGTTTGGCCCTGCAGAAGGAAGAAGGTGCAAAGAGCAGATTGTCTGCAGATAATTCGGAGAGGGAAGGAGGGAGGTGATGGGGGCAATGCACACTATTTGATCACAATAATGCCAGGGGTGCCCTTCCTAAAAAGGTTCACTTGGGTTGCAGAACCACATGCAACAGCCATGCTTCCTACTCCTGATGCCACTGACACAAAGCAAACAACCAACTAACCACCATTGCTCCCCATCAATTCATGTCTTCCCATTCATTGTCAAGCAAGTTAAAAGGCGATTTGCCAGCCAGCAATCAAGAATGGGCAAGGTGGGAGGGTGACACAAACTAATAAAATGAATGTGATTCTTTTAAAGAAGGGAAACTTCACAACATTACTTTTTCTCACATAAGTACATGCATATCCTTGTGCAACCACAAATCTTTATTCTTCCTTTTCCCACTGCTCCTACATGGCACAATATTTGTGGCTTCGGAAAAGGCAGAGGCTGGCTGCTCACTTCCCTGTTCTAATTGCTGAGGTGCTTCTGGCCGACATTCTCTGGGTTTTGGAGGAGCCTGTGAGGGCATTGCCGAAGACTACTGCACCTGCACTTATGAAGGGGCAGACTTGGGTCATCAGGAAATGGGGCAGCATGTTGGCTACTGACTGAGGCGGGGCCAGGGTGCGGTGGAGGGGGCAACAGGTGAGAAGGAGAAGCACTTTGAGTGGAGTCTCCACTTCCATGTTCCTTCATGGAGGGCGAATTTGATCGCCAAGATTCCAGAGATAGAAAGCGGTGTGGTACATCAGCCATCATCATCCAATCTTTGTAGTGTAATGGAGAAGAAAACTGGCTTTATTGGTGCCCCTCTCTGATTCCTGAAAGTCCAGTGGGAAGGGTATTAGGCATTCTTATGATAGTGCTGTCTACAGCTCAACGTTTTTGTAGTACTTGGCTAGCTCAGGTGAGATACATCGAATGATGAGGCCTCCTCCCCAACCATCCAGGTAGCTGTTGTCACTGACACTGAGTTCCCTAGTTTCCCCCAAATCTCAATACGCCACCATGCATGGGCAGGCACATATATGCTGTGTCTTGTGTTATGCACATGGTTGCACCATGCACAGCGACACTCCAAGTTTTGGTGAATACTGATGCATCCAATAGCTATGCAACTTTAACCAAGCTACACACAAATTAAATCTACTCAGTGGCATAACTTCACCACCCTTTTCAAAGTAATTTGGATGTACTTACTGATATTATAACACTATAATTTGCTTTTGATTCTAGCTTCTGTGTTTGTTCTGACTTGGGTAGGTCTTGCAATAGGCAATGCAGCCATTCAGTTCGTAAGCTAGGGCTGCTAAAGTGTACGTTTATTAATAGATCAATATAACAAGGACAAAACAAACAGCAGTTTATAAAGTTAAGGACTGGCTTTACCTAGGCTAAGCAATGTAACTAAGAACCATAATCACTAAATTAGCACTAGAATTTTAAGATGAATATGCCATGTGGCAGAATTTTATGTTCCGCTGGCGGGTGCGTGCTCGACCAGATCAGGCACAAAGTAGCACGCGATGACGTCGGGCGAGCGTCCCGACGCCATGGTGCGCTTGCACAATATTTCAGTCAGCGGGCACGCACAGGAGTCAGCAACGCACCCGCTGACAATCAAGAGGCCTATTAAGGCCATTGATTAATGAATGAATTGTTATTTTTTGCTGCTCGTCCAACCTAATGGGGCTGTCACGACTCGCGAGTCATGAGTGTGCTATAATATCAAAGCCCCAATGCTTCCCGAGCCGAGATAAATGTGAAAAGTTTAATTAGGCCACCAAATTGCCCAATTCTACCTAACTGTTTAATTTAGGTTAACAAAATACAATCACCAGGTTTGTAAACTTAACAAGTAAATAACTGTTCATTAAACAAATTGTCTTTAACCAGCGGCAAAAGAAAGAAATATGAACTGCTAACTTTTAACTCTATAATTTAAACTTTACCTGTTCTTAACCCCTATAAACAAACACACATAAGACTTAAGGGTGAGATAAAACAATTCAATAGCATCATTCTGGAGTAGATTAGATGGGTTGATTTTAATTGATGTCTTCCAAATTCCTTGCAGTTCATTGTTAATGACACAAGTTGGTCTTCTAGCACTTTCAGTCTGTAGTTCACTGGTTGAAAACTTGCTTTTCAATGTCTCTACTGGTGATTTCTTTCCCCTTTTCCTCTTGACAGGGGGTTTTTCAGAGAGAGCTGGTTACAGAAATATGAAGAAAAAGCCAGCTAGCTAACCTTGTATATTTACTGGAATCTTACACACACAGGAGAGAGAGGCTTTAGGTGTGTTCTCTTTGCAAGTAAGAATCTCTCTGCCTTCACTGTTACCACAAAAAACCCTGGTCACCTGGTCAGGAGCCCATTAGAATGCTATCGTTAGGCAGTTCCCCCTAGTCCAGAACTCCTTTCCAGCACCATCCTGTTCTCTTATGGCACTCTATGTTCCAGGATAGCAACATTGTAAATATTCCTCATCCTGTTCCAGTGAACATGTCTTTCAACTGCAGCCATGGTAGTTTTAAAGCCACAGTCCAATTTTTAAAGCCACAGTTCAAGAAAAATAAAATATAGACTCTTTACAGGGCTAAGCGGCCAGGCAGCCTTTGGATTTTTGAAGAAACCTCATCCAAGGGCAGGATAAGGTTTCCGATAATAATTAAAAATAATAAAAATGTTTGGGCAGAATTTTTATCATCAACATGTTTTGATGAGTGATTCTTATGTGTGGAAGTTTTTCCCAGGATTTTAAAATCTTTATTTAAGGATTTAAAATTCTTCAGCTCCCTGAGGCAGCTCTCTGCCTTCAGAGAGCTTTCATTGCGCGCTCCCCTGCACCTGTGCGGACTTCCAGTGCTCGCTCTCCTCCCACCCCCTCCCCACAACCCCACCCTGGCAGTGCTTAGCCTTTCAGCATGCCTTTCATGCTGGCTGGCCGTTAATTGGCCAGCCAGTGTGAAATCGCAGTCGGGGGCCAATCGCGGACAGAAGGCCGTTTCCCGGCTGCTCCTGGGCCCGCCCGCCACGCCCTCCCAACGACCTCAAAATCCTGTTCCATAGTTTTGTTACTTCAAGGCTCAACTTCCCCAACCTTACACTCACTAGCATCCTACACTCCATCCTAAACAACTTCCAACTCATCTAATACTTCATCACCTGCAGCCCGTCCTACAACACGTTTGCTTGTCCATCACCCCTATCCTCACCAATCTCCACTGCTTCCTTGTCCCCCAAAGCACTGATTTCAAAATCTCCATCCTCACTCATAACTCCATCCATGACCTACCCCAACCATAGTTCTGTAACCTCCTCCTGCCCTCAGTTTTCTTTGGTCCTCCAACTGGTGCCTGCAATGCATCCCACTCCCTTCACTTCTCCATTAACAGCAGAATCTTCAGCTGTCTCAGACCCACTCTCTGGGAGTGAGGCTTCAAACCTCTTCACTTCACTACTTCTCTCCCCACCTTTAGAATCATTCCAAAAGTTTATATTTGTGTTCGGCTTTCGGTCATCTGTTTTTAACTCTCCCACTACTGTTCAGTGCTCAGCCTTTTCCACGAGAAACAGCTTAGAATATTTACAACGTTAAAGATGCTACATTATTTGAACTAGTTTTTGAAGGATTTTGAATTTTAGATTTCCTTAAAACCCTATAATTAACAAAATCAATTAATCCATATTCTCGTGCTGTCCTGTGTAAGAGCTGCAATCTTTTGAAATGTTACGTTTTTTAAGTGCTTTGTACAAATCGATTGAAGTAAATCAATGAAATGCTCAAGCAGATTTTTTTAAATTAAGTATCTCCTGGGAGCTATAGCCTTTGCACATGCAGCTCACCAAAGGACTCTGAGAGAGAAGGCATTTACTGTAACTGGGAATGTTTTCACTCAGTGAATACGCAGGTGGTCTGCGATGCAAAGTATAGAATTACCAGCGTGGGGTCTGATCCTCCAGGGTCTTATCACAGCTTCAATATATTCTGGTTAATTACGGCTTGGCTGACAGGTAGCAGATTGCAGAAGTCCTGCTTCTAAGTGTGTGCAGCGTAGCCTTTTGGGGACATTTCGTTGGTCTTCTGTCCTAATTCCTTTGCTTATATTATTTGCTGTGGCAGTGTTTATGGCTTAAATATATTTCGATAGCTTCTGTTCAAGAATCCAGTTTAAAATAAATAGAACTCTGACTCTATGACATGAATGATGTGCATGTTGTACCGCTAGCTGTATAACTGGTAGAGGTTTTGAGCTTGCAATTCCACAAGCTTGAATTAAATAACTCAGATGCAGCACGACATAACACCTCTTAAAACAAGCTAATATTTTCTTTGGATGCTGTATTCTACATAGTATGCTTCTGTCTTACAGATAAGCCCTGGCATGGGGTTCCACGCAAATGTGTGAATTTCTCCACTAAACCTCCCCATGCAGAGTGATTTGCTGACACCCTTTCACAAGAAAAGTCACAGAGCCCGTGAAAATGCTGTCTTCCGGACTGAACTAAGAAATAACCAACCCTTGCCCAGCCTATGAAGTGAAGGTTGGAAATGGCTGATCATCTGGAGAGTATTAAAGCTGACACTTCAGTGAGAATTGCACTGACGCAGCTGCATCTTTCAGATGAGACGCCATTCTGAGGGCTGCTGCAGCCTCTCAGCTTGATGTAACTGATTCCACTATTCGGTGAAGCGCAGGAAAGTTCACTGGGCGTCATGGCCAACATTTGTCCCTCTTCGAACACCACCAATAAACAGATTCACCTCATTTGCTGCTTTGCACAGATTAGCTTGCTGCATTTGCCGACATAACCACAGCAGCTACACTTCCAAACCAAATTTGACGGTGAAGCAGTTTGGAACATAATTAGACACTATCTAATTTCGAGTTCTCTCCTTCTCCTTTCTTGATTCATTGA
This sequence comes from Cetorhinus maximus, assembly GCF_964194155.1. Classification (NCBI taxonomy): domain Eukaryota; kingdom Metazoa; phylum Chordata; class Chondrichthyes; order Lamniformes; family Cetorhinidae; genus Cetorhinus; species Cetorhinus maximus. The sequence goes on from NC_135891.1 coordinate 107,174,180, forward strand.
CTGTAAAGCACTTTGGGATCTAAACAGTGTTATATAAATGCAAGTCTTTCTCTTCTGTTTATTGTATATTTACTGATTCTAAATAATGCAGGATGCATGGCGAAGAAATAGATCAGCTATCATTTTAAAGAAGATGTATTTACAGCACAAGTAGTGCCATTTTTCAGTAGAGGATAAACAAAATTGTGTAGCAGAGGATAAACAAAATAACCAAATAATTGTCTAGTGAAAACATATCAAAGAGTTTTATTATGAGACCAGGCTGAATTTTACATGCCCCCGGCTGGTGTGTTTCCCATTGGGCAGGGCATGTAAAATGGGGCGGGTGCCCACCTTCCTGCCCATTCCTGACCTCTCCCCCATATTACAGAGGGGCAGACAGGTGCTGAAATCTTCAGCCCACCTGCTATATTTAAATTAATAATTAAGGGTCAATCATGCTTTGTTTTCAAGCCAACTGAAGCTGATAATACACTACCCACGCCATTAAAATGTCCGTGGGCAGCAGGATGTGAGTGGGATGCCCGTTTTTTAAACTTGAATGTTTAAAGGGCTGGAAGGAAAGGGGGTCACTCTTCGGGGGCTGACCTTTGACAATTGGGGGGCAGCCCCCCCCTTAGGTCAAACCCCCCTTCCTTCCTACCTGTTCCCTCCCTTAAACCCATGACCCCAATCCCCTAACCTACCCAAAGCCTCCCAGCCCAAGAGCCTGGACTTTCCTGCTCCAGGGATCCATGGGCTGTGATCTCCTTTTCCACCTGCAGTCCCAGCAGCGGCCACTGATACCTTCCTGGAGCTGCAGGGACTAATGGAGCCGGTTGGCACGATTGGTGCCGGCAGCTCCAGAGGGCGGTCTTCCTCCCCAGTGAGGGGCTGAAGCCTTGCTCAGCCCTCGTTAGTCCACCCCGCAGTGCTTTATGGATGTGACGCGGGTCGAAGTGGGGCATGTTGGTTCTGCGCCGATGTGGTTTCTGGGGTTGGGAGGGGCTGAGTTGTGCCTCTGCTCACCCCACCCCCACCCCCACCATTTTTTTCTGCCCACCGTTTTTCCATTAGGAGCAATGAGGGTGAACCAGAACGTTTTGTGCATGTTATGTTCACACCCTCAAGAGTTTTAAGGCATCGTAATTATTTTCTTAACGTACCAATTACAAAAGAAGTGTTTCCCCTCTCCCGCTCATTCCAGGGTGTTAAGAATGCTTAGAGGTTAGGGTGAAGTGAGGAGAATTTTTTTTAACCTCATGAATTATTATGATCTGGGATGCACTGCCTGAAAGGATGTTGGAAGAGAATTGCACAAAAACTTGAAGGCAAGAAAACTTGTAGGGCTATGGAGAAAGGGTAGGGGAGTGGGGCTAAAGGTCAGCTCTTTCAAACAGCCAGCACAGGCACAAAGGGCTGTATGGTCTCCTCCTATGCTGTTTAACTCTATGATTCCTACACCTCCCATCTGATGAGCAGGAGGGGAGTTCCTGAGGCAGGTGGACCTGGGTATGACTGAACTGTTTAAAGTATCTTACTACGGTGTCCATTTACAATTTTGAACAATCAGGACTTTTCTCTCAAGCCTCTGGTTTGTAGGGAACACTTTGAACTTGCCCGCAGAAAGGCCAGAATTAAACAAAAAAGGTTTTTAACCTTTCTGAACGAACAGGAACTTCAGACAGCTGCTATAAATGTAGTTGTTTCTAATTTTAATGATCCATAAGCGGAGAAATGAAAACCATTGCCTTAATTTTATGCAGGTGTGTTTGAAGTTCAATCATTTGCCACTTAACCCTTTGTTGTTAAATATCTATAATATATATGTGAAAAATTTTGGCTTTACACACCCTGTTAACTTTGACATTATAAATTTATAATGGAAAGTGCCTGTGCAAACTTTTCACACTGTAAAGACACCTTCCACCAGTGGTGTCCTTATAGTGCCATAGCCCATCTGCCTGTGTTATACATAAACTCCTATGCTCCCACTTCTGCTCCTTAATCTGTTATTAGTTTTACCACTTATCTAATAATATAATACCAAAATATTTAGAAAAATAGGTGTAGAATATACAACTTAAAAACAGGGAATGAATTACAGATGTGCAACCTGACCCTATTATCCTTCATTCTATTAACCAGCTTCACCTAAAGAACACATTTAGTCACACCTCTCCATTTGCAAAGGGGGATTGGCAGATTTCAGGTTTGGTTTTTGGGGTTCTGCAGGGCTCAGTGTTGGGGCCCTTGCTGTTTGAGGTGTACATAAATGATTTGGACTTAAATGTAGGGGGTATGATCAAGAAGTTTGTGAATGACACAAAAATTGGTAGAGTGGTAAATAGCGAGGTGGATAACTGTAAACTGCAGGAGGATATCAGTGGACTGATCAGGTGGGCAGTGGCAAATGGAATTCAACCCAGAAAAGTGTGAGGTAATGCACTTGGGGAAAGCTAACAAAGCAAGGGATTACACTATGAATGGTAGGACCCTGGAAAGTACTGAAGATCAGAGGGACCCTGGAGTGCATAATCCACAGATCCCTGAAAGTAGCTGGGCAGGTAGATAAGGTGGTTAAGAAGGCATTTGGGATACTTGCCTTTATTAGCTGAAGCATAGAATGCAAGAGCAGGGTGGTTATGCTGGAACTGTATAAAATACTGGTTAGCCCACAACTGGAGCACTGCGTGCAGTTCTGGTCACCATATCGTAGAAAGGATGTGGTTTGCACTGGAGAGGGTGCAGAGGAGATTTACCAGAGTGCTACCTGGGTTGGAGGGTTTGAGCTGTGAGGAAAGATTGGATAGGCTGGGGTTGTTTTCCTTGGTGCAGCAAAGGTTGAGAGGAGACCTGAAAGAGGTGTATAAGACTATGAGGGGCATAGATAGGGTGGATAGAAAGGCACTTTTTCCACTAGTAGAGGGGTCAATAACGAGGGGGCAGAGATTTAAGGTAAGAGGTAGAAGGCTAAGAGGGGAGTTGAGGAGAAACCTTTTCACCCAGAGGGTGGTGAGAACCTGGAACTCACTGCCTGAAAGAGTGGTTGAGTCAGAAACTCTCGTAACATTTAAGAAGTATTTAGATATTCACTTGTATTGCCATAGCCTCCAGGGCTACGGGCCAAACGCTGGAAAATGTGATTAGTGTAGTCAGATCTTTGTTGAGCGGCGCGGACACAATGGGCCAAATGGCCTCCTTCTGTGCTGTAAATGTCAATGAGTCTATGAGTCTATTTATTTGGAAATATAATAGTTTAAGAAGACTATTTTAGTAAAAGAAAATCAGTAGTAAGAGCCGGTTTTTTGGTGATTATGATTCTGAGTATTGAATAACTTCAATCGTTGAAGTCATGGGTACAAGATTGTTGCACACTCCTATAGGCAGCTCTGAATTATAATTGAAGCTTAATATTAAGTTTAGTCAGCTCCTAGCAGGAACGCTACATAGAGTGAGAAGGCAAGCTGAGACTCCTATTAACTGTACACTGTCAGGAAATATGGGGATTTTATGGTCAGACTTGGAAGAATATTTTAGCTCTAATAAAATAAAAGTCTCTCACTGCACTGCAACTGCACCTCCTACTGGCAGAAACAATCATTACAAATGCAGCATAGTATCAGGTCAACTGTTTGGGGTAGTAAACAATACTGATAAGCTTAATAGTGGAAAACAAGCCAAAATTTGTATTTCAGGATTTGGTTTCTATGAGGAGATATAGGGAGCTAGGGGCATTGTCTAAAAATTAGAGCCAGACCTCCCAGTTTGGAACTCTTGTCCACGATAATGCTATATCAGTTGTTAAATTTAAAACTGAGATTGATAGATCTTTGTTCTTCCAAAGCTATTAAACAAAATGGGGCAAAGGTAGGGGTATATTGAGTTAGGCCATAATTAGCCATGATTTCATTGAATGGTAGAACAGGCTTGAGGGGCTAAATGGGCTATTCCCGTTCCTACATTCCTCATAAAATGCCATGGATTTCATCATTTCGAACCTGTTGTTCAGTGATACCTATATCAATTGTTTTTTTTTAACCAATCTAATTTTCATTTGAGCACTAGTTTATTTAATTTTTTCCATTTGTCTATATCCATGCTTGGTAACTCAGAAAGGGAGGATGGCAACCTGAAGGCATATTAGTCAAAACAGCGAGAAAAGCTGAATTTTTGCTCGGAATAAATGTGTATCTCAACTTGAGTCCACGAGCTATTGAGATGTCCCAACTGCAAACAACACTGCCACTTAGTGTTCACTGGGTTAATGACAATACCAAACACAAATTAATCTTGATGTTCAGCTATCAATTTTTATGTCATTTCTACACATAGCCTACAGTTTTCTAGGCTCAAAATGAGATATTTTGTTCTCTTTTCTTCAGAGCAGAATTTTGTATGTTATCAATTGGCCTTGTCTCAGTCCCAATGGGATGGACTGGCTCCTCTACAATCCAGACCATCTGTTCTATTGAAGGGTCATGAGGACTTGAAACGTCAACTTTGCTCTTCTCCGCTGATGCTGCCAGACCTGCTGAGTTTTTCCAGGTATTTCTGTTTTTGATCTTAATGCGTGGATGGAATTTCATGTGTCTATAATTTTACTCATAAAACAACAACCTATTCAGCAAAATGATCAAAAGAGTGGGGAGAAACATGAGGAAATGCTTCCTTTAGAGCTATTGGTGATTGGAATTCTTTTGCCATAGAGAGTAGTTGAGTCCATTACAATGTTTAAAGGAAAAGTAGATGAACAATTGAAGCAGTGAAAGATAGAGAGCCACAGAGAAAGAAAGGGCAGTGGGATTGGGTTTGATTGCTCTAGCAGAGGGCCAGGTATTATGGGCCAAATGGCTTCTTTCTGTTCTGTAATCTTTTGTATTTCAAAGGTTGTCTTTAGTTTGGCTGATGTATTTTCAGGCTAAGTTCTAGTGCATCCATGACCTGGCATTCATAGCTATATGTTTTCAGAAGGAAACTAGACGAGTAGAAGAGAGAAAAGGGAATAGAAAGGTATGCTGAGAAGAAATAGATGGATTGGGAGGAGCTATCAGTAGAGGCTGGTTGGGCTGAATGGACTGTTTCTGTGCTTACATTCTGTGAAATTCTATGTTCGGCAGACAACAGATCAGTTATGAAGTCCAGGGTGTTGTTTGAATAATTATAAAGAAAGCAGTAAAAACTTGTATTTATATAGCACCATTCAAAAGCTCAAGATGTCTCAATATGCTTTACGGCCAATGAAGTGCTTAGGAAGTGTAGTCACTGTTGTAATGTTAGGAAACACAGCAGCCAAATTGTACACAGCAAGCTCCCTTAAACATCAATGTGACAATAACTGGATAATCTGTTTTCTTTAGCGATGTTGATCGAGGGATAATTAGTGGCCAGGGCACCGGGGTTAACTCTTCTGCTTTTATTCATAGTGGTGCCATGGAGAAGCTATCACAAAAGATTTACTGATTACATTGGGACTGAAAGAAAAGAACTATGCAAAGGTGGTGCCATAGAGGAGAAGCCATGGAGATGGATAAGTAGTCAACAGTATTGAAGACTGCGAGGAGGTTGAGGAAATGAATGAGGGATAAGGTGCCACAGCTACATTCAAATAGAATGTCAATGGGAACTTTGATGATTGGAGTGCTGTGGCTCATCAAAAACTAGACCGTGAAAATTCAAAGAAAGTGAAGTGAGAGAGAGCTGAGCGCAGTGTGGGGAGGTTGTGTTGTGCTTAAGGACTTTGGTGAGAATGAGGACCCTAGGAATGTAAATGATAATTACAGGGGATGGAATGATTACACATGGACTTTTTAGGGAGGGGTGATAATGGCAGTAACTGGGGAAAGGAAGCTATTGGTAATGTCTATAAGCATTGGATTAAGGGAAGACAGTTATGTGGACAGGAGTTCAGTCAGCCTGGGATTGAGGAATCAGCTTTGAAAGATAATAGAGGAAATACTACAAGTATTCTGGCATTGGGCTGGTAGAAGGAGACAAGGTTTGGAGAATATATCGGGTAGGGGTCAAGGGTGCACAGGAAGCTGAGGTAGCAGTGCAGATGGTCTCAATTTTTGAGGCAAAAAAATTTATGAGCTCTTCAGAAAATTCTGAGTATCAGACTTGAGGGTGGATGGAGTGAAGAAGATCGGATGAAGAAGGTGGTTTGTGGTAGACAAGCGAGTTGTCTTTGCTCCAGGGTTATCCTAGATGATAATCAAATAATTTTTCAGGAGAGACAATAATTCCTGAGGTAGTCAAGCCAAAGCTGGCTGTGGAATACCAGGCCAGTTGTGAGCCAAGTGCTCCCAAGCATTAAACTATTGGATTTGAGATTGAGACGTTGGTGCTGTACCAAGAGTATCAGCAAGAGTGGGAAACTGGTGAGGGTGAAGAGTTGAAAACAGAAACAAGACATGACAAGAAGCAGATTGAAAGAGGTTTTGAAATCATGCCATTTAGAGGCCAAAAGGAAAAGGAGCTGGGCATTGGAGAGCTTGCCGATAAGATTTGGTGTAGTATGAATCAGTGTCAGCTGTTGTTCAGTTTGTAGCACTCTCATCTCAGAGTCAGAAGTTGTAAGTTCAAGTCCCGTTCCAGACATCTGAACAGAAAATTTAGGCTGGCACTCCATTGCAGTGCTATACTATTGGAGGCGCTGTCTTTTGAATCAGATGTTAAACCGAGGCTCTGTCTGCTCTGCAGGCATAAAAGATTGCCTGGAACGTTTTCCAGACCGTTATTTGTCTCACCATCAATGAAAAACATACTATCTGCTCATTATCTCTTGCTGTTTGCCTTGCTATACTGTGTAAATTGGCTGTTGTGTTTCCTGCATTATAACTGACTACCAAAGCTTGTTTCTGCCCTGTGGATATAAACAATTCCATGGCACTGTTCCTGGCCCATATTCATCCCTAAACTAACACCTAAAACAGATAGAATAGGATAATACTGTGGGTGCTGGAAATCTGAAATAAAAACAGAAAATGCTAAAAATACTCAGCAGGTCTGGCAGTATCTGTGGAGAGATAAACAGAGTTAACATTTCAGATCGACGAGCTTTCATCAGAACTCATCAGAAATAATCAAGTTAAAAATGGAATCATGCACCAACAAAAACCATCAAATTCAGTAGGTAGCAGGGAATTGGTGGATGGGATATTAAAAGGAATATTCGAATTAAAATTATATTAAAATTACAAACCAATACAGCAGTCCTGCATAAAAGCAGAAAGTGCTGTAAAACCTCAGCAGGTCTGCCAGAAGAGTCATATTGGACTCTAAACATTAACTCTTGTTTCTCTCTCCACAGATGCTACCAGACCTGCTGAGTTTTTCCAGCACTTTTTGATTTTATTTCCAGCATCCACAATATTTTGCTTGTATTTTACTGTTACCATTCCTTCATTACAGGCACTGAAGCACATCTATCCTTGATATAACACACAAAACAAACCCAACTCATTGTCTTCAAATGGATATGGGATCTTAAAGCATGACTTCCACCCTGTCCCACTGCTACTGATGGCCCACACTGCGTGCGCCTGGTGTCACGTGTCCGATTGCGCGCAAGGCTTCCTGGGAGTTGTAGTTCTTTCTCTCTCTCTTACCCTCCTCCCAGCGGCTTGGCCTCGATTCCCGTCGTGCAGTGCGAGCTGCGCGCATGCGCGCCGGCTCTGGCGGCCGGCCTGCCCGCCCCTAACGACCAAGATGGCGGCCTAGAGGAGAAGCGAGATGTCGCTGCTGAGGCTCTGCTCCTCCCGGAGTTCCGGCCCCGCCACCCTGAGAGAGTTGCTTCTCCTCCCTTCGGGCTGTCACCGTTGTCTGCAGCTCAGGACCCATCCCGCTAGGAGCCCAGGTAAAAAGCCGTGGCTCCTCCACGAGTTCCCACTGAAGCTTTGCTGAGCCTTTCTGTGGGGGGATGGGGGTGGGACAAGAGGCTCCATGTGCAGCCGGCTCTCTCCCCCCGCCCCCCTCAATGATCCATTAAACCCTTCCATTACCGCCCACTGAGCCGCAATAGGCTGTCAAACCTTGTCTGCGGAAAAGATATTCCTTTTTATCCTCAGCTCCCAAAAGCATAGAAATGTCAGAAGTGAGATTTATGGTCCCTACCCTTTTCTAAATCGATAGTTGTAAACTGTCCGGCATCTGTGGTTCTGGATGAACAGAAATTTCCTCCAACTAAATATTGGAAAGACACTGCCTTCAGTCCCCATTACAAGCTCTGTTTCCTCATTCCCCACACTCATCACTGTCCCTGGCAACTGCCTGAGGCTGAATCAATTGTTTTGTAACATTGGTGTCACATTAGACCATGATAAGCTTCTGACCACATGCTGCTAAAGCAGCCTATTTCAGCTCCGCAATGTTCCACTCGCACCTCAGCTCATCTGCTGCTGAAACCATTGTCCGTGCTTTTGTTACCTTGAGAATTGACTATTCCAATACTTTGCTGGCCACTTCTCCCATCTTCCACTGCTCATAAACTTGAGCTCAACCAAAACTCTGTTGCCCATATTGTACTAACTTGTAACAAGTTCTGTTCACTCATTAGCTCTGTGTTTGTTGAAATACATCAGCTCCTGGTCTGGCAATGCCTCAATTTAAAAATTTTCCTTAGCAAGTTTTCAAATCATTCTATGGCCTCACCCCTCTATTTCTGTCACACCAGCCCCACAAACTTTCACGATCTTTATGCTCCTCCAATTCTGGCCTCTTGAGTTTCTCTTAATTGCTACACAGCTGCCTGGGCCCACAGATGTGGAATTTCCTTTCTTTGCCTCTCTACCCTTCTCTCTTTTAAGATGCTTCTTGAAGCCTAGCTTTGTTGATGATCTGCCTTAACATATCATCAGGTAGTTCAGTGTTAAATTTTGTTTGGTAATGTTTCTGTGAAGTCCCTTGATGTGCTATACTATGTCAAAGTCACTATATAAATGCAATTTGTTGTAAAAGGATCAGGTTTTACTCTAAGGTTGTGTTGTAAGTCTGCTACTTTTGTTAATAAAAGGAGGTCTGTTTCATTCACTTCAATTGGTTTGAAATATTCATCATTTTTTCTTTAAATTCATCATTTTTAGTGGTCTGTCTTGGCTGGTTCTGCATATTTAATGCAAGGTGTTGTAGCTCAATTTACTTTGTTAGATTTAACATGGCAGAATTTAACAGGGCAAAAGACCATTCATCCTGTCCCACCTGCACTAACTCCAAGCTATCCACAATTCTATTCCTTTCCCTGTTTATTTTTCAAATTTTTAACAAAGTCCATTTGAAGAAGTATTAAAGCTTCAGTTCAGAAAGGCTACAATACTGTCAGCAATGCATTGGCTGTTAGAGAAAAATGTTTGATTTTTCTTGTTGGTAAGGTCTTATAATTGTTTCTAGAAACTATCAAACTTTCCCTCATTCTTTGACTATTCTGATCTCTACTACGTACTAGCTTATGCACAGTCTGATTCTATAGCGTAAAATATGTGGTATATCCTTGGCCTGATCTCAACTGCACCAAATTTGAGCTATTTGTAGCAGCTGTAAGATAGTGTATTTATTTACAATTTCTTTAAAATACTCATGCTTCCTCTTTTCCCTCAATTTCTGATTTATAAAAAGTCCATTAGCATTTTCTACTTTGAGAAAAGTAAGAAGTATAACGTGAGTTGCTCTCTGTGCAGAAGTTTCAGCGAACATGTATGGAACTTTGACACCAGGCTTCCCATGGTGGTGCAATTATTCATCATAACTGGTGAGATCACCTAGCATAAGTCAACATTTTCTGCTCGTACATTAAAAAATGGTGCTGTTGTGGCACCAGCAAGGTCAAAATAGACATAGTTTTGTCTATTTGTTATTCACAGCCCCTATTAGCTTTTCTGCAAAGTTGCTTGTTTGCGTCCTGTCTATTTTTTCCAAAATCAGAAGTTATTTGAAAGGCTATTTTTGCACGTATGATCAGCCCATTTTCAATTGTTAGCTGTGGCTCAGTTGGTAGAACGCTCATACCTTGGTCAGAAGGTTGTGAGTTCAAGTGCCATTCCAAAGACATAAGCACAAATATCAAAAGCCGACAGTCCAGTGCAGTACTGAGGGATTGCTGCCATCTTTTGGATAAAATGTTAAACTGAGCCCCTGATTGCTCTCCAAAGTGGATGCAAAAGATCCCATTGCCCTGTTTTGAAGAAGGAAAAGGGAGTTAGGCTTGGTGTCTTTGACCAGTATTTATTCCTCAACCAACATCACAAAATAAGATTATCTGGTCATTATCACATTGCTGTTTGTGGGAGATTGTTGTGCGTAACTTGGTTAACATTTCCCACATTGCAACAGTGAGTACATTTCAGAAGTACCTCGCTGGCCGTACACTGCTTGGGAGTGTCGTAATGTCATGAAAGGCACTATATTAATGCAGATACTTTTGTAGACATATAGATGTTCCTTTATTTATTGAAAGGGCACAGATGAAAATGACTTACTTATATTAAATCAGTGGCTAATTCACTTTGTGAGTACCCAGGCACTTTCCTTCCAGCACAGAAGAAAGCCGAACTATTGTCACAAATGAGGGCTTTGCGATAGTATTGCAACATTTTGTAAAATTCTGAGCAGCAGAAAAATATGATTGATAACTATTGATAGATATTCCTGGTTTGTGTGGACAGCACAGCAAAAAATGCTTGAAATTGTTCTTTCAGAGCAATCTTGGGGTTTCTTCAGAAGAAATTACTCTTCTATTATCCCTAAGAAGGATGATGGAAAGAATCAAACTGAGGAGAGAGCTCGTCTGTTACAAGGTAAGTGTGTACAAGAGAAAATTGAAGTTGGGGAGAAATAGATATGTTTCAGAAGCACGTTTGGTTCATCAATCACTAGGAACTATCTTTCATGAGACTCTGTCTGCATCCATGCCAAAGTCAAAATTTGACTTCTAAAATACTTCAAATGATTGAAATTTGAAATGATTTTATTTAAAAGATTTTAGCTGGAATTTATAACAAATCCTGACTCATATACAGCAAGCCCTCACTTAAAGTTGTGATTGCGTTCCTGACGATTGCAACTTTATGTGAATCATGACTTTCCATGGGAATCGTTGTTAAAGCCATAGTTAGGCTCCTTTGGACATTTCTTGCCCAGAAGAACCAATGTACAATTTGAAATTTTGTATCGTACATGTGTAGCACTGTGCATTCCTACCTGGAATAACTTGCAAAACAAAATAAATCACTGAACATAACAGAAATATATATACATTGAAATTAGATAATACTAAACATACAAACATATGAATTAAGAGCAGGAATAGGCCACATGGCCCCTCAAACCTGTTCCGCCATTCAATAAGATCATGGCTGATCTGATTGTAACCTCAACTTGACATCCCTGCCAACCCCCGAAAACCTTTCACCCCCTTGCTTATCCAGAATCTATCTACCTCTACCTTAAAGATATTCAAAGACTGCCTCAGTCATCTTTTGAGGAAGAGAATTCCAAAGCCTCACAACCCTCAGAGAAAAAAAATCCTCATCTCTGTCCTAAATGGGCGACCCATTATTTTGAAACAGTGACCCCAAGTTCTTGGTTCTCCCACAAGATGAAACATCCTCTCCACATCTACCCTGTCAAGCCCCCTCAGGATCTTATGTGTTTCAATCAAGTCGCCTCTTACTCTTCTAAACTCCAGTGGATACAAGCCTGGCTTGTCTAGCCTTTCTGCATAAGACAACCCACCCATTCCAGGTATTAGTCTTGTAAACCTTCTCTGAACTGCTTCTAATGCACTTACATCTTTCCTTAAATAAGGAGACCAGCACTCCAGATGTGGTCTCACCAATTCCTAGTATAACTGAAGCATAACCTCCATACTCTTGTATTCAATTCGCCTCGCAGTAAACAATAACAGTCTATTAGCTTTGCTAATTACTTGCTGCACCTGTGCAGGGGGAGGCAGTGTCATAGTGGTATTGTCACTGGACTAGTATTCCAGAGACCCAGGATAATGCTCTGGGGACCCGGGTTTGAATCCCACCATGCCAGATCCTAAAATTTGAATTCAATAAAAATCTGGAATTAAAAGTCTGATCACCATGAACCCATTGCCGAATGTCATAAAAACCCATCTGGTTCACTACTGTCCTTTAGGGAAGGAAGTCTGCTATCCTTACCTGGTCTGGCTTACATGTGACTCCAGACCCACAGCAACGTGATTGACTCTTAAGTGCCCTCTAAACAAGGGAAATTAGGGATGGGCAATAAGTGCCAGTGATGCCCACACCCCATGAACGGATTAAAAAAAAGCCTGCATCCTAACTTTTTATGATTCGTACACTAGGACACCCAGACCCCTCTGCGTCTCAGAGCTTTGCGATCTCTCACCATTTAGATATTATGCCTTGTTTTTTTTACTTGTCCTGCCAAATTGGACAACCTCACATATTTTCACATCATACTCCATTCTCCAGATCTTTGCCCACTCAGCTAACCTGTTTATGTACTTTTGTAGCCTCCTTATGTCCTCTTCAGAACTTAATTTCTTACCTATCACCCAAACAAGCCCTGAGCAATACAGCATCTGTGTCTCACCCACAGCACTCCTGAAACTCAGCTCAACCTTTTGCTTGCTTCCCTTTCTCACTCTGTCTGCTTGTCAGTCTCTCTCTCTCTCTCTGTCTCCTTTCCTACTCCTCTCTCTCTCTCTCCCACTTTGTCCTCAAGGGTTATAATCTCCGGATTACTACTTGGGCCACGTGCAAATTGGCATAGGGACGCGAGTATAAGGGAAGTAAACACGTGGGTAAAAGAGTGGTGCGGGAAAGAGGTGTTACATTTCGTGGGGCACTGGCATCAGTATTGGAACAGGAGGGATCTGTACCGTTGGGACGGTCTCCACCTGAACCGATCTGGGACCAATGTTCTAGCAAAAAGGATAAATAGGGTGGTCAACAGGACTTTAAACTAGAAAGTGGGAAAGTGGAGGGGAGGGAAGGGTAAAACTCCAAGAAGTATGACTAATGGGAAACAAAGCAGCAGGTTAGCGTGTGGGGGGGTGGATTCAACTTCATGGAAAATTATGAAAAAACTGAAAAGAAAGGAGAGCCCAGGAGAGACTATTAAAGTCTCCAGAACACAAAATAGGACAGAGTGTTTGGAAAGGGCTAGGAATCTAACTTCAAGCACATCAGATAAAGGGACGACAATGAGAAAGGGGACGGGAAATACAGGACTGAAGGTATTGTATCTGAATGCATGCAGTATACGAAATAAGGTAAATGAGCTTGTGGCACAGATTGAAATTGGCAGGTATGATGTGGTGGGCATCACGGAGACATGGCTGCAAGGGGATCAGGACTGGCAGCTAAATATCCAAGGATATATATCCTATTGAAAAGATAAGCAGGTGGCAGAGTGGGTGGGGTTGCTTTGTTAGTAAGAAATGAAATTAAATCGATAGCAAGAAATGACGTAGGGTCAGATGATGCAGAATCTGTGTGGGTAGAGTTGAAGAACCGCAAAGGTTAAAAAACCATAATGGGAGTTATGTACAGGCCTCCGAACAGTAGTCAGGATGTGGGGCACAAGATACACCAGGAGATAGAAAAGGCATGTACTGTAAGAAAGGCAAGGTTACAGGGGGATTTCAATATGCAGGTAGACTGGGAAAATCAGGTTGGTAGTGGATCCCAAGAAAAGGAATTTGTAGAATGTCTACGAGATGGCTTTTTGGAGCAGCTTGTGGTGGAGCCCACTAGGGAACAGGCAATTCTAGATTTAGTGATGTGTAATGAGGCAGATTTGATAAAGGAGCTTGTGAAGGAACCCTTAGGAGGAAGTGACCATAATATGATAGAATTTACCCTGCAATTTGAGAGGAAAAAGCTGGAATCAGATGTAATGGTATTACAGTTGAATAAAGGCAACTACAGAGGCATGAGGGAGGAGCTGGCCAGAATTGACTTGGAGATGAGCCTAGCAGGAAAGACAGTGGAACAGCAATGGCAGGAGTTTCTGGGAGTAATTTGGGAGACACAGCAAAAATTCATCCCTAGGAAGAAGAAGCATACTAAAGGGAGGATGAGGCAACCATGGCTGACCAGGGAAGTCAGGGACAGCATAAAAGCTAAAGAGAAAGCATACAATGCAGCGAAGAGCAGTGGGAAACCAGGGGATTGGGAAGCCTACAAAGACCAACAGGGGACAACTAAAAAAGAAATAAGGAGGGAGAAGATTAAATATGAGGGTAAACTAGCCAGTACTATAAAAGAAGATTGCAAGAGTTTTTTTTAGATATATAAAGGGTAAGAGAGAGGCAAAAGTGGACATTGGGCTGCTGGAAAATGACGCTGGAGAAGTAGTAGTGGGGAACAAAGAAATGGCGGAGGAACTGAATAGGTACTTTGCGTCAATCTTCACGGTGGAAGACACGAGTAACATCCCCAAAGTTCAAGAGAGTCGGGGGGCAGAGGTGAGTATGGTGGCCATTACCAAGGAGAAGGTGCTAGGAAAACTGAAAGGTCTGAAGGTGGATGAATCACCTGGACCAGATGGATTACACCCCAGAGTTCTGAAGGAGATAGCTGAAGAGATAGTGGAGGCGTTAGTGGTGGCGTTAGTGGTGATCTTTCAGGAATCACTGGAGTCAGGGAGGGTCCCAGAGGACTGGAAAATCGCTAATGTAACCCCCCTGTTTAAGAAGGGAGTGAGGCAAAAGAAGGGAAATTACAGGCCGATTAGCCTGACATTGGTCGTTGGTAAGATTTTAGAGTCCATTATTAAGGATGAGATTTCAGAATACTTGAAAGTGCATGGTAAAATAGGGCAAAGTCAGCATGGTTTCATCAAGGGGAGGTCATGCCTGACAAATCTGTTAGAATTCTTTGAGGAGGTAATGAGTAGGTTAGACAAAGGAGAGCCAATGGATGTTATCTACTTGGACTTCCAGAAGGCCTTTGACAAGATGCCGCACAGGAGGCTGCTCAGAAAGATAAGAGCCCATGGTGTTAGAGGCAAAGTACTAGCATGGATAGAAGATTGGCTGTTTGGAAGGAGGCAGAGAGTGGGGATAAGGGGGTCCTTCTCAGGATGGCGGCCGGTGACTAGTGGAGTTCCGCAGGGGTCAGTGTTGGGACCACAACTTTTCACTTTGTGCATTAATGATCTAGATGAAGGAACTGAGGGCATCCTGGCTAAGTTTGCAGATGATACAAAGATAGGTGGAGGGACAGGTAGTATTGAGGAGGCGGGGAGGCTGCAGAAGGATTTGGACAGGTTAGGAGAATGGGCAAAGAAGTGGCAGATGGAATACAACGTGGGGAAGTGTGAGGTCATGCACTTTGGTAGGAAGAATAGAGGCATAGACTATTTTCTAAATGGGGAGAGAATTCAGAAATCTGGAGTGCAAAGGGACTTGGGAGTCCTAGTCCAGGATTCTCTTAAGGTTAACTTGCAGGTTGAGTCGGTAGTTAGGAAGGCAAATGCAATGTTGGCATTTATTTCGAGAGAACTAGAATATAAAAGCAGGGATGTGCTGCTGAGGCTTTATAAGGCTCTGGTCAGACCACATTTAGAATATTGTGAGCAATTTTGGGCCCCGTATCTCAGGAAGGATGTTCTTGGCCCTGGAGAGGGTCCAGAGGAGGTTCACGAGAACGATCCCAGGAATGAAAGGCTTAACATATGAGGAATGTTTGAGGACTCTAGGTCTATACTCGATGGAGTTTAGAAGGATGAGGTGGGATCTGATTGAAACTTACGGAATACTGAAAGGCCTGGATAGAGTGGACGTGAGGAAGATGTTTCCATTAGTAGGAGAGACTAGGACCCGAGGGCACAGCCTCAGAGTAAAGGGAATATCTTTTATAACAGAGATAAGCAGAAACTTCTTTAGCCAGAGAGTGGTGAATCTATGGAATTCATTGCCACAGAAGGCTGTGGAGGCCAGGTCATTGAGTGTATTTAAGACCGAGATAGATAGGTTCTTGATTGGTAAGGGGATTAAAGGTTACGGGGAGAAGGCAGGAGAATGGGGTTGAGAATCTTATCAGCCATGATTGAATGGCGGAGCAGACTCGATGGACCGAATGGCCTAATTTCTGCTCCTATGTCTTATGGTCTCTGTCTGTCCGTCTCTTTCTCTCTCTCTCCTTTCCCACCCTGTCTCTATTTTTCTGTCTCCAGAGTCTGGACCCCTACCTTGCGGTTTGCAGCAGTCAAGCCCTTACCAGCAGGGTGCCGCGGAAGAGCCTGGATTGCAGGGGGTGGGGGTGGCGGAGGTGGAGCTCCCCTCCCCCTCCCTATTCCCTATCCCCCATCCAAGCCCGGGTTGCTCACGCTTCATCACCCGATCTGCGGGCAGCAGCTTCCTGTTCCTGCCCTGTGTTCCTGCTCCCACATCATGGGCCTCGCTCTCTCCTGGCTGTCTAGGCCTCTAGTGACTGCAGTGGCGGGTCCGACATCAGAATATGACAGCAGCTGGCCCAGCGTGCAGCGTTGGGGGCGGGCACAGGCCGGGTGCAGACGACATATAATCGAAAATGGCGATGTAAATTGAAGTTAAGGCCCTGCAAAGTAAACAGTGTTAAAACAAAATGACTTAATGCTGGGCAACTTATCGTGAGGAGTCCTGCAGGGGTCTCAACATTTTACAATTTATATCAATAACTAAGATGAGGCGGGGTGAAGACATGGTAGCTAAATTTGCAGATGAAACAAAGATAGGCAGGAAAGTATGTTGTGAAGAGGACATAAGGAGGTTGCAGATGGATATAGATAGGTTAAGTGAGTGGGAAGAAATCTGGCAGATTAAGTATAATGTAGGAAAATGTGAAGTTGTTCACTTTGGCTGGAAGAATAAAAAAGCAGAGTATTATTTAAATGGAGAGCAGCCGCAGAATTCCAAGGTGTAGAGGGATCTTGGTGTTCTAGTGCATGAGTCACAAAAAGTTAGTATGCAGGTACAGCAAGTAATTAAGAAGGCTAATGGAATGCTATCCTTTATTACGAGAGAAAGTAAACATAAAAGTAAGGATGTTATGCTTCAGTTATACAGGCATTGATGAGACCACATCTCGAATACTGTGTGGAGTTTTGGTCTCCTTATTTAAGGAAGGATGTAAATGTGTCGGAGGTGGTTCAGAGGAGGTTTACTAGATTAACAGCTGGAATGAACGGTTTGTCTTAAGAGGAAAGGTTACTCAGTCTGAGCTTGTTTCCACTGGGATTTAGAAGAGCGAGGGGTGACTTAATTGAAGTATATAAGATTCTGAATGGCATTGACAAGGTGGACGTGGAAAGGATGTTTCCTCTTGTCGGCGAGTCCAGAACTAGAGGGGCACTATTTTAAATTTAGGGGTTGACCTTTTAGGACAGAGATGAGGAGAATTTTTTTCTCTCGGGAGAGTTGTCTGACTTTGGAACTTTCTGCCTTCGAAGGCAGTGGAGGCGGGGCCATTGAATATTTTTGAGATAGATAGATCCTTGTTAGGCAAGGGAATCAAAGGTTATTGGAGGTTGACGGGAATGTGAGATTCGAAACACAAACAGAGTAGCCATGACCCTGTTGAATGACGGAGCAGGTTCAAGGGGCCAAATGGCCCACTTCTCCTGCTTTGTATATTTGTGTTTTGTATGCAGGACATACTGTACTGCAGCTAATGATCTGAATCACAAACAGCAATCAATCAACTTCTGAAGTGTTTTGTTGTAACTAAATTTTTATTGCAAACGGAATAAATATTCTAAATCTCAGGCTTTTTTGCTCTTCTCTGTACAATAAACAGAAATACTTGCTTACGTTTTTTTTTTCTGCTGTTTCTATATTTGGCTGTGTATAAAACTAGAAGTTTGAGAAGTAACAGTTTGTGTGAAGGAGTTTTGCAGGTAGATAATTGTGTTGTATTGAACTGTAGCCCACTCTGGAAGAACACTTATCTCCTTGGCCAGTCTTGCTTACCCGTCTCTTTCGGGTTCTCCCACATCACTTGATTATATGACAACCAATCTCTTGCACCTGGTCCCCTGCTTTCTTCTGCTCCTGCTACATGTTTCCTGCTCCCTTGTCTCAGGAACCAAGCGTCCTGTTCCCCTCTCTTAGGCTCCAGTCTCATGTCCCCCACGCTCATTTTTTTTGTACCTCGCGTACAGCAGTGACAGTGCCAGAAGTAGTTCACATTAAAATTACATTTCCTCCTCTGGCGAGCCATGCTATTGAATGGGGCATCATACATGTGGGTCAAAGCATTTTTTGTTTGGCAAGTACAGGAGTTGTAACCTTTTAACTGTGCTTATGCAGTATGTGTTCTTTTCAATCATACCAACTATTTTATTGGTCTGTTTTACCTTGATGTAAGTATTTCTGCATTATCTGATGGACGCTTTTTAGTTACGTTGTTAAATTTCCTTATTTCTACTTTAAATGGCAGTTCTCAAAGCTCGAATGCAGCAACTTCAGGCAGATAACGTGACTGAAATGAAATGTACGGAGGTACAGTTTGTGAACCGAATGAATGTCACTCATCTGGAAAGTCTCACTGGCAGAAAGAATCTTACTTTTTTGCCAGATAGTGAACTTGAGAAATCTTTTAACCTGAACACTGTAGCTGCAGTAAAAGAAAAGGCAGCCAAAGAACAGATGGACAAAAAATGTCACATAGAAACAGTAGTTCCAAAAACTACCTCAGCTCCAAGCAAATGGATAGAAAAATTAGACAAAGAAAAACACAACAAAACCAAGAGACAACTTAATATTGTGAAAAAGATGAAAGAATCTCTGCCATTGTCCAGCATGAAAAATGTTACAGGTACTAAGTCCACTGGAACTGGCAGGAAAAGTACATCAAAAGGCAATGCTGCAAAGACTCCAGTGACACACACAGCCAGTTCTTCAGTAATGAGTAATCCACATGCAGTTCATCCAGATACCGAGCCCAATGCAGTACATGATTTTTCGGTGGAAGATGTTCTTGCTGAAGTGGAAAACCTTGACCAACAGCTTAACAACTGGGAGCCTTCTGCTAAATTGCTGGAAGATGAAGACGGCAACAAATACGGTGACACCCAGCGAAATATTTTATCCTATATTGAGGCTTGTGCATTCATCAATGATCTGGACAGAGCTCATCAATGTGTCATGTTCCATCACCGGATTCTTACTCGCCGGAAGCAGTTGAATATTAAGATTTACAGTGTCTTAATGCATCTATGGGCTAAAAAGGTTAGTAGATTTATAGGTAATACATTTATGCCATTTACAACACTTACCCTAAAGCATTGTTTCTGGATTCCTCTCTCTTTTTATGAACTTCAAATTTATTGGCATCACTGCCCCTTATGTAAAAACAGTCTAGCTTCATAAAAAATGTGTTTTCTCAGCTGCTGCTGTTTTGTATTTGCAAGTAAGTTTGTTAACCACAATCTAGGTCTTAGTGGTCATGAATCCACAAAGTGCCTGTAGTTTGTTGTTAATTTATTGCTTCACCAACAGAGGCCGAAGGATGGCTGGTGTGGAAAATGGGACCTCACTTAGTGGTGCAACAGGTTGTCCTCTTCTGAGGAGCAATGTTGAGATACCTTGTTGGGGCAGAGCAGAGGGAGGTTCATTTGCTATCTAATCTTGCCAAACCTGACCTTAGGTTCATTGTACTGACACTGGATATTGCAAGAGGAAAGTGTGCCATTTTCCAGCACTAATATCCCTTGACTTGATGGGCACAGCATTTCAGGGGAAAAACGGAAGGTGACCATGTAATTTTTGATCTAATTAATGCTGTTGTGTCAAGCATTTGGCAGAAGTGATGGAGAGGCTCAGGTCAGTGCTCGTTAGTGGACATGAACTGGAGATCTCCAGCTTCACTGAGGAAAATTTTCAATTTTGCTCCATCCGGCAACTCAGCAACCCACTTTCCAAGACTATTTCTAGCATTTGGAAGCTCCTCAGATTTGAATATCTGTTCTGTCAATTTGAGAGAAACCACTGTTTTTCTTATTTTTTTAAATCACACTTGCTATATTTTTTTCTTGTCCGCTTTGTGTTAAATCTCATTTATATTTTCTGTTTTATTTTTCTCCTTTGGCATTTTGCTCCTCTTCCAGGTAGCTGCCTTTTCCCAACTGTTTCACTTATTTTGCCAATGTTCCCCTCCTTTTTGTCTGACTGAAGAGTAGTTCGGGGTGATCAGGAAAGTAACCTCATGGTCTGCTTGCAGGGTTCATTAAATCAGATCGGCAAGCTTTTCAGCCTAGTGGAGGAAGCAGGACTGAAGCCTAATTTGGACTGCTACATGGCAGCATTGGAATGCATGGGACGCATGGAAAACTGCTCTTCCTGTGTGATTGAGAGGTAAGCAGTGATAGTAAAAATCAGGAAAAATGTCACAGACGCTGTAAATTCTCTTTCTTGCACATTCCCATTGGCGAGCAGTAGGAGCAAAATAGCCCAGGGAAACATGCACATTGACTGCAGCCGAATAGGTTTCAACTGTTGCCCATACATCTGTTCTTAGGGAAAATACCTTATTGAGGCCAACAATAACCTATAAATTTATCTCTCAAGAATTGAACAATGCAAAACAGCTGCCATTGATAAGATTTCTTCAGTTGATGGTTAGACTTACAAACTCAATTAAGTATATTTTTGGTACCTTTTTCACTGTTGACAAAAGAATCTTTCACACCTGTTGGAGTATGGAATGCATAGACTTGGAACTTTATCACCGTTCCTTCACTGCAATCCTCTTGAGGAAATTAAGTATGTTAGAAATGCAGCGTGGCTTATGCTCAAGGAATTCATCTAGAATGAAATTTGAGCACAACAGCAGTTAATTTGATGTTTTGTTTCTCCCCAGGCTAAAATCTTTTTTGGCTAGGAGACAGACGATATTGAATATCACACATTTTGAGTTTGGTACAAATACTTAATGTACTCGTATCAAATTATTTGCTTGTTCAGCAGAGATTTTAGCTGCTACTAAAAATAGGAAATTTGGAAAATTAATATAAGCACATTAAGTATATGTATGATAACATTAATAAGAGTAACTTCTAGCCCCATTACTTATTTATCAGCTTCGAGAGAAAGTTGAAGGTAAATGTGTCGAAGCAGTCAGTTTATGTTGGAGTCTGATCATGATAACCTGAAAGTAGCCTTGAAATCTGTTTTATGCATGTTCTTTATGTAGCATGTGTTACTGAGTACTGGTAGGAATGTTTAATGCATTTCTTGTGGCAATGTATTTTTCCTGATTTTCCTATTAGTTGCATTGACTAGCCAAAATTTCCTATACAGGTGATGTACTTTCACTTTTCCTTCCCTATTCATAGTCACCTCTGGTGTACTCCAAAACTCTAAAATTGGATCCGTCATATGTATCACAGGCATGGTGGCTCTTGGCAACATCGCGTGAAAACATAGGGTCAGCTTCCGCTTTTTTTATTAATTTGTGGAGGGTGAGCATCACTGGCAAGAGAAGCATTTGTTGCCATCCCTAATTGCCCTTGAGGTGATGAGTCGCTGCCTTGAATCACTGAAGCCTCTGTTGTTCGGGTACATCTATAGTTCTGTTAGGATGATCGTTCCTGGTTTTTGACCCAACAACAATGAAGGAATGGCAATTAAGTTTGAAATCTGGGTCTGTGGCTTAGATGGAAACCTGCAAGTGGTGGTGTTCCCATGTGCTGGAGCCCTGGGGGTTCTAGTTGGTAGAGGTTGCGAGTTTGGAAGGTGCTGTCAAAGGAGTCTGACAAGTTGCTTCGGCATATCTTTCAGATAGTGTACACTCCTGCCACTGTGCAGCAGTAGTGGAGGGAGTGAATATTTAAGGTGGTGGATGGAGTGCCGATCAAGGCAGACAGCTTTGTTCTGAATGGTGTCAAGCTTCTTGAATGTTGTTGTAACTGCACTCATCTGGGTCAGTGGAGAATATTCCTTTTATATTCCTGATTGGTGGTGCAGCACAGAGTCATCAACTTTCCCCTAAGCCACCTTCAATCACCAGCTTCTGCTGAACCCGCTTGAATTGCCAGGTCCTCTCCTGAGCCCTGTTTGATGGCCGGGGCCTCTGCTGAGCCCCCTTGGACTGCCGGGGCCTCTGCTGAGCCCCCACTGTCTGCCAGCTGCAGCCCTTTTTCTGCTTGGACCCTCTTTTTCTGCTCTTCTTCTTAACTGGGGCCTCTCCCTGCCCCCTGTCACAGTCCCCTGTCTGGGACTTTGTTTGGGACCTCTCCCTGTCTCCTGCCTGGGTCTCTTCTTGATTATGGCGCACTGCTGTCAGGATGGCCAAGCCCTTTAATTGCTGGATTGCGCATGGGCTGCCCACTCCTGGCCCACGCATCTGCATAATTCCCCGAAGCCTATCGGGGCTTGGAGGTCTCGGCCCTCACAAAATCACACAATGCAGAAGAGGCCCTTCGGCCCATTGAGTCTGCACAGACACGTGAGAAACACCTGACCTACCTACCTAATCCTATTTACCAGCACTTGGCCCATACCCTTGAATGTTATGACATGCCAAGTGCTCATCCAGGTACTTTTTAAAGGATGTGAGGCAACCCGCCTCCACCACCCTCCCAGGCAGTGCATTCCAGACCGTCACCACCCTCTGGGTAAAAAAGTTTTTCCTCACATCCCCCCTAAACCTCCTGCCCCTCACCTTGTGACTGACCCTTCAACTAAGGGGAACAGCTGCTCTCTATCCACCCTGTCCATGCCCCTCACGATCTTGTACACCTCGATCAGGTCGCCCCTCAGTCTTCTCTGCTCCAACAAAAACAATCCAAGTCTATCCAACCTCTCTTCATAACTTAAATGTTTCATCCCAGTCAACATCCTGGTGAATCTCCTCTGCACCCCCTCCAGTGCAATCACATCCTTCATATAATGTGGCGACCAGAACTGCACACAGTACTCCAGCTGTGGCCTCACCAAAGTTCTATACAACTCCAACATGACCTCGCTACTTTTGTAACCTATGCCTCGATTGAATCAGTACTTCACATACGTCTTCACCCAAGAGAATGAAGATGAAGGTATGGAACTCAGGGAGAGAGAGTGCGAGGTTATTGAGCAAATTGATATAGGGAGTGACAAGGTATTGGAGGTGTTGGCAGGCTTAAAAGTGGACAAATCTCCAGGTCCGGATGATTTGCGTCCCAGACAGCTGTGGGAGGCCAGGGAAGAGATGGCAGGGGCTCTGACCCAAAAGGCAAGTGTCCCATATGCCTTTTTCACCACCCCACTAACATGCCCCTCTATTTTCAGAGATCTATGGACACACGTGCCAAGGTCCCTTTGTTCCTCAGAACTTCCTAGTGTCATGCCGTTCATTGAATACTTCCTTGTCAAATTACTCCTTCCAAAGTGTGTCAACTCACACTTCTCAGGGTTAAATTCCATCTGCCACTTATCTGCCCATTTGACCAGCCTGTCTATATCTTCCTGTAGCCCAAGACACTCAACCTCACTAGTAACCACCCGGCCAATCTTTGTGTCATCCGCAAACTCACTAATCCTACCCCCCACATAGTCATCTATGTCGTTTATATAAATGACAAATAATAAGGGACCCAGCACAGATCCCTGTGGTACGCCACTGGACACTGGCTTCCAGTCACAAAAGCAGCCTTCTGTCATCTCCCTCTGTCTCCTACAACTAAGCCAATTTTGAATCCGCCTTGTCAAATTACCCTGTATCCCATGTTCATTTGCCTTCTTTATAAGTCTCCCATGTGGGACCTTGTCAAAGGCTTTGCTGAAATCCATATAAACTACATCAACAGCACTACCCTCATCTACACACCTGGTCACTTCCTCAAAAAACTCGATCAAATTTGTTAGGCATGACCTTTTTCTGACAAAGCCATGCTGACTATCCCTGATCAAACCCTGCCTCTCCAAGTGGAGATAGATTCTCTCCTTCAGAATTTTCTTCAGTCGTTTCCCAACCACTGACGTGAGACTCACTGGCCTGTAGTTCCCCGGCTTATCTTTACAACCCTTCTTAAATAGTGGAACCACATTAGTTGTTCTCCAGTCCTCTGGCACCTCCGCCGTTGCCAGAGATGAATTAAAAATTTGGGTCAGGGCCCCTGCGATCTCTTCCCTGGCTTTCCACAGCTGTCTGGGACACAAATCATCTGGACCTGGAGATTTGTCCACTTTTAAGCCTGCCAACACCTCCAATAACTTGTCACTCCCTATATCAATTTGCTCAAGAACCTCGCAGTCTGACTCCCTGAGTTCCATACCTTCATCCTCATTCTCTTGGGTGAAGACGTATGTGAAGTATTCATTCAGCACACTAGCGATGTCCTCTGACTCCAACCATAGATTGCCCCCTTGGTCCCTTATGGGCCCTTAGCCTTTCCCTGGTTATCCTCTTCCCATTGATATACTTATAGAATATCTTGGGATTTTCCCTACTTTAACCAGCCAGAGCTTTCTCATATCCCCTCTTTGCTCTCCGAATTGCTTTCCTAAGCTCCACCCTGCACTTACTGTACTCCACTAATGTCTCCGCTGATTTGCTTCCCTTATACCTGCTAAAAGCCTCTCTTTTCCTTCTCATCGTAACCTGAATATCTCTGGTCATCCATGATTCTCTGAGTTTGTTATTCCTATCACCCTAGAGGGAACATCTTGAGCCTGTACCCTCCCCATTTCCTTTTTGAATGCCCCCACTGCTCCTCAAGTAGCTGTTCCCAGTCTACCTTGCCCAGATCCTGCCTTATTTTACTAAAATCCACTCTCCCCCAAATCATCCAAAACATTTTTTTGCAACTTGTCTATTTCTTTGTCCATAACAAACTTAAACTGTACCATGTTGTGGTCGCTATCACTAAAATGCTCCCCTACCACCACCTCAGCCACTTGTCTGGCTTCATTCCCCAGAATTAGGTCCAGCACTGCGCCGTCCCTTGTTGGACCCTCTACATATTGACCTAAAAAGTTCTCTTGTACACATTTCAAGAAATCCACTCCATCCAAGCCCTTAACACTATGTCTATCCCAATTAATGTTGGGAAAGTTGAAAACACCTAATATAATTACCCTATTGTTATTGTTTTTACACACTTCCACAAATTGTGCATATATTTGCTCCTCAGTTTCTCACTGACTATCTGGAGGTCTATAATAAACACCTAACAATGTGGCTGCCCCTTTTTTATTCCTATGCTCTACCCACAAAGCTTCATTCAATGCCCCCTCCAAGATATAATTTCTCCTTACTGCAGTAACTGACTCCTTAACTAATAATGCAATGCCTTCTCCTCTTTTACCCCCTCCCCTGTCGCACCATGAGAAGGTAAGTTGGATCTCATCAAGAGATGGTTAGGTTCTCGTTGAAGCTGGTCATTGGCTGGCAGTTGTATGACATGAATGTTACTGGCCACTTATCAACCCAATCTTGAATGTTGTTCAGGCCTTTTTGCATGCGGGCAAGAGCTGCTTCAGTATCTAATAAGTTGCAGATTTACTGAACATTGTGCAATCATACTGATGACACCTATGTTTCTACATTCCCATCAATTCAAAGGCTGCTGCACTTTACAGTTGCCTAATCGACATTAGGCTGGAGAAGCTAAAATTTATTACCAGTAAATGTCTGCAAAACCAAATAAATCTATCTTTCTGACTCCTGCAACATCTTGACTTTAGCAACTTCCCCAACTGCAACCTCAGATGAGTCAGATGATTATGGAATCTCATAGTACTCCTTGTATCCTGAGATGAGGTTCCCCTCAATCGCATATGCTCTATTATCAAGATCATTTTCATTCACCTCTGCAATGTTACAGTATATCCCCTATTTTTCCCATTACACACTCAGATGCTTTAATCCATAGCTCTTCTAATGCTTTGCTCAATGCTATCACAGCTCAACAGTTCACAAATTACAACTCATTTAGCATAATGTGTTCATGTCCTTATCTGCACAAAGTCTGGTATGCTGATCACACCTTCCTTCTCTCAAACCTCTCTGCCTCCTTGTGCTGCAGTGACTTAATGTCAGAAATGCCTCGCTTTCAAATTCCTGCATGTCTCCCGCAATCTTTTGTTTGTGACCTCATCCAGCCTTGTAGGTCTATACAGCGATTTTCTGCCACACTCCCTCAGTTTCTTAACCTGCTCATTCAGTCACTTTGTGAACTACCCCCTGGAGCTCACTGGCTAATCCTTCTTGCCTCACCATTTCTTTCTCAACATTCGAAACATTTAAGAACTAGAGGGCACAGTTGAAAATAATTGGCAAAAGGAGTAAATGTGATGTGAGGAAAAATTTTTTCACCCAGGAAAAGGTTGGAGTCTGGAACAAACTCCTTGAAAGGGTGACGGAGGTAGATTCCATCAAGGTATTTTAAAGGGAGTTGTTTTGCTACCTGAAATAAGAAAGTGTGCAAGATTACAGGGATAAGAGAGGGGAGTGGGATTCGGTGGATTGCTCTTTCAGAGAGCCAGTGCAGACTTGATGGACCAAATGGCCACCTCCTGCACTGTAAAGATACTGTGATACCATTTCAAATCTTTTCTTTTCAAACTGCTTTTTACCAATGTAAATACAGAAAGCCACTGAACCTACGGCACCCTCCTACAGTTCATGCTGGTGTCAAATATAAGCACCTTAAAATGCTTAGAAGTGGCTCTTCATGCTCTCCACCAAACCTCAACACACACCCAGGGACAGTGCCAGATCTGACTAGATCTGACTAGAATCCTGTGTGAAGTGCTAACATTTCCTTTTGGAATTCTGATTGATCTGCTCTGTGTTTCCAGCATGTTCTATTTTTATTGTACAAAAATTTTACTTGGCAATAATCATGTGGAGAAGATGAATTACTTCAAATAACTCAGATTTACTTCTACTTCTTGTCTATGTTTTGATGTTTTTATGCATCATCTCACTCCACTCCCAGTCTCCATTCTAAGAATATGAACAGTGGAGACATGAATATGGCAAAGCTGTAGATCTGTCCTGTTGGTGACTATTTGGAAAGACAAATAACTTGAATTTATTAAGGGCCTTTTACATCATCAGGCTACAGCAAAGTTTTAATAGTTAATTAAGTAATTTTTAAGTGTATTCCATGTTATTATCTATGCAAACACATATTAATGTGTGCACAGTAAGTTGCCGTAAACAGAAATATTACAAATGACTAGTCAATCTGATTTCTGATGGTGTTAGTTAAACAATGAATGCCACAGCACTAGGGATCTCTTCTGCACTTTGAATAGTATCATGGACTTTTATAGCCTTGGTTTTACATTCTTAAAAAGTGGCATCTCAAGCAAGATAGCATTCCCTCAGTCGTGTACTGAAACATCAGCCTACATTTGTTGGTCAAGTCCTGAAGCCAGGACCTTCGAACTCAGAGGTAACAAGGCTACCACTGAGTCCATTTGGCAATTTGCACTGCCTTTGGTAAAATTATTCTTTATCAACCAAGTTATGAAAAATTGCACGTTCAAATGTGAAACAGTCTGTAGCTGCATTTATGTAAGAAGTGTAATATCAAAGCAAAGTGGTTGCACTACATACTGATGCTAAAATTGTACAAGAAATCTCGAATCAGAAAATGACCTGCTCCAAAGGGAAGCAGAGCTGCATTTCCTGGAAGTAAGGAATCTCTCTTTGCTTTGCTTTAGAGTTGGGACAGTCTCTGACTCCAGATTTACATTGCAATGAAATTTGGCATGAAATTAAACTACCTCACACCAATATTATAATTAGAAGGTAGCTGCAGCTGGTGGACATAGCAATATGTAATTGTTTTCACCACTAGATGGCTCCTGTGATCTTTGCACCTAATTGGAGAATTAGTCGAGTATTTCATTACATTTTTTTATTCATTCATGAGATGTGGGCTTCACTGGCTGGGCCAGCATTTATTGCCCATCCCCAGTTGCAATTGAGAAGGTGGTGGTGAGCTGCCTTCTTGAACCTCTGCAGCAAATATGGTGTAGGTACACCCGCAGTGCTGTTAGGGAGGGAGCTCCAGGATTTTGACCCAACGACAGTGAAGGAATGGCAATATATTTCCAAGTCAGGATGGTGAGTGACTTGGAGGGGAACTTCCAGGTGGTGTTCCCATCTACCTGCTGCCCTTGTCCTTGTAGGTGGCAGGTTTGGAAGGTGTTGTCTAAAGAGCCTTGGTGAATTCCTGCAGTGCATCTTGTAGATGGTACACATTGCTCCTACTGTGCGTTGGTGGTGGAGGGAGTGGATGTTTGTGGATGGGGTGTCAATCAAGTGGGCTGCTTTGCCCTGGATGGTGTCAAGCTTCTTGAGTGTTGGAGCTGCACTCATCCAGGCAAGTCGGGAGTATTCCATCGCACTCTTGACTTGTGCCTTGTAGATGGTGGACAGGCTTTGGGGAGTCAGGAGGTGAGTTACTCACGACAGGATTCCTAGCTTCTGACCTGCTCTTGTAGCCACAGTATTTATATGGCTATCCAATTCAGCTTCTGGTCAATGGTAACCCCCCAGGATGTTGAAAGTGGGGGAATTTAGCTTTGTAATATCATTAAATGTCAAGGGGAGATGGGATCTCTTGTTGGAGATGGTCATTGCCTGGCACTTGGGTGCTGCGAATGTTTCTTGCCACTTGTCATCCCAAGCCTGGATATTGTCCAGGCCTTGCTGCATTTGGACATGGACTGCCTCAGTGTCTGAGGAGTCGCGAATGGTGCTGAACATTGTGCAATCATCAGTGAACATCCCCACTTCTGACCTTGTGATGGAAGGAAGGTCATTGATGAAGCAGCTGAAGACGGCTGGTCCATCCTGATGAACTCCTGCAGTGATATCCTGGAGCTGAGATGACTGACCTCCAACAACCACAACCATCTTCCTTTGTGCTAGGTATGACTCCAACCAGCAGAGAGTTTCTCTCCCCCCACCCCGCCCCGATTCCCATTGACTCCAGTTTTGCTAGGGCCCCTTGACGCCACACTAGGTGGCCTTGATGTCAAGGACAGTCACGCTCAGCTCACCTCGGGAGTTCAGCTCTTTTGTCCATGTTTTAACCAAAGCTGTAATGAAGTCAGGAGCTGAGTGGCCCTGGCTGATTTCAAACTGAGCATCAGTGAGCAGGTTATTGCTAAGCAAGTGCCACTTGATAGCACTGTTGATGACCCCTTCCATTACTGATGATTGAGAGTAAACTGATGGGGTGGTAATTGGCCAGGTTGGGTTTGTCTTTTTTGTGTACAGGACATACCTGGGCAATTTTCCATATTGGGTAGGTGCCAGTGTTGTAGCTGTACTGGAACAGCTTGGCTAGGGGCGCAGCAAGTTCTGGAACAGAAGTCTTCAGTACTATTGCCGGAATATTGTCAGTGCCCACAGCCTTTATACTATCCAGTGCCTTCAGCCATTTCTTGATATCATGTGGAGTGAATTGAATTGAAGACTGGCATCTATGATGCTGGGGACCTGTGGAGGAGACCAAGATGGATCATCCACTCGGCACTTCTGACTGGAGATTGTAGCAAATGCTTCAGCCTTATCTTTGACACTGATGTGCTGGGCTCCCCCATCATTGAGGATGAGGATATCTGTGGAGCCTCCTCCTCCAGTGAGTTGTTTAATTGTGCACCACCATTCACGATTGGATGTGGCAGGACTGCAGAGCTTAGATCTGATCTGTTGGTTGTGGGATTGCTTAGCTCTGTCTATCATTTGCTATTTATGCTGTTTAGCATGCAAGTAGCCCTCTGTTATAGCTTCTCAACAGGTTGACACCTTATTTTTAGGCATGCCCTCCTGCACTTTTCATTGAACTAGGGTTGATCCCCTGGCTTGATGGTAATGGTAGAGTGGGGGATATGCTGGGCCATGAGATTACAGATTGTGTTCGAGTACAATTCTGCTGCTGCTGATGGCCCACAGCGCTTCATGGATGCCCAGTTGAGCTGTAGATCTATTTGAAATCTATCCCATTTAACACGGCGGTAGTGCCATTCAACAAGATTGATGGTATCCTCAGTGTGAAGGCTACATGCTGTAACTGGTATTCTCCTTTAACTATTGTTTATTGAGGATCCTCCTAAAGTCTTTCTTTGACTTAATTTCAGCAGTCATCATCAGTTTGTATATTCTCCCAGAGTTCTATTCCCTGCATTTTCAAATGGCCTGGCACTAGTGACATGAAGGACTACATAAATATTGTGCTGAAATTGTAATAAATATTTAAGCTTGTTTAAACTAGAACTATGCTGAGTGGAAAACAATCATTCATATATATTCATGGTGAACCTTTTTGATGTAAAACACTGAGGGGGTGGTAGAAGCAGGAACTCTCACAACATTTGAGAATTATTTAGATGAGCACTTGAAATACCCTAGCATACAGGGCTACGGGCCAAGTGCTGGAAAATGGGATTAGAATAGATAGGTGCTTGATGGCTGACATGGACACGCTGGGCCGAAGGGCCTGTTTCTGTAATGTATAACTATGACTTGATGTATTCACATCTGGCACATTGTGAATGGTGGATTTCAGCTGCTTGTTGAATCGGCTATTTCTTTAAGCACAAGTGATGATTTCAGTTGATACATTGACAGTTGTACTAACTGATTAGCCCAATACTGAGAACTGCCATGGTACCCGCCATGTGATGTTATCCTTCTGGTAAGGCATTGCAGTAGACAGCATCAGATCACATATAGCACTGTCAAACCATTGAAATCTTTTTAGCTGTTAACAGGCTAAAAGTATTTTAGAAGGCAGAGTATGTTGTCATAACTCTTAAGATTTGGTGATGGATTTTGTATACATTGGTTTTCTATTACGCATGATTCACTGAGGTCTAAATGGAGGTGATTGGCTAAGGAAAATAATTTTTCTGGTGTGCTTATCCTTGACTTATAAGTTGAAGTTATTTTTTGGAAATTTTCAAGATGGTGGTAGGTTATATGTACAGGCCATTCATATGGGAATGACTGGCAGATCATTCTTCTGGAACTTTTTAATCGATGTAGATAATTAAATGTGAAGTGTAATGTGTAGATTTTATACCCTCGGCTTGGGTGGGTTTATCCATTGCCACAACGCCTAGGCCCTGGTGAGGGATAATGCAGTACTAACAGTGGAGGGTGATGTGTTCTTAAAGATAGCTGGACACTTCAGAGTTTACAGTTCCATAGATATGCCTAATCATACATTTCACGTCTACTCTCATCTGTTAGGAGATACTATTCTTTAGAGAACTGATTGAGGAAATACTTCCAGAAATTATATTAAAAATGGAAGGCAATTTAGACTGATTTCCTTGTGATGACCGACTCTCATCATCTGTATTTTAATTCAAGATGAATTTCCTTGAGAGGGAAAGTGGTTCTTCCATGACGTGTTTCAAGCAATTTAGAAAGGGAAACTAGGAAGTTAGTGTAACATTCCATTAATCTTTTACCATTTCTTCATTGAGTCTGGCTTAAGTGGAAGATTTTAACCTGTTAAAGGTACAAAACCTCACATTGTCAAATCTCTTTCTCCGTTGTTTTGCTGGTTCACACATTGGGTAATGGCAGGCCAGATAGTTTTCTTACTCCAGTTAGTTTGTAGTTTCAAAGCAACTGGGGTTTGTCCTTTTGAACATCTGCAAGAATGACGACAGATTGATAATTTTGCACATGACTCAGCAGACTTTTAGTCTTGAATGTTGAGGTATAACTTCTGGTCCTAGCACTGAAATGGTGGGATCAGAGTGAAGCAAGCTTTGTGTTCACTGACATTACACCAAGGATGAGCTCGTTCTGTCGGCAAAGCAAACTCCTAATCTGTTGGGCTTGGTGATGGAAGCATACTGACAATTGGCAAATGGCTTCAAATTGTTTAAAAACTGCAGTGGTACATAGAGAGGCCGCTTGATTGTTGCTGGGTAGAAGCCTGGAAATGGTTGTGAAGTCGCAGCGCATCTCTGTTTCAGATGCCTTGAACTTGCATCTGTAATAAGTTTGGCAAAAGGGATGACTTGCTGGCAAACCAGGGGACCCTGTTACCAGGAGAACAATGTGTTATTTAGAAGGTTAGATTTTAGACCTCAAAAAACTCTTTTGCCAAGAGACAGCATTGGCTCAGAAAGCATTAGCCACATCTACAGTTCAATTTTAGGATTTTTAATTTAGTTGTACTTTATGAATGTATTTCAGGATGCTGTTGAAATAATGACTAAGACATTAGCTGATCTAAGTACTGGCACCCATGATAGATGAATATAGAGACTAGTGTTGCTGAAGGTCTATTTTGCTGCATTATGCATAACAACAACTTGCATTTATATAGTGCCTTTAACATAGTAAAATGTCCCCAAGCTCCCTTATGACCATTACCCAAAAAAATCTGACTGCGTCACATAGAGAGATTTTGGAACAAGTGACTAAATGCTTGGTCAAAGAGTTAGGTTTTAAGAAGCACCTTAAAGGAGGAGAAATAGAGAGGTGGAGAAGTTCAGGGAGGGAATTCCAGAGTTTGGAAACTTGGCAGTTCAAGGCATGACCACCAGTTGTGGGGTGACTAAGATTGTGGATACACAAGAGACCAGATTGAAGGAGTTCAGAGATCCAGGGGTGGGGGTGGTTGCAGGAGGTTATTAAGATGGGGAAGGCAGAGGCCATGAAGGGATTTGAAATCAGGGATGAGAATTTTAAAATTGAGGCGTTGCTGAACTGGGAAACAATGTAGGCCAACAAGCCACAAGGTGATGAGTGACCTGGACTTGGTATGAGTTCAGATACAGGCAACTTGTTAATGCATTGGCCTGATCTGACATTCATCGAAAGGCCTCATTTAAGAAAGCCTGCTGTTTGGCCCATAACTCAATGATATACTCTGCTCTTGGCTATGGATAAGTTTCCTTACCATCTGCATTGTGGTTATGCCTCTTGGAATGGCAGATCTGCAGTCTAGCAGACTGGTGGAGCTTTACTGTTACATACCATGTTCTGAAGTGCTGCTTTTTGTTGCATAAACTATGTTCAGTTATCCTGATGTGTCTCATTGCATCTTAGCTAAGCTTCTGTTTTCAGATGTTTCTAAAGGACCGTGGTTGAGAGGTCTTGATCTTCTCGAAGTTAGTCTTGCTGTCTGTCTTTGCTGGACACCGAGGACTTAAAATGAAAATGCCATGCCTGCTGCCTGGGAAATGGCAGTGAAATTTCAAGATACTGTGTTGTTGGTCATCTGCCCAATAATAGAGTAGAAAGCTCTTGCTGTTCATGAAGGTTATGGGATGATAGATGCCCAGATTGCTACATAGTTGGCATTGTTTACGCCCTGAACTTAGGGGAATCATGTACCTAAAAATAAATAGTGCCCTGTCATTATTCTGATGCATTTTGGGGGAAATGGTGAAGTTACTTACCCTACCTGGCAATTCACACGATCCGCTTGATGCATCAATGTACTGTGTATTAATGCAGCTTGGAATTAGCCTGAGACATAAATGTTCAGCTCTGTGTGCTATCCCTGTGTTGTAGGTCAAATTTGAACAGACCATACAACTGTCATTACCTTCTTGGTGATGAGGAGCCTGCAGAATGCCCTCAGGTATTCCTGGATAACTCTGCTTTGGGATTGCAGACACAGCTGTGTGAGTGAGGGCAGCCATGACTGGTACAAACAAAGCTCTTGTGCATTTTTCTTTTCATCCTGCTCTTCCTTCTCTTAAATAAGACAAAAAGAGAGGAATGCTCATTAAAGTTCCCAAATCCAGAATTTGAATTATAGCAATGAAAGATCCTGCTGGCAACAAGGTGCAAAAAATAAAGCAAATACTTAGAAGTTCAACTCTCTCAGTCTCAAAAATAAATCTGTACTGGTTCTCCTTTAAGCATTGATTTCCCATCAGACCAGAAATTGGTTGTTCCTCATTGCTTGTTTTATATGGCAAGCAGTGTGTTCCCAGTAAATAAAGCAAGGAGTCACATTTGTACTCATTTGCTTTCATTATCGTGTGTTATAATATTTAAATTTCCCATGTCCATTTTGGACAAAAGCACTGCCCACCTCACATAACAGATTAATAATGAGCAATAATAATAATCAGTCAATAATCTGATGAAGAAAATCAAGAATTCTACTTGTCACCTTACCACATTGTACTAAATCTTTTGATCTTTATTTTTTCCCAATGGAGGCAGTTTGCAGATTGGGCTATGTTTCAACATTTTTTGTTAACTATCTAATGTTAATGAATGATCGCTTGTTTTATTCTGGATGGTGTTCCTGCGCTCCTTCATAGTTGTCATTTGGCTGATGCAGCTGTCACCATGGTTTATGTTTTACCCTTCCAAAGGATGGAATGTTCTT
This sequence comes from Cetorhinus maximus, assembly GCF_964194155.1. Classification (NCBI taxonomy): domain Eukaryota; kingdom Metazoa; phylum Chordata; class Chondrichthyes; order Lamniformes; family Cetorhinidae; genus Cetorhinus; species Cetorhinus maximus. Next base: position 107,208,455 of record NC_135891.1, read on the forward strand.
TCATCATGTGGTGCTCCATATAGCATTCCAGCTGGCAGCTGAACAGCTAAAAAGTGCCAGTAGTGTGAGATGCACCTGCATGTCAGGCATCCTCTAGGATTTAATGTTTGTCGATATGGGTTTGAGGCAGAATCATTTCGCCTGCATACTACCAGGCCACAAATCTTTGGTCAAAATACACCTTTTGAAAAGGGACCTAGGAACAGCAGTAGGCCATTCAACCCCTCAAGCTTGTCGTGCCATTCAATGAGTTCATGGCTGACATGTATGCATAACTCCATTTACCCAATTTGGCTCCATATTCCTCGGCTAACAAAAACCTATGGGTCTCAGGTTTAAAGTTGCTGATTGTGCTAGCACCTACTGCTTTTTGTTGGAAAGAGAGTTTGACACTTCTACCACCCTTTGTGTGAAGAAGTGTTTCCTGACTTCTCTCCTGAATAGTCTGGTTCTGACTTAAAGGTTATGTCCTCTTGTCCTAGACTTCCCCACCAGTCTATGTACATAATGGTGTCTTTGATTTTCAGCATTGAAGGAGCTGATGCTAGCTTTTATATAATATGATTGATCCACTGCATATTAATTTTCACCTCGGATATCTAGAAGGAGACACTAATATAGACACTAGTGTTTGCTGAATTATTAGTATTCTTATAAATCGATAAAGGCAGGTTAGGTGAAAGCGAAACCTGAAACTTGAAGCCAATCAAGGAGGAAATCATTTTTTATTGACCTAAATTTCTTGGAACAGTGAGTAAATTACAGTGTCTTTTTTAATTTGCTGTTCAAGGTCGTACAACAGGTAATGTGCCCTATCGGTCACAAACTCATTTTGTGAACACAAGCCTCTTTTAATCATTTGCAATTGTTTTTTTTTAAGTTTTATTTTTGAATACACAAAGTAATTTTACAAATTCAAGGTGGAGTAAATAATGATACGATAGGGTGTCAATGATCAATACTAGTTGACTTCCATTCATGGCTGGCACTAGAGATCATTGTGCACTCAGTTTTCTTGGTTGAATAAAAAGTGGTTGCTGATAGGAATGCCCGTGATTAAAGTATTGTCTTTCTAATGGAACTATTTTAAGAACTGAAAGCATTTTTAATGACTCCAAGTGTATCAGCAAATCTATCTGTTTCTATATGCATTGACTATTATGTTCTACTTGCAGGATGTTTCAGTGACATTCTGAGGGGTCTTGACAGGGCGGATGTGGAAAGGATGCTTCCTGTTGTGGGATAATCTAAAAATAGGGGTCATTGTTTTCAAAAAAAGAGGTCACTCAATACAGAAATGAGGAGAAATATTTTCTCTCGAGGATTGAGTGTCTTTGGAATTCTCTTCATCAAAAGGTGGTGGAAGCAGAGTCTCTGGATATTTTTAAGACACAGGTAGATAAATTCTTGATAAGCAAGGGGGTGAAAAGGGGTAGGTGAGAATGTGGAGTTGAGGTTACAGTCTGATCAGCCATGATCTTATTGAATGGCAGAGCAGGCTCGAGCGGCTGAGTGGCCAACTCTTGCTCCTAATTCGCATGTTTGTACATTGGCCCAGATCCTCTGGTCTTTGATTGTCGGATACCAGACGTACCCCCGATGATATGCGTTGGGGCTCCTCGGAGGTCCCATCACGCTGACTCTATGGGAATTGCCCAGGAGATTTGAACTTACAGTTGGCAATTCCCCTGCTCCCTGGGACCTACCGGAAAAGTCTGCAACTCTGAGTTAGAGTCAGAGACTTTGAACGGTTCCAACTTACTTACCTGAATAGTTAGCCAGGAAATGTTAGACAGAAAAATCCTTGTCTAACTCCTGGGTAACTATGCAACTGACACCACTCTTGATCCCTCCCACTCCCACTCCCACCCCTGACCCCCCCCCCAACTCACCTCTGACCCTTTGACTCCCCCGATCCACCCTCATCCCACTGACTCACCTCCCTGCCCCCCACGCTGAACCCCTGATCTGACCTCACCACCTGACTCTCCACGCTGACCACCCTACTCCTTCCCAACCCTCAGACTACCCTCCGACTCGATCTCACCACTCAACTTCCCCCCCGCCCGATCCTCCCCGACCTCCTAACCCTACCTGACCTGACCTCACCACCCTATCCACCTGCACCCTACCCCATTACTCACCCCCCTATTCACCATTTACTCATTCACTCACCCATTCACTCATACACACATACACTAACACACTGAGACTGTTCAAATGCCCCAGCTTTTCAGTTTGTTAGTGAATGCTTACCAGAATATGGTAACTAGTGTCGTGAAAAGTGGGTGTGGTTTATAATCCCCTGACAAGTCAGCGCTACAAAGAAGCAGTTCAATTTCAAGAATGCTCCGTATTTCTGGAGAAATTGGGATCAGGAGTCCCAGCCAGAAATGCGGAGCTCCAGCTAGGTGCAGAAATGTAGGAGCGGAGTGGCAATACAATGGTGATTGCTGTTCCTCAGAAGATTCGGGCCATTGCATTTCTTGGTTTCAACGTTCTAATTGAGTAAAATGGGCCTAGAATCTCTGGAATTTAGAAGAGAGAGGAGCATTTGCATTGAAACATATAAGATTGTGGAAGAGCTTGACGGGTTGGATGCTGAGAAGCTGTTTCCTCCAGCTGGAGAGCCTAGAACTCAGGATGATAGCCATAAGGGTATTGACTGAGATGAGGAGTAATTTCTTCACTCAGAGCATTGTGAATCTTTGGGATTCTCTACCCCAGAGGTCTTTGGATGCTCAGTTGTTAACTATATTCAAGGCTGAGATCAATAGATTTTTGGGATGATAAGGAAATTGAGGGTTATGGGGATCAGGCAGGAAGGTGCACTTGAGGTAGAAGGTCAACTTAATCTTCTTTAATGGTGGTGCAGACTGGAGGGGCTGTATGGCCTATTTTGTTTCTTATGTTCTTACTAACTGGTGCCCTGTGGCATTGCACACATAGTCAGGCTTAGATGGGGCTTTAGATCAAGCAGGGTTAGATGACAGGAAATAATTGGTTAAGGGCCATAGGGGAATGGTAATGTAGGAAGCCAGAAGAGGAAAATGTTGGTGCAGCAGGATGGGGCACGAAATAAATGGTAGAGGAGAGTTAGGGATCATTAGTTGAAACAGGAGGGTAGAGCATAGTTATGTGTCTTGGTGGGTATAGAGGGAAGGAGCATGCTTAATGAGGAAAGAGAGCTGGTGGGGAAATGTGGGGTGGGGGTGTGGGGGAGTTAAATGGAATAGCAGTAGAAGTTGAATGAGGGGAGTTAGGAATAAGGGAGAAATGGGAGAGGGGGGAGTGTAAAATGTATTTAACTGGAGATGCAACTTCAAACATATTCTAATTAAAGTAAATATTTTCACATCTATCAAAGAGTGATGTCTGAAGAAAGCAATACAAATGACTAATGCATGTTCATGGCAGTGGTTAAATCATATAAGGTTTGGAACTGTATGATTTATAAACATTAAAATAATGACATAATGAAATAGCAGCAGTAGAAAAGCTAGGAACTAGAATTAGTAAAGGGTAGTTGGTGCTTTAGATTGCTGCTCAGTACACAAGACTACCTTCAAGGAAGTGAAAAATGGGGAATTAAAAACATAATTTTTTATTTTAGCGATCAACCTTCCAGAATCCGATTTGCTGAGTGCATTGCATGGAGCTTGAAAGAAAAGGATAGTGTACTATATTTTCAATATTATGTGCACCACTCCTAAATGTATGTAATTTTTTTTCAAGGACACATTTTCCTAATGTGCTCCTGTAGTTGAGAAGTGAAATGGCTTCCTAGTGTGGAGGCATTTGAAAATGACTCATGAAATTAAGGATGTGTTCCACATTAAGGTTCTTTTTTTTTTACCAGACCTTCTCATTTTTCTCCCCGCAAACACATGGTAGGGTATAGTTCCCACAAAACTGTGCTGCCCTCCAGTAGTTAACCGAAACAACCATTTTCTGTGTGAGTGGCTAGTGAGTGAGTGGCAAGCAATTTGACTGTAGCTGGCGTCAGATTTAGCCCCATCCTGCCCACCCACATGTCCCTTCCAATATGGGTCATTATATGGTAATTGAAAATCCTGACTGATTTGTTTGCACTCCAGCCAAGGAGTTCCGAGCCCTTTTGTAGTGCCGGTGCCCCAAATAAGACCAGCAAACTCAACAAAGACTAGGAATTGAATCTGAGACTTCTGATGGAATGGCTTAATGCCAACATCAGGTATTGCTTTTATTTCCTCATCTCAGGGTGACAAACTTTTAAACCTCAAGTGTCTCAAAAATAAAATTTTATCTTGATGAAAGAATCTCAGCTGTTCAGGTTCTTTTCCATTGCAGATTGGATCCTGGGTGAATGATGCTAAAAATGGACTCACTCTGCAGTATAACATTTGGTTATTTATGTATATATGTTATACAAGCCTGTAGCACTCCATATTGTATTGGCCTTGGAGGGTGGGCAACATAGATATGCCAGGATTATACCTGGACTCTTAAGGGTTAAATTACAAGGAGAGATTACATAAGTTGGGGTTGTATTCCTTGGAATTTAGAAAGTTAGGGGTTAATTTTACCAAAGTTTTCAAAGTATTAAAAGAAATGGATAGGGTAAATTGAGAGAAACAATTTCAGCTGGTTGGGGAGTCAAAGACTGGGATATAATCTAAACATTCGAGACAGACCTTTCAGGTGTGAAATTAGGGAACATGTGTGTGCAAAGGGTGGTAGAAGTTTATAACTCTATTCCACAAGTGATAATTAATGCTAAATCAATTGGAAATTTTAAATTTGAGAAAGAGATATATTTTCGTTATCCAAAAGTAATTGGGGATATTGAGCAAAGGTAGGTGTATAGAGTTAGGTAGCACAAATTGTTCCATTTTCTCAAAAGACTAATGTCAACAACAACAACTTGCGTTTATAAAGCACCTTTAATGTAGTAAATCCTCCCAAAATACTTCACAGGAGTGTTATCAGTTAAAAATTGACGATGGAATTGATTGCAAATGGAGTTGAATGAAGCTTAATGGAATGGGTGCTGTGGTTTTTGTTCTGATAATCTTGTAAATTATGAATTAAATCTAGTGCTAATGTCGGAAACAACCATTTGTGCACTAATGTATAATTGTGAAATGTTTAGCCAAATTATTTTAGATGCAACCGCCTGTGGCTGCTGCTGCACAGCAAACAGAATGCACATACAGCAGCAACTATGGTTGTGATTAATATGATGGTCAGTGACTCAGCAAATTAAGTATGATGATCTAAATTTCCTTGATGTTGGGTCATTTGTAAATTGCAAAATGGAGAAAAGTGTTTTAATCTCCTAATAATTACGCATGAATGTAAAAATAATTTTAATATGTTGCGCAATTCAAAGGCTTTTATCGATTATGGCTTGATAATTAAAAGTTTGTCAATCAGAAAATTTTGCCACAAAAATTAATTTCACCAAACTGTCTAATGGGGAAAAGCACAGTTCTCAGTCTGTGCAAAGTTAGCTAATTTGTGCCAGGGCAATAATAAGCATAGTACAATGGTCCTTGACATACCTCGACTAAGACTGAAAAATATCACTCCGGTTTTCCCTTGCTGATTGGCACCATTGATACCTGCTGGAAAGTATGTGAGAGACAGACTAGCACTCGGTTATGATTAGTCCATGAAGATTTATAGCTTCAGATCAAACACAAGAAAGGAAGCCTGCTGGTTAGTACCTACCACCCTCTCTCTGCTGTTAAACATCATTTGGAGGAAGCGCTAAGGTTAGCGAAGACAGAAAGTGTACTCTAGGTGCTAGACTTCAATGCTCATCGTCAAGCATACCTCCGTAGTACCAGCACTGATTGAGCTGCTGAGGCCTGAAGGACATAGGAGCAAGACTAGGCTTGTGGCAGTGTGGCAGGTGGTGGAAGAACCGAAGTACCAGAGGGTAACCACAGAACCATACCTTAGCAAGTGCCAGCACCTTCAGCAGAAGGTTGCGAAGTGGTGGAAAGTAAATAAATGAAAAGACAAAAAACCCTTGTGATGGTGTGGTAGAACACTGAAGTTTGGGATTTCAAATTTGAATCCCTAGTGCTTTGTTGTCTTCCAGTCTCATTGGCCCCCGCAGTTCATTCTATATTTTGTCTACAATTTTATATTAGTTACCATTCAGAGAGTAAGTTTACATGTACATTGCTAAGAATACTGTAATAGGTAGCAGTTTTTTATTGTTTACAGTACTGCATGCTGTCAGCTTCTGTGACGCTATCAGAATTGGGAGATGTAGGTTCAGGACAGGGTTTATTAAAGTAAATCGGTAATTCAGACAGTACTTCCCAGAACTTGCTATTAAAAATAATGATGAGCTAACAGTGCTCATGTTTAATAAAATGTAATTTGGACAGCAACTTACAGCAATTGCATGCACACAATTGAATGCAAAATCAGGAGGTTGCTGTCCACAATGCCCTGCTTGTCCAGAAGTTGTGTTATACCCATAGCTCGCTGAGAACACTCGGCATTGAAGCATACAGACTGTTGCGAAATTTCTGTATTTATGTGATAGATACCCATTAAATGCACCAGAAAAAAGTGGGACTTGCCCATTGCAGTATAAGTAAATTTTTAATGACATGCTAAATCTTAATTACTGCCCAAACAACCCCTCTAGCACTGAAAATGAATATTTAAAATTGTGGAGTCTCATTCTTTTCTCATTTTTTAGGAACCTTTCCTTTGTGTCCCTTTTATCTTTCTCTTAATCCCATCTTTCTTTCCCCCTCTGTTTCACTTTCTACATGATTTGGTATTAAATTAGATATTCTAATTTACGTTTGCTGGTTCAGGCTCTGTGTTGTTCAGTAACAATTCTTCAATCTAGTTAAGGGAATATACAGTGGCTTGCCCTGTTCATACAGACTCCAGAACCCCTGTAGAGGGTGCCATGTGAAATGGCTTTGTCATTGCAGCCATATCCGGTGTAAACCCATAAAGTCTGTGAGGCAAGCATATGGATAATGAATAGCTGGCGGCATTCACTCGTTACTGACTGCAAAACCTGCACCAGTATCTTTAGTGAAAGAAAGATCAGCATAACGGGCAGGTCCTCCACCTCAAATGCCATCGTAACTGCTTATTAAGTGTGCGTAGTTTTCTAATAAATTGGAAATGTTCAACATGATGGATAAAATAATTTGTCTGATATCTTGCTTGCACTGTAACTTTGACTTAGAAAGGTACTTGGGAGCAGCTGCAATCCATTTCTAATTGGCTAAAAAAACTGACCATAAAGAAAGGGTTTTAAATAAATTAATTAAAATAACATTCGATCTGTCTCCCAGCAGACAAATCAGTTACGCTTTTTGTCTCAAGAAAATGCAGCATACCATAAGGATTACATTTTATTTTAATGGGTTTTGACAGCAGTGAAGTCAGGGAGCAGAAACTCAGTGCCCAGTAAAGTGATGTTTCATTTTTGAGTGCTGTAATGCTCTGAAAATAGCATGGGAATAGCATTGATTGAACAAACCTAACTGGTAAGAGCAAGAAAAAATATATTTCCAAATGTAGCTGGTGCCTTTTCATATTTAAGTGTTTCAATAAAGATATATGAAGCTCGTGAAGTATAGTAGCTCGAATGTAGCTGAACTGAGGTCACTGTTTTGCGCAGAGCAACTTTCCACAAATAGCTATGAAATTAATGATTATTTCTTTGGTTGTGCTAGTTAAGGGAGGAAGGAATCTTACCAGGACAATGGGAGAACTCCCTGCTCTTCATATTGGTCCAGGTTTTGCAGTCAGCGCAAAGTGAAGAAGAAAGCTGCCTACAAAGATCTAGTGCTCTCTGTGGCATGGACTTCACCATTCCAATGTTAATTTGATTCTGGTACCAACTATAGGTACCAACCTGGCACCTAGCAACTGTGATGTCATCAAGCAGGTTAAGCAGCCTATCACATTAAAAAAAAATTCTCAGTGGCAGCAAACAGAAGTAAAATGCACTGATTATCCTTCACATTTTAATAATTTTACGCAGAGTGAAATAAATATTGGGACATGCACATGGGATTAATGCAGAAGCTGAAATAATTGTAAACTTAAAAAAAAAAGGCTGCGGCTGTGGAGAGAGAATGGAGTTAACATTTCAGATATTTGGCAAAAGGTCATCAACCCGAAAACCGTTTCTCTCTTCACAGATGCTGCCTGGCCTGCCGAGTTCTCTGTTTTAATTTCAAGTTTCCAGCATCTGTAGTACTTTGCTTTTATTTTCTTTTTAATCATTACACTAAAAACATAGAATTTTTATCATAATGGAGAAACTTGATATTGCACAAATACAAATGTTCAGTGCCAGAGAGGTTGTTCAACAGGAAATATGATTTAATATACCATTAAAAATCTAGTTACACCTCTTACAGCAAGGCACAACTTTTTCCAAAGGTTTTTACAGTGAAATTGAAGTGTAATACTAAAAAACTGGAAGTTCATGTCAATTCAAGTGATTTTAAAGTTTTCCATCTGTGACGTCTTCAACAGTGAGTGTACCTTGTAGATGAGCAATGAATCACTGACAGCAACTTCTGGATTTCTATGTTTAACTGTGCATTTGTGAACAGTTGTCGGTTTCACAGTTTTAATGATGGTGAATGCTGATGGTATTTGCAAAACAACCGCAAAATCCAAGCCATAGTGTCATGACTTAGTTTTAATGTCTTTTCTGAAGGACAGCATCTCCCAACAGTGCAGCATTCCTTCAGTGTTGCAATGAAGTGTCAGTTCAGATTTTGAATCAAACCTTTTGCTTTGGGCTCAGATTCACAATCTATCAACCTATATGTTAGTGTTAAGAAGTAAAACAAGCTAACAAGGAGAAGTACTTTACATTAGTCGTATTTCCATGTGAATCACTTGCCCAGGGCTGTATGCTTCGGTCAGTGTAAAGTCATAGCCCAGAATTCTTTCATTTGGATATCTTATACTCAGTGACCCCGGAGTGCCCTCACAGACTTGATGGTTTTCTGTTGGAGACAGTGATTTTGACCTCTCCCAAAAAGAGGAGCTTGAATAAAAATGACCGCAGCCAAATATGTTTTCATATAGGCTTTTTATAGCAAATGAGTTTATGTTTGCAAATTATGAAGACTGAATGAATACAGTACTATCTCCAGGTTATGATGGGTTGAGCAGCAATGTGCATTAAGAGGAAATTTGTAATCTTTGGGAAAATTAAAAATTTGTGCAACTTTTCACATTTCCAAAGTTACTCATAATCTGTATAAAATTATTTTCTTAGGTGCCTTCAGCAGCTAGAGGAAGATGGCTTCACAACACAAGACTTGGTTAAGACTTGTGTGTTCCAGAAAGATGAAAGAGGAATGGTAATGAAAGCCATTTGTGCTGTAAACCCTGACTTCCAGCTCCAACCTGAACCTGAAGTGGAGTTTTGCCAGTCTCCATTAGTGAAACACTTTTATTCAAAGGTATGAGGGATAGATTTGCATTTTAAATATAGTACCTCATGGAAAATAATGTGTACCAAATTAAATTACACACCTATCTTTTTAATAGATTGATTATTTGGTGACCATATGTTGCACTTGAGTGATTTGTTTGTATATACTGATGAACATAGAGTGGAGTGAAACCAACAATTGGTGGCACCTCCGCACTCTAATTGAGATCTGAAATTTGTTTGCTGAAATCTGTGTTCTGCCACATTTGTTGTAGTTCCAGCTAGTTATAGTGGGCTGTAACTTCTGAGTTCCCCACCATCAGATTTGGGAGGTACCCCAAAGAAGCTCTGGGGAACCCCTCCCGGAATGTCAAAGGTAAGGGCTTGCACGGCAATTGCCCAGAAGTGCAAACTTCTTCTGGGCAATTGCCCTGCTCTGGGACCATTCAAAAATGCAACTTAAATCACAAACTTCGGATAGTTCTGACTGTGTTACACAAATAGTTACTCAGAAAATGTTAGAAGAATTCAAACTTCTTCTAACTTCTGGGTAACTATTTTAAAGACACCGGCTCTGCCCACAACCCCCAGGGCACACCTCCCACACCCCTAACTCCCCAGGGTCTCCCCGACTACCTGCACCGACACGTTATTCCCTAAACTCCTCATGGGATTCTCCCCGACTCGATCGCTCCCCCCCCACCATGCCCCCTGCATTACCGACCCGACAGGACACCCACTTCCTATGAGCATATGAGATAGGAGCAGAAGTAGGCCATTCGGCTCCTCGAGTCTGCTCTACCATTCAATAAGATCATAGCTGATCTGTTTGTGTTTTGATTTCCACTGTTTGTGTTTTGATTTCCACATTCCCATCTGCCCCCGATAACCTTAGATTCTTGTTAGGCAAGGGAATCAATCTACCTCTGCCTTGTAAAATATTCAGTGATCCTGCCTACATCGCCTTCTGAAGCAGAGAGTTCCAAAGTCACACAACCCTCTGAGAGATCAAGTTTCTCCTCATCTCTGTCCTATGAGGGCAACCCCTAATTTTAAAACAGGGACCCCTAGTTCTGGACTCACCCATAAGAGGAAACAGCCTTTCCATGTCCACCTTGTCAAGACCATTCAAGATCTCATATACTTTAATCAAGACACCCCTCACTCTTCTAAACTCCAGTGGAAACAACCCATCCTCATAGGACAACCCACTCATTCCAGGTATCAATCTAGTAAACTTCTCTGAACCACCTCCAGTGCATTTACATCCTTCTTTAAATTAGGAGACCAGTATTCGAGATGCGGTCTCACCAATGCCCTGTATAACTGAAGCATAACATCCTTACTTTTATGTTCAATTCCTCTCATAATAAAGGATAGCATTCCATTAGCCTTCTTGATTACATGCTGTACCTGCATACTAACGTTTTGTGACTTATGCACAAGAGCACCTAGATCCCTCAGCACTTCAGAATTCTGCAGGCTCCTCAGTTTAAGTAATACTCTGCTTTTTTATTTCTCCTGCCAAAGTGAACAACTTCATATTTTCCAACATCATAGTCTATCTGCCAGATTTTTGTCCACTCTCAACTTATTTATATCCATCTGCAAACTCCTTATGTCATCTTAACAACATATTTTTCTGCTTATTGTTGTATCGTCTGCAAATTTAGCTACCATGCCTTTGCTCCCCTCACCTAAGTCATTGATGTAAATTGTAAAAAGTTGGGGCCCCAGCACAGACCCCTGTGGGATTCCACTCGTCACACCCTGCCAATCAGACAAAGACTGATTTATGCATTCTCTGTTTTCTGCCAGCCAGCCAATCCTCTGTCCAGGCTAATATGTTATCCCTACCCCATGATCTTTTATTTTCTGCAATAACCTTTGATGTGGCACCTTATCAAATGCTTTCTTGAAATCCAAATACAGTACATCTACAGACTCCACTCTATCACATATTACTCTTTCAAAGAACTCTTAATAAATTGGTCAAACATGATTTCACTTTAATGAAACCATTCTGACTTTTCCCGATTACCTTGAGCTTTTCTAATTGCCCAGCTGTAACCTCTTTAATGATCGACTCTTGCACCTTCCCCGCAACAGACGTCAAGCTAACTGGCCTATAGTTTCCTGCCTCGCTCCCTTCTTGAATAGAGGGGTTGTATTTGCTACTTTCCAGGCTGATGGAACCTTTCCAGAATCTAGGGAATTTTGAAAAATTAACACTAACGCATCTACTACCTCATTAGCCACCTCTTCTAAGACCTAGCATAAAGTCCTTCTGGACCTGGAAACCTATCAGCCCGCAGCTCCATCAGTTTGCTCAGTACTACTTCCCTAGTGATTGTAATTTCATCAAGTTCCCCTCTCCCCTCCACCTCCTGATTTACAGCTATTACTGGAATGTTTTTTTGTATCATCTGTAGTGAAGACAGAAGCAAAAATATCTGTTCGTTTCATCCGCCATTTCCTTATTACCTACTACCATTCTCACTCTCTAGAGGACCAACACTCACTTTATCTACTCTTTTCCTGTTTAAATACTTGTAGAAACTCTTGCTATCCATTTTTACATTTCTAGATAGCTTCCTCTCATATTATAATTTATTTCCCCGATTAACCTTTCAGTCATTCTCTGCTGTTCTTCATATTCCGACTAATCATCTAACCTGCCACTCATCTTTGCACAGTTATATGCTTTTTCTTTAAGTTTGATACTTTCCCTAACTTGTTTAGTTAGCCACGGATGGTGGGTCCTCCCTTTAGAATTTTCCTTTATAGTAGGAATATACTTGTTCTGAGTATTCTGAAATATCCCCTTTAATGTCTGCCACTGCTTCTCTATTGATCTATCCCCTAGCCTAGTATCCCAGTTCACTTCAGCTAGCTCACCTTTCATGCTCACATCGTTGCCCTTATTTAAGTTTAAAATGCTAGTCTTAGACACATTCTTCTCCCTTTTAAACTGGATGTAAAATTGAATCATATTGTGGTCGCTGCTACCTAGGGATGCCTTTTTTCTGAGGTCATTTAATCCTGTCACATAATACCAAATCTAACATAACCTGCTTTCTGGTTGGTTACAGAACGTACTGCTCTCAGAAACCATCTCAAAAGCATTCTATGAATTCCTCATCCAGTCTGATTTTTCCAGTTTATATGCAGATTAAAGTCACCCATGATTATTGCCGTCGCTTCATCACAAACACCCAATATTTCTTCTTGTATACTTTATCCTACATTGTGGTTACTGTGAGGGGGCCTGTAGACCATACCCAGTAGTGACTTCTTTCCCCTGCTATTCCTCATCTCCACCCAAACTGATTCTACATCCTGATTTCCTGAACCAAAGTCATCTTTAACTATTGCACAAATTCAATCCTTGATTAACAGTGCTACCCCTCCACCTTTTCCAAGCTTCCTATTCTTCTTGAAGGTCATATACCCCTTAATGCTCAGGACCCAATCCTTGTCATCTTGCAGCCAGGTCTCCGTAATGCCTATCAGATCATATTTATTTACTTCAGTGTGCACTATCAATTTGTTTACTTTATTACAAATGCTATGCACATTCAGATACAGAACCTTTAGTTTAGTCTTTTTGTTATCTTTGTGACATCTAGCCTTAATTCTTTGTGCATTCTTAGGAAGGGACAGAGAGAAAAAAAACTTCCATTCTCTGACCCTCATTTCCCATTTTATTATTTTCCTCTCTTACCTTGTTGCTACTTTTTGATGTACCACATCTTTCCACATTTGATCCCTTGCCCCCACTATCTAGTTTAAAACCCTCTATACTTCCCTAGTCATGTGGTTTGCAAGAACACTGGTCCTAGCCCGGTTCAGGTGTAGACCATCCCAACGGTACAGCCCCCAGCTTTCCCAGTACCGGTGCCAGTGTCCCACAAACTGGAACCCGCTTCTCCCACACCAGTCTTAGAGCCACATATTCATCTCTAATTTTATGTACCCTGTGTCAATTTGCACTAGCCTCAGGTAATAATCCAGAGATTATAACCTTTGAGGTTCTGCTCTTCAATTTAGTGCCTAGATCCTCATACTCTCTATGCAGAACTCATTCCTAGTTCTATCTATGTCATTGGACCATGACAACTGGATCCTCCCGTTCCCACTGCAAGTTCCTCTCCAACCCTGAGTGGATGTCCCAAACCCTGGCACCAGGCAGGCAACACAGCCATCTGGACTCTCACCCCTTGCTACAGAGAACAGTGTCAATTCCCCTCACTATACTGTCCCCTACTATCACTACGTTTCTTTTTGCTCCCACCAGTTGAATGGCTTCCTATATCCCGGTGCCATGCTCAGTATGCTCATACACCCTGCAGCCCCAGCTCTCATCCAGACAAGCTGAAAGAACCTCCAACTTATTGGGCAGCTGCAGAGGCTCACACTCCTGCACTCCGGGACACCTTACATGCCTCATTCGCAGTCACACCCTCCTGCCCCTGACCACTGACCAGATCAGAAGACCCTATCCTAAGGGTGTGACCGCCTCTTGGTACGAAGTATCCAGGTAACCTTCCCTGTTCCTGATGTGTTGCAGAATCTGCAGCTCAGCCTCCAGCTCAGTGACTGAGCCGAAGCTCCTCAAGCTGCAGACACTTACTGCAGATATGTTTGCCCTGGATTGCAATGTTATTCAGGAATTCCCACATGCTGCTGCCTTGAAACATCCTCGCACCCTTAATGTGTTTTAAATAATTGCTTAATTATATTAATCACTTATTTATGTTGCTTTTGTATATATCTTAATAACTTTACCACCCATTTGTGTACTATTTTAAATCTTAGCGATATACTAGAACTTACCCACTTACCATCATTACTCATCAAACAGCTCCTTTCCCTGTGGTAGAGCAAGAACCAATTCCTACAGGGTGAGAAAGATGGAAAAAGGAAACAAACACCTCCTTCCCCCACTTCACTGAACTGCCCCCCCCCCCCAACTCCAAGTCTTCATTCAGTGACCTCAGCTGCACTCTGCCTGCACTCCTCCCCCCTGCCCCCCCACCTTCCCCACAGGCCCTATCCCGCTCCCAACCAGACATCCCCACCCACCCCCATGTCAAACCCTCACCACCCCCCAGCCTCCCCCGATGCCCGACCCTCTGACCTAATGTCCAACGTCCCTCCCCCCTGATGTTCGACCCCACTCATCGCCCTCCCAATGCCTGACCCTCCCCCGATGCCCAACATCCTCTACAATCCCCCAATGTCTGACCCCCCCTCCCCCCCCCCCATGTCCAACTCCCATCTGACGACCGACACACCCCCACCCCCATCGATGTCTGAGCGCCCCCCCCCCCCCCCCCCCCCCGTACCACCTAATGTCCAACGTAACCACCTTCTCAAGGACAACTAGGCATGGGCAATAAATGCTGGTCCAGCCAACGAAGCCCACATGCCATGAATGAATAAAAAAATTGCTCCCCACCCACCACTGATAGCTGACCAACCCCCACCCCACCCAACCTCTGAACCCCCCACACCCCCAAATTCTATCCACTTACTTTACCGCAACACTCAGGGTCTAATAGACGCTACCTTTCATTCCTGCAGATGACCGAGAACCAATGTCGCCGAAGACTGCACATGTCTAGGGAACTGGTCGGTCACACCTGCCATCTGCTGCAGGATTTGGTGCCACAGGGACATGGAGGGCACCCACTGCCAGTTGGCTGTAAAAGTGACTGCGGCGCTGAATTTCTACACCAGTGGCTCCTTTCAGGGCTCCACAGGTCACTTCTGTGGGCTTTCACAAGACCCACAAATGCATCCATGAGGTTATGTATACCATCTTTGCGAGGGCACACAACTTTCTGTATTTCGCCCAGGACCGGGGCAGCCAGGATGCAAAAGCGATTGGATTCGCCCAGATCTCGGGTTTCCCACAGGTTCAGGGTGCGATCGACTGTACTCCTGTGGCGCTCAGATCTCCGTCACAACACACGGTGGACTACATCAACCACAAGGGCTTCCATTTGCTGAATATGCAGCTGGTGTGCGACCACCAGAAATGCATCCTGCAGGCGTGTGCATGGTTGCCAGGGATTGTGCACGACGCCTACATCCTCAGTCAGCCACAGATCCCTGAAGTCTTCCAGGGTTCACAGAAGCTTGCAGGGATGGCGCCTTGTGGACAAGGGCTACCCGCTGAGGCCATGGCTGATGACACCCATGCGGCGGCCTCAGACTGCAACAGAGCGACGCTATAATGAGGCTCAAGCTGCAACTCGCAACTTGATGGAGCAGACCATTGGGATGCTGAAGATGAGGTTCCAGTGACTGGGACCGGTCTGGTGGCGCCCTGCAATACAGTCTACAGAAGGTGTCACACATCATCGTCGCCTGCTGTGCCTTTACAGCTTGGCGCTCCAACAGGGAGATGAGCTGCTGAGGAGGAGAAGGAGGAGCTGCATGCCTCCTCCAATGAGGGAGACGCTGACGGGGATGATGGGGATGAGGCCCTCGCACTGGCTAAATGAGGCAGGCATGCTCAGGAGGCCCTCATAGCTGCTAGGTGTGTGGAGGATGATGACAACTTGCAGTGAGGTGACCCCATAGATCCTCACATCACACCTGTGAATGTTTGACTCCAGTCTGGCTTATGGCAGCGTGAATACCCTCTGTGAGAATGCACCTGCGATGGAGGCGCAGTGGAGGCCCTAATAGTTGCTCAATTGTAGGAGGATGATGATGTCATGCAGTGAGGACACTCCTTAAATCTCCACATAGCCTCTGGGAATGCCTGACTCCTGTCTGGCCGAGGGCAGATCGCTTGCAGGGTCATATCACAGAGACGCAGCCATGAAACTTTAGAAGTACCTGATCTTTTGTCCGCTTTCAGCACTTGAGCTCTTCAGGAGCACAGCATCAGTGGTCACAGATACTGAAGAGATGGAGGCGAGTCCCACTTCAAAGGTACTGAGAGCACACCGAGAAAATGGGAGAACTCTGTGGCACCTGCCCACTACATTCTGGCAGCAATGATGAGCGCCAGCAAAGTGCAGGCATCAGTAATGTTTCCAGGGAGTGTGAGGCTGGACCATCACTTTGGTTTGAAGGCTGCACAGAGCACAGGGAAGAGGCCCTGGACTGAGACACCTGCCTTTATCTTGTACAGAAAGGTTTCACATCTGAGTGACAAGAACACTGCTTATCAGAAGAAGGAGCCATAGGCAGGGAGACATTCTTAGGAGTTTATTGACAATAGTGAACAGTATGTACAAGTGATTAACACCTGTGCCCAGACTGTGCAACTAATTCTCCTTAACTTTCCTAATCCTGCCGTCATGCCTTGGTGCTCCCAGACATTCACAGCGGAGGTGGAGGCAGCCTGCTGATTGCGATGCCCTGTCTGTGATGACCTTGGCAGGCGTCCTCTGGAGGGCCCCGGCCTGCTTTCGGGGCCCTGCTGTTTGGCAGTGCCACCCTTGTCGGCCTGTGGAGCTGGAGCTGCAGGAAGAGGGGAGTCGGATGGACTGGACAGTCTTGGAGTCACCTGGATGGATGGGCCCAGAGTGTGCACCTGCTGATCCTCCTCCCTATGGGTGCCCGGGGTCCCAGGCTGACTCCTTGAGGAGCAGGGGTAGCTGGAGTGAGATCGAGGTGCCTGGCACCCCTCTGGCGTACCCACTGTTGGAGACCAACTATGACATTAACAATGATGTTGAGCCCGCGCAGCAGTGCAGGAGCGAATTCCTGGACCAAGGTCTCCATGGTGGCCGCCATCCGACCAGTGTTGACCTTGGAACGTTGGATGCCAGCGCTATCACCTCAGAGTAAAGGCGGACGGACTCCTCCATCGTGCCTTGCAGTATGAGGAGTGCTGCGGACATCCCTTCCTGATGTTCCCAAGCCTGCCTTTGCAGCTTCAGCAACTGTGACATGACCAAGTCCAGAGGCTCATCATCTGACTTGGACTCAGCAAATTTCTGGCCTCCAGTAGTCCTCTGAGTGCCGGAAACCTGGGAAGTCCCTGCCCCAACCTGCTGTGGATCGGGGCTATTCTAAAGCTAGGTCCCACCGAGGTGTGTGTCTCTGCGCTGATGAAAGTTTTGGGTGAGCACTGTGATGGGTCTTCAGGGAGGGTGCCTCCAGATTCCTCTTCAGAGGTTTGTTCAGAGCTTGATTGGAGGCCCTGGGTCTTGGACTCTGACGGCTGTTGGCATATGTGCCTGTGAGAGCAAGGGGAGATAATTAGTGCGTGGCAGCAGCCTGTGAAACAGGGCATATCACTCACGGCATGGTTGTCTGATGGATATTGCACTGCTGGACCCTCACTTGGTAGAGCAGCGCCGATCTCACCATCAGCATAGAACTGGTCCAGATCCTTGCTGCCCAGCTGGATGGCTCTGTTTTCTAAGTCTGTGAGGACCTTGATTTCAAGCATTCCTCCACCAGCCTGCGACCTTTCCCTCTTGTCCTGCATGAATAGAAACGGAGAAAGCGTAAGCAGGATACCTGCCAGATCAGATGGTAAATATGCCTGGCCTGTGTGGGTGTTGACTGGTCACATGGACAGGATGAAGACAATGATGGCGAGTCTGAGAGAGAGCGAACAGTGATGCCCCTTGAACTGGCAGTGTGTGAGATCCCTGTGGATGTGTGATGGGGTTGTGACTGTGTGAGTTGAGACTGATGAGAAGAGTGACTTACCCTGGTGGAATGGAGGAAATCATTCATTCTCATGTGGCACTGGGTGGCTGTCCTCTTTTGAAGGCAATGGCCTTTTGCCAACACCTCCGAAGCCAGGCTATTGCTGTTGCTGCCCACCCTGCGGCCAGAGCGGGAGTAGAGGGCATCCCTGCGGGCTTCCATGGCAACCACAAGGCGCTCGAGGGACGCGTCGCTGAACCTGGGGGGGCCGAAGTCTTCAGTTTCAAGGCCATGTCTTCCATGCAGCAGTGGTGGTCTGGAAGCACTGAGATGTGTGCTTGCGGCTGGACTTTAAATATGGTGTGATGCAGCAGCGGGGTGATGGCGGGTGGGTGAAAGAGCCCACCTGCCATGGAAACACAGTGTTTTCCGGGAGTGAGTAAATAATGTGGCGGGTTTGGGACGATACAGCGTGAAAACCCGGCGTCGCTACTGCACTTAGTAAAATCTGGGATGATTCCACCCAGTGTGTTTACATTGTCTGTTTGTGACTACGTAATGGTGCTGCCCAAAGTGACCTACGTTGCCTGAAGAGGTAAAGCTTGCTTAGCAAAGCAACCATGACTTTTAGCTGCTGGCAGGCAGGAGATGTTGAAGTGTTCTTCCTGCCTGTGACGGTTTTTGACCAATGACCTCAGTGAACCACTGGGGGTAATACCACCAGAAACTAAAGATTTGTGACGACCAACTTTCAAGCAGCTGATGTTCAAATGAGAAATCAGTGCTGTAGGAATCATCCTACAATTTTAAAGGGATTGGTTTCCATAGTAGTAGAGACTGCTGTCAGAATGCAGAGCAGCTTTGAGAAGTTCTACAGTTTAATTGTGGCATTAACATCATCATGCTGATCTGCTGGCTGAAAGCATTTTCAGGGTGTCATTATTTGAATGCAATAAGGTATAAGTCATGTATCTTAAAGGCATCCTTTTAGTTGAATATACCCACATATTATTGCAGGGCATTGTGCTAATTGTGTTCCTGAAAGCTTTTGTTTTTAGTTGCTACGAGAAGAAATTGAGTAACTCTATTGGTTGCTCCGTTAACCAATGTCACAATTCACTTGTGTAGTAGAATTAAGCTGCTTCACTAAAAAATGTTTCAGGAATGTTCTCCCAAAGAAAGGGTACTGAAAAGTCAATGGATATTTTGTATTCAGAGCATCTGCACGGATGAGATAATCAGTAACAATGCCTGATAAATTTTGACGCTTGAAACGCTTTATTACTAATGCTACAAATCATTTTTCACGGCGTTTCAGCGTTGATTTGTAGAGCAGTTTCATTTTTCCTTTGTTTAAAAAAAGGAATATGGAGGATTTCTTGTTATGCATATTGATATTTCTTATTTGGAGAGCAGTGAAGTAACTCTAATTTATCAAGTTTGTGATGATGTTAGGTCACACTGCTTACACCAGGTTGACAAAATCACATTTAAAATACATTTTGTACTGGGCAGGGTAGACTACCTAAGAATTTTGAGGTTATGCCTGTATTTCAATTTTATGTCATAGCTCTAGCAGTTTGTTTACAGCTGGCAAGCAAACTATTTATAGCTCCCAAAAACACTATTGATTTCTTAATGTCTGATACCCATGATGAGTTCCCTCTGAGACACCTCTTATTCTGAGATTTATATGCTAAATATTATCATTTTTAAACACCGGTTTAGGTAGAGCAATCTTGCAAATATCCCTTAAGTGACTACTTATTCCCACAATAAAGTAGTCTGTTAAAACCGAGAAAGTCAAAATTAAACCCCATAGATTGTGTGGCAATTTGCACTTGGTTCCTTTAATCTATTTGACCTTATCCTTTTAGAATTCTAACCCCATTTTTTCCCCAATAGCCTGCGTGCAAAAATAAAAGGTCGATAGGTCAAGGGTATAATACAGTACTGTATACCATATTAATTAGTGCAATTGTTTTATAAATTATTTGCCCTAAAGCTGTTGCAGAGTGTGCATTATTTCTGCTGTTTATGATTCTAGAGATAAAGGGTATTGGTCATATTAAGGCATAACATAGATGCCAAAATATGAGATAGTAGATTAACTGCTCAAATTTGGAATTCACATTATTCAGACTCAGAAATTGGCATGTCCAATTTATTTCTGGATGATTTTCCAGTTGGGAACTAGAGGAAATAACAGATATAAAGGAGGGATAATGCTTCACTGTCACAGTTACACAGCATGTTGATAGCTTTGATTAGAGTGCTCTCGCTTCTATGGGTAAGACAGTAGGTGGAGGCAGACATGAACCTTGCTGGTGATGTCACATTCTAGAATCTTTGAGAAGAAGTTGGAAGTGAACGATTAGTTGGAGAAGAGGAAGGGGGCAAGACTCTTCTTGAAGGTGTGCAAAGACTTCAAAAGGTTTCAAAGGGGGCGCAATATCTGAGTAAAGTGATCAGTTGACTATGTTGGAAAACATTAGGCCAACAAATGGTGTATTAGTAGCCAGGAGCTTCGCATATGGGCATCACTGGCAAGATTGTATTTGTTGCCCAACTGTAGATGGTATGAGAGCATTGAAAATCAACCGCCTGGTATGGAGCCACATGTAGATCAGGTTCCATTCCCTCAAGGGCATTATGGATTTATAACAATTCTGTTATTTTCATGGTTATATTCTAGCCCTAGCCCACAAATTGCTGGTTATTTGAATTCAGTTTCGCCATTTAGTATAGTGGGATTTGAACTTACTATCTCTGGGTTGGCAATGCTATAATCACTAGGCAACCATATCCTGATGAATTAATTGTAGTTAAAGATATTAAACACCTTTTTTATTTCAGGTTGAGACTGTCAAATACCCCAAATTGCATCTCTGTGTACAAGAAATGAAGGAGAGATTTGATAGACAACTAAGCAAGGAGCAAGCGGATACCATTACTATTGATTCTGTTGAAGCAACAAAACCTATTACAGGGAGGATGAAAAGAATGGTACTTGTCTTCTACTAAGTGCATGCACAGTATAATGAAAGAAAATTGGAAGAATTTTTTAATATATCCTTTTAACTTAAATCATGATCTCTTCCTTTAAAATTGAAGACAAAATGTCAAATATTGGCTGCAGGCCCTAAGTGCCTTTGCTGTTTGTTGTTAATGATAATCATGAACATCTTGGTTTTTATATAACTGGTGCTGTTGGCCGTTGTTGTCAAAAATGTCAGATCTGGTTTTCCAGCCCTGATTCCTGCTTGCTTCTCACCTTTAGGGTGGCATGGGAGCTCAAAATATTACAAGAAGAAATGTGCCATTTCAGACATCCATGAATGTGCTCTATTTTGTAAATATTTGATATTGTGTTATTCATAATCTAATATTCTATATTTATTTATTCAGCCCCATCATGTGTAGTTGACTTCCAATTAATACTTAAATATTTTTTGAATCTTACAGATGAAGTATATGTATTTTGTACTCCTTTTTAATAGTACTCCGCCCATTTTGGGATTCAGGAAAGAGAATGCTGTTTTCCTGAGGGCTTTAAATCTGTACGGTAGCTGGTGCAATTGCATTAGCAGGGTAGCATTTTTTTAATATAAGGCAATACATAGCCATTATTTATTATAACGAATAATCATTAACAGAAATTATGTTTTGAATCAGCGCAACCGCCTGACAGATTTACGTGCCAAGTGGCAAAAATCTCTACTGCAAGCATTTCGTGAGTACAAGCTTCATTTGGCTGGTGACAGAAGTTGTTCCTGGAGAATGAATCTCTATCCTTATCTCTGCCTGCTGGATGATAAGGAGTATGTAGACATCATGATACAGGTATGGAAAATAAAAGT
This sequence comes from Cetorhinus maximus, assembly GCF_964194155.1. Classification (NCBI taxonomy): domain Eukaryota; kingdom Metazoa; phylum Chordata; class Chondrichthyes; order Lamniformes; family Cetorhinidae; genus Cetorhinus; species Cetorhinus maximus. Next base: position 107,230,370 of record NC_135891.1, read on the forward strand.
GTGATCAGATTCATAAACTGTTAATACACTGGATGCATTTCAGCACTTTGGCAGAGTTAAAGTGGCACAGCTGGCTTTGGCAGTGGCCCTGAGGACAGTTTCCTGTGCTCCAAGTCAGAATTTAGACCATAAATTGAGTTATCGGTGTCTCCTGACTTTTATCCTTTTTGTACTCCAGCTGGAGATTAATTTGAAATACATTTACTGCAGTTGAATCTTAACTTTGGTATAGATCCTGCAGCTAAAGTTTCAAGTCAGGGTAACGTGAACAGGCTGGCTCAGAGTTCCGAAGAAGAGTTATATTGAACTTGAAATGTTAACTCTGTTTCTCTCTTCACATATGCTGCCAGACTTGTTGAGTTTTTCTAGTACTTTCTGTTCTCATTAAATGAGTGAACTGTTTCACCTGATAACAGAACATTAAGCCTATAGTGGAGAGATCAGGGATGGAGAGGTTGATGGGAAGGAGCCAAGGTATTGGGAGAGTGGAAGGTCAGGGGAGCAATGGAGGAAAGCTATAAGGAGAAAAAAGAACAATCGACAGTACAGTGATTATTTGATCTTAATGTGGAATGTCTAGCTGCACATCTCCCATTATTACTGGCTTTGGGGCCTTGTAATTTAACTTAACAAAAAGAGGGAGCTTCATCCTGACTGAATTTATATATATATATATAAAAAACCACATCTATTTCCTGCACATTTCAACTTGACAATGTTCTACGCCATGGCCTTTAACTATATGGACTAACAACTTACACTTAGTGCCTTCAGTGTAGTGAAAAGGCTCAAGGCACTTGACAAAGGAAGGTAATGGACTATGATTGGGCTGTAGAAGAAGCGGGTTAGGAGAGGTAACTTCAAATGTGGTAGGTTTTGAATTTTTAGATAGGAGGAGATCAAATGACATGTAGGGCATGACAGCCACTTGCATTTATGTAGCATCTTTAATGTAGAAACAAATGCCCCGAGGTCATAGCTAATGGAACAGAGGGAGGAGAATGACAGCACAGAAATCTAGACTCAGAAGAGTGAAAACTGGGACATAGGAAGTTAGTTCACTTGGAGTTTGAGTAGAGCAGCTGAAAAAAATGACAGAATTGTAGTCTGAAAGTGACAAAAACAAAGACTTGCATTTATATAGTGCCTTCTGCAACAAGATGTCCCCAGAACACTTTGCAGCTAATGAAGTACTTTTTGAAATGTGGTCATTTTCATGTAGGAAACTTGGCAGTCAGTAAGCGTACAGGAAGCTCTTACAAACACCAATGTGATAATGACCAGATATTTCTGTTTTTGTGATGTTGATTGAGGGATAAATATTGGCCAGGACACCGGGGATATACTTCCCTGCTGTTCTTCAAAATAGCACTGTAGGATCTTTTGCGTCCACTGAAGAGGGCAGACTGGTCTGCCTTTAACCTCTGATCCGAAAGGTAACACCTCCAGCAATGTAGCACACCTCGATATTGTACAAGGGTGTTAGCCTAGATTTTTGTGCCCAAGTCCTGGAATGGGACTTGAAGCTAAATCTTCTTGACTCGGAAGCAAGATTCCTACCAACTGAGCCATGGCTGATATTATTGATTTCAATAACCGTGCAAATAAAGGTAGGGACAGAAGCAGGCGATATCCTGTAAGGTGGATTAGGTGGCCTTGGCGATGGACTGAATGTGAGCCTCATAGCTTAGCTGAGGATTGAGTAGGATCCCAAAGTGTCAAATTGTGTTTGAGTGAGCAGCTGGGCAGAGGTTTTGAATTGGATGAGGGTGTAGAGCTTCTGGCAAAAACCAGATAAGATGACTTAAGTCTTATCATTATTTAATTAGGGAAATGCCTGACAGGCAGTGAGACAGAATAGTGAATTTTGGGGACTAGTCTGGGACGAAAGGTAAAGCGGGATGTCGCCAGAATATATATGGAAGCTGAGACTATGCTTATGAATAATGTCACCAAGAGGCAACATGTAAACGAGGAATTGGAGGTGACTTGGAATAAAATTATGGGTTAATCTGAAGATGACCATGTGGGAGCAGAAGACATGGTGGTTGGATGTGGACAAGTAAGAATACAATCAAGCGAGGGTGGTATTATGGAGTTGGTATATGCGGGAAGATGTAATGGTCACCCATACTGGATTATGGAGAGCTAGAGGTGTACAATGAGGCATAATGAGCTTCAGTGTCATGCAGAATGTCATTGATGACTTGGACCCATGTGGTTCTTTTCCTGTGAGTAGTTCAAAGTTGGGGGCCAACAACATGTTTAAGAATGGAGAGTTTGTCACAAAAATGCTGAAGCTTGACAAAGAATCTGATGGAATCTAAACTGAAATCTGCACTCTTTAATAGCATTTTCCTTAGATTTGTCTCCAACAAATGCTCATTCTTAACCAAACATTTTCAAATGCACCAAGCTAATTTTTAAAAAAATGCAAATTAGTTTTTAGAGAGGTACACATAGCTCAGAGCCCATTCTTTCTTTCAAAGTGTTATCTTTTGAATAATAAATGTTGAACTGAGTGTTCACGATTTAGAAGCTTGAGAGCTTCAAATATGGCATGCAGACAGTCATTATAAACTTGGCTTTAAACTGTTGCCTTAGTGTCCTAATGTGAGCCTAAACAGTGTGAGACTGCCCCCTGGAAGCGGTTTTCAGTTTTTGGTACACTTGGGATTCAGCTGACTGACCTGATTCCTGTATTATACAGCTGCTTCCTAATCAGTGTGCATCCAAAACTGCTTCATATTGAAGCAAAGCAACGCAGTTTGTTATTGTTATGCTTAAATTGCTAGAACATACGAATATACAAAATTGATGGGGAGGAATGTATCAGATGGCCTCTCAAGCTTGCCCTGCACCATAATTGTTGAACCATCATGGCTAAAACATGGAACTGTAACTGGAAGGTGATGAGGAATCACCTAAATGTTGCAGCTTTTTCTATTATTTAAGAATGTTATGAATAAGGAAATGTTATACAAAAAAAGGACTTGTTTTGCAATAAAAATAGTTATTATTTAAGCCAGTCATTTTGAACTTTAAACAAAATATTGCAGATCCTAGTGGAAATCTGAAATAAGTAGACAAAATGCTGTGTTCTGATGCAGGGTCAAGATGTGAAATGTTAACTCATTTTCTTCTTACAGATGCTGCCAGAACTGCTGAGTATTTCCAGCATTTTCTGTTTTTATTTTGAGCTTGTACCTACCAGAGAGACGATGACTCTTTGATGAATGGGCAATGTTTGAAACATTAATAGCTAATTTAATATTTTCCATTCTGCCTTTCAGAACATTGCAAACATCCCTCCAAATGGAGAGGCATTACTGACGATTGCTAAGGAATTGGGAAACAGAATCTACAACAAGTACGCAATACGAAAGAAGATCAAAAATGAGATGGTAGATAAAATTAAAGAAATTTACTATGCTTACATTGAACTGTTGGCAAAGGATTCTGAGGTAATGCCCATTGGATATTTTGTTTTTAGTTAAATTGTTTTAAACATAGATAAACAAGTGCTCGAATGCTTGTTTTCTAATTTTGAAAAATAGCTCTCAAATTGGCACCCTCCTAGTTTGGAGACGATGGTGCATCATCAGTAGCATGCATCAAGAAGATTTTTGCATTGGTTCTCAGATTTGATGTAATAAATATTTTGAAATCCTGTCTGGATATTTTCCAGAATTATAAAGTTTAAAGCACAGCTTATTAAATCTGCATAAAAGTCACCTGAATTTATAACTAATGGCATGAATATGACTTTATCCATCAGTTTTGTCACAGAAATTTCTCAATAAACTTCATTAAGAATGGATTTAATTTTTGTATCAGTGTGGCCTAACACACTTGCTTTTACAAACATTTTGATATTGCACACCACCTTTTTGTAATATTCTTTCAAGCAGTTGCCAGTTTTGTAAATGTACATTGATAATTTGAGTCTTGCTCTTGCAAAAGGTAAAAAAACAATATTTTAGAGAATTTTGAAATAACTGCAACATAAGAAGTAGTAAGAGACAAACAGAACTATCAACCAGACCCACAACACTAATGCCAAAATGTTTTACTGGGAGGTTACAAGAAAATTCAGACAAGAGATACTAGTTTTGTTTACGAGGTAGACCAAAATGGCTTAATAATCTCATATCACAAAAATTCAAGAACAAGGCACAAAAGAATGAATCGTAAGTTAGTTGACAGACATGAAACAAATGGCCATGGTTAATGAAGGTTGCTTGGATTAAAGAAGGGTTGAACTGAACTTGGGGCCAGTGGTAGGTCTGTTTTTTCTTGAGACATTTCAATGATTTCAACTTGGACGGAATAGATCAAATTTTTCTGGTGACACGTAGCTATCTAGGAAACTGAGGAAGGCTGTAAAAGACTTAAGAGGACATAGGTTAGTGGCACACACCAATTTAATGCGGAAGCATACGATGTGTTTTGGGAGGAAAATGAAGGAATAGGGATTATAAGCTCAAATCAAGATGCTAAGCACTCTGGAGGAACAAAGAGAACCATAGAACCATAGAAAAGTTACAGCACAGAAGGAGGCCATTCAGTCCATCTTGTCCATGCCAGCCCAGGGACACCCAGGTGCCCTTTCTAATCCCACCTTCCTGCACCCGGCCCATAGCCCTGCAGCTTACAGCACTTTAGGTGCAGATCCAGGTACTTTTTAAAAGAGTTTAAAGTTTCTGCCTCTACCACCAACTTGGGCAGCGAATTCCAGACACCCACTACCCTCTGCGTAAAAAAGTTCTCCCTCATGCCCCCCCTACATCTTCTGCCACTTATCTTGAATCTATGTCCCCTGGTTCTAGAATTCTCCACCAAGGGAAACAATTTTATCCTGTCCACTCTATCTATTCCCCTCATAATTTTATACACCTCAATCAAGTCATCTCTCTGCCTTCTTTGTCCCAAGGAAAATAACACCAACCTATCCAATCTCTCCTCGTAGCTACACTTTTCTAACCCTGGCAACATTCTTGTAAACCTCCTCTGCACTCTCTCCAGAGCTATTACGTCCTTCCTGTGATGTAATGCACACAATACTCCAGTTGTGGCCTCACCAGTGAAGCATGCAAATACATAATTTCTTGAAGTTGCAAGGCTAGATAAAGTAAAAGTAGCAGTTTAGATTTTAAAAGTAATGACATGGAGTAGTTTTTTAAAATCGCTGTTAATCGTGAAGTCATTACAGGGCAAACTCAACATTCCTTTTGACCTTGAGTGAATATAAATTCAAGACAACGATTGGGCATTTAAAAACTAGAATAATTCTATTGTAAGCCTTTGATTTATTTATATGTGGTACAAACATAAATTTTTAAACTGTGATTCAATTCTAGCTGAACAACTTCCTGCCTCGTGAGTACGTGATGAAACTAGAAAGAGAGATGAATTTAGGTCCTTCGCTGCTAAGTGAAGATTCTCCCTGGCCACATTTTCTGATTGTACATTTGGGAACTCATCTAGTGGATCTAATGGTTCGTGAAATTAAAATCCCCATAAACACCCATAACCCAAGTCATGAGAAGAAATTTATTCCTGTCTTGTATCACATGTACAGCTTTCGCAGTAACAAACAGGTGAGGCACAAAGTTATGAGTTTTCTTTTGTATTTGTGTAGGCATTGTATTGTTATTTTAAACAGTCTGCATTAGCCTCTATCTAATCAGGCAAGTGTTGGCTACACCCAAGTTATCTTGTGTTTGTATTTTTCATGAGGTAGCTGAGTGGAAGCTTATGGGAAAGAAAGGAAGACTTGCATTTATACATCCAAGACCACAGGGTGTCCCACAGTGCTTTACAGCCAATGAAGCACTTTTGAAGTTGTAATGTAGGAAATGTTGTAATGTAGGAAATATACAACCAACTTGTGTATAGCAAGCTCTTTCAAACAGCAGTGACAATGATAAGATAATCTTGATTGAGAGATAAATATTGGCCAGGATACCAGGTATAACTCTGCTGCTGCACTTCAGAATAGTATTGCAGGATCTGATGGACCTACCTGCAGGAAGGCGGGGCTTTGATTAACACCTCATCTGAAAGATGGCACCTTTGATGGTGTAGCACTCCCTTAGCATTGCACTTTGAGTGTCAGCCTAGTTTTTTGTGCTCAAGTCTGTGGAGTGCGATTTGAATCCACAATCCTCTGACTAAAGAGGCAAGAGTGCTGTCACCTGAATCATGGCTAATAGTTCTGTTATTGTATGATTCGCTAGCTCTAAGTAATGCCTGTCAGAAATGTATTCTGCAAATTGTGATAAAGGGGATTTGCAAAGCAGCTATTGCTAAGGAGTTGTTCTTTTTGTTCAGATCTATTTATTGTTCGGATGGCAATTGGACATCAATAGGTCTCCACAGTAGGACAGAACGAGAAACATAGTTATGAAGGAATCCATTTATGAAGTCACTTTCTGTTTCATTTCATATTTTATGTATTTTGGGCCTGACTGATCTAGCAGGTAAATGGAATGAAACATTTCATGTAATGCTGTTAGCTGTTCTTTCTTTGTTAAGGAATTTTATTCTGCTTACTGAGAAGTCTAAGATAAATTGCAATGACACCTATATGGTTAGAAGCTGACAAAACACACACAGTTATGGAAGAGTATTAAGGCTATAATTTAGTATATCACAACCAGGTTAGGAGGGATAAACTGACTCCCCTCTTTGTTATAACCAGTCCAGGAGTAGGACACTGAGTTTGAATTTAAAACGGTGATATTGCCAATTCATTATATATATTTAGCTGTGTAAGAAATAAGTCAACCAGCTTCTTTAAGTTAACAAATAGAATTAGTTTTATTGGTAAAACTCACTCAGGTAAAGGTGCAGAAATTATTAACAAATATATCCAACTACCCACTAATGCAAAACAACATACAACACCCCACAAGCATGCAAAAAAGAAATAAAATCCTGCAGAGTATCAAATCTTAAAACCTGGCAAAGTAAAAATTAAAGTCAGAAAATAAAGTTTTCAGAGATTGTCCAGTTGCTTGTTTACAGCTGATGGGTCACTTTCCACAGTAGCTGCCAGTTCTTTGGTTTTTCACTGGAGCAGTCATGACTGGTTAATTCTCTTTTCTCTTTGAGACAGTGGTGTTGATTCAGACTCCGCCTTTAAGAACTCTTGGTTTGCAGCAATTATGTTTTCTGGTAGGTTTTCGGGTCACAAACAGCTCAGCTTTGATGAGAGAGGTTTCAGAGAAAGAGAGGGACGGTAAGACTGTTGCCTCGGTGGCAGTCTCCCTGACTGTTAATTCACATCCAGTATATTTTACATCTGAGTTGGGTCACATGACCCCTCTCTGATTTCAATTTGAGCTTATCTTAGCCACTGTCTCTGAGAGTTCCATAGACTCTCTCCATAGTCACCATAAAGCAGCTTTTGCAAATGCAACATAGTGGCTGCTACAGGCCAGTGTCCTTTTACTTAGCCAAAGTATTTTTTTCAAGAAGTTTAATTTATATGTATGTATGTCCAGCTGATGACATTATGAAGTAATCTATGCCCAGCAGATGATGATATAAATGAATATTCTATATAACACATCTTCATAACATCTCCACCTTGCAGAGAATGAAATGTGACTTGTAGACAACCATTGTCGGTTGTTATAAAAATATATCTGATTCATTAATGCCCTTTAGGGCAGGAAATCTGCCATCCTTGCTTGGCCTACATGTGAGTCCAGGCTCCTAGCAATGTGTATGACTCTTAAGTGCCCTCTGAAATGGCCTAGCAAGCCACTCAGCTGTATCAAACCATTAAAAAGTCTAAAAGGAATGAAACCAGACGGACCACTTGGCATCGACCTAGGCACCAGAAACAACAGTGGCAAACTCGGCCCTGTCGACCTTGCAAAGTCCTCCTAACTAATCTGGGGGCTAGTCATAGACAAGTCAAGCAACAGCTTGACATAGTCATACTGACAGAATCATACCTTACAGATAATGCCCCAGAAACCACCGTTACCATTTCTGGGTATGTCCTGTCCCACCGCCAGGACAGATCAAGCAGAGGTGGTGGCACAGTGGTATGCAGTCAGGAGGGAGTCACCTTGGGAGCCCTTGACATCAACTCAAGACCCCATGAAGTCTCATGGCATCAGGTCAAACATGGGCAAGGAAATGTCCTGCTGATTATCACCTCCCATGTCCCTACCCCTTCAGCTGATGAACCAGTCCTCCTCCATATTGAACACCACTTGGAGAAAGCACTGAAGGTGGAAAGGGTGCAGAATTTTCTCTGGGTGGGAAACTTCAATGTCCATCACCAAGAGTAGCTCGGTAGCACCACTACAGAGCAAGCTGGCCAAGTCCTAAATGACATAGCTATTAGACTGCGTCTGCAGCAGGTGGTGAGGGGAAAAACATACTTGACCTCATTCTCACCAACCTGCCAGCCACAGATGCATCTGTCCATGACAGTATCGGTAGGAGTGACCACTGCACTTGTGGGGATGAAGTCTTGTCTTCACATTGAGGATACCCACCATCGTGTTGTGTAGCACTACCACCATGCTAAATGGGATAGATTTTGAACAGATCTAGCAACTCAAGACTGGGAAACCATGAGCAGCAACGGAATTGTACTCAACCACAGTCTGTAATCTCAAGGCCTGGCAAATCCCCCACTTTACCTTTACCATCAAGCCAGGGAATTAACCCAAGTCCAAAAAAGAGTGCAGGAGGGCATGCCATGAGAAGCACTAGGCATATCTAAAATAAGGTGTCAACCTGGTGAAGCCACAACACAGGACTACTTGCATGCCAAACGGCATAAGGAGCAATCTATAGACAGAGCTAAGCGATTCTACAACCAATGGATCAGATCTAAGCTTTGCAGTCTTGCCACATCCAGTCGTGAATGGTGGTGGACAATTAAACAACTTGCCTGAGGAGGAGACTGCACAAGTATCCCCATCCTCAATGATGGGAGAGCCCAATACGTAAGTGCAAAAGATAAGGCTGAAGCATTTGAAACAACCTTCAGCCAGGAATGCTGAGTGGATGATCCATCTTGGCCTCTGGGAGTCCCCAGCATCACAGATGCCAGTCTTCAGCCAATTCAGTTCACTCCACATGATATCAAGAAACAGGCCAAAGGCACTAGATACTGAAAAGGCTATGGATTCTGACAATATTCCGGCAATAGTACTGAAGACTTGTGTCCCAGAACTTGATGTGGCGCTAGCCAAGCTGTTTCATTACAACTACAATGCTCCCATCTACCCAGCAATGTGGAAAATTGCCCAGGTATGCCATGTACACAGGACAAATCCAACCTGGCCAACTACCGCCCCTTCAGTCTATTCTCGAGCATCAGTCAAGTGATGGAAGGGGTCATCAACAGTGCTATCAAGTGGCACTTGCTTAACAATAATCTGCTTACTGATGCTCAGTTTGGGTTTTGCCAGGGCCACTCGGCTCCTGACCTCATTGCAGCCTTGGCCCAAACATGCACAAAAGAGCTGAACTTCAGAAGTGAGGTAAGAGTGACTGCCCTTGACATCAAGGCAGCATTTGGCTGAGTGTGACATCAAGAGCTCTAGCAAAATTGGAGTCAGTGGGAATCGGGGGGGAAAATTCTCCGCTGGTTGGAGTCACACCTAGAACAAAAGAAGATGGTTGTGGTTGTTGGAGGTCAATCATCTCAGTTCCAGGACATCACTGCAGGAGTTCCTCAGGGTAGTGTCCTTGGCCCAACCATCTTCAGCTGCTTCATCGATGACCATCCTTCCATTATAAGGTCAGAAGTGGGGTTGTTCGCTCATGATTGCACAATGTTCAGCACCATTCGCGACTCCTCAGAAGCACTCCATGTTCAAATGCAGCAAGACCTGGACAATATCCAGGCTTGTGCTGACAAGTGGCAAGTAACATTTTCATTACCCAAGTGCCAGGCAATGACCATCTCCAACAAGAGAGAATCTTACCATGTCCCCTTGACATTCAATCATATTATATCGCTGAATCCCCCACTATCAATATCCTGGGGGGGGGGTTACCATTGACTAGAAACTGAACTGGAAAGCCATATAAATACTGTGGTGACAAGAGCAGGTCAGAGGCTAGAGATCCTGTGGTCAGTAACTCACCTCCTGACACCCAAAGCCTGTCCACCATCTACAAGCCAAAAGTCAAGAGTTTGATGGAATACTGTCCACTTGCCTGGATAAGAGCAGCTGCAACAACAACACAAGAAGCTTGACACCATCCAGGATAAAGCAGCCTGCTTGATTGGCATCCCATCCACAAACATTCACTCCCTCCACTACCAATGCACAGTGGCAGCAGTGTGTACCATCTGCAAGATGCACTGCAGGAACTCACCAAGCCTCCTTAGATAGTATCTTTCAAACCTATGACTGCTGCCATCTAGAAGGATAAGGGCAGCAGACACATGGGAACACCACCATCTGGAAATTACCCTCCAAGCCACTCACCATCTTGACTTGGAAACATCGCTGTTCCTTCACTGTCGCTGGGTCAAAATCCTGGAACTCCCTCCCTAACAGCACTGTGGGTGTACCTACACCACATGGACTGCAATGGTTCAAGAAGGCAGCTCACCAACACCTTCGCAAGGACAGTTAGGGATGGGCAATAAATGTTGGCTTAGCCAGCGACACCAACATCCGATTAATGAACAAAAAAAATTATTTATTCATTCATGGATATGAGTGTTGGTAGTAAGGCCAGCATTCACTTAGCATCCATTGTTGCCATTGAGTTGGTTATTGCCATATTGATATGCCACAAACTGTGTGGCGAAGGTATTTCTGCAGTGCTGTTAAGCTGATCATTCCAGGACTTTGACCCATCGACGATGAAGAAAATAGTGGTCAGTGGCTGGCATGCCTTTCACTCGCTAGGAGCGGCAACCCATGGGCGAAATATTTTGCTTTCTTGCATCTATTATAATGGAATATTTTGCATATATTTTCCAACTAGGTAATGCAGTTCTTTCCTTTCCATCATCCCCTTTGTGGGCCAGATGAAATTCATTATGATCATCCCAATACATGTCTTATTGACCATAGTTCTTTGGAAACTTAGAGATAGTTAGCATTCTTATTTCGCACAGTTGGCACTTGTTACAGTGGGAGATAAAATCCATATGCAAAACAGGAATGTTTCAGCTGTCATGACTATTGAACAGCTTCAATTTCTAGAACAAGGTCATCCCTCATCCATTGCTGAATCCATATTCATTTGAAGGATATCTCTCATTAACTGAGCTTATGTCAAATGTATAAAGTTTGTGGGAAATGCATCGCTTTTCTCCATATTATGTGCGTAATTTGTTATCATCCAGAATATTTGTTGTTTCTTTTAGTTGAATCTAAAGCCCAGTTCTGTTGGTGTGCCTGGCTGGTGAATATAAAACTGGAAGCCATGAATCTGGGCCAGTCATACAGAGTGGCATTCAAATAATATTGGAATCTGATTCTTGATGGTGATTGTTGATTATGGGGATTTCTTATCCTCCCTCTCCACCTCTATCACTGATGTTTGTCATCTGTGGGTGTGATATTGTCCTTCAATTTTTAATTGGCTGCCCAGACAAAATGCATAATAGAACATTGCAGGATGTGGGCTTTGGAGTGGGAGGGGAAAATTGGCTGTGTCCACATTTCTTTATAAAAGACACTTTGCTGTCATGTACTAATGGGATTTCAGCATAATCATAGAGGAATGGTGTGAAGAGAAATAACCTTCAAGATGTTTGAAATTAATTGATTAAGGAGAAAAATTTGCATAGAAATCAAATTTGTAATTTTAAGTACGTTTTTGAAAGATATAGGAGATGTAGGGATAATTTTGTTCTTAATTTTTTTAAACTGTAAATGGTGGAAATCTGAAATAAAAACAATGTTGTGAAGTATACTGCAAGCCATTAGCATTTAGAAAAAAGAACGAGCTGGGTTAATGTTTTCATTAAAAACTATTTGTTATAATGTCTTTTTTTGCAGATTGGTTTCATCAAGCCACATCCTATTCTAACTCAGATTCTTTCAGAAGCCGCAGAGACAACTTTGATCTTTGACTCCTGTGTCATGCCAATGGTGTGTGCCCCTGTTCCATGGACTTCGCCTAGGTTTGGAGCCTATGTTCTGACGCCCACCAAATTAATGCGGTGCGTGGAAGGAGCTCTACAGCATCAGTTACTTTTGGAGAAATGCAAGAGTAGTGACTTGCACCCAGTACTAGATTCCCTAAATCAGCTTGGTAACTGTGCTTGGAAAGTTAACAAACCAATGCTTGATTTGATTATTTCTATTTTTAATGACAAAGGAAACGAGAAGCTGGAGATCCCACCTCCACTTTCAGAAGCTCCAGACATGCCCAAGTATGATCCAAAATCTGAAATTAGTCCAGCAGCCAAGTCTGTATTGAAAAAGAAGATAGCCTGGGCCAGGAAAAGAGCAGCTGAAATGCACAGCCTTCGAATGGATGCACTTTACAAGCTTTCCATTGCTAACCATATGAGAGATGATACATTCTGGTTTCCTCACAACATGGACTTCCGAGGAAGAACGTACCCTTGCCCACCATATTTTAACCACCTAGGCAGTGATGTTACTCGTGCCGTTTTGTCGTTTGCAGAAGGAAAGCCCTTGGGCGAACATGGGTTAAATTGGTTGAAGATTCATCTTGTTAACTTAACTGGCTTTAAGAAAAAGTGCTCCCTCAAAGAGAGACTTGATTATGCTGATGGAGTAATGGACAACATCTTGGATTCGGCAGATAACCCTTTAACAGTAAGTGAACATGAGCTCAAACATACCGGCCTGATTGGGTGATTTACATTGCTGTGTTATAGATTAAACGTTAGTATCCACATTTCCTGGTTTGCATTCTATTTGAAAATTGCAACTAAAATTGACAGTTAAATGTATATCTTGATATTACATGGATATGAAGTAATGCAGTAATTAAAAAAAGGATTGCTGTTTCTATGTATGATGTATTCCAATGCAGAAGCTCCCAATTTTTTTGTGATTTTCTTTCACCAACCCCTGAGAAAAACACCCATGATAGCCAAATGTTTGCTCCCATGAATAATTTTATAACCCTAGTGACAGCCAAAAGGACATATATTTCTGTATACATATGAGGTGGTCAGTGGCCATATTCACCTTTGGCCCTGTGAGGCGATTGATATGGCAGCCCATGAAACCTTGCCCACCAGTGAAAAATAGGGAATTGGAAGATGATGAAAGCAAGCAAATACATAAGACCAAAAAGTGAAGAAAAAAATTAAATACAACCAATATATTTACGCATTGCAGGTTAAAAGTTAGAATGTTGACTTATTTCTGTCGAATAATGTTCCTGTTAATGTTAAAAATAAAATTCTGCTGCCCTGTATGTACATTCTAACAAAGCCGAGCTACTGTAAGTGAAGGAGGGATTTATATTTTGTTCAGTTGACTATTAAAAACTGCCAAATGATCTAAAATGTTCAGCTGCAATTATACGGTAAGCTTAAATTATGTAGAACTTCACTCATATAGGTTGCATTGGCATATAAGTCATTCATTTATATTTCCAGCACTTCAAAAAGCTTTTCTTTCACAACATAGACTTAAATATGTGGTATTTTAAGTGATGAATAAAATCATGTTCCAATAACGTAGTTCAATGTAGAAATTGGTTTTGATTTGAATAGTTGGAAGTGTTGAGCGCCCACAAAATCAACAGAGGAGTATAAGTGCAGATCATTTGCCCTTGATTAATGGTGTTGTTTACATAAAATGATGTGCCTGTGTGTCTAAGATGCTTTTGTGTTCCCCAGGGGAGGAAGTGGTGGATGAATGCAGATGAGCCTTGGCAGACGTTGGCCTGCTGCACAGAGATAGCACATGCTGTGAGATCACCTGACCTAACCAAATACATCTCTTATTTCCCAGTCCATCAGGTAAGTTCTGAGGTATTTAGACAAACGTATAGTCAATTTTTATTCCCTTAATATCCCATTATACCTGGAGATAAAGTTACTTTAAACAACAGGATGCTCTGCTTGGGAAGATTATAACAAGCTGCATTTATATAGCACCCATAACATGATAAAATGTCCCAAGGTGCTTTACAAGAGTGTTGTGAAATGAAATTTGATGTCAAATCACATGAACAGGTATTAGACCAGATGATCAAAAGATAGGCTAAAGGGTAGTTTCTAAGGAGTGCCTTAAAGGAGGAAGAAGAAGAGAGACGATACAGGGAGGAAATTCCAGAGATAAGGGCTTTGGCGGCTGAAAGTACCGCTGCCCGCTGCCAAAGGCAGTGATTATAATTGGAAATGCTCAAGAGATTAGAGGAGGGGTATTGTAGGGCTGAAGTGGTATTAAAACATAAAAAGAACTGATGGCCTAGTAAATGGTTTTATATTTATAATACTTACAGATTTTACCAAGTAGTTGCATTGAGTTGATGGTCTGTTCTAACAGCAGTTGTCAATACATATCCTGTCAACTTCTTAAATTGAGACTGTAGATTGTGGCATATAAGACAACCCAATTTCTTTGGCCTCAAAATTCATGATTTTGCACATACACAGTGTGTAAGTCAAAATCTCCTTTTCTGCCACAGATAATTGCATTAGTAGACAGCATCAGTTTTTCACCCCACTAAAGCTTTTGGATGAATAGCCCAATAACACAACCACTATGCTACAATGATATGATTGATTCATCAACAAATCAGTGAAATGATTACCTGCTGTTTTCCCATTATGAATGATGGTCTATTTAGTTGGTGTTTTCCTAGAATAAACATTTACATAGGAATCTTTCAGTATAAATGTTGATGTTTAGAACAATGGAGTCAGTTGGTGTGACTATAACATCAGGTATCTGAAGTCAGGCTAGATGGTCCAGGATGAGCCTGGATGCCATTTGATCCCAGAACAGTATTGACTGATACCAATTATGATAAAGCCAGCTCCGAGGATTGTCCTATTGTTGGAGAAATGTGCTTGATATGGTGCAGAGGCAGAATAAAAAAAAGTTAGGATATAACTTAAAATGATGATTAATTTTGGTGATAATATTGTATCCATTGTAATGAAAAAGGCTTAAATATCTTTTAGCTTGTTTTTACAGTAGTTACTCTTGGGTCATAATGCATTGATATGTTTTGCATTCATAATGTAAGGTGCACCTAGGAGATTTACTTGTGTGGCTGGTGTTTTGAAAGGCACTAGGAACTGATTGTTATAGTTGGTGAATTTTTTTGTCATGAATTTAAGACCAAGTCAATTCCAATATCCATTAGCAACCTTTGCATTTTTTCATATTGGCAGTATATTGGAGATTTACTGGAAAATATTTGCTTTCTGAATTTGGAGCAATCCCCAGAATTACTAGTTACTCAATTCCCATTTCCTAGAATTTCCTTAGCCCTTTTTTTTTCATTTGGTTGATGTGGAATATGCTGATTTGTGAACAATCTCAGACGCGCCACTTAATATTTCCAACTATGTAGAAATACTAATAGTTAATCTCGGAATACCGAAGTGAAAAAAGGCAGTTGGGGCAAAAGTTATCATGATTAATAGACCTTATATAGAAAACTGAGAAACACATTGCTTATAAAGCAAAGTATGATTTTCTGTGTAATTGGAATTGACCGCTGAGCAGTTACATTTTATTGCATGTCAGTTAGCATCTGTAAAGAGAAGTGGATTTTCTCTTTGCTGATTGACCTCATATGTATTTCAGCCTTTTTTCTAATTTTATTTCAGATCTCCAGATTTGCAGGGTTTTTGTCTCATTAGTAATGTCAGTTGTTGCAAGTTGTAATTCTAATGAGCAACATAGGCAAAGAGCCACAGTCAAGATGCAGGACATCATCATGGTTTTTTAAAAAAATGATACTAATGGTTTGGTGATTACAAGCTTGAGTTATAAAAGGCTGTACTTAGAGGGAAGAAAGCTCAGGGAAATAAGGTCCTAGGAACGAGAGTAGGAGATGATGTAATAAATCTTTTTGATTAGATGTCTTCTAGTTATGTGCATTGAATTGGTTGACCTAATTCCCTGATTCAGAACAGATTTTAAGAGCTGATGTCATAACAGTAGCACTATGATCAGACCTGCGTCCTTTCACTGGAGAATTTGGTGTTGAGGTCAGTAATCCAGTCTCACATTTCCAGTCACTTACTGACAGATGACATGTAATGAATTCAAATGTTTTTTTAATCTAATTTGCTTTATAGAGAATTGGTGAAAGGACAAAGATGATTTTATTTAATTGATTAATAGTGGTATTTAAATGGGTGAGAAGGCTATCTTCAATTGCAAGTGGTCTGTTAAGACTATGAAATTCCATTTATGAAAGCAAACACTATGAAATATACAAAAACAAAAATACCTGGAAAAACTCAGCAGGTCTGGCAGCATCTGTGGAGAGGAGCACAGTTAACGTTTCGAGTCCGAATGACCCTTCAACAGAACTAAGGAAAAATAGAAGAGAGGTGAAATATAAGCTAGTTTAAGGGGGGGTGGGACAAGTAGAGCTGGAAAGAGGGCCAGTGATAGGTGGAGATAACCAAAAGATGTCACAGACAAAAGGACAAAGAGGTGTTGAAGGTGGTGATTATCTGAGGAATGTGCTAATTAAGGGTAGAAAGCAAGACAAGCAAGGTACAGATAGCCCTAGTGGGGGTGGGGTGGGGTGAAGGAATCAAAAAAGGCTAAAAGGTAGAGATAAAACAATGGATGGAAATACATTTAAAAATAATGAAAGTAGGTGGGAAAAGAAAAATCGATATAAATTATTGGGAAAAAAAGTGGGGGGGAATCGGAAAGGTGGTGGGGATGGAGGAGAGAGTTCATGATCTAAAATTGTTGAACTCAATATTCAGTCCGGAAGGCTGTAAAGTGCCTAGTCGGAAGATGAGGTGCTGTTCCTCCAGTTTGCGTTGAGCTTCACTGGAACATTGC
Organism: Cetorhinus maximus; assembly: GCF_964194155.1. NCBI lineage: Eukaryota > Metazoa > Chordata > Chondrichthyes > Lamniformes > Cetorhinidae > Cetorhinus > Cetorhinus maximus. The sequence goes on from NC_135891.1 coordinate 107,247,346, forward strand.
AGCAGGCCAAGGACGGACATGTGGGCATGAGAGCAGGGTGGAGTGTTGACATGGCAAGCAACAGGGAGGTCTGGGTAATGCTTGCGGGCAGACCGAAGGTGTTCCGCAAAGCGGTCACCCAGTCTGCGTTTGGTCTCTCCAATGTAGAGGAAACCGCATTGGGAGCAATGAATGCAGTAGACTAAACTGAGGGAAGTGCAAGTGAAATGCTGCTTCACTTGAAAGGACTATTTGGGCCCTTGGACGGTGAGTAGAGGGGAAATAAAGGGGCAGGTGTTGCACCTTCTGCGGTTGCATGGGAAGGTGCCGTGGGAGGGGGTTGAGGTGTAGGTGGTGATGGAGGAGTGGACCAGGGTGTCCCGGAGGGAACGATCCCTGTGGAATGCCGCCGGGAGGGAGTGAAGGGAAGATGTGTTTGGTGGTGGCATCATGCTGGAGTTGGCGGAAATGGCAGAGGATGATCCTTTGAATGCGCAGGCTGGTGGGGTGATAAGTGAGTACAAGGGGACCCTATCATGTTTCTGGGAGGGAGAAGAAGGTGTGAGGGCGGAAGATGCGCGGGAGATGGGCCGGACACGGTTAAGTGCCCTGTCAACTACCATGGGTGGAAAACCTCGGTTAAGGAAGAAGGAGGACATGTCAGAGGAACTGTTTTTGAAAGTGGCATCGTCAGAATAGATGCGACGGAGGTGAAGGAACTGAGAGAATGGGATGGAGCCCTTACAGGAAGCGGGGTGTGAGGAGCTGTAGTCGAGGTAGCTGTGGGAGTCGGTAGGCTTGTAATGGATATTGGTCATCAGTCTATCACCAGAAATTGAGACAGAGAGGTCAAGGAAAGGAAGGGAAGTGTCAGAGATGGACCATGTGAAAATGATGGAGGGGTGGAAATTGGAAGCAAAATTAATAAATTTTTCCAGATCCAGACGAGAGCATGAAGCAGCACCGAAGTAATCATCGATGTACCGGAGAAAGAGTTGTGGGAGGGGGCCGGAGTAGGACTGGAACAAGGAATGTTCCACATACCCCATAAAGAGACAGGCATAGCTGGGGCCCGTGTGGGTACCCATAGCCACACCTTTTATTTGGAGGAAGTGAGAGGAGTTTAAGGAGAAATTGTTCAGTTTGAGAACAAGTTCAGCCAGACGGAGAGTAGTGATGGATGGGGATTGTTCAGGCCTCTGTTCGAGGAAGAAGCGGAGAGCCATCAGACCATCCCGGTGGGGGATGGAGGTGTTGAGGGATTGGGCGTCCATGGTGAAGAGGAGGCGGTTGGAGCCAGAGAACTGGAAATTGTTGATATGATGTAGGGTGTTAGAGGAATCACGGATGTAGGTGGGAAGGGACTGGACAAGGGGAGACAGAATGGAGTCAAGATAGCAAGAAATGAGTTCCGTGGGGCAGGAACAGGATGACACAATCGGTCTGCCGGGACAGTCCTGTTTGTGGATTTTGGGTAGGAGGTAGAAGCGGGTCGTCCGAGGTTGGGAGACTATCAGGTTGGAAGCTGTGGAAGGAAGATCTCCAGAGGAGATGAGGTCAGTAACAGTCCTGGAAACAATGGCTTGATGTTCAGTGGTGGGGTCATGGTCCAGGGTGAGGTAGGAGGAAGTGTCTGCGAGTTGACGCTCAGCATTTGCGAGGTAGAGGTCAGTGCGTCAGACAACAGCAGCACCACCCTTGTCAGTGGGTTTGATGACAATGTCAGGGTTGGACCTGAGAGAACGGAGTGCAGCAAGTTCAGAGAGAGACAGGTTAGAGTGGGTGAGAGGAGCAGAGAAATTGAGACGACTGATGTCACGCCGACAGTTCTCAATGAAAAGATCAAGAGAAGGTAAGAATCCAGAGGGAGGGGTCCAGGTGGAGGGAGAATATTGGAGGTGAGTAAAAGGATCCGTTGAACGGGAAGAGGACTCCTGCCCAAAGAAGTGAGCACGGAGACGAAGGCGGCGGAAGAAGGGTTCAGCATCGTGCCGAGCCCAAAATTCATTGAAATGAGGGCGTAAGGGTAAGAAACAAAGTCCTTTGGTGATAAACTGAACGTTTAGCGTCGGAGAGGGGAAGATCAGGGGGTATGGTGAATACACAGCCAAGGCTGGGATTGGAAGACGGGATGGGGTCAGAGGGACAGGCAGGGGTGGAGGGTCCTGGATGGTGTTGGTGTCGATGAGTTGTTGAAGCTTGCGTTCCTTTGCATCTAAAAGAAAGAGACAAAGTTTCTTGTTGAGGCGTCGGATGAGACGAAGAATAAAATGAAACTGGGGGCACGCGCAGTTTTGAAAAAGGGTGCGGCGGTGTTGCTGGAGGGAGAGGGCGAATGTGTTCATGTGGCCGCGCATGTGTGAAAACATAGGATAATCTTTGCAGGTTTAGTATTTTGCTAAATCATGAAAATCCTTATAGCATGAATAAAGCAGAATGCTTAACTATACTGAAATTACGCATTTTCTGATATGTAATTTTTGAAGAATCTATTTGTCGTTTTTATATAGTAGTAATTTGGAAGATCTAGAAAATTCCATTGTGCCAGTTCTCAATTCTGATTTGCATTGTAGGAATCAGTGCTGGATGTCCAAATATCGAGTACATGCAAAGCATTGATTTTAGAATTCCGAATGGGGAAAGGGATTGAAGAGCTATGGGAACAGGGCCAGTAAATGTACTCATCCCACGTCATTTTATGCTCGCCAACCTCAATATCCTGCCCATAGAAACATAAAAAATAGAAGCAGGAGTCGGTCATTTAGCCCTTCGAGCCTGCACCGCCATTGAATATGATCATAGCTGATTCTCTATCTCAACGCCATACTCCGGCTCTCTCCCCATACCCCTTGATGCCGTTAGAGTCTAGAAATCTATCTGTTTCCTTCTTAAATATATTCAGTGACTTGACCTCCACAGCCTTCTTTGGTAGAGAAGTCCACAGGTTCACCACCCTTTGAGTGAAGAAGTTTCTCCTCAACTCAGTCCTAAATGGCCTACTCCGTATTCTAAGATTGTGACCCCTTGTCCTAGACCATCCCTCTCCGCCTCCAACCAGAGGAAACATCACCCCTGCATCCAGCCTTTCCAGCCCTGTCAGAATTTTATACATTTCAACCCGACCCCCGCTCATTCTTCTAACTCCAATGAGTACAGGCCTAGTCGGCCCAATCTCTCCTCATAACGACAATGCCATCCCAGGAATCAGTCTGGTGAACCTTCTCTGCACTTCCTCCATGGCAAGTATATCCTTTTTAGATAAGGAGACTGAAATTGCGGACACTACTCCAGGTGTGGCCTCACCAAGGCCCTGTACAACTGCAGCAAGACATCCTTGCTCCTGTACTCAAGTCCTCTCGCAATGAAGGCCAATATACCATTTGCCTTCTTAACTGCTTGCTGCACCTGCATGCTTGCTTTCAGTGATTGGTGTACAAGGGCTAATTTGAATTGGTCCAAGGTGAATGGAATGCCTGAGGTGGCGGTTAAGGGCAGTGCGTCCACAAGGAGGTGCAGTAGCCGCTGACTAAAGTCACCAAGAAACCGTCCAAGAAGTGGAGGAAATCTCGCAAGCAGAGCTATTCCACTTACATGTGCAGGGGGCTGACCCAGGTCCACCCTTCTACCAGGATTCCATCCAAGGTCAAGGCCATGAGTGTTATGAATTCTTTCCTTGTCCAACATTTTCGAGCGCATGTTTCTTGGTGTCTTAAGTTCTGATTTCTAAAAGCCTCTCTTAGCCCCCAAAGAAATCAAGAAAAGGTTTCAAATATTAAGGCGTGGCACACCCTTCTGAATAGCCAGACCTGGGTATTTTCCAAAACGCAAATAAAAAAGATTTAAAGCCAACATATTAGATGTTTCTTTCTAACAAAAAGGTTAAAACTAGTATTCCATATAGCGATGCAGTTAAGTAATTGGAGCATTTATTTATTTACCTGTTGTGGGTAATGAAAGGTTTAAATTTCCACAAACCAGTCAGATTTTTAATTTGATGTTTGTGGGTAAATTGCTTCCAAATATCATTACAAATCCTATTAGAGATATATACCTGTCTCTGCTTCCATGCCCCAATAACCCCTCACTTCCTCCACCCAAACAACCCTTCACAACAGTGTGGCCTCTGGCTTAACATGAGCAATGCTGAAACAATTCTGTTTCTGTATACCTTTACTTCCTGCTGAAATGCTTTTTATCCACATTTTAAGTTTTCCCATTATAAATGCACATCCATAATGGGAAAGCACAATCTAATTAAAAGCCTTGGCCACTAAACTGCTACAGTTTCCTACAGATTGCTCGAAATGTTTTCTGGAAAAAAATTCAATTCATATTTGTTTCTTTGTAACTGAAATTTAGTCTCCTAAATAAGGATATAAGCAAAATACATTTTAAAAATTGTATATTCCATAACAGCATGTTTACATTTATCCATCATGCTATCTTTAATTTATTTCAATGCCTTCATTGGATGCTTATCTTGACAACCCTAACCTCTCCCAAAAGCTTGGATTAGGACATGGTAGTTTTCCTAGAGCTGTGGCATTGATGGTTGATTTCAGATTTTGTAGTCTGAGTTTATGTATTGAAAAAATCTTCCAGTTGCATCATTACCATTAAGTATCTGAACTGCTGGAATATTTGCTTTAGCTTCTAACAGTGTCTGCACAGTGTTTGTCAAAATTATTTGAAGAAAATCAAGAGGACAAACTTCAAAAATCTTATTCAGATAATGTTTATATTTAGACAATAATGACTTGGAGTTTTCAGTGGAAATAACAGAGAAGGTATCAGCATTCACTGTTATTAAGGAATAAGTCGGACAGCAGCCTTTGGTGTCTGCACATATATAGTTAACCACAGAAATCAGGAAGTTGCCCACCACCTCCAGAAGCTTCAATCTTAACAGTATCTCGTTGAGAAATTCAGCATTCAAATACCTAAGGTATGATTTTGCTCTGCTTACCTGCTAGATACCCACTAAACACAACTGAAAATGTTAGTACTTTTCCATCTAAGTGTAAGCGAATTTTTAGTGATGTAGTATACCTTGCTTAATGCCAACCAATCCCTCTGGCACTGAAAATTTACTTTTAAAACTTAATTATTGTTGGAGATGTAAAGAACTTTTTACTTTTCATAATGTCTCTTTTATCTGTTTCTTAATCTCATCTTCCTCTCCCCCTCTCTCTTTGTACAGCTAACTTACCATTGAATTAAACATTCTAACCTACACTGAGATAAAAACAAAAAACTGCGGATGCTGGAAATCCAAAACAAAAACAGAATTACCTGGAAAAACTCAGCAGGTCTGGCAGCATCGGCGGAGAAGAAAAGAGTTGACGTTTCGAGTCCTCATGACCCTTCAACAGAACTGAGTAATATTAGGAGAGGGGCGAAATATAAGCTGGTTTAAGGTGCGGGGGGGTGGGGGGGAGAGAAGTTGTAGGGACAAGCAAGCAGTGATAGGAGCAGATAATCAAAAGATGTCACAGACAAAGGAACACAGGTGTTGAAGGTGGTGATATTATCTAAATGAATGTGCTAATTAAGAATGGATGGCAGGACACTCAAGGTACAGCTCTAGTGGGGGTGGGGTGGAAAGACTAACAGGGCATTAAAGGTACAGATTTAAAAATAATGGAAATAGGTGGGAAAAGAAAAATCTATATAAATTATTGGAAAAAATAAAAGGGAGGGGGAAGAAACGGAAAGGGGTTGGGGATGGAGGAGGGAGTTCAAGATCTAAAGTTGTTGAATTCAATATTCAGTCAGGAAGGCTGTAAAGTGCCTAGTCGGAAGATGAGGTGCTGTTCCTCCAGTTTGCGTTGGGCTTTGCTCCCAATGCGGTCTCCTCTACATTGGAGAGACCAAACATAAACTGGGCGACCGCTTTGCAGAACACCTGCAGTTTGTCCGCAAGAAAGACCCAAACCTCCCTGTCGTTTGCCATTTTAACACTCCACCCTGTTCTCTTGCCCACATGTCTGTCCTTGGCTTGCTGCATTGTTCCAGTAAAGCCCAACGCAAACTGGAGGAACAGCACCTCATCTTCCGACTAGGCACTTTACAGCCTTCCTGACTGAATATTGAATTCAACAACTTTAGATCTTGAACTCCCTCCTCCATCCCCACCCCCTCTCCGTTTCTTCCCCCTCCCATTTGTTTTTTCCAATAATTTATATAGATTTTTCTTTTCCCACCTATTTCCATTATTTTTAAATCTATACCTTTAATGCCCTGTTAGTCTTTCCACCCCACCCCCACTAGAGCTGTACCTTGAGTGTCCTGCCATCCATTCTTAATTAGCACATTCGTTTAGATAATATCACCACCTTCAACACCTCTGTGTTCCTTTGTCTGTGACATCTTTTGATTATCTGCTCCTATCACTGCTTGTCCCTACAACCACCACCACCCCCAATTTCTCTACCCCCCCCCCCAGCTTAAACCAGCTTATATTTCACCCCTCTCCTAATATTACTCAGTTCTGTTGAAGGGTCATGAGGACTCGAAACGTCAACTCTTTCCTTCTCCGCCGATGCTGCCAGACCTGCTGAGTTTTTCCAGGTAATTCTGTTTTTATTCTAACTTACACTTCCTGGTTTAAACTCTGTGTATCTCCATAACAGTTCTTCTGCCTGTTTGGCTAAGGAGATATACCATTGCTTGCCCTCTTTTCACAGGCCCATGATCCCCCTGCAGATTGCGCCCCACTGTTTTGACTCCCCAATTACCGCAAGGCACGGCGCCAAAGCCCATAGACAGTACGTGCATAAGTACAGCAAAGGATGAGTGCAATTTATTCACTGCTGACTACAAAACCTGAGTCTATGTGTTTGTAAGAGAGAAAAAAGACACATCTGTTCATATTTGATCATACACCTGTTTAAATTTTGTTTTACGTTCCATATATTATTTAGAAAGTGTGTTAAGACAAGGGGGTAGATTGTCTTTCCTCCTTGTCAGTTAAGTTAGTTCATTATTATGAGAGTTCTCATTATTTCTGAATGTTACATTGACAGAAAATGTAAACATTCTGTTAACACCTGGGAGACATAGAGATGGAGAAGCAATGGCAAATCCTTTTCCTCATTCTAATTTGATTTTCTTTCTCATTTAAATTGTCATAAAATAATTTTGAAAGCCCTGGCCTATCGTCTGTGTTTAGTTGGTGGCAGTTAGTGGTGCACTTTCTCTGCTATGAGGAAAATGTTCAGAATGATGCAGCAATACAAATCCAGAAAATAATCACAAATGACCAAATTTAATTTCAATAAACATGCCTTCGAAAAATCACAGAATAGTGCTGCCAGTCATGGGGTTTCCTCACCAAGAGTTTTCAGTCCTATGCCCTCCTTTCATTCCTGTGTCCATTACTAATAGATATTAGGAATCTACCTCTCATTCCAGCTCCAATTGTGCTAATTCTCATTCTCTTTTATAGTGCTCCCCACAACTTCCATGGTGCCAAACTCCCAACAGTTACACTGCACTAATGTGAAATTCCAGGCACCAACATTCCAGTTTTGCCAATCTGGAGGCCCCTTACTGGTGCTATCAAAGATACACTGTCCTGCAATGCTTCCAAGGCCCAGGACTTTTCCCACAACTACCATAGCACAGGACTCCTCCCAGTGCTGCTAAATACAGGATCTCTACCTACAATTGATGCCCCTAGTATGCAACTTTGTTTTTTATTCTCAGCTTTAAAAATGGCAGGAGACAAATTAAATATTAAGTTAAAGGAATATACATAGACCTCCGTTACATTGTAATAAAACACTGCTATCTGATTTACCATCAACAACATGGTTGATTTATTCGTAATTTAATTAAAACAATATGTCTAGCATACATCTCCTATGCGTCACACTTCTCAATCGAATTCTGTGTTGAATTAATTTTCTGTGTCACTTTTTAAGTTAAGTACAATGAGAAAATATGTTATTCAATCTTGTTTTTTTGACCTGGTCTCTAAAATTTACCAGAGAAGCATGGAAGCAATATTGTTATAGATGCATTTGCACTGTGTATATATATTTAAGGAAAGCATACAGAAATATAGGAAGAAAAGCATTTTCTTAAGGGTGTGATAATGATAATCATGTGGTGTTGCAGTTATGCCAACAATAAGCAAAATTATTTGGATAGACCTGTATTAGACAACTAGTCACACAAATGGTGATTAAGGCTGGTACATTGTTTGTAATTTTTCTACAAAGATAATTCTAGAGAGTCAAAGTTGCTCAAACCCCTTATGTGTGTATTTACTCAGATATATTCTACTTGTAAAAGTTCTAAAATGTCATGTTAGTTAAGTAAGGTGACCATATTAGCATTGGTGATATGTCTCACTTTCTTTTATCTGCTCCATTGGTTAAAAAGCACGTAAACTGAATATGTCAAAACAAAAATACACAGAGCCATTAAGTGTAATTTATACAATGCATTCTTGGTGCATTAGTAAACTGTGATTTTTAAAAACTCAGTTGTGCAGATTCAACATAAGCCAAATCATAAAGTATTTTACCCCTCATTTAACAGGATGGATCTTGTAATGGTTTGCAACACTATGCTGCTCTGGGACGTGATGTGATTGGTGCAACCTCTGTGAACCTAATGCCCTGTGAGGTACCACAGGATGTTTATAATGGGGTAGCACTGCAGGTAAGTGAACTGAGTTGGATGAACTAGAAACATTCTCAGTGGTTGACCTGTTTGTCTTTCACAGTGCAGGTCTCCTAGTGGATAAGATGGCAGTACACTACCTAACAAGCGACAGTAATAAATTGTGATAAATGGTAATAATGTTAACCTTCAGGATTATATTCATGTTCTACCAAAACACACAATTCAATTATTGGAAGTGTTAAGTAGTTTCTACAACGTTTAATTCTAGCAATACACTAGGTCCTTTGTTAACAGTGGTTCTAGGAGTCCAGAAAAGGTACACTACAACCAAAGTATTTTGGAGTAGTTTTCTCCATCAGTAAAGAAGTATAAACAATATATGCCAAAGTGAGGAAATATTACACTGAAACCATTAAAATTGCAAGTTTTTTTTTGTAAATAGTAATTGCTAAGAGCATACTAATTTGAAAACTAAGAAAAGCTTGAATTCTTATTTAATTGCAGTAGCTTTACTGTAATTAAATTATAGTAAAAAAAATTCCACAATTAAAATGAATATTAGTATAGATCAATAAATTAAATTAAGTCTCTGCATATTACAGTGGAAGAGGTGGTAACATATATTGATTGTTTAGGCTACTCCTCTCTGCTGAATGTTTTCTTTGGGTCCATTATGCAATTGCCTTGTGTTTTCCCCTCAGGTTGAGGAATTTAGAAAACAAGATGCTGAAAAAGGGGTAAAGATTGCTCAAATCTTGGAAGGCTTCATTAATCGTAAAGTTGTGAAACAGACAGTGATGACTGTGGTATATGGTGTGACACGATTTGGTGGGCGTCTTCAGATTGAAAAAAGATTGAAAGAAGTTGAAGATTTTCCAAAGGTACCAAAAAAATTATCATGATTTTGCATTCATGAGCAAAGACTTGGCAATTAATCTGTTTTTCTTCCAGGGCTGGGGTGCCTTGGACACCTCCAGTTTAGTCCAACTGAAGCAGACTTTCCAGACAAACAGTTTTTGCAATGGGAGAATCTGCTCATCAAGCATTATGTTTTTTTTTGTTTTGATTCCCATTATGAACTTGTAATATGCAGCAGCTTGGAAGTATTCCAATTCGCAAATGAGAGTACCACATAAACATGATATAGTTTTGCTTTACCCTCTCACCGTGATTTTAAAAACCTGCTAAGATTTGGCACAGGAATGAAAAGGGAAAATGAGAATGCTGTGTATTCAGATACTAAACCTGAAAATTCTGGAAATGCTAAGCAAATTAATAGGCATCTGAAAGAGAAATCAAAGTTAACATTTCTAAACATGTTTCATGTGACTCTGTTGAACCAATAATTACTGAAGCACAATGTATCTAATTTCAGACTTGTTAACTGAGTTTTACCTTTGAGTAAATATTTTGCTTAGCTTTCAAAGACGATCTTTTATAGAGCCTCAGTTTATTTCGTGAAACCAACGAGAAATAATCAGGTTTTTTGAATTGATAACTGCGACAGAATAGTGAATAAACCCATATGAATTAACCACACGACCTAAAAAGAAAGGTAACCACTTAGCAGAAATTCACAGCTAACTTTATTTAATTAATTAAACATAATGGTTATAGACTTGCTTCTAATTTTCAGTTTTTGTTTGTCTTGAAATATTCTAAAATTTACTGAAGTGCATTGAACTGCAATAACCTTTTAATGATCTGAAAAGAATATGAACTTGTGCATCAACAATCCTGCTTGTGCATTTTTTAATCAATTCAATATTTGTCAAACAGCCAACTCAGGAATTTTTGATTTATTTTTCCCTCTAGTCAGCTAGCCTTATTCATTTTAACTTGGCTGAGTTGAGTTGACAGCAGAGTTGAACAGCTTAACTGAAATTCCTTGAATTTGACAATTTGCAACACACCAAACATCTTGTCATAACGTATAATCATAATCCTCAAGATAATAGGCTTGAGGGCAATGTTTGCATTTCTCCAGACACTTTAATCTGAATCGGCTATGAACTTATGTATAGGAATAATAGCTTACTAAATTATGTTGCTCAAGGATGTCCTCGTACTAAGTTGTAAAGATCACAGGAATATTACAGCCCTATGCAGCGAAAGTATATATTTTTTTAGTAGAATACATTTTCTATTGCTTAAGAGGGTAGCATTCTTTATTTTCCATGAAAGCTTCATGGAAGCTGGTGTAATCTCATTTTAAGCAAAAAAATACTCTTCATGTTGGAAAAGAAGGACTCAAATTTATATGAAGGATTGATCACTTCAGGACGGCCCAAGCACTTGACAGCATAAGAAGTACTATTCAAGTGTTGCCACTGGTGTAGATGTTTAGTGATATCCTAATACACACCTGTAAAGGCTACAGGAGTATTATAATAAAGAGTGGTACAGAAAACTGCAGACATGCAGAGCTGCAAACCTGAACAGAGTGGTTCAGAGTCTGTTTTAACAATTGAAAGCCCTGATGACAATTTTTTTTTTATTCATTCATGGGATCTGGGCGTCACTGGCAAGGCCAGCATTTATTACCCATCCCTAATTGTCCTTGAACTGAGTGGCTTGCTAGGCCACTTCAGAGGGCAGTTAAGAGTCAACCCCATTGCTGTAGATCTGGAGTCACAGGTAGGCCTGTCAGGAAGATATAATAATTTTCATAATGTTACTTGGAATTTATTGTAAAGTAAAGTAATAGTGGCTGCCTTTTTACCGAATTCAAAACCCGCATCTCGAAATAAATACAAATTGCAACTAGTTGTGGCAGCTGCTTCAAGTTTCCCTCTGAGATTTGAGTAGCTTGGCATTTACCATCCACCTACCATAACAAGGCCAGACCGGGTAAGGATGGCAGGTTTCCTCCCCTAAAGGACATTAGCGAACCAGATGGGTTTTTACGACAATCAACAATGGTTTCATGGTCACCATTACTTTTCAATTCCAGATTATTACTTGAATTCAAATTCCACCAGCTGCCACGGTGGGATTTGAACCCTTGTCCCCAGATCATTAGCCTGGGCTTCTGTATTACCTGCCCTGTGACATTAGCACTACACCACCGTCTCCCCATCTGGCATTAAAGAAGAGCAAAGGAAATTGATGAATGCAGAGGGTAAGAAGCGCTTTGACAGAGAATATCTCCGTAGATCCCAATTTACAGCTGCCAGTACCCAGAAGCCAGATGGTTTACCAGCAATCAACAATGTTCTTGACAAAGTTAACCAGACCAAGCAAATTGTAAAATGTTTGGTCCCATCACGAGTGCTAATCCAGGGTCTTGAATGTACAAAGTCCAGTACAGATTTTAAAACAAGCAACATGAAAAGTTCAAAACCAAGAACCAAAAGCTGTTTTGGTGGAGTTGGCTGCAGCCATTTACGCTAAAAGTTGTGTGTGTTGCCAGCTGAAACAGTGTGGTTGTGGATGCCCTGTCGAGGGACGTTAACATTGCCTTAAAGCCAGGTAAATGAATTGGGTTTTATGGGATTGAAAAATAAAATTGTACGTTTGTAACTTGAAACTTGCTTTATAAAATACAAGGTATCATTGTTGTCACCTGCGTAAAATGTAATACACAATTTAAAGCATTTATGAAGTTAAGAACTTGCTGTATTCCAAAATGCTGTTGTAAAGAAAACTTTACTATGTTAAACTTTCCTATTTTCCAAGATGGGGCAAATACCCAGAGGCAATACAATAAGGAAAATTTGTAATTTCCTTAAAATGTCTGTGCAATCTAATTGTTTTTGAGAATGTTTGGTAAGGATTTTTAAGAGTTTTTGTCATTTGTAAAAGGATCAGTTGTACCTTTCTTGGATAATAAGAAATACTGGTCCATGTGACACTTGACCTGAAAGCAGTATCGGCTGGAAGAATGTTAAGATATGGACACCATGCGGCCAGACACAAAGGGAAGCTACAAGCAGAGGAACTGGAGGGTGAAGGCACACATGCAAACACAAAGATAAAGCAGATGGAGGAGGAGAAGAAGCAAAACTCTCTCAGAAAGAAGTCAGTTATTTCTGTTTGGCAGAAAAGGAGACATGAGTTCTTGGAGGCACTGTGTGAGCTGGCTAAAAAATGTCTAAAACCTGGAAAGAATAGATTGAAGATGTTAAAGAGCTGGATGTTTTCCTAGAAGTGGCCAAACTCTGAACACAGCTGTTACCAGTTGATCAGTTGAAAAGGAACCATCAGGACTGTCATGACCCGAGGGAGAGAGGGTTCCTGGAATTGTGCCTTACTGATCGATAATCATACCTGTGAAACTTAAGGTGTGAGAAGTGTCGTTGGACAGGACTCCTGACCTATTGTGAATAAAGAACAGTATATTGTGGAACTGTGTAGCTACACAATGCCATACATGCTGAAGGGGAATGCTTATGATTTTGTGAGATGTATCTTTGTTGCATAGATAATTTAATTTGATTTTTATTTGAAGTACAGTTTGCCTTTAATGCATTTTTAATTTATGTTGGTTCTGATTTGTGTTAAAGTGACAAAAGGTGAAATCTTGTTGGTAATTTCTTCATTTGGAGATTGTTCAGTAAATTTGGTTATTTTGATTTAAGGTTTCCCCACGGGGATCATAACACAAACATTCACACCACACAAGTGCCAGGAATCGACCATCTCCTACAAGAAACTAATCACTGCCCCTTGACGTTCAATGGCAATACTATCACTGAATATCCCACTATCCACATCCCTTGGGGTTACCATTGACCAGAAACTGATTGGAACTACCATATAAATACTGTGGCTACAAGAGCAGGTCAGAGGCTGGGAATCCTGAGGCAAGTAACTCACCTCCTGACTTTCAAAAGCCTGTCAACCATCTACAAGGTACAAGTCAGGATTGCGATGGAATATTCTCCACTAGCCTGGATGAGTGCGGCTCCAACAATTCTCAAGAAGCACGATGTCATCCAGAACAAAGCAATTCGCTTTATTAGCACCCCATCCACCAACTTAAACATCCACTTCCTCCACCACTGATGCACAGTGACAGCAGTTTATACAATCTTTAAGATGCACAGCGACAATTCATCAAACATCCTTCAACAACTTCCAAACCACAACCTCTACCACCTAGAAGGACAAGGGCAGCAGATGTGTGGGAACACCACCACCTGCAAATTCCCCTGCAAGCCACACATCATTCTGACTTGGAACTACGTCATCATTCCTCCACTGTCGCGGGATCCAGTTTTCACCTGACCTCCATACATGCACTTTCCAGCAGGAGGTTGCTGGCTAACCATTCCCTGCACTCAATGTTCAAGCACTAAAGCCAGCTATCGAAGCCATACTCGTCTCCAGGCTGAAATCAGCTGAACAGAGCATAATTAAGGGAATAGTACAAATTCAACAGCTGCAGATAAAGGATGAAAATAAATAGCATAGAACTAGAAAAGAATTCATAACTTCTAACGTGTCCACACAATCCTCAGTTACCTAATTTGATGTCCTACCAAGCGACCGTTTGTTTGTTCTCTATATGGTTAATTTTCATCTTTCCAGTATCTTGCTATTGATATTGAATAGTCACTTGGTACTACAGAACTTGAGTGTTGCTGAAAAAAGAGAGATGCTGTCAAAAGATTTTGTCTTGTACTCATCAGACAGACGCAAAGATGTCAAATTTTAAAGGGAACAACAATTTATACTACATGAGAAGAGCGCTGATTGGTTGGCAGGTCAATTCTGATTGGTCAAGACATTGCCATGGAGAATGCACCAAGGAGCTATTGTTACCCCATACTTTTATATATTCAAAAATGGTGCAATGTCTGGACATATTTCTTTTGCCTGCAGAGGACAGGCCCCTCCATAAGAGTATACACAGCTTCTCGAAAGCATAAGATAAAAGCAAAAAACTGCGGATGCTGGAAATCCAAAACAAAAATAAAAATACCTGGAAAAACTCAACAGGTCTGGCAGCGTCTGCGGAGAGGAACACAGTTAACGTTTTGAGTCCGAGAGTCATACGGACTCGAAACGTTAACTGTGTTCCTCTCCGCAGATGCTGCCAGACCTGCTGAGTTTTTCCAGGTATTTTTATTTTTGTTCTCAAAAGCATAAGTGAGTTATATTGCAAGCCCAACTAATAATCTTAAATTAATTGTTAGTGTGATTCTTAGCACACTTGGGATTATTCAGCAAGTGCTTCCCAATTGTGGAACCACATCTAATATCAGGCATTAAGTTTTGCAAAGATAAAAACAAAAAGCTAAAAGCTACTGCGGATGCTGGAAATCCAAAACAAAAACAAAATTACCTGGAAAAACTCAGCAGGTCTGGCAGCATCGGCGGAGAAGAAATCAGACCTGCTGAGTTTTTCCAGGTAATTCTGTTTTTGATTAAGTTTTGCAACGTCGGTTTGGTTGAGTACGGTCAGCACTTGCCTATTGCAAACAGCCAAAGGGACGTGCTGTTGGATACGATCAGCCAGTCATTGGGATGTATGGTCTACGTACCTGGTATCGCACTGGCATTGAAATTCACATTATCCATTTGTAAGGTAGACAGAACATCTTTTTGGCTTGAGGGCAGCATCCTGTTAGTGGAAACACCACATGGTTGCCACTGCATTGTAGCAGCGTGAAACAGCTAGATTCAAATTTTTAAAATACTTTAGCCTCCCAGGTAATTTGAAGTAGACTGGGCACTTTTCAGGTCCGAAAGTGGCAGCCTTAGGCCCATTCATGAGCGTGCGATAAATAACGAGCAGTGATCTGATCAGGGTAGCCATTATCCCACAGGATAGCTTTCCGCCCTATTTTAGTGTCAGGCTTTCATGGTGAGAAAATGGCTTGGACCCTATTTACGAGATTGCTGATGAGGCCAATCTTGTATCACATGGAGCTATAGGAATCCCAACATGTATATTGACCAGTGAAGGTAAACTTGCAGTAGACAGTAGTGGAGAGCCCATTAGTGGATTTCTCAACCAGTACATCGAAGAAAGGGAGCTTGTTAGACTGCTCCATTTCAAAGGTGAATTTGAGCACCAGGTGGAGCGCATTAAGGTGTATAAGGAAATCCTTATATACAGCTGCAAATTCTAATAGTCTAGCATCGTGGCAGTGTTATTGGACTAGTAATCCTAATGCTCTGGGGACATGGATTCAAATCGCACTACGGCAGCTGGTGGAATTTAAATTTAATTAATAAACCTGGAATATAAAGTAGCCTCAGTAATGGTGATCATGACAGCCATCATTGATTGTTGTATAAACCCGTCTGGTTCAGGGAAAGAAATCTGTCAACCTCGTCCTGTCTGGACTACTTTTGACTGCAGACCAACAGTAATGTGGTTGATGCTTGCCTGCCTTCAGAAATGTAGCAAGCCATTCAGTTCAGGGGTAATTCAGGATAGGCAGCAAATGCTGAACTGGCAGGTGACCAAAAAAATAGAGAAAACGTGTTATCTACAAACTGGAAATATACAAGGGGTAGGAGGTTAAGGGTCATTCCATCAAAAACTTGTTTTTTTGTGGAAACCGGCTAAAATGTTAGCAAAAGCTGACGCTAGAGGGGAACCCGTGGCGACACCACCTATTTGAGCATACATCGTGTAATTAAAACTGAATTCAACTGCACGAGTTACTAAGTTCATAAGAATGCAGATTCAGAACCAAAACTCAGAACATAATGTCGAATGTTAGATGTGATTCTGTGATTGGGCAGCACTTGGTAAACAATCCCGAGTGTGCTAAGAATTGCACTAACAACCAATTTAAGATTATCAGTTGGGCCCACAATGTAGCTCACTTACGTTTGCTAGAACCTACATGTATTCATTTGCAGGCGGATGTCCTCTGCAGGCAAAAGCAATCAGCATCCCTTTCTCATGCATTATAAATTGTTGTTCCCTTTGAAATATGGCATTC
Source organism: Cetorhinus maximus (assembly GCF_964194155.1). NCBI lineage: Eukaryota > Metazoa > Chordata > Chondrichthyes > Lamniformes > Cetorhinidae > Cetorhinus > Cetorhinus maximus. The sequence goes on from NC_135891.1 coordinate 107,263,863, forward strand.
TTGCATCTGTACTGATGAGTACAAAACGAAAAGCTTCAGCAGCATGTCTTTTTTTCAGCAATACACAATAGATATGATTTAGGATAATATACAAGTGAAGGTTCACAACCTTACAAAACCTCGTGTGCCCTTTTCAATGTTCCATTTTTCTTTACAAAATCTTCTGGAGGAAATTGTTGATGCATCTGTCGCTCAGATTCTTTTAGCTCATGAAGCAATCTTTTGATGAGGAAACCTATTAAAATGATAAACGACTGCAGAAAAAAAATCAGTAAACATTTATAAATTTATGTAGCTATACCTGTCTTAGTTGCTTGCATGAAAACCAATTTTTCATTGAAAAGTGGCACAATTATGTTGTTGAAGGTAATGCTTCAGAACACAAATGCTTTGATTCTACAATCAGCTTTTGATGTACAGTGAGATAAAAATATAGCATTTTGTGTTTGCACACAACAGCTACAATGAATAATAATACCAAAATAATTGTTTTTATTGAATATTTTATTTTCAAAACAAAGTGAGTTTCTGGTGATTCAGTACAGGAGCTTCAAATGCCAATAAGTGCTGAACAGGTCATGCAGCTTTACATTCCCTCTGGACTGATCTGCTATAGATGTGCACTTCACTTGTCTAATGGAAACTTAGAGGTTTTCTTTTGCTTTGTGCACTGATCTTAATGGAAGTGTAAAATTAAATATAACTGCATAATTTTATTTAATTTTCAGGACCATGTGTGGGATGCTTCTCATTACCTAGTGCGGCAGGTTTTCAGCAGCTTGAAAGAGATGTTTACTGGCACCAGGGAAATTCAGGTAATTTCACTAAATGCATTAGGCTGCTGGAGAATTGATGTCTATATGGAAGAGTAGTCCAAGCTTAATCAGTAGACGGAGGAGATTAAGGAGTTAAATCAAGATTACAATTTTCCATAAATTTAAGATAGTCAAAGGACAAATTACCAGTGTACCAAATGTAACATAATGACCTGAATCATCTGCTTTAAAGAATTTTTTTGCAGGTGTTCATTACAGGTTTACAGGTAACAGTAGGCAAGTGTTCCCCCCTCTGCTAGCTGCACTCTTTAGTATGACCAGTGTTGGATGTAATCATTATTATTTTTAATAACAGATTCAAAAACGTAGTGACAGCGATGTGTCTGATAATTAAATAAATAAATTTAATATTTATTGTTTCAGTACATACAACTTAAGACCATGTACCTAGTAATATATGCAGCCCTACGTCTAGAAACTTACAAACAAAAACTTCTTGGGAATTGTGATTGCTCCCTATCCAGACCTGTTCATGGTACTGTGGCATGAAGGTAGCTAGGTTTCTGAGTGGGTGAAAGTTTGTATCTCTTTTTCATGCTATCTTAAAACAAGCCTGCATTGTCTAATTCTTGCTTTGGGTGTTTTATGATCCTTGGGTCAGTGAACAGATTGCTGGACGCACAATCATGTCCTGGTCTATATCCTCTTACATTTTCATTTCAACAACCCTTGCTTCCTTTATTTGCTCTTCCTAAACTATAGTTTTTTTGTCCTGAAGTATCATTGTGATCAAAAGATAAGATTTGCGAGTCAACCAATTTTGATTTACTGATGTAGATTAGCCATAATTGCAACATAAGCTGTTCTGCATTAAAATAATGTTAAGAAAAACATATGTATATTTTCACAAACAATTCAACATGCTGAGAATATCATAGAGCCACCATGTATATGTATCGAAATATCTACCATTGGGGTAAGGCCAGCTATACCTGCAAAGTTAAGTGCGGGAGTGGGGCCAGTTCCATCAAATATCACGACAGATGCAAGTGCACAAGAAAATTTTAGGTAAAACCTCATGGCCAGTTTCTTAGTGAAAAGATGGAAAAATACTCTGATAAAGGTATTACTCAGATATAAAATTAAACTGTTCAAGGAAAAGTGTAGAGGTAATATGTCATCAAAGCGAAAGCTGCGTAGCATTTGGATATAAGTGAATGTAACACTTACTGTGAGATTCATAACCTCCTTTGACGTTGGAGCTCTACTGTGCATCCATGAATACTTTGTTTTAATTATACAAAAATAAAATATTGCAGATGCTGGAAATCTGAAATAAAAACAGAAAATGCTGAACATACTCAGGTCTGGCAGCATCTGTGGAGAGAAACAGGATTAATGTTTCAGGTCAGTCATGACCCTTCGGTTTCTCTCCACAGATACTGGATGACCGCTGAGTATTTCCAGTATTTTATGTTTATTTATTTTAATTATGTTCCTTTTAATAATTGGGACATTAATTAATACCTGACAATTATGTCCAATTTCTTCAACTCTGGTTATGATTCTGTAATTTGAAGATACCATATATTGAGCTTAGCATGTTTATCTAATTCCTTAACAAATTGAAATAATAAAATAAGCAAGTTTCTCACCAAACTCTGTTGCTATTGCAGTCAGGCAGGCTGCAACTGCCATTTAAATTGGACAGCCAGCATTCACTTTCTACTAACTTGGTGTCTCTCATGCTGTGCAAGGCACTGGCAGCTAACTCAGCAAAGTACAAGAATGAGAACTGGCTTATCTCCACACTGAACAGTGCGCATTTCACCTGATCCATTTGGAACAAAAACATTTTAGCCATTTTACAGTGCAATGCCAAAATTGATTTCCTTGGGGAAGTTACTGTTTAAGCTTGCAGCTGAAGGCCCATGGAGGTGTGGATTGGCATGTAAACCAAAACATTCCTTAATTGTGCTGAAAATCTTGCAAAATTCTGCTTCAAAATAGCCGGTGTCAAAATTATTTATGTTAAAGGGTAAAATGACTAATTTGAAACCTGGAAATAATGCTGAATTTTTAGAATGTTAAGACCAAAATTGCAGTTTTAATATCATATAAACTTTTCCAGTTAGGCAGCAATTCTCAGGCCTGGATTTTCACTGCTGAGTCGGGAGCACAGAGATTGGATGTTTCCTGGCTTGGCCAACCCGATCTGAGAAAAAGAGGCCCAGAAGGTCGGATTTTCGTTCCAGCGGAGTGGGCGTGCTGGATTAGAAGTCGAGCTAGCTGCCCCCGATACAAATGAGGAGGCTGCAGGTGCAGAGGCAGTCTGGGCAGAAGGCCTGCCTCTGTGCTCTGGCACTTCGATGAAGTTACTAAAAAATTAATGAAACAAAAAAACAGCTCTCATCTTTCACCCACCCATTCACTCCCCATGCCCTATTCATGCCAGCCTATACCCCCCCATGGCCCTTCATACCCTCTATGCCCTGCTACCCACCATCATGAGCCCTTATGCCCCCTATGCCAACTCATGCCCATCTACTTGCCTCATGGCCTCACATACTCCCTATGCCAACCCATGCCCCTCAAACCACCCCCATGACCCCTCTTACCCCCATACCCCTCTACCCACCCTAGTATTATCTCATATCCCTATGATAAACCATGCCCTCCCACTTATTCCCCATGGCCTTTTATAGCACTTATGCCAATGGTGCCAACCCATGCCCCCCACTCACCACCCTTTACCCTTTCCCCCTCCATGCCAACTCACCTTGTATCCACCATGGCAGACCTCTGGAGCCTTGCTGACATAAAGTAAGATTATTTGTATCCATAACATCACTTTGAAAAAGACATACTAATTGATTAAAAACCATTCAATACATTGAAATTCCTTCCACTAATTTCTTAAGAAAACAAACATTTCTGTTCTATAACCACTTAGAGCTGTCAATCAAACTGCTCACTTAACAGGCACCCCACTGTGATAATGTTAGGTTGTAAAATCAGTCATGCAGCAAAAATCCTACAGTGATGACCCTGAGGCTTATGTCAACACAGAATTAAATAGCAGCTCTAATTTATTTTAAATTCTTAGTTTTTTTAAAATTTAAAGCCCAGCCAAGTTAAAATCTTTGACAGTTCCATTGAGTGTATGCACTTTTCATGCACAATGGTGTCTGCTTTTAACAATCCCAAGGAGTATCTGACCTTTCCCAAAGGGTGTCTTATCTCTCTCACAGGTGTCCTGGGACCATATCCAGGGGAGTACCTTACCTCCCCAAAAGGATACCCTGGCTATCCAAACAAATCCATGAGGTTCGCACCTGTTCCTACCAGGTCTCTAATCTGCACACTTTGAGTTTCAGGCCTCACCAAAATTACACAAGCTGAGGCAGCTGCTGATTTATATAGGTAGCTGCCTCCATGAACCACAGATGTGTGAGTTAACCTGCCCCCATTCCCCTCCGGAGAAAATGTCAGAGGCCAGGTTTGGGGGTGGGACTTACAGACTCGGAACTCTGCCTGCATTTTCGCACAGATGGACAGCCTCTCTGCCTGCGTGGAAATTCAGGCCTCAGTTTTGGCACCTAACTTTAAACACAAAATAGTCCTTATTATATGTTCAGAAATTCAGCGTTACTCCGTCAGCTGAATATACTTTAAATGTCTCTAACAGCTTTTGCTTGGTAAAATCGTTAATATTTAAGTGCACTCCATACTAGAATTAAAATCAGTAATAATTAGCGATTTAATTCCAGACTCTAATGCGGAACCTTTGCAAAAATATATTTGCTTACTGTTCTGTTTAACTCAGTAAAACTGATGTGCTCCCTTCCTGTTGTGAAATCTGCCATTTTTGGATCAGGGCTCCGGACAACTTGTCCTTCCTATCATATAGCACTGTAGCAAGTTATTTTTATATTTAAGAAAGTCATGATTCATAAATTGTTATAAATGGATTCCGCTGTTTTAAAATGCAGATAGTGAGGATTTCAGGTCTATTTACTCTTGAGCTGTACTTATAGCTTCACAATCACAGTGATAAGCAAAAATGCATATTGAACCCCATAAGGATGAGCGAATAATATATTATTACTCAGAGGCATTACAATTGATTTCCATCACAACTACTCCTTAATTGGTGGCCAGTTGCATTTTTATTTTAAAGTTGTATTAATAATCATGGGCTGCAGTGAATTATTGCTTCCATCATATGTTCACTTGAAACATTTTTTATCTCTAGGACTGGCTGACAGAAAGTGCACGACTAATTTCAAAATCAGGAAGCTCAGTGCAGTGGGTGACACCACTGGGGCTACCAGTAGTACAACCTTACCACAGGACCAGGACTACATTAGTAAGTACTGTACAATGAATTATACATTGATGCAAAGCACTGTACAGTATTTTAATTGTATATCTGATAAACTGATCTGCTACTCAGTTGGATCATAGCTGCCTTGTATCTCAACTCAATTTACCTGCCTTGGAACTGAAATCCATAATGCGCTTACTTAACAAAATTCTGCCTTATTTTAAAATTTTCAGTTGGCCTAGTTTCAGCAGCTTTTTGAGGGCCCTTTTGTCCATAACTCTCTAGTCCTTTTGTCCCTAAAAACAAAATCAGCTTAGCAAATGCTCTATTTTGCCACAAGTGTAGCTGTAGACTGTTTGTAAATAATGGAGGACTGCATAATCCTGAGAAATTGATGATTGACAGGTCAGTAACTTGCATCCTTCAAGTTAGCTTGTTATTCTCCAAACCTCAAAATAGTCTATTCTTACAGTAGAGTCACAGATTCTGCTGCTGCTTCAACAATTTCAAAGATTTTCTGATATTTTGAAGTTTTCAAAAATGTTTGTCCATTTTCAAACCATAGTGGACAACTGTATGTTGCTACTTTAGCACTGAACATAAGAAATAAGAGCATGAGTAGGCCATTTAATCCTTTGCGCCTACTGCGCCATTCAGTAAGATCATGGCTGATCATCTACCTCAACTCCCCGACTTCCCACACTATCCCCATAGCCCTTAGTTCTCTTAGTACACAAAAATCTATCGATCTGCCTTAAATGTATCTCAACAGCTGAGCATCTACAGCTCGCAGATAGGGAACCCTTTGAATGAAGAAATTTTACCTCATGTCAGTCCTAAACAGTCAACGCCTTATTTTGAGATTATGACCCTCTGTCCTAGATTCCTCAGCCACATTTTCTCAGTATTTACCCTGTCAAACACCTTAAGAATCTTATATGCCCAATTACGTTACCTCTCATTCTTTAAAACTTCAGGTAACATAGACTTAGTCTACTTAGTCTCTCCTCAGAAGGCAATCCCAATCGCATCTTGCTTCATGACCCTATCATCAATCAAGGTCTGACATTCAGCTAGATAGAAGTTTGTTTTTAAACTGATCGAATCAGGTGTATTCATTTATTGAAGATATTAAATGCATTTGTAATTCAATGATTACTAGCCCCAAATGATATTGGCATCTCTTTGTTTCAAGAAAACCTGCTTCTGAAAATAGTTTCTGATCAACAAAAGCAGAATTTCTCTCTCTCTTGTGAACATAGTATGTGGCTCTTGTCAATGGGAAGAGAATGTATTTTACACACAAGATTACTTGTCTTCAGTGGCTTGGACATAATCTTAATATTGCCTCATAATTTAACTAGAGAAGTGCAGCTGTTCTCAGTCAGACATGATTTTAATATTTGCAAGGTATTCCATTTAGAGACTGATGCTTTTCCACTGTATCTCAGCTGAACTACCAGCAATTCTTAAGAATTGCTAACAATTGTCCAGAATCACTAACAATTGTCCAGAATCACCACCTCTGAAAACCTGAATCAGTTTGTTCAGTTAAAAATTTGCAAGCATTAATTGTAGACTGGGAAATAATAGCTATGATCTTTCTCCCCCATGTATGGTGCATATTAGAGGGAAAAAAAAAGATTTAAACCACTAGGTTTTAATTCCACCACAATGTAGTACAGAAGTTAATCTCCATTTTACTGAATGTTGAATTATAATTGCAGTTTGCAGCATAAATGTGTGGGTTGACACTTGAAAATTGTGTTTTTTTGTAAACGCTTTGCACTGTCACTGGAAGAGCAGGAACTTATTTAGCTACTTTACCCATGTCGTCTCAGTAACTTGAAAGATCACAAACTAGAAATTAATCATCTGGGGTAGTGAGAAATTGTCACCTATTCTATGGATGTACCTAAAATGCCATTTCAAATCCCAGAATCAGAGTCTTTAGTGTTACGTGGGCAGGCATCCACTTCGCTTCTGGTCCTATCCAGACGCTTGCCTTGGTGAGAAATAAGAGGCACACGATTTTGTCAAGTGTAAAAGTGCTGACTGTATTGGTATCAAGAGAAATTACTTTATAGTGAACCCCCTTCTGTCAGGATCAAGTCCTGACATACTTTAACCTCTATCTTAACAATCAAACACAGATAAGGCCTCACTTTAATGCCAAACAACTGCATCACTGCCAATATTGCACTCCCACAATACTGCACTGAAGTAGCAGACTAGATTATGGTCCTGTCCTCGTATTGGGTTTCAATTTGCAAAATTTGAATTTCAACATTAGACTTATCCAACCTTAATTAACCTTTACTCTCCAAGAATATTATTTACAGTTTGTATGCCTGGACTTTTCATTAAAATAAACTATTGGCAAGGTTTTGAAAAAACTTAAAATGTCTTCCTCTGATTTTCTTTAGAAGAGAATGGTCTGTTAAGAATAGCATTGTGTATTGGACCATATATATAAAAACGTAGAATACTTGAATGGATCACCTCAAAAAATATAACCGATGTTAAATTTCCTTTCTTCAGATGCTGCTTATAAAATGTTAATTATCATTTCTTATTATTCAAGATGCTGAATTTGTATTATCCAAAACTCTGCTCAAACCTTAGTGCTGACATGTAATAGTGGCTTAAAGGAGAGGGAAAATGAGAGGGCACTTTATAAAGTGCTTCTTTAAATGAACTAAAAGGTTGATATTAGGTGATATCTTGGTTTTACTGTGCACTTTACCTGTCAGTGACACCAACCTGCTGTTCCTGCTCTGTAAGACAGTAATATCCATCCCAAAATGGCTCCAGTTATTTCCACCCAGGCCAGAACTTCGGACTAGTCCACAAGAGGTCAAACTGGATGCACTAAGGCTGGAAAAGCTTGGTCTGCGTTAAGTACTGCTTAGAAAACACACAAGTAATTATTCCATTAGTAATATATTGTTTTGACAACTTTTTTATCGCTTTAAATATTCATCCTGTTCGAACAAAACAGGGAAATATAAAATTCAGGACCCGGTCAATATTGCAGTTTACTCAGAGCTTTCAAACTACGGATAGTTAATTGTCATTCACTGAAAGCATTTTATAAATGGAACTTCAAAGTCTTTTGAGCATCTTATGGGGCAGTTTGCAGTTTCACAGCACACATTGTACAAAGATACATATATGTATACTAGCACTAGCTGTTCATTGTAAGTCAAAGGATGCACTGTTTTGTGAAAATGGGACCATTAAAACCATTCTCACTGCAAAAAGAGAAGGTTGAGAGGTGATACAATCGCTGCTTTTAGGCTCTAAAGGAACTAAAAAATGTATACTAGGATGAACTACTTCACTTTGTCCAGAAGAGAAAAACTTAGAGCACTCGGCTTATGCTTGAAGAGGGTAAATTGAAAGTTTTTCTGAGGAAACAATACTTCAGCAAACAAGTGGTCCACCTAGAGAACAGACTTCCATGGTGGAAGCAGTTTTATTTCAGAACATAACATTTTGGGACATCATATATGAGTAAGCTGAGACATGACATGGTAAGCATGAGACATGATGTGGAAGCAGAGCAGGAAAAATATGACTTAGGTTCTATAGAATCACGGAAATTTACAGCACAAATAGAGGTAATTCAATCCATTGTGGGTGTATTGGTTCTTAGAGTAGTTGTGCTTAGTTGCACACTCTCATTTAATGTTTGTAGCCTTGTAAGCTCCTTATCTTATAGAACCTGTTCAAATCGCTTTTAAAGTTATTGATGGAATCAGCTTGTACCTCCTTTTCAGGTAGCCCCTTCCAGATCTCTACAACTTTGTGTGGGGATAAAAGTCCTCCTCATCACCCCTCTAAATCTTTTGCCAATGATTTTACATATGTAACCTCTAGTTATTGAGCCACTCGCCAGAGAGAATAGCATTTCTTTATTCAGTCAAAGTCTCATCATCTGGAAAACCCCTATTAAGGTAACCATTTAACCTTTGCTGTTCCAAGGAGAACAATCCTCACTTTTCCAGTCTCTTCTTTTAACTGATGTCTATCATCCTCAGTAATGTCCTGGTAAACCTCTTCTCTACCCCTTCTAAGGTTCCTACATCTCTCCTGAAGTGTGGAACCCAGAATTATCCACAATATTCCAGCTGAAGCCAAACAGTGATTGATAAAGTTCTAACATAATCTCTTGGCTTTTTTTTTTGATTCTTCTGTTTATAAAACCAAGTAACCCATATGTTTTTCTTAGATGCACCTTATCAACTTGTCATGCCACTTTTAAGGACTTGCGTGTGTGTGTATGTATGTATGTATATATGTAAAATATATATAGGTATGTATATGGACACCATCATCTACACTTTTCAACAATCGTACCATTTATAGTATGTAGAAACAGAAAATGCTGGAAACACTCAGCAGGCCAGGCTGCATCAGTGAAGAGAGAAAAAGAACTAATGTTTCAGGCTGATGAACTACAGGCAGAGCTATTTATAGGATGCTGAATTCCCATATTAGCCCTCCCAATTTGCATTGCTGCACAATTCCGCACATTGAACTTACCTGCCATGCAGCTATCCGCACCATCCTGTCTGTGTCATGACTTAACTCATCATTATCTGCTAGTTAACCTAGTTTCAAATTATCTGCATACTTTATAATACTGCACCCTATACCTCAGCCTAGGCCATTTATAAAAGTAGAAAAGTGTAATGGGCCCAAAACTGACCCTTGGGAAATGTTACTGCAAACCGCTTCCCAGTCTGAAAAGCATTCATCCACCCCCACCCTTTGCTTCCTGTCATTGAGCCAATTTCATATCCACTCTACTCTTAACTCCATGGGCTTCTATTATCTTGTTATTTGTGGCACTTTGTCGAATGGCTTCCAAAAGTCCACAGGTTCAATATCTAATGTACTACCTTCTCAGTTAGCTCATCAAAGAATTCAGTCAAGTTAGTTCGATGCCATTTGCCTTTAACAACTCCATGTTGGCTGTCCTTGATTAGCCCATGCCTTTCCGAATGAAAGTTTATTTTGTCCTTTACAGTGGTTTCCAATAACTTCCACATTACTGAGGCTAGGCTGACTGGCCTGTGGTTTCCTGGTTTATCCCTCTTTCCTTCCTTGAATAGTGGGATAATATTAGAAACACTCAATCCTCAGACACTACTTCAATGAGGATTGAAAAATTGTGACCAATGCTTCTGCTATTTCTATCTTTGCTTCGTTCAGTAACCTAGGATACATTCCATCTGGACCAGTTGGCTTGGCAACTTTCAGTAATGCCAATTGTTTTAGCACCTCTCTATTCATTACTATACTGTCTCTAACTTCTCTCTCCTATGGTTTCCAAAGCACTCCACCTATTGTGTTTTTATCAAGACATTTCTGGGTCTGTTGCTGATCAATTGATAGAGATTGATTGTTATGATTGGTCAACTATAAAATTGTGGTTGTCAGGTGAATACTAGCATGATACAAGGCACTTTGTCGAATGCCTTCCAAAAGTCCACATATTCAATATCTAATGTACTAGATGGATCTTGGATTTTTTCATCCTTAATTCCTATTATCGTGTAATGCATAATATACAAATAATAAGTAGAAGAATGTTATGCCTCCAAAGACTTTTCCCAGTAGATTTAAAGGGATTACCTTGAAGAAATGCCAAGGAGGTGCTAAGTGGAACTATGTGTACCTTGCAGTGTTCTTTTGAGGCTGCAGTTTTAACAAGTTCAGAGGAGAGAAATTTGGTTCTCCAGATGCTGAACTGTTCCTTGGAGAAATGCTGTCAGAAGGGATATTCTGAGGTCAGTTAGATTCTAATTGTAGTTGCTCAGGACTTTTTGTCCTTTATAAGAGGAAAATGGAAACTTTTTTTTAAAAGATGCTGCTTGTTTTGTATTGTTTTTTGTCATGTGTCACTGGCAGAGCCACCATTTATTGCCCATCCTGAATTGTCCTGCACTGGTGGTGGTGAGCCACATTCTTGAACCGCTGCAGTCCATGTGGTGTTGGTGCACCCAAAGTGCTGTTAGGAAGGGAAAACTCTTAATGACAGTGAAGGAATCACAAAGTTCCAAGTCAGTATGGTGTGTGACTTAAAGGGGAGAGCAGATGGTGGTGTTTCCAAAGCTCTGCTGTTCTTGTTCCTCTAGGTGATAGAGGTGATAGCTTTAGAAGGTGCTGTTGAGGAAGCCTTGGAGAGTTAGGGCAGTGCATCTTGTAGATGATACACACCGCTGTCACAGTGTACTGGTGCTGGAGGGGAATGAATAGTGGATTGGATACCAATCAAGTGGGCTGCTTTATCTTGGATGGTGTTGAACTTCCTGAGTTTTGTTGGAGCTGCACTCATCGAGGCAAGTGCAGAGTATTCCAGCACACTCCCGACTTATACCTTGTAGATGATGGACAGGCTTTGGAGAGTCAGGAGGTAAGTTACTCCCTGCAGAATTCTCAGCCTCTGGACCTGCTCGTGTGGCCACAGTATTTTTCTGCTGGTCCAGTTAAGTTTCAGATCAATGATTAGTCCCAGGATAGTGATGATGGAGTTTAGTTATGGTAATGCCATTTAATGTCATGGGAAGGTGGTTAGATTCTCTCTTGGTGATGAATGGGCATTGCCTGGCACATGTGTAGCGTGAATGTTACTAGCCACTTATCTGTCCAAGCCTGAATGTTGCATGCGGGTATGGACTCCTTCAGTATCTGACGAGTTGCAAATGGTACTGAACACACTGCAATTATCTGGCCTTATGACAGAAGGAAGGTCATATATGAAGCAATTGAAGATGGTTGGGCCTTAAACAATACCCAAGGAACTCCTGCAATGATGTCTTGGGGCTAAAATGATTAGCCTCCAACAACCATCTTCCTAGAACCTGGGTTTGTCTGGTATGTATGGTTCAGTTTATAACAACAGTATATTTCTGATTCATATAGATTAGACAAGCCCAGGCTCATTTCTTGGTCTTTGAAGAGTTGAATGATCTCGGACAGTATAAGAGCAGGGCCTATAATAAGCCTGGTTTAGGAAGAGGAAAATTGGCCAATATTTCCACCCCTGATTATAATAATAGTTTTTTTGAGCATCTTAAATGAGGACTGATGCTGATCTGGCTGTGATATTCCCCTGTGATGATATAGCCTACTAACACTCACTGCCTAGACACTCACAAAAAATGAAACCTTGGCTTGCTTAGATAAAGTACTCAATATCTGTGGAATCGTAAGATGAATGCAAGTAAGAGTGGACATTCAGCCCACTCATCACTCAAAAAGAAAACCTAGTTTTGCTGCCACCCCCAGTCATATCCTGCTTAAGATTTAGCCTCCACTATTCATCCTGATAGTTTGCTCAGTCATTCGTTGATATGTTGTCAGTTTGGTTGGAACTGCTAAGATTGATCAAAATACCAAATTTTCATACAGCAGCATCATCTGGAATTTATTTTGATGCATCGATTTTCATGTTTGTAAAAGCTAAGATGATAGATATGTGGTTAGCTTTCCTTGCTCTTACCTTGATTATGTGTTTTAAACATCCAAAAATTGCATGCAATTTAGTTCTATCTAACCTGCATCCTGTTACCTAGGCAACTTAATGAATGCTGACTAGCTTTCAAGGACACACAAATGTAAAGGATGGGGATGTAGTGAGTCCACAAGGACAAGTGCTGAGAATAATTTGAATGGAAAAGCAGTCACCAATCTAGCTTTCACAATACTGGAGATAACATAATCAATCAATATCTGAGAGCAGATGTACGTGTATATTTCATCCTGCTGCATCCATGAGATAGTCATTTAATGCTTGTATATAGAAGCCACGTTCAGAAAAACCACAGTATTGTGTAGCAAAATATAAACAGAAAAATTAAAATCATTGTCTGAAACATATTGCTTTGTACTAAGCTCTCCCACCTGTTTTACATTGTAAGTTGTTAATATGTACAGAGAAGTCTTATGCCTCGTGCAAAACCCTCTCTGACCCTATTATGGCTCTAGTCAATTGTCATACTGACACATATTTTTCTCTCAACAGTGAAGGAACAGCAATCACTGTTCACCTCACTGAAGGCTGCCTCTACATTTTTTGCAGGCTTCTCAGTGTAGTTTTCCTCTAATCTGGCATCTGATCCAGCACAGCGCCCCTCTATAAAGGGAATCTCTCCTTATCTTCAGCAAATCAGATTGAAGACTCCTACTGAGACATGCAGAATCTAAACCATGGAGTATCAGTTGGATTTAAATCATGTACAGAAAACAAAATAAAGATTGGAAAAGACAGGTGGAATTAAGAAAGAGACACAAAAGAGATAGACAAAACATTTTTAAAAAATTTCCACTACTAGTTAACTTCTGACGCAATGCGACTCTGTGCTTACAGAATTAAGATTTTAATGCCAGAGCAGTTGTTTGGCTACATGGATAGATCGGCGGAATGGAGCTGATGATTGCTGCATGGAGAGCTGGCATAGAGTAGATTGGCCAAATGGCCTCCTTCTGTGCCATACAAGGCTCGAGGACTCTAATTACTACTTACTAAGCCTTTAAAAATTCACACTGGATAGACCAGGCCCATCTTTTCCTGATGTCTTTAGTAGGGAATTAGTTGGCAGGTACCCCAGGTTCACAATATTACAGTGATTTCAGTGCGACTGTTATGGTGCATCTATAGACAAACAGGGTATCTGGCAGCAACTTCTGGATTAGCACATTTAACTGCATATGTGTGAACTCCAGAAGTTGCTGTCAGATGTTCTCCCTTATAACAGTGAGCATTGTTAACCTTGCATTATTCCTTCACGAAATCTGAGCCAATTTTGTAAGCTATTCCCTTTGTCAAGAAACAAGAATGTCAGGGTTGTTTCAATGTGTTTTTCCACCATGCTGATTTTAAATACTCTATATAAACGCCTGGATACTTATCAAATCAGAGTGGCATGAACAAATTGGTAAAACAGACTCTAACTTTCAGGCCCGCTCGCCGACGCGTAAAATGATGCACAGTGACGTCGGGTGGAACTCCCGATGTCACCGCGACCCATTTAAATTTTCAGGAAGGCGGGGGGCGCAGCAAAATCAGCTGCGCACCCGCCCACCTGTCAATGGCCAATTGAGGCCATTGACAGATCAGTTAAAGTAATTAGTGGACCTGCCCGTCCAATCTTAAGGTTGTCGGGCAGGCCGGGAGCCCTGGCGGGAACTAGAAAAAACATGAAACCTCATCCACGGGCGGGATGAGGTTTCATGTAGGGTTTTAAAAATTTTGATAAAGTTTTTTTGGAAATTATTAACATGTCCCAACTCATGTGACTTTGCCACATGAGGGGATATGTTAGGGAAATTTTATTTTTCGATTTTGAGCTTTTTTACATTTAAAGCCAAACTCCCTGAGGCTGCACTTAGCATGCGCATGCGCGAAAGAGCACACTCTCGATTTTAGGAATGCCCCCCGCCCGCATAGCACTTCCGTGCGGATGTCACGCTGGGCGGGCCTTAATTGGCCCGCCCACGTAAAATGGCGCCGCCCCTCCGATCGGGGGCGCCGATCGGGAGCACACCCGCACGCACCCGCCCATCAACTTCCACCCCTGACGGGGGGAAATTCAGTCCAAATAGTTTGTGGTAAATTGCAAGTCTAATATGTGATTTTTTTTTGAGTGGAATGATCGTTGACATTTAACATTCCAATTGTACTGTTATTGTTTGCGGGCCACTGTAAGTGATATTTATAATTGCTAAAATATGAAAAGGGTTTAAACATATTGATTTTTTATAGATACAGTCCTCAGCAGTTACTTGCTCAAGAGCCATACCTGGGCAAGTGGCCCTTGAACAGAGCACAGCTCACAATTGTCAACAATTACAACCTTGGTTGGTTTATCATCAGTAATGTAATGCTATGAGCACTGGAAGCTGCATAGGTGTTATCAGTGCAGTGAAACCTATAATTTGCAGGCACCTTAGGGACTGACATCAACTGTCCTTTTTGATTGGTGTCCTTATTTTCAGAATGGTCATTATGTGGACTGTAAAAAAAAAATTTTGCCAGTAATCTTGACGAGCCAGCTAAAATTATGATCAGCACCCATTCAGCTGCAACAATATCATGAATCCTGTCTCACACACCAGAATTTAGGTCTGTTCACTTCAGAGTTTTGCAGTCTAAATTCCTGTTTCATTTCAGACTCCTCTCAGTTGGATCAGGCTCCAACATCAGTAATAAACTGCATTTTAAGTTCTACTTACCAGCATTAAAGAAGGACAATAAAAGGAAGGATTGTGATGGCAGATTGGGCCATTATATTGAAGCTTACAAAGGCAAGTCTTAGAATGGGCGAGGAGGGAAAACACAACCAGTTAAGCTATGTATAGCAGTGAAACTGAAATATTCTGGTTTTGCAGTGAACTGACTAATAGTTGGGAGAGACATAGGCCAGGATTTTTCAGTTTGTGGAATTTCACCTCCTGCCATCTGAGGAGTCAGTGACGAACACACTGCCACCGATACTCGCTGCCCTGCAGCCATTGGTCTTGATGGGGTGTTCTTTAACCAGCATCCAAAGCAGCATTCATCTTAGAGATGGAACAGTTCTTTTGCCACTAAGGATTCTAGATAGAGCTTCCCAGGTGACAAAAGCCATTTCTTAAACAAAATGCACTAACCTGGATATGCTGACTTCATGAAAGTGATGTGCCCAAGTAAATTTGGTAGCAGAAAGGAATCAAGCTGCAATGGGATGCTGCAGTTACCCTGAACCCCTGAAAGTTTCAAATTCATCTGCTTTTCAATTCTCTGTCTCCCTGTTTTAAATCATAAAAGGCTAGGTGTATTGAAGGCTGCCCGTAGTAGTAATTTACAAGTGTCCATGGTTTCATAGTGTCTCTTGTATGTTCTACCATGCAAGTTATTTGGATGTCTCAGGAAGCAACTTATTTTGCAGGTATACGATTTCACATTTTTGAAATTCCAAATTAGTGCTGGGATGCTTGGTGAATAAAATAACCCAGGATCTAACAGTGTTGTAAAATTCATAGCTGGGTCATTTTGCAAGGTTTCAGCTTGTGTTCTGATGTCTGAAGCTAGGCCTCTGGCATTAATCCATCACTACATTGCATAATTATTCAAGCTTCTTCTGTTGACAGGAAGTTAGCATCTCAGTTCACTGCACAGGTTCAAGTCATTTACACTGATATTTTCTGGAGGTCTTAATCCTGCATTGCAGTTTAAATCCAGTATTTCACATGCTGTTGTGAAATGTATTCAAGAACATTCATGTTCAGTCACCTTATTGTAGTGATACAGCTAGTCAAAAACACTTTTAAAACCTGCTATTTACAGGAAATCCCTGCCTGCAGAAAGTACTTGGACAAGAATTTCTTAGAGATGGTATTTTAAGAAGGTGCTGAGCAGCTCACCATTATTAACCATTTGAAGCAGAGGGTGACAGAGAGCTGCATAGAGGGACCAGGGCATTGGGATTAGTTTTGAAATGCTGTAGCCCAGACATGGTAGTTGAATGTTGCACATTCCTGTAACTATATACTTCATAGAAAGCAAATGTTTTCATTTAGGCAAACAGAAATAGAGCTGTGATGCTGAACCTTTTGAGATCTATGTAAATTGTAGAGCTTAGTTTTATTTTGAGGATTAGATGAAAAGAGAGTAAAAGAATGGTTGTCTCAACATGCAATTAAAAAGTATTCCTTATTTTAGAATTTTAACCCAAAGCAATGGAATAAAAATGTATTTTTTGAAATTGAATTTTTCTGTATGACTGAAAATCTCACTTTTCATGGCTATTGATCACTTGGAGGAGAAAAAAGTGCTTTACTGTGCATGAATTCTATTATATAAGCATGAAAACCTATGCAATATTGCTACGAAAATGTGGCCAAATAGGTTGGGTTATACAGTGATTAATTGCTACTTGAACATTATTCTTAGTCACCGAAGAGCGCAACAAAATACGTCAGGACTGCACTGTTTTGACATTGACATCAGAATTTGATATGAAATCAACTGATGACCTGTTTTAAAAGAAAACCTTTATTTACATTTGAAATTTAAGAACATCTATTTTAAGAATATGACTGATTATAAATACACTCTCTTGAAGGTGACTGCTATTAAGTGGAATAGGTTAGAATAAATATAAAAACTTGCCTAGATATTCGGAATGACTATACCAATGCCGACCAACCTTTGTAAATTTTTGCTACTGTATTGTGAAGTGATAAGATATTTTGACAATCAAGTGTAAGTATATCATTGTCAATAAAGGAGAGATAATGTATGTAATTTAATGTATGCATTAAACACAGTCTTTTGACAGTATTTTAAATGCAAACATATGTAAATGGAATATATAAAACATTGAAATTCCAGTAAATACAGTGTAATTGTTACATAATCTAGAAATTATCATTGTATATTTTGTTAAAAAAATTATAGTGAAACTGTATTGAATGATTCTTTTACAGCTTAGAAGTAATCTTCAGAATTTGAAATTGCAAATAAGTCATGATGCAACTCAGTAAGTATTTCACAACTTTTGTTAAAGTCGATGTACAGTAGTTGTAAAAATTAGAGATCTTATGTTTAGCTAAGCTTAAGTCGGAAATTAAGACTGATTTCATAGCATACTAAATTACACTGCTTTTAACCTGTGCAAACATTGCAGCAGTTAGTACTGCTAACTATAGATGAGCTGAAATTAAATTATTTATATTTTTATCTCTTTTAGAAATAGGAGTCAAAGTTTTTAGTATAGTAGACAAATAAAACAATTGCCTATTCATTTTGCTGAGCATGTCAGTGTTTTGCAATAATACAAGCCAAAGGGGGAATCTGTACATTCAAAATCAATTATTTAATTTGTTAACAAATGACCTATAATGTAGCAATGTATATAATTTTCAGTTTGCCCCTTAGCTCATATACTGGATGTCATCATAATTGTGTAACATGTCGGCCTTCATTCCAAGGACTTTTACCTAGTTAATTCCAATAGACTTATATAGATAATACTGCCAACTGTCCTCTAACAACAACAACAATAACTTATATAGTGCCTTTAATGTAATAAAACATGCCAAGAAGCTTCACAGGAACATTACAAACAAAGTACGACACCGAACCACATAAAACGATATTAGGTCAGAGTTCAGTTAAAGAGGAAGGTTATTAACCATGACATTTAAAGGAATTAACACATTGAGCAATTTTAATATTTTAAACTAATAACATCTGATATGTTAGTTAGTAAAATGTTGATTTATCTTCCACAAATTTGTGTTTTGTCCTTTTCATATGACCTTCAACAAAATCCTGAACAAACCTTAGCTGAAAAAGGTTAACATAGCTTGGATCACTACATGCTTGTAGCTCGCACCACATTGTATGTATGATAGAACATTGCAGTGTGGCAGTGAATTGAAGCTTCAAACCTTTGTCTTTTTCAGTCGCCATTTTGAATTGAGGCCTTCCTTGCTTCTGGTCAAATTTTAAATCATTTTGGCTGTAAGAGAATTATATCAGAATAATAAGCTATACTCTGCCAAAGTCATTCTTTATCATTCAAATTCTGCGAGCATCTCCTCCAGTGACTACCCATGCTGTCCTGTAGCCTTAACAGCAAAGTTATATCATTTTAGCAATGTGACATCTTTTTAGATTGCTGTAGCTTAATGTTCTCATACATTTTGAATTTTCAACAAAGTCATCTATAAAAATGACACAATTTGACAGCACAAGGTTAAACTTGAGTAATTGTTCTAACTTATTACTATTGTTATTTCTGTGACAGAAGACAGAAGTGAGAATCAAGAAGTTTAAGGCATTTGCTGTATCCGCATGTCATTCTGTGGTCAATGTCTCTGGTTTGGCTGCTCCCTGCCTCCCAGTTAAGCAAGTGAAACAGTGATTTCACATGCTACTTTTACCTCAAACTTGACTTTCAATCTAACTCAGGCTGGTGGGGAAAAAATTCTGTCTACTGGCAGTAAAAACACAAAAAAGCCCTTAATTGACTACAAATTGCTAATCACAATGTGAGTTTATAGGATCTTTGTTATATGTAACTGAAAAATTCACGCCACTGTATTTAGTTTTTTTTAAATCAAAACTGCCAGTGGTGTTCATTGAACCTTCCATTTCCCATCAGCTCCTATCATGGTGATTCCTGCATTCGATGCCAGGTTTACTGTTCACCATTCACTGTGCATTCGCAGTTCAGTATATCATTGGTGTGAAACTGTTTTGTGTTGAGATCTGAACTGATCATCAAACAAAGCAGAGCAAGGTTGCTTCCTCGATCCTCATATTCATCCAAAGTTAGTTGTGGCTGACTGTGAATTCAGGCTATATTTATGGTAAAATTGCAGTGTTAGTACAAGCAAAACTACTTCAGACCCATGCCAGTGCTTTTTTTTATATGTCAAACTGCCACTTTTGTATAGCTGCATATTGGTTTTTGCTCTGTCTTCAAAGGAGAGCAGTGAGGGACCGTCGAGTCATTTCCACCTTGAGACAGTGGCATCAAGCCTAGTCTAGAAAATGTTCAGGGTTTCTCCTGAGCATCTTGGATACTTATGTAGAGCATGTTTAAATGCGAGAAAATGGCTTCTCCCATCTGCTATCTCAAAGTACTTAAAATTTATTGACTGAGAGCCTTGTACATGCATGGAATTGTGTAGTCACAGACTATCTCCTGGCCTTGAGTCAAAATTGTAGTCAAACAGTACAAATAAGATTCTGCTGGCTACAAATAGGTACTGTAACTACTTATTTTGAGATTAGTGGAGAGAACATGACTGCAACCTTAGTGAAATTGCTCCATTGGTGTAGGGCAGCAATAGAACAAACTAAGGTCAATTTAGAAATTGGAAAGATAGCAATTCCAGAGGGGGGAAAAGAATAAAATTTAAGGATTGAAATGGATTGAAGGTATGCTATAATAGGTACTCATGTAACACAGCGTTCACATTAGACATCTCTGCTGGTACGGTATGGTTCAGTTTGTTCTGTATTTAAGAAGTGTAGAAGCTGGTGGTTATGTCCTAGGAGCAGAAAAGGCTAAGAAGAGATTTGGTAGAGGTAATCAAATCCATGAAGATTTCAGATAGAATAAATAAAGAACAACTTTTTCCACTGGCTTTAGGGTCAATAACCAGGCAGCACAGATTCAAAGTAATTGGCAAAATAACCAGAGGCAATATGAGGAAAAGCTTTTTTACTAACAAATGGTCAGGATTTTAATACACTCCCTGATGGGGTAATGGATATAAATTCAATAGTAGCCTTCAAAAGGGAATTGGATAAGTACTTGAAGGAGAAAAAAATTACAGGCATGAGAGAAAGAGCAGGTGGTTTTATTAACTAGATTGCTCTTTGAAAAAGCCAGCATAGACTCCATGGGCTACTTTGCCTCTTTTCGTGCTAGGTAATTCTATGAACGGGATCAGCCTAATTTTATTTTAGAACAATTTACAGTAGAATTCCACAGAATATCTTGTTGAAAGATTTTGTAATACATTAACAGCAGTAGAATAGTAAAGATCTACTCCTAAAGGCAAGTTGGGGGTTATGTCATTTTTTTGCTATTTCTCAGGCACCACGTAATTTATCTTCAACAGTGAGAATAAACCTAGAGATGACTTTAGATGCTACCCTGTATGATCTGAGGCTTGAGAGATTTCAAAATCCTTATGCTTCATGACAGTGTACTGATTTAGATTGATTCTATTTAATACCAATTTGCACAGACATTGGCTTATTTTAACCAGAATAAACTGTATTTTGTCTGAATCCACAAAGCAGTTTTCGTGGCTTTATCATCATGATAAAGACTCTTGAGTTATTGACTGACTGAATTTGATTTCATCTTCAGTAATCTGATACTGTGACAATTCCACATGAAATATTATGAACTTCAATGCGAATCTAATATCATTTTTTGTTTTTAAGCAGTGATTTTGTGGGGTTAAACCCTTTGCTCATTTTCACCTGATGGTTGACTTCTCACAGTTGCCCATCACAAATGCATTTATGAGATTTTTATGTTGCATCCTCCTTGTTCACCTGATGGAATGGCACTTTTAGTGTGTGTATCAAATTGTTCAGCGTTATATTTTAAAACTATATGGCAATCTGAATAATACTGACACTGAATGAACACTGATCTTAGCAAAAGCCATTTGGATGACCATAAATGTGTTCAAAGTTCTTAATTTTGACACTTTGATTTCTTAATTCTTTCACCTTGTGTTCACTACACCAAGAAATACCTTGAGAGTTGTTGGCCCATATTGATGATAAAAGTTAAGACGATGATAAAAGTGGAAAAATAATGAATTTAGCGAATCATTTGAGCAAACAAATCAGAAACTGCTGGCTTTTCAATGATGTGGTATATGATAAGACTTTCTAACACTGTTTTTCACGTATGTAAGTCTAACTTAAAACCTGGGCGCAGAGAAAAGGAATGTTGGCAGGTCTTGTTAAAGTTGCTGAATTAATGAATAACATTGAAACGAGTAATTTCGTTATGATAATGACAGATGTTTTTTGCCTTTCATTCTAATGGTTATAAATCAGTTCCACTGTAATTGAACAGGTTGGCAGTGTGAACTTCAAATGGTTAAATACTCAATTTATAGTGTGATCTTTTCTATATTACTATGATATGTGTTTTTAAAATGGCTTACATTAATGTGGGAAAAGCTTTTATTTGTAGTGCGCTCATTTTTTTTTAACTTGCCGGTCTTGTTCCATGTGTTCACTGTGATTTCTTTCTTGTTCTTTCACATCTACCTTGACTTCATCCCAGTTCTTTGATCCTCTATGCCCTTACCCTGTGCTCCAGTTTTTGATCCCTTGCAGCAGCGAATCAGCCTGATATCACAATACTGAGCACTGTCACCTGCAGATTGCAACCTTTGCTGCCTCTCATTCTCTTTCATCTGAGTAATGAAGACTCAGGTTACCTATTTTAGTGCATTTGTATGGACATCTTGTCCAGTTTATTTTTTTCAGGCTGAGGGTTTTATCCTTTTGACAAAAACAAAAAACTGCAGATGCTGGAAATCCAAAACAAAAACAAAAATACCTGGAAAAACTCAGCAAGTCTGGCAGCATCTGCGGAGAGGAACACAGTTAACGTTTCAAGTCTGAATGACCCTTCAACAGAACTAAGTAAAAATAGAAGAGAGGTGAAATATAAGCTGGTTTAAGGGGGTGGGTGGGACAAGTTGGGACAACGTTCAGTGCTCAGCAAAGGACTTAGTTTCATACCCTTACGCCCCCATCTCAATGAATTTTGGGCTCGGCACGATGCTGAACCTTCTTCTGCCGCCTTCGTCTCCGTGCTCACTTCTTTGGGCAGGAGTCCTCTCCCCGTTCAACGGATCCTTTTACCCACCTCCAATATTCTCCCTCCACCTGGACCCTTCCCTCTGAATTCTTACCTTCTCTTCATCTTTTCATTGAGAACTGTCGGCGTGACATTAGTCGTCTCAATTTCTCTGCTCCTCTAACCCACTCTAACGTGTCTCTCTCTGAACTTGCTGCACACCGTTCTCTCAGGTCCAACCCTGACATTGTCATCAAACCCGCCGACAAGGGAGGTGCTGTTGTTGTCTGGAGCACTGACCTCTACCTCGCAGAGGTTGAGCGTCAACTTGCAGACACTTCCTCCTACCTGCCCCTGGACCATGACCCCACCACTGAACATCAAGCCATTGTTTCCAGGACTGTTTCTGACCTCGTTTCCTCTGGAGATCTTCCTTCCACAGCTTCCAACCTGATAGTCTCCCAACCTCGGATGGCCCGCTTCTACCTCCTACCCAAAATCCACAAACAGAACTGTCCCGGCAGACCGATCGTGTCAGCCTGTTCCTGCCCCACGGAACTCATTTCTTGCTATCTTGACTCCATTCTCTTTCCCCTTGTCCAGTCCCTTCCCACCTACATCCGTGATTCCTCTGACACCCTACATCATATCAACAATTTCCAGTTCCCTGGCCCCAATCTTCACCATGAACGTCCAATCCCTCTACACCTTCATCCCCCACCGGGATGGTCTGATGACTCTCCGCTTCTTCCCTGAACAAAGGCTCAAACAATCCCCATCCACCACTACTCTCGTCCGTCTGGCTGAACTTGTTCTCACACTGAACAATTTCTCCTTAAACTCCTCTCACTTCCTCCAAATAAAAGGTGTGGCTATGGGTACCCGCATGGGCCCCAGCTATGCCTGGCTCTTTATGGGGTATGTGGAACATTCCTTGTTCCAGTCCTACTCCGGCCCCCTCCCACAACTCTTTCTCCGGTACATCAATGATTACTTCGGTGCTGCTTCATGCTCTCGTCTGGACCTGGAAAAAGTTATTAATTTTGCTTCCAATTTCCACCCCTCCATCATTTTCACATGGTCCATCTCTGACACTTCCCTTCCTTTCCTTGACCTCTCTGTCTCAATTTCTGGTGATAGACTGTCCATCAATATCCATTACAAGCCTACCGACTCCCACAGCTACCTCAACTACAGCTGCTCACACCCTGCTTCCTGTAAGGACTCCATCCCATTCTCTCAGTTCCTCCGCCTCCATCGCATCTGTTCTGATGATGCTACCTTCAAAAACAGTTCCTCTGACATGTCTTCCTTCTTGCTTAACTGAGGTTTCCCACCATGGTGGTTGACAAGGCCCTCAACCGTGTCCAGCCCATCTCCCGCGCATCTGCCCTCACACCTTCCTCTCCCTCCCAGAAACATGATAGGGTCCCCCTTGTCCTCACTTATCACCCCACCAGCCTCCGCATTCAAAGGATCATCCTCCACCATTTCAGCCAACTCCAGCATGATGCCACCACCAAACCCATCTTCCCTTCACCCCCCCTGGCGGCATTCCGCAGGGATCGTTCCCTCCAGGACACCCTGGTCCACTCCACCATCACCCCCTACACCTCAACCTCCTCCCCCGGCACCTTCCCATGCAACCGCACAAGGTGCAACACCTGCCCCTTCACTTCCCCTCTCCTCACCGTCCAAGGGCCCAAACACTCCTTTCAAGTGAAGCAGCATTTCACTTGCACTTCCCTCAATTTAGTCTACTGCATTCGTTGCTCCCAATGCGGTTTCCTCGACATTGGAGAGACTAAACGCAGACTGGGTGACCGCTTTGCAGAACACCTTCGGTCTGTCCGCAAGTATTACCTAGACCTCCCTGTCACTTGCCATTTCAACACTCCACCCTGCTCTTATGCCCACATGTCCGTCCTTGGCCTGCTGCATTGTTCCAGTGAAGCTCAACACAAACTGGAGGGACAGCACCTCATCTTCCGACTAGGCACTTTACGGCCTTCCGGACTGAATATTGAGTTCAACAATTTTAGATCATGAACTCTCTCCTCCATCCCCACCCCCTTTCTGATCCCCTCCTTTTTTTTCCAATAATTTATATAGATTTTTCTTTTCCCACCTATTTCCATTATTTTTAAATGTATTTCCATCCATTGTTTTATCTCTACCTTTTAGCCTTTTTCGATTCCTTCACCCCCACCCCCACTAGGGCTATCTGTACCTCGTTTGTCCTGCTTTCTACCCTTAATTAACACATTCCTTAGATAACATCACCACCTTCAACACCTCTTTGTCCTTTTGTCTGTGACATCTTTTGGTTATCTCCACCTATCACCGGCTCTACATGTCCCACCACCCCCTTAAACCAGCTTATATTTCACCTCTTCTGTTTTTCCTTAGTTCTGTTGAAGGGTCATTCGGACTCGAAACGTTAACTGTGTTCCTCTCCGCAAATGCTGCCAGACTTGCTGAGTTTTTCCAGATATTTTTGTTTTTGTTTTTATCCTTTTGACATTTTGTTTTAACATTCAGTACGTGTTCCCTAAGCTCAGAAGAGCACACTCTTACTGCATCATTGTACCTCTGAATTAATTTGGCATAAGTTGAAAATGGTGAAGCAAAAAAGTCTTGTTAGATATGCGAATAAGACGGCAAAGTTTCAACAAAAATATATAAAATGATATTGACCCTGGTGAATCATTAAAAATGTGTCTTTTTACAAAAATATGGCAGTTTTGACATGTTATGCACACTACTTTATTGGGACTATTGATTAATGTTAACTGAATAAGTTAAGTTCTGTTTTTATTAAATACTGGCCTGTTGAGCATCACCAATTTTTGAGTTCCCCACTATTGGTGGCCGCGCCTAGTTCCTAGGACCTAAACTCTGATATTCCCTCACTACACCTTTTCTCCTCTCTATCTTGCTTTCCTGCTTTAAGATATTCCTTAAAACCTATCTCTGACCAAGCTTTTTGTTATCTGACCTAATATCTTCTTATGTGGCTTGGTGTCATATTTTGTTTTATAATGACTCTGTGAAGCACCTTGTATTGCATTAAAGATTCTCTAAAAATAAAGGTGGTTGTTAATATTAGTGTCATAACATTTTAACCAAAGCTTTGAAGATTAAATTCCATAACTTCACTGGTCTCTGAAAACTATCATAAGCCATTTCTACTTTCTATACTGAAGTATTAATTTAATCATTATCACTCACAATTTTTAAATCTGAAAATGAACAAGTACAGGTGTAGGAACGTAGGAAAAAGGAGCAGAAATAGGCCATTCAGCCCCTCGAACTTGCTCTGCCATTCAGCTAGATTTTGGCTGATCATCTTTCTCAATGCCATTTTCCCACACTATCTTTTGACATCTTTAATATCTAGAAATCTGTTAATCTCTGCCTTCAATATGTTCAATGATTGAGTCTCCCCAATTCCAAAGATTCACTACCCTCTGAGTGAAGATATTGCCCCTCATATCAGTCCTAAATGGCCTATCTTTTATTCTGAGACTGTGTACCCTGGTTCTAGACCCCTCCAGCCAGAGGAAACATCCCTTCTACATCTACCCTGTCGAGCCCTGTAAGAATTTTGTGCTTCAATGAGATCAGCTCTCATTCTTCTAAACTCTAGAGAATACAGGCCTAGTCTACTCAATCTCTCCTCATAGGACAATTCCGCCATCTAAGGAATCAGTATGATGAACCTTTGTTGCACTCCCTCTATCGCGAGTAGATCCTTCCATAAGTAAGGAGACCAAAACACTGTACACAGTACTCCAGGTATGGTCTCATCAAGGCTGTATGCAATTGCAGCAAGACTTCTTTTGTACTCAAATCCTCTTGTAATAAAGACCGACATACTACTTGCCTTCCTAATTGCTTACTACACCTGCATGTTAACTTTCAGTGACTTATGAACAAGGACTCCCAGGTCCCTTTGGAATCAACATTTTCCAATTTCACCATTTAGGAAAGAATCTATATTTCTGTTTTTCCTACCAAAGTGGTAACTATACATTTTTACACATTATATTCCATCTGTCATGTTCTTGTCCAATCACTTAGCCTGCCTAAACCCCCTTGAAGCCACTTTACATCCTCCACACAACTCTCATTGCCACCTAGTTTTGAGTCATCAGCAAACTTGGAAATATTACATTTAGCCCTCACATCCAAATCATTGATATAGGTTGTGTATAGCTGGGGCCCAAGCACTGATCCTTGTGATACCCACAAGTAGGGTTACCAGTGTGACCAAAAGTATCCCTGGAGGTTTCATCACTTGACTTGCCCCCACACTCCAGCAATTGGTCAGGCAACGCATCTATCCTTGTGGTGCGCTATCTTCCTACGCTAATTGGAAAGCAACAAGATTCCTTACCCAATTGGATGACGCTTGACTGCCAGCCAAACAGGTTTTTTTCGCTCTATTTTCAATATTTTTATAACTGGTAAAGACAAATGTTCAAAGAAAATAACAAAAAAATCGTTTTTTTAGTGTCCCTATGATTTTCACCAGGGTCGCACTGAGCTAAACGGCCTGGTGATTGTTCTTCAATTCCTGGAGACGCCAGGCTAATCCTGGAGACGCTACCTACAAGTCACAGCCTGCCAACCTGAGAATGATCTTTTACTCCTACTCTGTTTTCTGTTTGTTAACCAATTCTCAATCCATGCCAGTATATTACACACACACATCGCCCACACACACATCCCCCCCCACGCCCCCCATGTGCACTAATTCTGCTAATCGCCTGTGTGGGACCTTACCAAAAGCCTGAAAATCCAAAAACATCACATCAATTGGTTCCCCCTTATCTATTGTGCTGGTTACATCCTCAGAAAAACCTCAATAGGTTTGTCAATCATGTTTTCCCTTTCATAAACCCATGCTGACCCTGCCCAAACCTATTATCTTCTAAGTGTCCAGTTATCACATCCTTTACAATAGATTCTAGCATTTTCCCTATCACTAATGTCAGGATAACAGGTCTGTAGTTCCCTGTTTTCTCTCTCCCTCCTTCCTTTAATAATTATATTTGCCACCTTCCAATCTGCAGGAACCATTCCAGAATTTAATCTGATGGTATTGGGGAGATGATGTATTTGGCTGGGATCAGTCTTGGGGTTTTTTTTATTCATTCATGGATTTGGGCCTCGCTGGCCAGGTCAGCATTTATTGACCATCCCTAATTGCCCTTGAGAAGGTGGTGGTGAGCTGCCACCTTGAACTGCAGTAGTCCATGTGCAGTAGATACACCCACAGTGCTGTTAGGGAGGGAGTTCCAGGTATTTTGTGACAGTGAAGGAGTGGTGATATTTCCAAGTCAGGGTGGTGTGTGGCTTGAAAGGGAACTTTCAAATGATGGTGTTCCCATGCATCAGCTGCCTTTGTCCTTCTAGATGGCCGTGGTCATGGGTTTGGAAGGTGCTGTCTAAGGAGCCTTGGTGAGTTCCTGCAGTGCATCATGTAGATGGTACACACTGCTGCCTGGTGGAGGGAGTAAATATTTGTGGATGGGGTGCCAATCAAGTGGGCTGCTTTGTCCTGGATGGTGTCGAGCTTCTTTAGTGCTGGAGCTGCACTCATCCAGGTAAGTGGGAGTATTCCATCACACTCCTGACTTGTGCCTTGTAGATGGTAGACAGGCTTTGGGGAGTCAGGAGGTGAGTCACTCGCCGTAGGATTCCTAGCCTCTGACCTACTCTTGTATCCACAGTATTTATATGGCTAGTCCAGTTCAGTTTCTGGTCAATGGTTACCCCCAGGATATAGATAGTGGGGAATTCAGTGATGGTAATGCCATTGAATGTCATGGGGCGATGGTTAGATTCTCTCTTGTTGGAGATGATCATTGTCTGACACTTGTGTGGCATGTATGTTACTTGACACTTGTCAGCCCAAGCCTGGATATTGTCTAGAGCTCGCTGTATTTGGACATGGACTGCTTCTATATCGGAAGAGTCGCGAATGGTGCTGAACATTGTGCAATCATCAGCGAACATCCCCACTTCTGACCTTATGATGGAAGGAAGGTCATTGATGAAGCAGCTGAAAATGGTTGGGCTAAGGACATTACCCTGAGGAAATCCTGCAGTGATGTCCTAGAACTGAGATGATTGACCTTCAACAACCACAACCATCTCCCTTTATGCGAGGTATGACTCCAACCAGCGGAGAGTTTTCCCCCGATTCTCATTGACTCCAGTTTTTCTAGTGCTCCTTAGTGCCACACTTGGTCAAATGCAGCCTATATGTCAACGGCAGTCACTCTAATCTCACCTCTGGGGTTCAGCTCTTTTGTCTATGTTTGAACCAAGGCTGTAATGAGTTCAGGAGATGAGCGATCCTGGCAGAATCCAAACTGGGCATCAGTAAGCAGGTTATTTCTAAGCAAGTGCCGCTTGATAGCACTGTTGATGACCCCTTACATCATGTGACTGATAATCGAGAGTAGACTGATGATGCGGTAATTAGCTGGGTTTGATTTGTCCTGCTTTTTGTGGATGGGACATACCTGGACAATTTTCCACATTGCCAGGTCGGTGGGAGTGTTGTAGCTGTACTGGTACAACTTGGTTAGGGGTGCCGCAAGTTCTAGAACATAAGTCTTCAGTACTATTGCCAGAATATTGTTGGGGGCCATAGCCTTTGCAGTATCCAGTGCCTTCACCTGCCATTTCCTGATATCAGATGAAGTGAATCGAATTGGCTGAAGACTGGTATCTGTGATGCTGGGGAGCTCCAGAGGAGGGTGAGATGGATCATCCACTCTTCACTTCTGGTTGAAGATTGTTGCAAATGCTTCAGCCTTATCTTTTGCACTGATGTCGATCATTGAGGATGCAGATATTTGTGGAGCCTCCTCCTCCAGTGAATTGTTTAATTGCCCACCACCATTCATGATAGGATGTGGCAGGACTGCAGAGCTTAGATCTGCTTTAGCAATAAAGCGATGATCCTGGAGCTCGGCAGTATCTTACTAAGGCTTAACAGCATCTAAATTACTTTTTGGTCTCACCTCCCCACGCTTGAACCACTTAGGCAAGGTATCTGGGGTTTGCTAAAACTGAGGGTAAAATAAGTTTTTTGGCTCAATGGTGGTGTGACCGTGGAATGTTGACATGGGTTTACCATTGTCAAATGTTAAAGCATAATTATGCTATTTAAGAATATTGACAGTTGACATGCGCCACTATAAATATTTTCATTTAAAAAAAATTCAAAAAATGCGACCAGGAAGCAAGCTTGTTGCAGATAGGAAGGTCATATATATTTTAATATATTATGGATGGATGTAAGATTCTCATTGAATTGTATTAGTTATAATGTTTGGTACTTTGTGTAATATAAAACCACTATTATATTGAGTATTGATTCACCTGCATGTTCCAAAACCCACTGGATGGCGCTCCAGAAAAATCTGACCTTGTATTTTCTGTTTACTGCAGACGACCTGACACAGTCAAGCAGAAGAATGCTTTTGCACCAAATTTCATTCATTCTCTTGATTCAACTCACATGATGCTAACAGCACTCAATTGCTATAGGTAAGCTATTGACTGATAGCTAGAATACAACTTGAACCACATCACAACAGAATTTTTAAAAATAATTTTATGGCTATAACTTCACTTGCAAAACATATTTTTTCCTTAGGATGTTGTGCTTTATTTAAACTGTACATATTTTTGTTTACGTAGCTTTTAAATCACTCTGTGTGCTTCTGGATCCTCGAGTTCCTAAATTTACTTTCAAAATCTATACATTTTTTACTAAATCTCCTATAATTCACGGGACGTGGGCATTCCTGGCTAGGGCAGCATTTATTGCCCATCCCTAACTGCCCTTGTTCAGAGGGCATTTAAGAGTCAACCACATTGCTGGTGGGTCTGGAGTCACATGTAGGCCAGACCAGATAAGGGTGGCGGATATCCTTCCCAAAAGGACATCAGTGAACCAGATGAGTTTTATGACAATCAGCAATGGTTTCATGGTCATCATCTGACTTTTAATTCCAGATTTTTATTGAATTCAAATTTCACCATTCGAACCTGGGTCTCCAGAGCATTACCCTGGGTCTCTGGAACACCAGTCCAGTGACTATACCACTATGCCACCACCTCCCCTATTGCTGTAATATTATACACTTAATTTTGTTCTTGTTTTTAGCCAAGAACAAGCAAAATGTTAAAACAAATATAATTGATCCAGTTACATAATTGCTTCACCAATTCTATGGTGCCTACCTAGATTTTTGATTAAGCTGCTAAATTAGTAATGGTGACCATAGTGGCTACATGGGGAAATAGTTAAAAGGACCATCTTATTAAATATTTGGGATCCTTTCTTTGTTCCATGTTATAATAAACTTGGTCCATTATTAGCCTGAACAGAGGTCGATTCAGACATGGTATATAAAATACTTAGGAACTTGCAGCAATTCTGTTCCCTCAGAAGAATTTTGTACATGCAGGAGGTCTTAACTTACATAAAATGATAAAAAAAAATCTCTGTAAAAATAAAATATTATAAAACCTTATTGAGGGTGAAGTCATAGGTGATTGGACAGCAGCAAGGGGTCAGAAATGACTTGAATGATGGTGGCTATGCTTTTCCCCAATGTATCTCTTTTCTCTTCCGTTCCTGCTAGCAAAATAAATATATGCAATAAATTAGATTTGTTTCACAATCAACAGGAGGATTCTGTAGCCTGTTAATGTTCAAACTGAGATTCTGGCACGCAGTATTGAGCTCAGAGAGCACACTGAAAATTATTTTCTGACATGTAATTTTTCCAACCAACTTGTTCCCAGAGCGCTTTTATAAAATAACCGCTGACACCTGTTCATATCATTCCTTAATGGAAGATGATCGCTTGGAAGCAATTTTATGATGTATTCAAATCTGCACCAATGAGATTTTTTTTCACCAGACCATCTCAATTAGCTTGTGTCGGCTGTTTGTATGCAGCCTTGTTTAATACTTTAGAAAGTAATTTGCTTTTTTTAATTATCTGTTATCATTTGGAAATATGTATGCTATAATTACAGTTTCCAAGTTCTCCGAATAATATCTCAGCACTTCCAGTGGCAAAAAGTTATTGCTGAGAATTTGAAAGGCTCATGTTTAAACTTCCAACAAAGTAAAATTACTTTGTATGTGGCTACATTTCTGAACAGAGCTGAATTATATTTGTGTTTTTGTTCCATGACATTAGTCACTTATATTGTGGAAGTTAAGAGTGTTTTCAGGCAATTAGAATTTACTTCATTGCAACATTGAAGTGAAGATTGGTTCATATGACTATACTATCAGGCCCATCAAGCCCACTCTGTCTAGTTGATTGTGCGACCTCATAGACCATCTAGCCACCCCTAGAAAGAGAAATAGAGAAAAAAAAAACCCTGGGACAATTCACAAAAAGATGTCTCATTCTATAAGGCAATCAGGCAAACTCTTGAAGTTCCTAGCTACCTATGACTTGTTGCAGTCGCAACTGAATCGAAATTTACTCGTTTAAATTGGAAATGTCCACTTGCAGAATCTTGTTAAGTTGCCTTCTAAAAGACTATTCGGAGCACATAGCTTTGCATATTGTTCCCGGGGTAATTGCCATCTGAAAGCAAAAATGTTTCCTGATGTCAAACCTAAGCCTTTGCCCACATATTTTATAGGCCTCCTTCATTTTTTTATCCATTTTAGATGACCTGTATCCCATTCTCTTAACCATTTAGAAAAAAAACTTTGCAATCCCCTCCAACCCTGCATTTCTACAAAGTAAATGGTCCTATCTCTTGGACCTGTGCCTCATAACTAAGATCTGCAAGACTTGGTTTGACCCTGGTCGACCTCTTGTGCAACCTTTTTAGGGTCTCATTATCCTTCAGCATATCCAGAAATCAACACTGAGAATAAAAGTCAAGTGCAGGCACATCAGAGCTTTATATGGTTTTAAATATATTAGACCAGGTCAGATCCATGTGCTTGCACATCATATCATTTCATACTATCACCAAATCATCTCTTTATACAATGACAAACTAGTGTAAGGTTTCAAAAAATTTTATTAACCAAAAGAGGAAATTGAGATTATGCTTGTACGTATAGGTGAGTGGTGTTGGTGGTTTGGTCCATGCAGGGACAGTTATTTCTGATGGATTATTTTGTATTATTTTAATGTTTTTAAATCGAATGCAGTATTTTTGTTTTTATTAAAACTGAAACTTGACTGGAAAGTGGTAGCAACAGTGTGTGCAACCTAGCTGTGGTAATCTGACGTGTATTATACCTTTAAGAAGAATGTTATTATGGAAGATCACATGATATTAGTACCCAATAGCAGAGTAGTGGAGGCTACCTCTAATTAGTAGTCTGTAGTCAGTAGTTAATAGCAGCAGAGTATAGAGATAGAGTTTGAAGTGTAAGCACATGTTTAGTTGGCTGAGTGCCTTTGTAAATAAACAGAGTTTCTACCTATGAAGCATCTGCAACTCAACTCTATCATTAGTACCAAATCGGCTGCCCCTTACAACAAGCGTGCGAACAGGAACCAACAAACGGGTGTCTAGGATCCAACAAATTGGCGAAGAGTATGGGATAAGTTAAACAGAAGCAAAAAGGAAAAACTAAATCAACACTATACCTCGCACAGCAATTGCAAGTAGCAGTTCCGTTCAAATCATCCAAGTAACTCCCTCACAGCATACTGCAATTCAGAAGAATTGATCCTTTCAATCCAGCAACGGACGATTGGTCCCACTATATTGAGCATCTCTTGTTCTTTTTCCAAGCAAATGAGTTTTCAGGGGAAGAGAAGAGGCAGGCGATCCTCTTAAGCACATGTGGGAATAAAAGTTATGGCTTGATTCAGAGTTTGATGGCACCCAGTGCCCCAGACTTGAGAAATTTTGATGAATTAGTGGACCTGGTGAAGGGCCATTACCAACCAAAGCCCTCAGAACAATGCAAAGGTTCAAGTTTAATTCAAGAATTAGAGCCCTGGGGGAGACAGTTGCAAGCTATGTGGAAAGCTTGATGCAATTAACAGAACATTGTGAGTTTGGTACATCCTTAAACGATATGCTTAGAGATCGTTTAGTGTACTGTGTGAATGAGGACACGATTCAGAAGCAATTGTTGTCCAAAACAAATTTGGATTTTAAGGTGCTGGAGTTTGCACTGGCAATGGAAAAAGCAGTTAAAGATTCGAAACCATGCAGGGCGCACAAAATGGCACCATCCTCCACATTGGGTGGGAAGCCCCAGCCAAAAAGGGCACAAAAGTGCAATACTCTACTGAGAGGTGGGAAACAGCCCCCGCTAGCAGGAAAATGAGAAAAAAAACAACTCGGCAGCGAAAACAAGGAGTAATATCAATAGAGGTGGAAATAAGCAATCTTTTAAAGATTGGCACTTCAGAAAAAATAGAATGTTTTTATTGTCATAAAAACTGACCAATAATGGAGACAGTGTAGGGAAAAGGGTCACGCAGACTTTTGGACAAAGGAAACAAAAACAGTGATCCACAATGTAGAAGAGCCTGAAGTAACCGATTCAGATATTTATTCGTTGTATAAGTTGAAGGTTGGAAGAACCGAACCAATCTATGTAACAGTGAAAGTCAGTGGTAGACCTATTCGAATGGAAGTGGACATAGTAGCTTCCACTACAGTAATTGGGGAACATACCTTCAAATATCTGAGCTATGGCGAGCATCAATTAAATTTGGAAGAAAAAGCTGCCCAATTAAAAACATAGACGGGTAAAAAATATCCAAGTCAAAGGCATAAGTAAAGTAACTGTTCATTATGGGAGCCAATCGGTAAAGCCACCAGGTATTGGTATTGAGAGGCAGAGGACCAAGCCTCCTAGGGTGAAACTGGCTAAAAGAAATCAACACTGAGGGACCACAGATTCCAAAAGGAAGCAAGAAGTGTTTCTGCTTTGGAAAAGGAATGTGTATAGACTCAACAACCTGAAGAAACGCAAGCTGTCTTAAGCCAAAACATGGAAGAACAGCAGAAGGAACTCAATGAGACCATGCTTAAGGACAGGGTTCGAGATGAGGTGAGCGACCTCCGAAAGGAAAAAGAAAACCTGCTTAAAGACCTTCACACAATATAAGATTACCTCAGGTCAAAGTTTGTACTACTGGAAAAGAACAAAGAGAAACGGAAAGAATCCAGCTCTGACCAAAATGAAGGATGAGTTGGCAGAGAAGACACAAAGCTTAATTTTCCGGGAGGCAGCAAACAAAAATAAAAAAGATAAAAGTAAAGTACTGCGGATGCTGAAAACCTGGAACAAAAACAGAAAATGCTGGAAAAACTCAGCAGCTCTAGCAGCATCTATGGAGAGAGAAACAGAGTTAATGTTTCGAGTCCGTATGACACTTCTTCAGAGCTCTGAAGAAGGGTCATACAGACTCGAAACGTTAACTCTGTTTCTCTCTCCACAAATACAAAGAAGAGATGGAAGAGCTAAAGAATCAGCTACGTGAAGCCTAAGAGGCTTTGGAGACAAAAGTCGCAGAATTTTCTAAGAAGCAGACATATAATGAAATTCTGGTGAACTCAACCACTGAGTTCATGCAAGTCGAGCATGCATCTGAAATTAGTCTGGCCAATATTGAAACCTAAAAGAAGACCAAGATTAAAGTCAGCACTAGAAAGAAGAAGGAACGTAGAAAGAAGATACACAAACACAAATAAAGCTTTAATCCTGGCAGCATGCAAGTATACTTTCGTACATAGGCCTGGCAGTCTAATTGCAAACGCTGATGCACTTAGTCATTTGCCTTTACAAGAAAAGGATGTGGAAGTTCCAGTTCCATGAGAACTTATTTTGTTGTTACATTTCTTAGATTCATCACCAGTATGCACTCGACAGATCAGAGACTGGACAAGTAGGGACCCAGTCCTATCACAAGTATGAGAACAAGTACTTCACGGTTGGTCATGAGAGCATATATCTGACGAAGTGAAACTGTACTTTGACAGAAGACATGAAATAACCAGTCAGGGTGGCATCTTATTGTGAGGAGCACGAGTGATGGTTCTCTTCCTTTTGGAGGTACTATTGCTAATTGAACTACGCAGTACACATCCAAGACTATCCCAAATGAAGACCATAGCACGCAGCTACATATGGTGGTCTAAGATGGATGGTGAAATAGAGAATTTAGTGAAAAATTGTGCGCAATGTTAGCAACTGCAAAAGTTACCTTCAGATCCATTACACCCTTGGGAATGGCCAGAAAGACCATGGGTGTGGTTACACATTGACTATGTTGGACCTTTCGTGGGAACCATGTTTCTGCTCATTATTGATGCCCACTCAAAATGGATGGACATAAATGAGGTGAAATCACCAACGTTTTCTGTTGCAGTTGAGAAGTAATGTCAAAGTTTTGCCATTAACAGACTACCAGAGGTTGTTGTTTCTGATAATGGCACATCATTTACGAGTGCTGAGTTTCAGCAGTTTATCAGCCTCAACGATATCACTCATGCAAAAACTTCAGCACTTACCACCTTGCTCAAGTGGTTCAAACATTCAAGGCTGGCATGAAGAAACTAACTGGAGATTCTTTAACAACCAAGCTAGCACGCTTTCTTTTCCATTATAGAACTGCCCCTCACACAACAACAGGTGTCACACCTGTGGAGTTATTGATGAAACACCATCTCAGGACACGATTGAACTTAATAATGCCAAATTTAGGGGGGACGGTGGAAAGGAGTCAGGGAAGTCAGAAAACTAGACACAACTGGCATAGTCGAGAGAGGAAATTTACCATGGGAGAAACGGTATATGTGAAGAATTTTGGAGAAGGACCAAAGTGGTTACCGGGTGATATAAGTGCAGTGACTGGACCTCTATCTTACCACGTGGAGGGGGAAGGCCAAGTCGTACAGAGACATGTGGATCATCTAAGGAAGAGAGAAACTATGCACCAAGAAATGATTCCACCAGTGTTGGAGACTGGGTCAGCATTTCCTGTTGAGAGAACTCAGCCTAGTACAGATGTGTCTGAAGTATCTGCTGTTCCTTAAAGAGTGGAGAATACAGAGCTGCAGGAGCCCAATAAAGCACCCGATGTTCAGACAACTCTGGAAAAGAAAGTTCCTGGCCAGACATCTGAAACTGTAGAGCTGAGACGCTCTACACGCATAAGTAAACCCCCGGAAAGACTGAATTTGTAAAGTACTTATCAGTGTAAATATTTTACTATTTTGAGAAAATTGTAATTGTAAATATAAAGTGTATTTCTGAGTAAAGGGGAGGGATGTGGTAATCTGATGTGTAATATACCTTTAAGAAGAATGTTATAATGGAAGATCGCATGAACTTAGTTTCCAAAAGCAGAGTAGCGCGGGCTACCTTAGTAGTTAGTAGCCTGTAGTTAATAACAGCAGAGTATAGAGATAGAGTTTGAAGTGTAAGCACGTGTTTAGTTGTTGCTGAGTACCTTTGTAAATAAACAGAGTTTCTACCTATGAAGTGTCTGCTACTCAACACTATCATTAGCACCAAGTCGGCCATCCCTTACAACAAGCGTGCAAACAGAATCCAACACTAACCATGTAGCTCACTTAGCAGCTTTTGAAAAGGAAAGTCCACTTGACTATATATTTTATAGAAATTGCAGCTTTCTACTCACTGACTCCACTGCCAAAACTGTTCATAATATGGCTGAGGTAAGCAACGGGTTGGCTTTATATAACCCTCACATAAAAGCAAGTAAGGAGTGAAGATGTGGACATCTGACAGTAAAAGAAAAAAGCAAGACTAAAGGCACAGTGAAAGAAAGAGGTTTTTAAAAGGCTCCTGAAGGCAATGTGGAAGGTAGCTAGGCTCAATACTTCTTTGAGAGAATCACAGGGGCAGGAACATGGTGACTGACAATGGAGTGGTCATCAAGCACTAATCTAGATTAAGTAGAATGGGCAGTGCAGACAAGGATAATTGTTTCAATGCAGTGGAGTAGATGGACCTAAAGACAGTGATCTTAAAGCAAGCTCACTGGGACAGAGAAGGATGGAGGTAATGGGAGAACTGTACCTTGTGAGGGAGAAGAAGTGGGCTGATGGGATTTTAGAATATCCAAAGTTTTTGAAGTGTGGCGAGCAGAAGGCTGATCAGAGAATTCATGAGGTACTGATTTAGGGTGAAGAAGGCGTAAGGATGTAAAGTTTGAGGCTAAAGTATGGCTTCTTGGTAACAAACTAAATATACAGAAAGAAGCTTGTGGACTTTGACACTGAATTCATCCTAAATCTTTGCATCAATTGGAAGATTTAATTGCCATAACTTTGTCTTTTCAGTGCTGGAGTAACATTTGTCTCTGTCCATGACTGCTACTGGACGCATGCATTCACAGTTGATGTCATGAACAAGGTAAATATTCTCCTTCACGTTTTTTCTGCTTATTATTGAAAAGCACGCAATAGGATGTTGTGAAAGAAGAAATCTTTTTACAGTAATTGTTTCAATGACATTTTTATTAAGTATACTTTGTGAGAATGGGAGCCTTGAGTACTTAATTTTCTGTCCTGGTTTCACACCGTCCTAAGTTTTTCCTCCTGCTTTGGCTGCAAATTTCTGAACTTCCACTTGCAACATAGTCAAAAACAGAATTTAAAACAATCCTGTTTGCAGAATGGGTTGTTATGCTAACAATTTCCCTTTCCCAATGAATGGATCAGCTTAAGAGTTTTGCGTTTACTGGGGGACAGGGTTGTGGGTAATGGAGGACAAGACATCCAAGGGTGTGAAAGCCCGTATAACCTGCATGGTATGTCATTATCACAAACCTGAGAGCATGGATTATGTTTGGAAATGGTATGTGGCGATGGAGTGGGAGTGAAAATTGTATACCAGAATGTAAAGTCAAAATAACTGAAACCTTCCCAAGTGTACCCACATTAACTGTCGAAAGTCAGGAAAGATGTATTTTTATTTTCTCAGGTATGTGGAACGACCGTTGCTAGCAGTCTTGTACTCGATGTTTAAATGGAAAATACAAACTTTATGTTTAAATGGAAAATACAAACTTTTATTCTGACCTTACCAACAAAGAAATAAAAGAATCAGCTGAATGGAAAGATTAATTAGTGAGATAAAACATTCATTTACATGCGCTCTTTTAAAACTCCACTTTTGGGTGTTTTTGACTGCTGTAAAATAATTTGTTTTCAAAATGATTAATGTGCCAGGATAATATACATATCAGACCAAAGTGTACATTTGCAACGTGATACTGAGCTAGCAGACAAAATAAGAAATGCCCACTTGTGCCCCACTATCAGTAACAGAGCATTCAGATGCCTAAGCTGCACTCTTTGAAACTCTTTCCTAAAGCCCCTGTCCCTTTCCACATCTCTGTTCACAATTAAAACCTGTCCAAAGCCATTTTTCCATCAAATTTTCAGGCTCCTTAATTCATGCATCATTGTACTTTACTATTTTTATCTTCTCCCTTTCTGTAAAATATATGGCATGCTTTCTACATAAAGCTGCTGTATAAATACAAATTTGTGTTGGGAGTTAAATCAATGACCTGATGGCCTTGTTACATAAGTGCTTCTGTGTTGATAAGCATCCAAAGCTGCTGCAAATCAGTGCAAAGTTGTTAGTATCACAACACTATTGTACAATGTGCACTAATAGTGCCATGCTTTTAATTAGCCCTTCATTTGTAAAAATTTTAAGAATGTGTATTATTTTGTGTGTAGTCAGTGAATTGAGTTTGACTTTTCGTCCTAGCTGTGAGACTTTTGAAAACATCTATCAAAGACATGTCTTATCCTAGGGAAATTTGCTGTAAGTGTCGTGATCAGTGGAACGAATGTCCTGAATAGATGATTTAAAAGTAACCTTGAAATGTAGTTCAATTAAAGCTAATCTTATTCTATTTTTCCAGTCTTGTGGAATTGATGATAAGCAACAGTGTTTATCCCTGTTATTGTAAGTTCACCATAAAGGTGAATACAAAGTAAGACATTTGAGTGACAGTGCTGACTGCGTACTGAATACCCTTTGAAATCAAAATAATTGAAACATATGAATAAATTCCTTCTCCTCTTCTGTAATCTATTAAGAACTATACTCCTGGACAGGTTAGGCTTTTATCCACTAGAATTTAGAAGAGTAAGGGGTGACTTGGTCAAAACCTTTAAGATCCTGAGAGGTCCTAACAGAGTGGATGTGGAGAGGATGTTTCCTCTTGTGAGAGAATCCAGAACTAGGAGTCACGGTTTAAAAATAAGGGGCCACTCATTTAAGACAAAGATGAGAATTTTTTTCAGAGTGTCATGAGCCTTTGGAACTCTCTTCCTCAAAAGGCAGTGGAAGCAGGGTCTTTGAATATTTTTAAGGAAGAGCTAGATAGATTCTTGATTAATAAGGGAGTGAAAGGTTATCGGGCGTAGGCAGGAGGTTATAATCAAGGCAACCATGATCTTATTGAATGGCAGAACAGGCTTGAAGGGCTGAGTGGCCTATTCCTTCTCCTTGTTCATATGTATGTTTGTACTGAAATGCAGCTCTATATGCTATTGTTCCTGATGCTTTTGGTCTTTTGTGGACATCATTCAGACCTCCCAGCCCAATCTCATTTAACCCATGAGGCAATGGTCTGCATGTTTTCTTAGTAAATAGTGCGTATGTGTGTTGCAGGTTTGCCGTGAACAGTTTGTAGCCCTGCACAGCCAACCTATTCTTCAAGATCTTTCCAAATTCCTGGTAAACAAATACCGCTACAACATTCCGTGAGTATTGCACTCTCCTCAATATATGCAAAATCATAATCTGTTCAAAGATATGATTTACCGCACTCAGAAACATGAATTAAAAATGCTTGCTGTGTCTGCACTTCTCTGTTTAACATACAAATTGGATTCAGCCAAATATTTCTGTCTTCGCAGTGTTGATCGAAAAAGCAAAAAGCTTCAGGAGTACCAAAGAATGATGGAGCTGCTTTCTAGAGTACTGAAGACAGGTACTGAACAAACTGCTTTAGGAAAAAGAAGACAATTAAGTCTGGCATTCGATTAGTAAGGCACTCCTACACAGAGCCACATGAGTTAATTAATATATGCACTCTTTATATAAAATGTTATAGGTTTTAGAGTACTTTTTTGGAAGGGCCACTATGCACTGAAGAAGATAGCAATAATGGATGAGTGCTAAGCGGTAACTGGATGACAAAGAAGATTGGGTTAAATACCTTCAAGAAAAGATATAATAGCTGCATCATCAGTAGCTTTTTGATGAGCATTAACTATGATCAATTTTCTTTACCGTATTTAACCAGAGTAAGCTGTTTTTTGATGGGATTGATTATTTTTCTGAATAATTTTAGCTGTTACTTTTTCATTACTCCCACTCTTTAGGCACTGATCCCTTTGGTGCATTATCTAAGTAGCTGTTATTCATAATAGAGTCTTGGACAGTGTGATTGCATGCAGTTTCCCATAGGAATTACCACAGCCAAACCCAAACCTGCCCTCACTCAATGCATACTCAGTATCTTCCAGCAGGGGCTGCTGGAGCCCTGACCACTTTTTCCCCTCCCAAAACCATAGCAGCTGACACAAGATGTGATATCTACCATCATTCTAGGTAAGACCAATTAACTCAACACTACACATGGATTGAGCATGGATCATGCTGGATAAACTTGCCATAGCCAAGTGCTCTTGTCAACATTCCCTTTCTATCTCTCAGTCAAAAAATGAATATATCTTTTCCAAAAACATGAAAGCGTATTTAATTAGCTGAGAGACAACATCCTGTGTTCTCTACAGTTTATTCTCAGGGAGCAACAGCACTGAATGTGTAAAAGGTTGTTGGAGCAATCTTTCTTTGTCACTAATGAAACCTAGCTTATCATGTACAAACTACCACATCAAAATGACAAGCAACTAAGGGCTGGTGTAATGAGAGTACAATTTGCACAAGTTTATACAGTACCTTTCCTTGCCTGTCCGATTTTTAAAAAAAATTTACACCAGTGTCTGTACCCTACTTATGACATCATCTGAACAAAGTATGATCAATCTACATTAATACTACCGCATACTTCAAAAATATAGTTTCTGTATCCTAGTTTACGTATCTGTTTTTGGGAAGTTGGATAGAAAGGAAGAGGGGGAATATCATTTGTGACCTGGGCCTAGCTTCTAGCCTGCAGCAGATTAATTGTAGTGAGTTTAATTCCTTCCTTTTGTGTCCTATCATTTAGAAATGTGATGTAACATTGTACTTTTGCTTATGGAAGGCCTGTTGAGTATGACACATGATGCAAAGAGAAGGTCCTCACTCACCTTCTGTTTGCAGTCACCTTCTGTTTGGATGACAGGAATTTTGAGCCAGCCAGTCCAGTCTAGATTCTGAAATTCCAGATCAAGAAAAGTACCTTGGCTTGGAGAATTACCCTGAAGCAAAATTTCAAAATTGTTTATAAGCCATCAATGACTGTTCATGTCACACTTGGATCTTTGTTTTCCACATAATCTGATATTAAGGTCCTTTGAAAATGTAGGATCTACTTCAGTGGCACTTCTAAGTCAATGGTACTTTCCTTTAGGAAGAAATGACTGCACTCATTGCCGAATTTCAGAAATTGAGCATAAGCCATTGTTAGGAGATGACCTGTTCAAGTACTCTTCAGTTCATTAAAATGACTTTTAATGCCTCAATATTTATCATTAAATCTTTAATCCATGTTAGGAAACATTTTTAAAACATTGATCATTCAAAGCTCAGCTTATTCTGTGCATAAAACATTAATAAACTGTTAAATTTGGAATGTATTTTCATACTTTTTGCATGTGTTTGAAAAGACATTCTAAACTTTGTTTTGCTGAAGGTTTCTGCACTTAATATGCTGAGCAATGAATGATTAACATTTTAGAATTCCCAAATATGGATTAATAAAGATTTAATGAACAATATTAAAAATGTAAATAGTCCTTTTCCACAGAGAACTTGACTTGATTTTCATCAGCTCTTCCTTCCTGACCCACTCGTTTATGCAGGGCTGATGGTTTTGTGCTTATGTTTCCTTTCAGGTGAATTTGATCTAGAGAAGGTAAAAGAATCTACCTATTTCTTCAGCTGAAGATATCAGAATGCAGGGATTATCATCTAAGAGTATCTGCCTTTTCAGCCCAGTAAAATCCCCCAGCTGCTCTTTGGACACATGATGGACCTATGCTGGGGAAGGAAATTATTGTTTCGGTGAAATGGTTGAAGAATGTTTTTTTTGTACAGTGGATTTGTATAAATCTTTGCATATTTATGACACGATTGATGAAAACTTGAGATAAACTACCACAGACAATAGTTCAACTCCATTTCTGCCTTAGGGTTAAGTTGCTCAGCGTTGTCAAAATAAGACCATCTGGAGGAATTAAGTAAAAGCTTGTTTCAGGTTTCTTCTAATTATGTATGCCTTGCTAAGTATTTACTGGAGAAAGCAACCAAGGATATTGAACTATTTTTTTCACAGCTTCTATTTCAGTTCTTTGTCATCCTTTCATCAGGGCTTACCAAGCTCCAGTTCTGCAAATGTTTCTTCTCAAGGGCATAGGACACAGCAAAGTGCAGGATCTTGGGTGGAAAGGGAGGTCATAGCATCATGAGCTGAATACTTGAGCGGCCACACTACCCGCCCCCCCCAACCTCAAAATTGTTGCTTCCCACTAAATGCAATCCCATCTCAATTTTTAATTTGAAAAATAACAGTGTAAACATTTTCCGAAAGTAAATTGTTTCTCATTCATTTTCATGCTATTTTTAGCAACTCTTCTTAGATTTTTGGGGCCAGCGCCAACTTGTCACGACAGTTACCCTGACTTTAATAACATCATTATAATTCAGCAATCTGGTGAGTCAAAAGTGATAGCATCCATAAAGTGGAAGAAAATCCCTACAACTAGATAAATGCGGCTTTGAAGAGGACTTGCCCTCCAATTTCTAGCTTGCTGTGTTTTTTTTTAAGACCAACGGTCCTTAGCATTGAAACCTCATCCCACTGGTGTTTTGTGATACATTGGGGAAAAATTAAAGGTTTCTTTTGGTACCAAAATATGATGACTGCAGCTTTCACTGCTTTACAAATTTTGTGAAAATCTATTGTGACCCCCGCCCCTCCCCCCATGCCTGAAAACTAAGAGATTTCATTTTGTCTGTTACTTGAATGATTCACCTTGTTGAACTTTGTCCGATTACAGAAAATTTGATGTGCTTGTATTTTTTATAATAAATTGCAATCCGAAAAATTACTAGTAGCTATCATGTGCTATTTAGTTAAAAATTCTCCTTAGGTTTATGCTGATCGGAGGGTTAATATCCGCAAATGTCACTGCTGGTTGTTGGTAAAAAGGAAATTGCAGAAACATTTTTGCCAATGCATCATTTGGAGAAACTTCATCTTTGAGCTTTCCTGAATACTTTGTCCTTGCTTGGCAACTGTTAGAATAAGCAGACCAGGCTTCTATAATTGGAGACCTTCACTTTTATGGTTATATTTGAATTTGCATTGATCAGTTTGTGATAAGTTACTTTTCAGAAAGAGAATATGTCAGATGCCCATCGTCTATTGCCTTAGATGATGGAAAATATTACGTTATTAGACCTCTTTATGCAGGTTAAAATATTGTCTCAACTTTCTTTATAAATAAATGATGCATGGAATCAGAAACGCAAACAGAAATCTAAATAGCTCAACAGTTGTTTGAGGGAATTGCAGTCAATGCATAAAGGGTCTAATAAACCCTTTTCAGAAAGCTGCCTTTTTGCAATTTCTTACCATGGAATAACCCCTTTGAATGAATCAACTAGGTGTTCTCTTAGTCTTTAGTGCAATGCCGGCAGGCTTGAAATACAACTTTTGGAAAAAGATATACTATGCAGAGTCTAA
This sequence comes from Cetorhinus maximus, assembly GCF_964194155.1. Taxonomy (NCBI): domain Eukaryota; kingdom Metazoa; phylum Chordata; class Chondrichthyes; order Lamniformes; family Cetorhinidae; genus Cetorhinus; species Cetorhinus maximus. Next base: position 107,308,264 of record NC_135891.1, read on the forward strand.
GAACTTTGACATCTGCTGCATTAGAATTAGAATAATGAACAAAGTATGTAAGTGGGTGGCACAATGGGAAAGTTAATTGGCCAGAGTTTGCTGGGGAAAAAACAGCAAGTCTAATACACATGCCGTTATTAAAATGTAAAATTTCCAGCAATTTGTGGCAAGGAAGAGACACCCTGAGAGTTGCAAATCACCACGATTTATGCCACACTGCAAAAACAGGAGCTTGCTATCAACCACTCCAGGAGTTTTTTAAAATTGCTGCAATTGCACTGTTAAAACAAATTAAACTTGCTAAAGAAAGTTAGGTTGGCACTTAATGACTTAAGTACCCTTTAACGATATATGCTCTTGCAATGCCACTCAACTTTTCCGGCCCAGAAAGGGAACAATTTAAACTTGAGTCTCATTCCTGGAAGTAGTAAATTGTCTTTAGAGGTGATCAAAGTTTTCACTTTTTTTAACTTTTTCTTTCTTTTCTCTCAATCCAGTCTTAATCCCATCAGTCTTAATTTGCCTTACTCAGTCAAAATTTCACACCCATCATAAGTAAGACAATTACAACAAGCAACTAACAGTATAATGAGGACTTGCATGGTACACAACCAATTTCAAGAGTCCCAAAGCTGTCTACTGCTATGTTTCCAACAGAAGTTGGCATACCTCAAATCAGTGAAGTGCAGTGCAGTTCAGCTAAGAGCCTCACAAGTCAGTCGTCTGGCAATTAATTGGAAATGTCTGCACTCTGGGTCTGTCTTTTCACTAGCTATTGACTAATTAATGGAACTTTCAATTGGCAGTGACCTCTTCGCCTCACAACATAGGCAATATGAAACAGAAAATTCAGGACCCAGTTATAAACCTTCCTTTTCTTTAAAGTTGATGCATTGCGAAGCATTTACTGCATAGAAACAGGCCCTTCAACAAGAAGTCCTGACTCTAGTGTTTGTGCTTCAGTCTGCCCCATCTAATCCCATCAACATATCCTTGTATACCTTTCTCTGTATGTGCTTATCTAGCTTCCTGTTCAATGCATGTGGCAAGCAGGAAAGGAGCAGCCAGAATGTAGGGGGTGAGCCTTAGTTGGGATAATGAGACCTATTTCTGCCTCACTGCCTGAATTTTCTCTTATTCTTCATCCCAACCCCACCCAATTTCAGGCAGGATAACTGAGGAATTCTCTTGTCTGTGTTTCAGCTACAATTAACCAAAGCCGATATTTAATGCATTTACCCTGTCGATGTAAAATCACACAATGATGTCACAATGTTTTCCCTTGGACACAGGATTAAGCTCTGTTTTCATCACAGTCAACTCTTGGTTGGTCAACATTGAAGGGAATAAAGATTAGGTTGAGAATGTGCCCATGACACCAATTGGACCACTGGAAACCTTCTAAACTTTGTGTTGTGCTCATTAAAGAAGTGACCTTTCTACCTGTGAAGCCAAAGCAGTGTCAGATTGTCTCATACTTCTTTCCTAAATTTGAGTCACCCAAGTTACAATGTACAGTTTGTACTGGCACAAAGCTAAAACGACTTTCTATCAACGGTGTAGAATAACTGGCTAAAGGGGTTTTCTTTATGCTGAATCAGGAGACTCCGGGTATGCAGATTGATTAAGCCAGAATCCATATCCTTCAGTTCACCTCTCTCCATTTTATGGTTCAGCACAGGCAGTGGATCTTTATTGCTGAATAAAGGTCATACTGAATACATTGGATTTTGTAGCAGCCTCACCTGCCAGGAAGCTGCCCACAGTAAATCTATTTGATTTTCCGTACTATTCTAGGGTTTGGTTAGTGAAGCAGGCCCTCCAGAGTTCTGACGTTATCCAGAAGAGGAGTTGGCTGGTTTTCATTGGTTGTTATTCCCAGCGCAGTTTCTGGCCTCTTGAATTCTGCAGTGAGAGTGACAATGACTGAATTGCTTTTAAAGATGTAACATTGGATGATTATAGAAACCCACTGCTCTAGCATTCCTACCAGTAAATGGATCTGAAATTTTATTTGAACCAAGGGGACGATGTTACAACTATCACAGGCCGGCTATGTTGTTAAGTATGAGATTTGCTCAAGAAGCTCATTACTGTACAGGATATAATATTGTCGACCAATATCAAATGTCCAAATATCAAAAATTTGTGCTGGACAAATGTAACAAACTATTTTTATTCAAAACATTTTTAAATAACCACATATACTTTGTCAAAATTTCAGCAGAGGTTGATGCTTTGAGGTCACTTTCATCAGGGCTCCCTGCTAACTTTGCTTTAAATTCACATACCCTTCAAGAAATGGATAACAATGTATTACATGACGGAATTAAATTCTCTGGGCAATATTTTTACTTTGTAAATTAATACTATTTTTGTACCTTTTAGCTTTTCCAATTAAATCCCAAAGTTCATAAATGGTTTCCTGTTTACAATGTCTTGTAGTGGCTGCAGTCTGTGCACCTTGTGATGTTGCATTAGTGAGTGTTTTATTTCCTCCTGTTGCCTGCATTAAATTACATAAAAATTGCAACACAAAGTATTTTATATCAAATATGAAATCTTATGCGATAAACAAGCACTTGTAATCTCCTAGTCTGCTTTGTACTAAAGCAAGTCAAAGCCTTAATTTGATAACAGATTGGTTTCAGTGTGTGAATGATAGTGGGTCAGCCCTTTGCCCAGTAGTTTTCTCAACCACTTGATTTTAATAAAGTGAGCAGTGCCAAATTAGCAACATTTAAGAATAATTCCATAAATTGTGGTGATTAAGACCACCCTATCTTCCTAGCACCAAAAATCATGTTTTTGCATATACTTGGTGTATAAGTCGACCCCCCCACCCCGCCCCACTTTTCAGCCATGACTTGCTATACTCGCATTTGTAGTCAGCCTCAATTTTTCACCCACAAATGCAGGTTTTACTTACCGGTATCTTGTAACTGGGCGCAAAGGATAATGCAGGCTGCGTTGCGAAGATGCATGGGAGCTTAAGATGTGCCCACCCTTTGTACGGATACCAATGACATTTCAAAATGGCAACCACCCGCGCCAGCGGTTCACTTTTATAAGCCGACCCTCATTTTTGGAGGGATTTTTCGACAGTTCAAAGGTCAACTTCTATCCCCACATCGACGGTATGTGAGTGAAAGAAAGGGTATATAGGGACACTGGAACTAAAATGGGCTAGGGCCACTAATAGCTTGGAGGGTACGCACCAATGGGGTTTGACTTTGCCCAAAAATCTTTGGGTTGCAATTTCTATGTAATTCGCTGCAGACAAATAGAAGATTGGAAAGCTACGAGTACATTGGAAAGGAGTAAGAGTTCAGGCATGTGGAGAACATGGGGAAAAAATCCGGAATAGATAAGAGGTGAAGATGATATTGGGCTGATTCTGTTGTCAGCTACTTTTGGGAAGGAGGAAATAAAATACTCACTAACGTAACATCACAAGGTGCAGACTGCTGCCATTACAAGGCGTAAACAGGAAACCGTTTATGAACTTTGGGATTTAACTGAAAAGCTAAAAAAATACAAAAATAATATTTATTTACTATGGAAAAAACATTGCCAAAAGAAATTAGCTCAGGCATGAAATGCATTCCCATCAGTTTCTTGAAGGGTATGGTTAATTAAAACAAAGCTAGCGGGGAGCCCTAATGAAAGTGACCTCAGAGCGTCACCCCTGCCGAAATTTTGACAGACTATATGTGGTTATTTAAAAACGTCCTGAATAAAAATAGATAGTTTGTTACATTTGTCTAGCATAAAATTTTTACGTTTGAGAACATAAAAAAGCAGAGCGTGATTAAGACATTTGGCAACTCCAACCAGATTCTTTATATGATTACTACATTATGGATAAACCCCCTCACCACCTGTTGAATTCCCTGCTTGAGAGAACACTAATTTTCTTCACTGACCTCCCAGGAGAAAAGAACCAAGCTGTCTAGTTAAAGAAAGGCGTATCAATGTAGCCCCTTTCATGACCTCAGCACATCTAATTCTGTCCTCTTGAGCATCCCCAGTTTTAATTACCTCACCACTGGTGCCTGTGCCATCAACCACCATGGCCCCAAGTTCTGGAATTTCCTCCCTAAATCATTCCTCCTTTCTACGTCCCTTTCTTCCTTTAAGATGCAGCTTAAAAACTACCAAGCTTTTGGCCATCTGCCCAAATATTGCCTTACATGCCTCAGTGTCAAATTTTGCTTTAAAATGCTCCTGTGAAGCATTTTAGGATTTTTATTACGCTAAAGGTGCTATATAAACGCATGTTGTTTTCCAAGTTAAATAGCTTGTTATCTTTCACTGTATGCCCTTTTTTACCCTGAAGCCTCGCAATCTCTTCTCATGCAGAGATAAATTTAATCACAAGGCTTCCTTAATTTTCTATGGTATGAAATCATCCAGGTTACTCTTCTCAACCATTTCAATTGCAGCTATGTACACACTAAGTTAGGATAAGCAAAACTTGCTGTTTTACTCTGGAACCGACACTCCTTTTGACGTTTAAAACGTTAACATACTTTGTTCCGAGTAATAACTTGGTGTTCTTCAGGTACCTTCCGAGTACTTGATTAACCTCACTAATAACTCACATGAAGAACTTTGCCAAATGCCTTTTTTTAAAATTGAAGTAAACTACAGGCACAACCTTCTGTTCTGAAGAGTAAGTTCTGTGGCGAGCGCGGAAGTGCAAATGATTCCTGCTGGGGGTGGGCGGAATGGCTGAACACGCGTGATCTTGCACTGTTCAGCTCATTACTTATGCATCTGTGTGGAACACAGTGAATCTTATGGTGAGAATGGGCAGGAAGCCACCATTACCTCATAGGCTTGAAAGTCCGGATGCTATATTTAAAGGGCACCTGGACAGCCTCCCTCCATTCTCCACCTTAGCCTGCCTCCCAGGCCCAGCATCCACTCCACCTTTCCACCCCAGCCCCAGCTCCAGCCTTCACACGGCTTTTACTACTGGCACCTGATATGTCAAGTTGTGAGCAATCCCCAAGAAGGTGAAAGCAATGTGCTGACCTCAACGTCGTGGAAGTGCATGCCACTTATATACAGTCCTAAAACTAAACATTTTAAATTCCCGCTGGTGGGGAACTTAATTCCAGCGAGATGGCCTTTTAATGAGCATGCATGACATGCTAATGAATGCAAAAGGACTTCGCAACATTGTTCATTGGGAAGCTTGACCCGCCTTTAACCTGCCTTTAAGGCCTCTACAGTTCATCCCAACGTTGGGAAACAGATTTTTGGCCTGACCCCAAATTAAGTTCCCCCCCACTTCCCGCTGCTGGCAGGACTGGAAGATTCCACCCTACATCTCTAAAATCCAATATTCGCTAGTTCTGTTACCCCTCAAAGAATTCGACTGAGTTTGTACAGCATGATCTATTCTACAGTGTGCTTGTACACAAACAGGGGAGAGAGCTCATCCTGAGTGAGACACAGCCAGAGTGAGCGTGGGTATTGGCAATTTGGTGGACAGTGGGAATTGAACTGGTAAGTCTTTCTCTTTAATTTTCGTAAGTTCAGTAGTTTAGTTAAAAGGTTGGTAATGTAGCTGACTCACCTGACTGTGTGACAGTTAACTGTCAATCACCTGAAGCCTGATTAGGGCCTGAATAGGTGTTACTCCCAGTGCCACGTGCTAGCGAGCTCAGAAATAGGAGAATAGCGCAGATGAATATGTGGTTTAAGAGTTGGTGCAGGAGGGAGGGTTTTAGATTCCTGGATCACTGAGACCATGTCTGGGGAAGGTGGGACCTGTACAAGCGGGACGGTCTACATCTGAACCAGAGCGGGATTAACATCCTTGCGGGCGGGTTTGCTAGTGCTGTTGGGAGGAGTGTAAACTAATTCAGCGGGGGGAGGGTACACAGAACGTTAACAGAATAGGGACACATCATAATACAGTTAAACAATCAAGTCAGAGGGCGTACAGCTGCATGAAGTTTCAAGGGAGTAAGGCAAGGCTGGATAGCCTCTAATGCCAGGAGAATTACAGGTAAAACGGATGAGTTAAGGGTGAGGATTGACACGTGGAATTGTGATATAGTAGCCATTACTGAGATGTGGTTGAGGGAGGGGCAGGATTGGCAGCTCAACATTCTGGGATATAGAATCTACAGGGGAGGGGGTAAAAGAGGAGGAGGCATTGCATTTATTAGTTAAGGAGACAGTTACTGCAGTAAGGAGAGATGAAATTTTGGAGGGGCCATCGAATAAAGCTTTGTGGGTAGAGCTTAGGAATAAAAAAGGGGCAGCCACATTGTTAGGTGTTTATTATAGACCCCCAGATAGTCAGCGGGAAATTGAGGAGCAAATATGTGCACAATTTGCAGAGGTGTGTAAAAACAATAACAATAGGGTAATTATATTAGGTGATTTCAACTTTCCCAACATTAATTGGGATAGACATAGTGTTAAGGGCTTGGATGGAGTGGATTTCTTGAAATGTGTACAGGAGAACTTTTTAGGTCAATATGTAGAGGGTCCAACAAGGGACGGCGCAGTGCTGGACCTAATTCTGGGGAATGAAGCCGGCCAGGTGGCTGAGGTGGTGGTGGGGGAGCATTTTAATGATAGCGACCACAACATGGTACAGTTTAAGTTTGTTATGGACAAAGAAATAGACAAGTTGCAAAAAAATGTTTTGGATTGGGGGAGAGCAGATTTTAGTAAAATAAGGCAGGATCTGGCCAAGGTAGACTGGGAACAGCTACTTGTGGGGAAACCTACAGAGGAACAGTGGGAGTGTTCAAAAAGGAAATGGGGAGGGTACAGGCTCAACATGTTCCCTCTAGGGTGATAGGAAGGAGTAACAAGCCCAGAGAACCATGGATGACCAGAGATATTCAGGATACGATGAGAAGGAAAAGAGAGGCTTTTAGCAGGTACAAGGGAAGCAAATCAGCAGAGGCATTAGTGGAGTACAGAAAGTGCAGGGTGGAGCTTAAGAAAGCAATTCGGAGAGCAAAGAGAAAGCTCCGGCTGGTAGAAGTAGGGAAAATCCCAAGATGTTCTATAAGTATATCAATGGGTAGAGGATAACCAGGGAAAGAGTAGGGCCCATTAGGGATCGAGGGGGCAATCTATGGGTGGAGCCAGAGGACATCGCTAGATTGTTGAATGAATACTTCATGTCCGTCTTCACCCAAGAAAATGAGGATGAAGGTATTGAACTCGGGGAGAGAGACTGCGCGGTTCTTAAGCAAATTGATATAGGGAGTGACAAGGTATTGGAGGTGTTGGCAGGCTTAAAAGTGGACACATCTCCAGGTCCGGATGATTTTATCCAGACTGCTGAGGGAGGCAAGGGAGGAGATCGCAGGGGCTCTGACCTAAATTTTTAATTCCTCTCTGGTCACAGGGGAGCTGCCAGAGGACTGGAGAACAGCTAATGTGATTCCACTATTTAAGAAGGGTTGTAGAGATAAGCCAGGGAACTACAGGCCAGTGAGTCTCACGTCACTGGTAGGGAAACTATTGGAGAAAATTCTGAAGGAGAGAATCTATCTCCACTTGGAGAGGCAAGGTTTGATCAGGGATCATCAGCATGGCTTTGTCATGCCTAAACTAATTTGATTGAATTTTTTGAGGAGGTGACCAGGTGAGTAGATGAGGGTAGTGCAGTTGATGTAGTTTATATGGATTTCAGCAAAGCCTTTGACAAGGTCCCACATGGGAGACTTATAAAGAAGGCAAATACACATGGGATACAGGGTAATTTGATGAGGTGGATTCAAAATTGGATTAGTGGTAGGAGACAGAGGGTGATGACGGAAGGATGCTCTAGTGACTGGAAGCCAGTGTCCAGTGGCGTACCACAGGGATCTGTGCTGGGTCCCTTATTATTTGTCATTTATATAAACGACATAGATGACTATGTGGGGGGTAGGATTAGTAAGTTTGTGGATGACACAAAGATTGGTTGGGTGGTTAACAGTGAAGTTGAGTGTCTTGGGCTACAGGAAGATATAGATGGGATGGTCAAATAGACAGATAAGTGGCAGATGGAATTTAACCCTGAAAAGTGTGAGGTGATACACTTTGGAAGGAGTAATTTGACAAGGAAGTATTCAATGAACGGCATGACACTAGGAAGTTCTGAGGAATAAGGGGACCTTGGTGTGTGTGTCCATAGATCTCTGAAGGCGGAGGGGCATGTTAGTGGGGTGGTGAAAAAGGCATGTGGGACACTTGCCTTTATCAATTGAGGCATAGATTACAAAAGTAGGGAGGTCATGGTGGAGTTGTATAGAACCTTGGTGAGGCCACAGCTGGAGTACTGTGTGCAGTTCTGGCCGCCACATTATAGGAAGGATGTGATTGCACTGGAGGGGGTGCAGAGGAGATTCACCAGGATGTTGACTGGGATCAAACATTTGAGTTATGAGAGAGGTTTGATAGGCTTGGGTTGTTTTCATTGGAGCAGAGAAGACTGAGGGGTGACCTGATCGAGGTGTACAAGATTATGAGGGGCACGGACAGGGTGGATAGGGAGCAGCTGTTCACCCTAGTTGAAGGGTCAGTCACGAGGGGACATAAGTTCAAGGTGAGGGGCAGGATGTTTAGGGGGGATGTGAGGTAAACCTTTTTTACCCAGAGGGTGGTGACGGTCTGGAATGCACGGCCTGGGAGGGTGGTGCAGGCGGGTTGCCTCACATCCTTTAAAAAGCACCTGGATGAGCACTTGGCACGTCATAACATTCAAGGCTATGGGCCAAGTGCTAGTAAATAGGATTAGGTAGGTAGGTCAGGTGTTTCTCACGTGTCGGTGCAGACTCGATGGGCCGATGGGCCTCTTCCGCACTGTGATTCTAAAACCACCCTGACTATTTCCTCTAAATACTCAAAAGGTGACGCAGAATTTGGGGAGCAAATTGCACACCAATCACTTTGTGGTACATGGTTATATTAGTTAAATAAATGATCCTATTGTTTTGGACCCGTTAACATTAAAAAGACATTAGAGAAACAGCAGATGAAAACCTTTATTTTTAGAAAATCATTTTCCAAAATTGCACCTCCCCTAGCTTCACAACTTAAAAATGACTAGCAAAGAGCAACCTGTGTGAAGTTGTTTATGGAATAATATTTCTTGAATGCTGTTGAAGCCTATTAGCGCATCTGAAGTTGCAAAATAATTTCATTTGCTATTTTTGTCACGGTGGCTTGTTGGCAGGTTTGGGAATTTATAGTCATGCAGAGTGAGATATTTCGAGGGAAAGCAAGAGTTTGACAGTCAATTTCTGTCAACACAACCTGTACGTTTCTAATTCCTATTATAATTGCTAGATTAGTTTGAGTGAGGTGCCTTGTTGCTCCCACTGTTGGCTGTTAAATTTGCTATCCACCTGGAATATTTTTCTTACAACCTTGAGCACCACCAGCACTGACTGTGTCTCTACACCACATGGACTGCAGCGGTTCAAGAAGGTGGCGCACCACCGCCTTCTCAAGGGCATTTAGGGATTGGGAACAATTGCTGGCCTACCCAGCAGCGCCCACATCCTGTGATAGAATATTTTTTTTTACAAAAATCAGTATTTGAATATGTTACATGTAGTGCCTCAGGAGTTAACTGCTTGCCTGACATCCCCAGGTACCAATTTGAAGAGAGACAGTAGAGCAATTGCAGCCTATGTATTTTCATCCAATTAAGAAGCTATTTAATATTCCACACATCTCACGTCCAGAGCAATGTTACCGTTTATCTGGCATTTTTGTGAGGGGAAAAGTAGACATGTTTTCATGATGGGCTCCATTTTCATTTTTAACACACTTGCACCCCGAACCTCAAAAGCTTATTTTTTTAAAAACATCATTGCGCATTAACTAACACAAACTGGGGAATACCTGTAATCAACGGGAAGTTAAAGTTTTTGTACCTTAGAAGTGATTAATTTGGAGTTGCTTTGACTGGTGAAGTTTAATTTGTGCCTCTTCCTTTTACCAATCCTAGTGGCACTTGTACCCATGCGTTACTTCAATGTTCCTGCCTTTAGCCTTGAAGTCTTTCAGAACTGAATTAATCTTTTTGCCTTGGAGAATTAAAATCAAGAGAAGTATAATCTTTTATTTTCATTTTTTTTTAAAATTGAAGTGAAACAAGTTTATTCTTGTATGCCTTTGCTCTGCATTTTGCCCTTTGTCCCATACTTGTAGCATTTCTTTCTGTTCTATCATTTCTTCTATTCTGAAGTCCTCATGTTAGTTGATGCTCAGTTCTGCTCTTTCTTGGATTCGCTCAATTGATTTTCCCTGATGCCTTCATGCCTCCCGCTTTCTCGATTGTAAAATTTTTGCATTTAACTTTGTCCCCGTGGCTCTATGAGTTTATCCACTGAGTAGAGACGTTATACAGAGCAGGAAGATCCCGTGTTCAATATCCACTATGTAATTTGCTTTAGCACCCCTGGGGTAGGTGCGATCAAATTGACCACCTACTGAATGCTGTTCAGTGGCCTCTGTTGAAATTGCATATGTGTGTGTGTGTGTGTTGGGGAGAGGAGTCTTGCTGTGATTGGGTCCAGTGGTTAAACAGTCTGCATGAAAATTATGCCTCTTTCAGAGGTTGCTTGGCAACCACACACAGGCAAGAAATCACTCCCTTTGAGAAAGATGAGGAGAACAATTAAGGGTAACAAAAAATATGGATTTCTATTCCCTTCAGAGCCATCAAAAAAAATAATTATGCACTTAACTTTAGCGAGCTTCTTTTGTTCCATTGTCATTGGAACCAGTTCCAACCTAAAATGACAATCGAGGTGTTATTGACATTACAGGATTCTGATTTCCATAGTTAACCGATCACTTGAAATGAGAGAGGAGGCCGTGGATACCCATCGGAAGGCCCCTTTGAAAATGGAGTGGGTTCCATGTGGCCGGTGTTATCAGGGCAAAGGTTACTGACCCTGTTTTGAAGCCTCGTTAACGCCAGGGGAAGGGAATCAACACTAACCCCTTTTTCTTTGTGCTTCTCACTTCAACAAACCTGTGTGTTCAAACAGAAAGAGCCATTTAATGAGGATGTGGAACTTTAGATTGTTAATCGGTGGTGCCACAAATTGCCCCTGACCAAAAAGGTAGGTGTAACGTGGGATGGCAAATAAGTACCACTGGGCTTAAGAGGTACTGGAATGGTTCTGTAAAGCATTTCAACTTGTGTTATCTTGTAGGAGTTGCACATTTTTGGGTGTATTACACTGTGTCACCTGTGAGGAAATAAATAATTTGCATTTATATAGCACCTTTCATATCCTCAGGGCACCCCAGATCACTCTGTACCTGGTGAATTACTTCTGAAGTGTAGTCACTGTTGCTATGTAAATATAGCAAAAATTTGAATCCAAGAAGATCCCACAAATTAGGTAAACAATAAATTAGTCTGTTTTGAGGTTATTGGTGAGGAATGAATGTTGGCCAGGACATTGGAACAACCCCCCTGATCTTCATTGGATAGTACCATGGAATCCTCCATGGCCACTTAAACAAGTAGATGGAGCTTGGTTTGGTGCCCCTCTGAAAGATTTTTTTTTCTGACTATGTCCTATCGCAGTATGGTTATTGATGACAGAGAGGTCAGTGTGAGTAGCTATAGAAGAGGATTACCATGGGAGTGAAGGAAAGGAGCCATTATGGACATGCCCAGAAAGTGAAGACTGTTTTAATAGACGTTATATAACGTTGAGACAAAAAAGATTTTTGTTTGAGGCTAATTATATTAAAGATTGTGTTTTATGAGGGAAGCAATCATTTATTTTGTTATATTTATGGCCCAACCCACTTGAGCGTAAAATGACGTGTGACGACGTCGGGTAAGTGTCTCAACGTCAACGCGCAGTCGTGCGATATTTCATTCAGCAGGCGCGCACCGGAGTCATCAGCGTGCTGCCGGCAATTAAAAGGCCTGTTAAGGCTACCAAAGGACCAATTATAGTAGAATTTTTCGCTGCCCGTCCAACCTTACGGTAGGCGAAAAGACCAAGCAACCTTTGCACTATTAAGGCAACCTCATCCACGGGCAGGATGTGGTTTCCTAAAGCAAATAAAAATTTTTAAATTTCATTAATAACATGTCCCTGCTCATGTGACATTTATATTTATAACATTTTAAATTTTTTTTTAAGCTCTTCATCTCCCTGAGGCAGGCAGGTCGGTGCCTCAAGGAGGGAGATTTTCAAGTGCTCACTCACGCGCATGCACCAAGTTCGCGCTCACCCCGCTCGCAACCTTTCCCCCACCCCCCGCCCGCACAGGCAGCGCTAAACACTGCTGCTCACTTGGTTTCCTGACCGCCCCCACCGAGCCCACCCAACAAGGGTGAAATTCTGCCCTATCTTTCTTCATTTCAATGGCATTTGCATTTATGGTAGGGATTAAAGGATTGTTAAAAAAAGAAATTGAAAAATGTGAAGCAGTGCAACCATGAAATTAAGTTTTTAAAGTATTTTGTGGCCAACAGAACATTGAGATGTGAAATTTGGGCCTAGAATTCTTAAATAACATGATGACTGTACACAGAAAATTAGTTGGACAAGAGGAATGATTAATGAGGAAGCCCTTGAAGTAACACAAAATGAAAAAGATGTAGAAAGGTTAATTGGATTGAGGATGATGGCATATGGGAATTATTTGGGAATTGCGAAGAAAGTTGAGGTTGTTAGGGTCAGGAAAAATTAATTGTAATAAATCAAGAGGTAGGCAAAGAAGAGTGTGGCGAATGATTTGATAGAATTGGCAGGTTCAATCCTTTTCTACTAACATTAGAAGACATGGAGTGAACTGGCCAGAATAGAGAAGGTACATAAGGGGGCATTTTATGAGCCCACATTACTGATAGAAATGGTGGGCAGTACATACTTGATAGGCACTGCCAGTGGATGAAATGTCACCCCTCCCTGCCACTACCTTCAGTAGCAACTGGAAAGAATAACATGAAATTAAAATAGTTTTTGCCAGAATTATATGTAATCAGTTCCACAACTTCACCTCATTGATGGGCTCTGAAAGTGAACAATCAATGTCTCTCAACTGCACATTAATTAAAATTGGCTTCCACAATAATTCAACCTTACTTCCATTGTGTTCTAGTTAAATTGTTTAAGCTAAGGCCATGAAATCATGCCGTGTGAATATTAGCATGCAGAATTCCTCGGCCTGCTATTTAGCTGAAGCGATTTAATCACTTTTTGCAAACATTAATATCATTCTGTTAAAATAGCAGACAAGGATTTCATATGAATGTGTCAAGCATTTGGATGTACAGCAATATTTCAGAGCCTGGATTTTATCTGGCTACATCTTTTTTTATGTACCTTCTGTTAGCCTGTTTCCTGTGCATCTCAATCTGTTCTTCAGACTATCAGTATGTATATTTCACCCACCTTTTCTCTCAACACACCCCCACCCCATTCCCTAAGTTTCCATACTGTTTAATCGCAAAATAACTCACGTACACATTGAGGGGAACGTTAACAGCAGAATTTCATGTCTCCTTTGATTCTTCTTGCATGCACTGTACATGGTTCTTGTCCTTCAGTTGACCTTGCAATGCAGGCAATCCTTTGCTGCCTGGGACAGCTATCTCATCACACATGCAGCTGAAGTTGCATCTGCAGAGGAACTGTTGAAACCGGAAATGTCTTGCATGATACAAACCTGCATATCACAAATGTCAATATTAAATCGCTATTAGCAATAAGTAATGAGAAATGAAAATCACTCTGCAGGGTGGTAACTCCCAGAGAAATGAAGAATTACTTCCTGCTACATATTCCTTTTTTTGGAACTGCTTTATTTTCTGAGGAGTATCTTGCATGTTAAGTACATAATACATGTAGGGGAATTGGCGCAATAATCCAATCAAAAAGGTTCAGATGATACCATAAAGTGTAGAGTTGAAAATCAAGTAGCCTGTGATCACCTTCTGAAACCTGAAACTGGGATTAATTATTGTTCTACACTGTCTTGCTGAGCATGGTTAGGAGACTGAGATGTTGACATACATTTCAAAACGATATAGCTGACATTGATGTTCAATTCAGAGGATGCTGTCACATGGCAGTTACTGTAGTATTGCAAGATTATACTGTATTGCAAACCAGTTAACCAATTTAATATAGAGAGTAATAGAAGGAGTTAAAATGTAGAGGCACAATTAAATGTCTTCAACAATTCAGTCAAGTTACTTTAAATCTGATATTGTGTCATTGCCTTTGGCAGATTTCTATGTTTGTTGGAAATTGAAAGATATAACAGTTCTGTGTCGACCTTGAAACTGCAATCTAGGCTAAAATTAATTGCCAATCTTATTTGCGTATTCCAGAATGCCTAAACTCTGTAAACAATTAGAAGTCATATTAAACAATTGGAGTTTGAGGAAAGTGTAGTAGCTGTTCCATGTTCCTTCCCTAAGTCACACTATGCACGTTAAAGATTGGAGTCATTAAATCACCAGGCACTGCACATTCAAGACAATTCAGCTGTGAAAGCTTTTCAAAAACTCAATAAATAATGACTTTGATTCTTGCTGTATCTACATTTTTTGGTATAAATCTGCACCTTCAGAAACTTTGTGTAAATTCAGGAAATTTGAGAGAGCTTCCCTTTTGCATGGGGGCGGGATGGGGTGTGCCACTATGTTGGTCAATTCAGGAAACTTCGACAAAGGGTAAATAATGTTGTAAGTCCCTGGAAATCAACCTTACCTAGGCCACTGTTTTGCCTTAAATTTCCAGGAAAAGCTGGATTGAAATGGATTTGTTTGTGGAAATATTAAAGACTTGACAGGGCCCTTTTTCTAACACAACAGCTTTTGCACTCTGCTCTAAAGGTCATTCATTGTGTGAAACACTTTGAGATGTTTTGATATGAAAAGATGGTAAACAATTGCAGGTTTAATGGTTAGTCTCAGAACTGTCTCCATTCTGCCTCTAGAGGCACCAGTGAACATCTTTCTCATAGGTAAATATATCATGGATTTTCCTAGTAAGTTACTTGGTTAATCATTGCCTCATGGTACATTCGATTCAATTGATATATTTGAAGTATCAGAAAGGCCAATCGAACAGATGAGAAAATCAGGAATAGGACGAGGTCATTTAACCCTTCCAGCCAGTTTCGCTATTCAGTTAGGTTATGGCTGACCTGTGACCTAACTCCATATACGCGCCTTTGCCCTGTTCTTCTTAATACCTCTGGTCAGTAAAAATCTATCAATATCAGTTTTAAAACTAACATTTGATCTAACATCAATTGCAATGGAGTTCCAAACTTCTACCACCCTGTGTATGTCAAAGTGCTTTCTAATTTCACTCCTTAAGGGCCTGGCTCTAATGTTTAGACTACTCATTTTAACAGATATAATTGTCTCATCTTCTACAGCACACAGTCTAATTCTACAAACACCTGGAAGCAGATAAGGAATGAGTATATTCCAATCTTCCTGCATTCAGGAAGTAACCCTTTTAATTTCAACACTACATATAAATTCCAAAGCCCACAGATTTCACCTCATGTTTCTCCAGTTTTTCCCGATTGATAAAACATGATTATACCTGTGCTTCACATGTGCAACTTGCAATGTTAAAAGTCAATATAGAAGCCCCATTTTACAGAAACTGATTTCTTTTTTAAAGAAGTACATGCCTCACTATTAATGAGGAATGTCTTTTTTTTTTGTCCATCAAATTCAACATGTAGACTGCTGAGGTTAGAAATTTATACCAGGCAGTGGCACAAAATAGGTGGTGTTTGATCAGCACCTGATATTTATTTCCATTGACTGAATGCCTGCTGCTGCCTATAATGGACATCCAATCCAATACTGCTTATACTGCACCACCCACCTGAAATGAATTTCTACCCCTGGTGTTTAAAAAATTCATTTTGCAGAGTGAATTTTGATGTAGACTTAGCATCAGGACTGTTTTCAGATTAATATAATTTTTCCTGGAACCTTCCATTTGAACGTAATTGTTTCAAATTTACAGTGATCAAGTTAGAATATTGCTCCCATATCTTTTAGGATTCCTGGCCTCATTGAGAACATAAAGAAGAAAAAATATCCCAACATTGTGCTCCTCCGAGGGCTTTCATTGCACACATTGGGTCAAATTTAATGCCCTCCCTAAGGTGGGTTTGGAGGCAGGGGTGCATTTAATCGGGTAGGGGTTGCTGGGCAGGGCTCCTGCCACCTACCCACCTCTACCCCAATTAGGCCTGGGGTGGGAAGCTCATCGATGGCTTTCCCACCCCACTGTCAAATTGAGGTCCTTAGGGCTGGTATTCAACCAGTGGCGGGTGGGGCAGTTACCACGTGGCAAGCCAAAAAGCAAACCTCTGATTGGCTGGCAGCTCTCAGGGGTGGGACTTACAACCCCCGGGGTCCTTGATCCCGGGGAAGGTCTCAGATGCTGGCACTTAATATCGGCAGCTCTTCCCCAAAGGAGGCGATTTGGGGCTCTGGCCAGCTCTCCAACTGGTGGGACGAGAGATCCTCTGCCTGCATTAAAAACTGCCTATTGGCTCCTAAAATGATGCCATGACCCTTTTTATTAAGATGGTAAATGTTTTAGAATGGCAGTGGCAATGTAGGAAGAGAGGTGCTGAAGAACATTCTGAAACTCTAGGGAGCATACATATTTCTTTTAAAAAAGCCCAGATGAACTCTGATCTTTCACTCTTTGATATTAAGATTTGGAAATGTACGGTCTGGACACTCTCTTCCAACTGATAAATTGAATCTACTACTGCTGCATGCATCAGCTTCACTTTCTTTTTGAAAAAAGATTACTTTCAATATGTTGTTAGGTAAAGCCTATGTCACTGGCCTGAATGGCTTTGCACATTTTCATTGAACATGCCATGAAGCTGAAATACTCGTTAGTATTGCACTAATGAGGCTACTTTAATGAAAATTACTTTATTGTAGGAATATTAATATGTCTTCTGTGGCATTGCTCATAGCTAGTCAGATATACGTTGTATGGTTAACTGCTAACCTGGCCTGACTTTATAGAGCAGTGCACAAATGCTCCTGAGGCAAAATGCAAATTTAAGCAATTTTAACTGCTGTAAATTCCTCATGTCAATCAGAGAGTAACTGTAGCTGCATGTTAAATTCTAGCTCCAGGTCAGAATACCTCATCATGAAATATGAACAGGCGTAATTTATTTCATCTATTAATCTGCTGCATCATGTTTTATTAACTACGCCTGTCCAGTCTACCTTGGCCATTTCCCAATAGCTTGTAATACTCCTGTTTCTCAAATATATATCTTTTTTCCATTAGTTGACTTCGTATCAATGGCCTTCTGATGTGTACATTCCATATATTTGAAACTCATTATGTGAAGATCTTTAACATCCGGATGCACATTTAATCAGCTTATCTTGAATTAGTAAGATTATATCCTCTGTCCACTTTTCAAATTCCCTTCATTATTTTTGATACCTCAATCATATGAAGCTTTAGCCTCATTTCCTGACAACATAGTTCAACTTTCTCATGACTCAGTCCCTTCATGCCGGGTGCTACCCTGATGAATTATTACTTGGACTTTCTCCAAGGCTAGTATATCCTTCAGCACTAACAACAATTTGCATTAATATAGTCCCTTTACTGTAGGGAAAAATGTCTCATGGCTCTCTCTCTCTCTCGCTCATTTGGATTGCAAAAGGCATTTATGGTGAAAAGAAATTTTTTTTAAAACCTTTTTTGCAATCAACTCGGGGTGCTAAATAAAAGGGAGCCAGTTCATCCCTTGCCCCCCCCCCCAAGTCATAACACTCTTAAACCCTTTTGTCTTCCATTTCCCTCAGCTCTTTAAACACACTTCTGGACACCCCTCATAACATCTCTCACTTTTTTAATTTCATGTCCATTTTAATACCACATACCATTCAATTTTAGTTGAATGTGTAAAACTGCATCCAAAGCTTAAGATGCCTTATTTCAGATTTAAGTATCTTTGAAGAAGATAGAGATTGTCAGGAAAGATTCATAACAAAATAAATTTAATGTGCAGTAATTTTGTCATGTAATGCTAAATTATTCTAGTCACATTATGGTGTGATTTTAAAACAGGTAAAAATATTTGTCACACTCATACTTATAGCAATTAACACATTAGTACCTTGAATAACAAAACTCTCAGGATTCGTGAGATGTTTCTGAAAATAAACATCAACACTACAGTTCCTATTAAAAACCGGAGGTAATTTATCACGTTCGTCCTCTCTGGCAATTGTACAATTATACTTCAAGATTGGGCTTTTCAATCCTCATCAAACCTCCCTCCCACAGCACATCAACTCAAAGCTGCATTCTTCCCACATACTCTGCTCTTTTCAGCTTTGCTTCAAAGCTTAAATAAGAATCAGCAACTCTTAAAATAAATATTTTATTCATCTTCAGTCTATATCATAGCCAAAGATATAGAAACATCCTTAATAATACTGCTGTGTTATGTGTGTTTTAAGGTGAGGTATGCTGGAGAAAGGGAGGTAGAAGGAGAATAAATAGGAAAACAAACATAAATCTGAAACTAAAGTATAAACGAGCAACAGATTCAAGCAAAAAATACAGGTTAACATTTCTGCAGTAGATTCTTTGTCCATTTTAATTTTTATTGACATGCTTTGAAACACCTTGCATGACTTGGGAAATGAGGGGTAAGATTTATATCCAACTTATGCTGCTGTTTATGAGCTATCCCAATTAAAGGATATAAATTGCATCTCGTGTCCTTTATATAATTCACTATACCATGCAACATTATATAGGCGTCCATGTTAGAAACGGGACCAGGAGGCAAAAAAAACAATCAAACAGACAAAAGAGAAGGGAAGTATCAGTAATTGATTGTTGGATAATGTGACATATCTCAGCTATGTAGTGGAGTGAAGCTTCAAAGAAGCAAAACACATCAAAGAAACAAATGTTGAGGAGCGGGTGAGTGAATGTGGACAATCCCGATCCTGCTGACCTATTCCTTCCCTTATTGTAGCTGTTAAATCCATTGTTCTATGTCAGGCATTGCTGATTAAATTTTAAAGAGTTTCATACCTTTTCCTTCTTCCGGCTTCTCTCATTTTACTTGGGGCAGCTACAATGCTGATTGATGACCCTTCCCCATCTCCTCCTGTCAGATACTAATTCCTATTTCAATCCTGCTGCATTTAAGTCATTCAGCACCACATCTGCCCATCTGGTATTAAGCCTTCCTCGTCTCCTTTCTGGCAATCCCATCTCAATCACTCATGTCATCACATTTCTTCTCTCTCTCTCTCTCTCCACAACAGATGTTCATACCATTTCATTCTCTTCTTGGCTACTTTCTTTGATGCTCCCAGTGTCTTCCCTGACCCCTTGATGTGCTGGTTCCTGATTATATCCTTTCTCTTTATTCTACACAACCATCTCAGCATCTACATCTCATTTGTATCCAGTTGTTGTTCCTCTCTCCTTGATGTTGCCAAAGTTTATAGCAAGGCCTGTGGCACAGCTGTCTTGTGGATTCTTCTGTTCAGTTTCAGTGACACTTTTCTATCACATAACGCTCCACTCCACTTCTTTTAATTACTCCAATCAGATCAAATCTGTTGCTTAATTTCCATTTCCATAATTCCATCTTCTACCACCCCAGGCACTTGAAAGTAATCACTTTCTCCAAGTCTTCATCTATAATCTTTACACCTACACTCTGATCCTCTTCCTTAAGCTTAAACTGACATCCATAAATTGGCTCTTTGGTCTACTGACCTTCATATCCCTGTTTTCCAGTGCTTTTCTACAGATACTCATGTTCTCATCAACCCCACCACATAGCTCAATATCAACTGCAAACATTATTGACCATGACATTTCCTGTCTCACTTGTTCAGTTAAACCATTCAAGACAATCAGGAAGAGGAAGGGGCTTAACGCCGATCCTTGGTGTAATTCAATGTTGGCTTCGAAACTCCCACCCTCTCCAACACATTCGTATAAATTTCAAAATGCGTGCCTTGAATTCAGTAATAATAAGACCGCCGAGTCTTATAGACACACCTTGTACATGTCCTGTAATGGTTGGAAGTATTTCTTAGGGATTCCATGAATTCTAGTACATCTTCAGACTTCCTCGCTAGGCACCTAGGCATTAGCCTTTTGTGGGTGGATGGATGCAATTTTTATGTTGCATTGTCTTTCCTGATATTTCTCACTGTTTCAAAACAAAAATAACATTGGTGGTGCTTCTTCTGGGCAATAATCCAAACTGACCTTTCATGTATTTACACTTACATTATTCAGTCTCTGGTCCATGACTCTCTCCCATAGATTGAAGTATGTGGTAGAAGTTTAATTTCTTGGTAGTTTTTGCAATCTTGAATACCTCCCTTTCCTTTGAATATTGGTACCGAAATGTTTTGCCTCTGTGCCCTTGGAAATTTCTCTCTTTGATCATAATGCAACTGAGTTATGAAATTCAAACCTGATCCTCTGAATTTATAACATGAACAAAAGGCAAAATGCTACAGAGGAAACCTGAAACAAAGGCAGAAACTGCTGGAAAATACCCAACAAGTGGGCTTAAACACAAGTTTGAGGAGCAATACCTTTAAATTTTCTAACAAAGCACTTTGGAGCCTTTTGGGCATAATATTGACTTTAAGGAATTCAGTCCTGTTATAGCTCTATAACTCTGTGTTTCGTATTCTTTCTCTGGCAAGCTGTGCTGCCAATGTTGGATGGGTGCATCAGCATTTCTGAATATGAGGGAAGGAGTGGGCTGATGCTTGGGGCTAGTACCCACAACCCTATGCTGGCAAGTGCATCTGTCACATTGGTGTTGACCTGTTTTATTTTTCTACCAGGCCTTTGGTGAGTAAAATCTGTTCCAATTTGGTAGTTTTCGATGCTTCACATTCTATTGATCATGTCTTTAGCTATTTACATGTTCTCTTAAAGTGGATTATAATCCTAGACCCTTTCTGGGACTATTCCAGATCAGACGTGCTCCTCGGATGATCACTCGCCCTTGAAGTTGAGAAAGTCAGGCCCCACAGATATGTAAATGGGTGTGAAGAACTGATCCAACCTCCCCAAAAGAAAGGAACCACCAGAGAATATTACCGTCCTCCTGATAGCCTTGTTAACACATTTTAGCTAGATTGTAACAACACAGATATAAGGGTCTGGACATCTCTCCTCAACAATGTACATCTCCACTAAAGAGTTCACAGAGATGGGTTTTCGAGTTTGGATACTGAAAATTACATGAGACAATATACTTTCTAAATTATATAAAGTTTATTAAAGAACCAAGCATGCAATTCACTTTTGATGGTAATTGCACATTTGATAGCATTATGACACAGCAGATGGTAAATGCTGAGTTGTTCAAATCCCAGTGGGAGACCTGAAACAACTGTCACAACTAATTTCAATTTGTATAAATTTCAAGATGCGTGCCTTGAAATCAGTGGTAATAAGACCACCAAGTCTTATAGGTTTTTACAAAATTAGGTTAAACATTTATTAATAAGAGAAATTATTTTAAATACATAGATCTACAAATTGCTACTATGATAATTTTTAACTCCCCTAATCAATCTAACTTTCAGTTGCACTTTCGTTAAGGCAACAGTAAGACACACAGATTTTAAAAGACCCAGGCAAAGAAACATGATACCCTGAACAAGTCAAATTCAAAGTGAGTTATCTTCACTTTAGTCCCTGGAGACAGCAGCTTGAGGCATTGAGCTGAAGGCTATTTCACACTTTTAAGATCTTAAAAACACCTGTCTTTGCACACAGTCTTTGCTCCTTTATCCATATTTTCCCATTTGAATGCAAATACCCATTGTTAACTCTGTCTTTGGACTTTATCTTCCTGATTATAAAACCCTCTCATAGCACTAAGCTTCACAGTAATCTTTGAGAAAAATAAACACACTGTTTCTAAACTTCACCTGGCTAGGTAACACATTTCACTTCCTCTTTTGAAAACAATCTAGTCTGGTTTATTTAAAAATGCAAATGTCCCCTTGACACCTTATGTTTCTAAACTTCCCCATGCTTACCTAATTAACATTTCAAATCTAACCTCTCTCCTTACATCAAAGCACACAGGCTAGCTGCCTCTAATTCAATTAAGTCACACACACACACACACACACACACACACACACATATATATTATATATATATATATATATACACACATCCCACTTTTCCTATATTTTACAATAACTCCCAATAAATCCCAAAAATATTATAAAAATAATTATATCTTCCTGACAACAGTTCTAGGAAAAGTAAGTATAATCTTGTTTCTAATAGAGAATCCATTTTAAACTGATGTTACAGAGAGATATTTAAGATATCCAACAACATTTAAAATAGTATTTACCTTAAATCCCCGAGTAGAAAGCTACCGAATTTAACAAGATAACTCCATCCCAATTATGGGAGAACTATCATCACTACACTACAGAAGCTATGCCTTTACTTTGAGAGACGCTGGAGTGAATCCAATAAATCTAAAAATTTTACTCTGTAGTTCCAATATTTATACCATAAGAGAACTGAACTCATGCTGGACAACATCTTCTGTTTTCATCAACATCTTTCATTTTAGTCAACATATTTCAAACAGGATAAAGAGAGGTACAGATAGTGGTCACTATGCGTAGTTTCCAGGATTCAGTTGAGAAGTTATTTAAGGTCATCCTTAAGGTTATCCATTGTTAGATTGTAGTATCTCTCAATTTATCAATGCCTTGCTGAGGTGATGTACAGGCCAATTCCTATTTTTTTTCAGAGCTGCTTTGTGTTAGAGAATATACCATATTATATGTCACAGGATATTGTTGTCCTTGAGCAGACAATTATACTTATGCATGTTAATAAATTGCTTGTACCTTTGTCCAGGAGATAAACTCTGCTTTTAATTTTTAATCCCTACTTCATAGGAGAATCACTCTTTTTAATTTTATAACTCCTTATTTATGGCTACGTTCTCTTATAACTTTGTATTTATAGCTGCATTCCGTCACACTCTGTGTCTCATGTATGTCACTTTTTTGTTTCTTTCATTATATCTCCTATTACCTCATGCTAATATTGTTTTTGTCACTTAACCATTTCCTATTTTTCAATAAATCTCTTTACAAGTGTTCTATTTTTTTCTGTGCCTGTATGTAAATGACCCAATTGAATTGTGTGGTATTGACTGATATTGCAGCATGAAATTTCACAACAGGACAGCCTGCCTCCAATCACCCCATGCAGCCAAACAGCCCTTAATCCCCACATCTAATTTTAAAAAATAATTAATAATCAAAAGTGGTTAAAGAAAATGAAAATACGCACTATCTTTTCTTAAATGCCCCAATGATCTTTCTACTGGGCTGCTTACAGCTGTGTGAAGGAGATTAATCTTTAATTTCTGGAGACCCCTGGAAAGTCCTGGAGAAATAGCAACAATGATCATAGAGGAGGTGAAATGAAACAAAAAATGCTGGAAAAATTCAGCCGGTCTGGAAGCATCTGTGGAAAGAGGACTAGAGTTAATGTTTCAAGGCCGTATGCTTCCTGGATTGGAGAGTAGTGCTGAACGTGAATCATAATAGCTCAATAGTCTATGGTTAGCCTAGTATTTCCTCAATGTAGTGAGATGTTGCCATGCTTACAACCACTGTAAAATGTTATTCTGTTCTAATGCACAAATTGACTTACCATCAAAATTACAGTATAGTTGTTTTCTTCATTAGAACGATTGCTATTTTTGAAAACCAGTGGGTTTTCTCATTCTAATGCACACATTACAAAACATTGAAAGGCTTTTACATCTCTGAATGATTTCTATTAACAATGTGTTTTTCGAATGTCACCTTAATGTGTGAAGTACAGAGATGAATCATCCATCACTTGGAAATGCACAGTTCTCTTGCAAGATGAAAATAAAGTAATAGCTGTTGTCATCTCAAGAATAGAATTAAAGAAACTTGCAGCACAGAAGGAGGCCATTTGGCCTGTCTTGCCTGTGCTAGCTCTTTGAAAGAGCAGTCATGATTGATCACACATCTCCATGTTTTCACCCTAACCCTGTAAATTTCTCATCTCCACGTAGTTGCCTAATGCTTTATGAATTATTATTCAATATTTCTATTTATATATATATGAAAACATTCTTCATGGATTCAACTTCCATCATTTTTTAAGGTAGAGGGCTCCAGACCCTGACAGCCACCTGTAGGGAGAAAGTTCTCATCTCCCCTCTAGATCTTTTCCAATGATGTTAAATCCATGATTTCTAACTATTGGCCCATTCACCAGGGCAAACAGTTTTTTTTCCTATTTACTCTATCAAAACCTCCCACCATTGTGAAAACTTCTCTCTCTCACCTCATTAACCTTCCCTGTTTCCAGGAGGATAGTCCTAACTTTTCCAACCTTTCCTCATGATTGAAACCCTTCATCCCTGAGAACATCCTTATATAACCCTCTTCCAAACCTTTCCTTATACCTTTGCATCTTTATATCTTATATACGTGAGATGTTCAGAATTATCTACAATACTCCAACTGAGGCCTAACCAGTGATTTATAAGGTTCGAACATGATATCTTTTCATTTATATTTTGTTTCTCTATTTAGAAACCCAAATAACCCATATGCCTTTTTAACCACCTTATCAACTTGCCTGCCACTTTTGTGTATATGGACACTAAGGTCTCTCTGCTCACTGACATTTTTTCAAAATTGTTCCATTTCTAATATACTGTCTTTCCATATTAGTTTCTCCAAAGTGCATCACTTCACACTTCGCATTGAACTCCATCTACCATGCTTCTGCCCTTTTCACCATCCTGTCTATGTTATCCTGAAGCCCCTAACATGATTTGCAACTTTGCCAAGTTTCGAATGAGCTTCAAACTTTGCAATGCTTCTCCCTACTCCCTAGAATGCCCTGTTTATAAAAAATTGCAAAGAGCAATGGACCCAAAACTGATCCTTGGAGAATATCTGTGCAAACTACCTGCAGTCTGAGAAACATCAACCCACCACCACTCTTTTCGTCCCCTGTCATAGAGCAATTTTTGTATCCATACTGCTACTTTCCCTTTAATTCCATGGGTGTCAATCTTCTTACTAAGTCTCCTGTGTGACATTTTGTTGGATGCCTTCCAAATGTTCATATATATTACATCCACTACAACAACTTGATCAGCCCTGTCCGTTGCCTCATCAAATAATTCAATCGTTATTCAAGATGAATGATCTACTTAGAAAAGTTACTGGTTTTAGGGAGTGTCTCCAATGTATGTTCTCTTTCCCTCAGTTCATCGTTTGGTCGTACAGAACTTGAGTATTGCTGAAAAAAGATATTTTGCCAAAATCTTTTCATCTTGCACTCATCAGGACAATCGCAAGGTTGACCCTCGGTTGCAAATGATGGATCTGGATCCTAATCTGGACTTTTTTCTTCAGCAAAGATTTCACTTGTATCAGCTGCACATGCATCTTTGATGGATTCTGTATCAAACTTCACATTTACTATAATTTGGAATTATTTCAGTCACTTTCATAGCAGGCCTGTAGTTTCTGGGAGGGGAACTTGGAGATGAGTCATAGAACCTTGCACAGCGCTCAGACATCAAGGAAGAGGCGCCGCACATTCACGGGGGCCACAGGCAAGTTGTTTTTTTCCTGGCTGGCTTTCAGTGCCAGGGTTCCAGTGCGGGACAGACCGGCGGTCGGTGGGGGGGGCAACGCAGCACAGGCAGACTGAAAGAAATACTCAAGCACATGCCAGCATGGGTGGGGGGGAGGAGGGGGGCCAGTGAGGGGTAGAGGCCACACACTTGGAAAAGCTTGTCAAAAGTGAGCTTTCTCCTGCAGCTGAAACCATCCAGCTGCAGCTCCAGTGACATGCTTGGAGTTGGTCCTCGGAAGCTTTTCTACCCACTCAAGCGAGGCAAAAGCATGAAAGTGCCACCAAATGTTCCAGAACTTTTCACCCCTTGGGCACAGACAGAAAATTAACGTGCGTTTTAAGGGTCAATCGGTCAATTGGCCAAATGGGCAAGTTGTACAATCTCCTTGCGAAAGGTGGCCATGGTGACATCACTGGTGGAAGCGCTCACAGCCCCTTGCAATGTCTTTATTAAGGTTTAGACGAGGATCCTGCATGGCTCAAGTTAACCCCTTGCAGTACGGGTTAGGAGAATGCCTGTGCCTGAGCTGAGAGCACAGCATGCAGTCCAATGGGCAAAGCTGCCGCCTATCGGTCAGGTGGAGTGGGCCGGAGGTGGGTGGGGCTTCAGATAGTCATGAAGAGCACTAAACTCTGACCATTCAAGTGGTGGCCAACCCTCTCCTGCATGTGTGAAGGGGTCTTCAGACTTAACCAAGAGGGATTCTTAGTACATCCATGCTAATACAAGCATCTCTCTCTTTGATGCTGCAGGAGGAGAACATCAGGATCATAGAGCCTAGTGATTTAGTGGTATGTCTCATGGCTTACAGAGACCAGGGAAGAAGAAGAAAGCAGTGGAGGAACCTGGCTCTGCAAAGGGAGGAGCTCCTCCCTCGAGACGAAGGAGTGGCAGTGCCTTCTGAGCCCGCAGCTGAAGATCCACACAGAGGCATCGCTCATAGGTGCCTCGCTAGACCCAGGGTCGAGAGGCAGCGCCTGTCAATCCTGCACCTGACCGAGAACCAGTGTCGCTGAAGACTCTGCATGCCTAGGGAACTGGTCAGCCACATACGCCACCTGCTGCAGGATTTGGTGCCACGGGGATATGGAGGGCATCCACAGCCAGTGACCGTGAAAGTGATTGCGGTACTCAATTTTTACGCCAGTTGCTCCTTCCAGGGCTCCACAAGTGACGTGTGCAGGATCTCGCAAGCCTCCACACACAAGTGTATCCAGGGGTTCACGGACGCCATCTTCACAAAGGCACAGGATTTTGTGTATTTTGCCTGGGATCAGGAAAGCCAGGAAGCAAGAGCGCTGGGATTTGCACAGATCTCTGGTTTCCCACAGGTACAAGGTGCCATTGACTGCACTCACTTGATGCTTAGATCTCCGTGCCATCTACGTCAACTGCAAGGGCTTCCACTCACTGAATGTTCAGCTGGTGTGCGACCACCACAAATGCATCCTGCAGGTCTGTGCACGATTCCCAGGGACCATCCACGACTCCTATAACCTTAGCATGTCTCAGATCCCTGACATCTTCCAGGGTCCAGAGAGGCTGCAAGGTTGGCTCCTCCGGGACAAGGGCTACCCGCAGAGGATGTGGCTGAGGATTCAGCAGAGCGATGGTGTAACGAGGCTCATGCCACGAACTGGACTTTGGTGGAGCAAACGATAGGCATTATGAAAATGAGGTTCTGGTGCCTCAGCAGGTCCGGTGGAGACTGCAATACAGTCCCCAGAGGGTGTCACACATCATCGTCGCTTGCTGCACGCTCCACAACCTGGCACTGCAATGGGGGGATGACCTGGCTGAGAAGGAGATGGAGGAGCGGCACGTATCCTCCGATGAGGATGTCGAAGGGGATGACAATGATTGAGGACTTCAGGTCGAGGATGCCGGTGATGAGGCCATCGCACTGGCCCGTGAGGCCCTCATAGCCGCAAGATTTATGGAGGATGATGACGACATGCAATGAGAACAGTCCTGACATCCTCACCTTGCATCTGTGAATGTTTGATTCCTGTGTGGCTTATGGCAGTGCACATCCCCTCAATGTTCAGGCCCAAGTCATGGAGACTCAGTGGATGTTCTAATAGCCGCTAGATTCCAGGAAGATGATGACGATGTGCACTGAGGACACTCCATAGACCTTCACATTGCCCTGTGGATGTCTGACTCCTGTCTGGCTGAGGGCAGCTCACTTGCACTCTGTGATCAGGGTCATATCATAGAGACACAGCCATGAAACTTTAAATGCACCTGATCCTTTGTCAGCCTTCAGCTGACCCCTTCAAGGGCACAACGTCACTGGTCACTGATGCTGACGAGATGGGGGTCAGCCCCACCTCAAAGGTGCTGAGAGCATACAGAGAGAATGACGGAACTCTGTGATGTCTGCCTACGACACTCTGGCAGCAATGACAAGCACCATTGAGGTGCAGGCATCACCAGTAATGTGTCCAGTGAGTGTGAAGCTGGACCATCACTTTGATCTGAAGGTTACACACTGCACAGGGAAGAGGCTCTGGACTGAGACACCTGCCTTTATCGTGTGCAGGAACCAAAGTTTCACGTCTGAGTGACACGAACACTGCTCATCAGGACAAGGAGCCATAGGCAAGGAGATACCTTGGGAGTTTATTTACAACAGTGAACATTAAGTACAAGTGATTAATACCCGTGCCCAGGCTGTGCAGCTACATCTTCTTAACCTTCCTAGCCACATCTTGGTGGCCTCCCGACATCCACAGCGGAGGTGGAGGCAGCCTGCTGACCACTACGCCCTGCCTGTGATGGCCTTGGCAGGTGTCCTCTGGAGGGCCCCGGCCTGCTTTCGGGGTTATGCTGTGTGACAGTGGCACCCTCCTCGGCCTGTGGAGTTGGAGCTGCTGGGGTCACGGGAAGAATGGATTTGGATGGGCCGGACACTCCCGGAGTCACCTGTGTGGATGGCCCTGGAGCGTGCACCTGCTGATCCTCCTCCCCATGGGTGCCCGAGGGCCCCTGGCTGACTCCCTGAGGAGAAGGGGAAGCTGGACTGAGATCAAGCTGGCCCATACCCCTCTCGCGTTGACACTGTTTGAGGCCAACTATGGCGTTAGCAATGGAGTTCAACCCACACAATAGCGCAGGACTGAAATCCCGGACTAAGCTCTCCATGACGGTCGCCATCCTATCAGTGTTGACCTCGGTGCCTTGGCATGCCAGCGCTCTCAACTCATGCTGAAGGTGGACGGACTCCTCCATCATGCCTTACGATCTGAGGAGTGCAGTGGACATCCCTTCCTGATGTTCCCGAGCTTGCCTTTGCAGCTCCAGCAACTGAGGTATGACCGAGTTCAGAAGCTCCTCATCTGACTCAGACTCAGCAGATTTCTGGCCTCCAGCAGCCCCCAATTGCCGGAAAGCTGGGAAGTCCCTGCCGCCACCTGCTGTGGATCAGACAGTGTGATGTGCTCAACAGATTGTGACCCCAAGGCTACTCTAGAATCAGGTCCCACCAAGGTCCATGTCTCTACGCTGGTGGAGGGTGTGGGTGAGTGCTGTGATGGGTCTTCAATTTGGGTGTGATCTGATTCTTCTTCTGAGGTGTCTTGGGGGCTTGAGTCAAGGATCTGACTCGTGGACCCCCCTCGGCGGCTCCCCAGATCTGCCTGCGAAAACAAGGAGGGATAATTAATGCATGGCAGGGGACTGCAGAGCAGGGGAACTCACTCACAGCATGGTTGTCTGATGGATGTTGCACTGTTGGACCCTTACTTTGTTGAGCACCACCCACCTCACCATCAGCACAGGAATGGTCCAGATTGTGGCTGGCCAGCTGGATGACTCTATTTTCAAAGTCTGTGAGGACCTTGATGTCAGGCAGTCGTCCACCAGTCTGCGACTTCTCCCTCTTGTTGTGTGCCAGTTTGCCCTTCATGAAGACAGATGGAGAGAGTGTAAGCAGGACACCTGCCAGGCCAGATGAGAAGGATGCCTGGCATGTATGGGTGGTGAGTAGTGCCATGGATAGGATGAGGACATGATCTGCAAGGCAGATGAAGGTGTGTGTGAAAGAGTGACTGGTGATGCCCCTTGAACTGGCAGTAAGTGAGATCCCTGTGGTTGTGTGATGGGTTTGTGAGTGTGTGAGTTGAGAGTAATTTAAAAAGGGCGGGAGCTGAGAGTCAGAGCAGAGACTTAAAAAGAGCGGGAGCTGAACTTGGGCTGAAAGCCGAGCGAGGACAGAGTGAGAGTTCCGGGGAGACTGGGGGCTGACTGGAGAGGAGAGGCCAGTGAGAGCGGTATAAAAGGGCGTGTAAAACAAAGGCTGAGACCAGAGAGGAGGAGAAGCATATCTTCAGAACCTTCAGGCGGTGGAGTTCGAAGTGATGTCACGATTCAAAAAGTGACGCGATGCAGGGGACGCAGCTGATTGGTAAGTAAGGTCAGGTGAATACTTCTACCTCTACTTTTTCTACCAATTAAACTGCTGCAGTCCATAGCTTAAACAAAATAAGGTGAGGGCTGTAGTGGGAGTGTTTGGAGTGGAATAAGACCCCTAGTGTAATTAGTGTTCTTTAAAGAGAATGACTAATGAGCTAAATCTAAAGGGAAGTCATGGTAGCAGAGCTCGCACCCATGATATGCTCCTCCTGCACTATGTGGGAAATCATGGACACTTGCAGTGTCCCTGGTGACCATATGTACATGAAGTCTGTCCAGCTGCAGCTACTGACCATCCGCATTTTGGAGCTGGAGATGCGAGTGGATTCATTGTGGAGATTATCATGGACAGCATGTTCAGTGAGGTGGTCACACCGCAGGTAAAAAGACTCAACAGGCAGAAAGGGGATGGGTGACCACTAGGCAGGGTAGAGGAAGGCAGGTAGTACAGGGTCCCCTGTGGCCGTCCCCCTCTCTAACAGATATACCGTTTTGGATACTGTAGGGGGAGATGACTTCTCAGGGGAAAGCAGCAGGAGCCAAGTCCACGGCACCACGAGTGGCTCTGCTGCACAAGACGGGAGGAAGAAGAATGGCAGGGCTTTAGTGATAGGGGATTCAACAGTAAGGGGAACAGACAGGCATTTCTGCGGCTGCAAAAGAGACTCCAGGATGGTATGTTGCCTCCATGGTGCCAGGATCATGGGTGTCTTGGTGAGGCTGCAGGGCATTCTGAAGGGGAAGGGTGAACAGCCAGTGATTGTGGTACATATTGGTACCAATGACATAGGTAAAAATAGGTTTGAGGTCCCACAAACTGAATATAGTGAGTTAAGACCTAAATTAAAAAGTAGGATCTCAAAGGTAGTAATTTTAGGATTACTACCAGCGCCATGTGCGAGCAAGAATAGAAATAACAGGATATATCAGATGAACATGTGGCTGAAGAAATGGTATAGGGGGGTGGGATTCAGATTCCTGGGACATTGGGTCTGGTTCTGGGGAAGGTGGGACCAGTACAAACAGGATGGGTTGCATCTTGGCAGGATCGGAACCAATGTCCTTGGGTGGGGGGTGTTGCTATTGCGGTCGGGGAGGATTTAAATTAGAATGGCAGGGGGATGGGAACCTGAGCAGGGAGACAGAGGAAGGGGAAACAACGATAGAAACAAAAGATAGAAAAGTAAGAAGCAAAAGTGGAAGGCAGAAAAAACAAGGGTGAAAATGGGGTCATACTACAAAATAAAGCTAAGATGACTAGAAAGGTTAAAAAGACAATCTAAAGGCATTATAACTTAATGCAAGGAGCATTCACGATAAGGTAGATTAGTTAGCAGTGCAAATAGATATAAATGGTTATGATATAGTTGCAATTATGGAGACATGGCTGCAGGGTGACCAAGGATGGCAACTGAACATCCAGGAGTATTCAATATTTAGGAAGGACATACAAATAGGGAAAGGAGGTGGGGTAGCATTGTTAGTAAAGGAGGAAATCAATGCAATAGTGAGAAAGGATATTGGCTCAGAAAATCATGATGTGGAATCTATTTGGGTGGAGATAAGAAACACCAAGGGACAGAAAACGTTGCTGGGGGTTGTCTATAGGCCCCCAAACAATAATGGAGATGTAAGGGAAGGCATTAACCAGGAAATTAGAGACACATGCAATAAGGGTACAACTGTAATCAATGGTGACTTTAATCTACACTTAGATTGGACAAACTAAACGAGCAATGATACTGTGGAGGAGGATTTCCTGGGGTGTGTACGTGATGGTATTTTAGACGTTGAGGAACGAAGTGAAGAGCAGGCTATCCTAGACTGGGTATTGTGCAATGAGAAAGGATTAATTAACAATCTTGTAGCGTGCCTTGGGGAAGAGCAACCATAAAACGATAAAGTTGTTCATTAGGATGGAGAGTGAAGAAGTTGAATCTGAAACTAGGGTCCTGAATCTAAATAAAAGGAACTATGAGGGTACGAGGCGCAGGTTGGCAATGATGGATTGGGGAACCTTGCCAAAAGGGTTGACAGTGGATAGGCAAGGGCTAATATTTAAGGATCATTGAGCATCTCAGACCCTCGTTCAGGCCCAACAAGCTCTAATAATGTTTAAGCGTATACAAAGTGGCATTAGCCTTTTAGCAGCGCCTGTCGCGGTTAGAAATAAGGGTCATTCTACCTGGTCTACCTCACTTTCACTGCATCACCTAAGCTGGCAATATTGCGTTAATCTCAAACATGACCTTTTCAGTCTTGAGTCTTATTCCTCAAGGGTGACCACCCCCTTCTCCCAGAGCCGGGGTAAAGGACTTCATGGCAGGCCTCCACTGCATCCAGTAGGGACCCGAGGGAGGCGTTGCTAAATTTGGGGGCAGCCTGTAGTGGCAATGCCACTGGGTTTATAATCCAGAGGCCTAGACTAATGTTCTGGGGACAAAGGCTCAAATCCCACCATGACAGGTGATGGAATTTAGCTACCTCGCTGGGAGTCGGAGCGGAGCTGAAGACTGGACCTGTGGGGAGACATTCGGGAACTGAGGAGCACCTATAAATATAGACTGGGGATTCGAGTGAGGCCTACCTTGCTGGGAGTCGGAGCGGAGCTGAAGAGCAGGCCTGCGGGAGACAGCCGGGAGCTGAGCAGCGCTGGGAAGCTGCAGCCTGGGAAAAAGGAGAAATAAGCAACTGTGATGTCACAGGAAGCTAGTAAGTGGATTGGCCGGTAAATGCTCAGTCTGAGGGACAGTGTGTGAGAAGCCAGTTTAGGACAGGCGAGTTAAGGTAGATCTATAAATAAAAAGAACTAAAACTTTAAAATAATAAACCAAAATTTGAAAACTTTAAAGTTAAAATAAAACAATAACGATAAAAAAGCAAAAAGAATTAAGTAATTTAAACGAAGATCTAAAACACATACCTCGTAGTTAAGAAGCATATAACCTTTAGTTGTCAGTGGTACCAGCATTCAATAAACACAGTAAATTGTAGCATACATAGGAAGAAAGTAATTAAAGTAAATTAACTAAATAATTTAAGTTAGAATGACGGGACAGGTGTTATGTTGCAGCTGTGAGATGTGGGAGCTTTTGGACACCAAGGCGAACCATGACAAATACGTCTGCAGGAAGTGTAAGCGGCTTGAGGAATTCTGGATCAGGATTATTGACCTGGAAGCCGAAATGCAGACACTGTGCAACATAAGGGAGGGGGAGAAATACCTGGATACTTTGTTCCAGAAGACAGTCACACCTCTTAGAAGAGGGCCTGTTTAGGTAAGCAGTGAGGGACAGGAGAAGGTGACTGTGAGTGAGGCAGGTAATGGGACTGAGCAGATAGTAGTGGAGGAGCCTCAGGCTTTGAAATTGCCAAACAGGTTTGAGGTGCTCACAACCTATGTGGATGAAAGCGAAGTCTGCAAGGTGGATGAGCTGGCTGGCCAAGGCACTGTGATACAGGAAGCCATTCAACCAAAGGGAACTAAAAGGGTAGTAGGGGATAGTGTAGTGAGGGGGATTGATACCGCTCTCTGCAAAGAATGAGAGTCCAGACAGCTATGTTGCCTGCCCAGTGCCAGGGTTCGGGACATCTGTTCAGGGCAGGAGAGGAGCTTGTAGTGAGAGGGGGAGGATTCAGTTGTCGTGGTCCATGTAGGTACCAATGACATTGGTGGAATTAGGAAGAGGTTTTGCAAAGTCAGTATGAGGAGCTCAGTACCTAATTAAGAAGCAGAACCTCAAAGGTAATAATCTCTGGATTATTACCTGAGCCGCATGCAAATTGGCATTGGGCAAATAAGATCAGAGAGACGAAAGCGTGGCTCAAAGACTGGTGTGGGAGAAGTGGGGCATTGGCATCAGTACTGGGGAAAGTGGGGGCTGTACCGTTGGGACAGTTTACACCTGAACCGTGCTGGGACGAGTGTCCTCACAAATCACATAACTAGGGAAGTAGAGAGGGCTTTAAACTGAACAAGAGGGGTGAGGGTTCAAGTTTGGGTAGAAGTAGCAATTCAAGGTGTAGAGTCAAGACAGGAGAGCAAAATAGTAATATGAGAAATGAGGGTCGGAGAATGGCAGGAAGGGACAGAAAGAAATAACCTAAGATCACATCAACAGTCAAGACTCGATGTTACAAAGGTAACAAAAAGACAAAACTGAAGGCTCTCTATCTGAATGCATGTAGCATTCATAACAAAGTTAATGAATTGATGGCCCACATTGTAGTAAATAAATATGACCTGATAGCAATTACGGAGATGTGGCTGCAGGACGACAAAGATTGGGTCCTTAACATTGAAGGGTACATGACATTCAAGAAGAATAGGAAGCTAGGTAAAGGTGGAGGGGTAGCACTGTTAATCAAAGAGGGCATTGGTGCAAT
This sequence comes from Cetorhinus maximus, assembly GCF_964194155.1. NCBI lineage: Eukaryota > Metazoa > Chordata > Chondrichthyes > Lamniformes > Cetorhinidae > Cetorhinus > Cetorhinus maximus. Next base: position 107,342,785 of record NC_135891.1, read on the forward strand.
AGTTAGAGATGACCTTGGTTCAGGAGATCAGGATGTATAATTAGTTTGGGTGGAGATAAGGAATAGCAGGGGAAAAAATGAATTCGTGGGAGTGGTCCACAGGCCCCTAACAGTAGCCACAGTGTAGGACTAAGTATTCAAGAGAAAATATTGTGTGCTTGTGATAAAGGGATGGCAACAATTATGGGTAATTTTAATCTACACAAATTGGAAAAATCAGATTGGCAGTAGCAGCGTGGATGTGGAGTTCTTAGAATGCTTTTGAGATAGTTTCTTAGAGCAGCATGTTCTGGAACCAACCAGAGAGCAGGTTATATTAGACTTAGTATTGTGTAACGTGACAGGATTAATTAATGACCTCAGAGTAAAGGCACCCCTAGGTAGCAATGACCACAATATGATTGAATTTTACATTCAGTTTGAAAGGGAGAAGAGTGTGTCTAAGGCTAGTATCTTAAACTTAAATAAGGACAACTATGGGGGATGAAAGCTGAGCTAGCTGAAGTGAACTTGGAAACTAGGCTAGAGGATGGATCAATAGAGATGCAGTGGCAGACGTTTAAGGGGATATTTCAGAGTGTTCAGAATAAGTACATTCCCACTATTAAGAAAAATTGTAAGGGGAGGACCCACCATCTGTGGTTAATGTAGGAAGTTAAGGAAAAAGCTTACAACTCCACAGAGATGAGTGGCCGGACAGGTGATTGGACAGAATATAAAGAATGGCAGAGAATGGCTAAATGGTTAATCAGGAGAAAGAGATTAGAGTATGAGAGGAAGCTAGCTAGAAATGTAAAAACAGATAGCAAGAGTTTCTACAGGTATTTAAAAAGGAAGAGTATGTAAAGTGAGTATTGATCCTCTAGAGAGTGCCAGTGGGGAGATAATAGTAGATAATAAGGAAATTGCAGAAGAAATTAACAAATATATTTGCTTCTGTATTCACTATAGAGGATACAAAAAACATTCCAGTAATAGCTGCAAATCAGGAGGCAAACGGGAGAGAGAAACTTGATGAAACTGAAATCACTGGGGAAACGGTACTGTGCAAATTGATGGAGCTGCAGGCTGGCAAGTCTCCAGGTCCCAGTGGACTTCATCCTAGGGTCTTAAAAGAGGTGGCTAATGAGGTAGTCGATGCGCTGTTGTTGATTTCCCAAAATTCGCTAGATTCTGGAAAGGTTCCATCAGATTGAAAGGTGGCAAATATAACCCGTCTATTCAAGAAGGGAGGGAGGCAGAAAGCAGGAAACTATAGGCCAGTTAGCTTGACGTTTGTCAAGGAAGTTATTAGAATCGATCATTAAGGAGGTTATAGCTGGGCACTTAGAAGAGCTCAAGACAATTGGGAAGAGTCAACATGGTTTTCTAAAGGAAAATCATGTTTAACCAATTTATTTGGAGTTTTTTGAAGGAGTAACATGAGCAGTGGATAAAGGGAAGCATGTGGACAAACTGTACTTGGATTCCCAGAAGGCATTTGATAAGGCGCCACATCAAAGATTATTATAGAAAATAAAAGTGCATGGTGTAGGGGGTAACATATTAGCATGGATAGAAGATTGGCTGGCTGGCAGAAAGCAGAGAGTGTGTATAAATGGGTCTTTTTCTGATTGGCAGAATGTGATGAGTGGAATCTCACAGGGGTCTGTACTGGGGCCTCAACTTTTTACGATTTACATCAATGACATAGATGAGGGGAGTGAAGACATGGTAGCTAAATTTTCAGATGACACAAAGATAGGTAGGAAAGTATGTTGTGAAGAGGACATGAGGAGGTTGCAGATGGATATAGGCAGATTGAGTGAGCGGGCAAAGATGTCCAAATGGAGTTTAATGTGGGAAAATGTGAAGTTGTTCATTTTGGTAGGAAGGACAAAAAAGCAGAGTATTACTTAAATGGAGAACAGCTGCATAATTCTGAGGTGCAGAGGGATCTAGGTGTTCTAGTACATGAGTCACAAAAGTTAGAATGCAGGTACAGCAAGTAATTAAAAAAGCTAATGGAACGCTATCCTTTATTACGAGAGGGATTGAACATAAAAGTAAGCATGTTATGCTTCAGTGATACAGGGCATTGGTGAGACCTTGAATACTGTGTGCAGTTTTGGCCTCCTTACTTAAGGAAGGAGGTAAATGCATTGGAGGCGGTTCAAAGGAGGTTTACTAGATTGATACCTGGAATGAGCGGGTTGTCTTAAGAGGAAAGGTTGGACAGACCGGGCTTGTTTCCAGTGGAGTTTAGAAGAGTGAGGGGTGATTTGATTGAAGTATACAAGATCCTGAATGGCCTTGACAAGGTAAACGTCGAAAGGATGTTTTCCCTTGTGGGTGAGTCCAGAACCAGGGGGCACTGTTTTAAAATTAGGGATCGCCATTTTAGGACAGAGATGAGGAGAAATTTTTTCTCTGAGGGTTGTGCGACTTTGGAATTCTCTGCCTCAGGAGGTGGTGGAGGTGCGGTCATTGAATATTTTTAAGGCAGAGATAGATAGATTCTTGTTAGGCAAGGGAATCAAAGGTTATTGGGGTTAGATGGGAAAGTGGAAATCGAAACACAAGAAGATCAACCATGATCTTATTGAGTGGCGGAGCAGGCTCGAGGGGCCGAATGGTCTACTCCTGTTCCTATTCCTTATGTTCTTGTGTAAAAACACAAACACATGAGTTGAAGAGAATGGTCATTTTTTGTCCACTTTGCCTATTTTCTCTTCTTTTCATTTTTATTTTCCTTTACTTTTATTTCATTCTTCACTGTCCATCCGACTATGAGCTTTTCTCTTGCTGTAAGGATTTTCCAGAGCGGTAGTATTCATATGTGAGATTGCACTGCTGGAAGGATAGCAGCTGATCCTACATTAGCTGTGAGTGCACAACTTTTCTTTAAATGCTTAGTAATTATGTTAGCTGACGAGTGTTAAATAGATCCAGGCAGTCCCATGTTCGATCCTGTTGTGTCCTACAAGATGAACGACCGTTCGGACAAGGTACAAGCGCCTGTGGAACTGTATCATAGCCTTCATGTCAAGGGAGAGAAAATTCAAAAAAGAAATTGCCAAATAGCAGATGGAATCTGAATTATGTTTTGGGGAATGGTGATTTTATTTTTTAGAGATTGGAGCTGCCAGTTTAACTGGGATGCATGTTGTCATCTGCCTGCACTGTCAGGACCTTAACCTAATCGAAATTACAAGAGGTTTTGCACAAAACAAGTATGCATACTTGAAATAATATGGTTGTATTAATAGAAGTATCAATTATCATATATTTTGCCTGATGTTTTCATTGTAACTAATGATGATTTCACTCTTGAATGAAAGTGGAGATACATGCGAAGCCATGGAATTAATGCAAAGCGGTAACAAAATTTCTGACACGAGTACCATTGGTAAAGGAGTGCATGACTAGGAGTTACTAACTTGGTTAATTACTGTGTCAGTGGATTAGTACATTAATCAGTAACGGGTAGTGAAACGTTGATAGAAAATAGATTATTTTTGCCTGACTTGCCCGATGTGATTGATAAATGTAGTAATTATGGTTTTATTTAGTGTGCAATGCACCTTTAAGAATAATGCTTGTTAAGGAAGATCACATGATCTGTAGTGACCAATAGGAGAGTAGCACAGGCTACCTCAGCAGTTAGTGTAGAGGTAGAGTTGGAGTTGAAAGCACACGTGTAGTTTCTGCTAAGTACATTGTAAATAACCATAATGTTCCCATCCAAGAAGTGTCTGCGGATCAACTCCATCAATAGTAGCAACTCAGCCACCCCCACAACAAACTGGTGACAAGCTTAAAACAGGATTGAACACAAAGAAATCAAGTTAGAAAGAAATTGGCACTGTACCTCACCCAGTGATTGTAAGTAGCAAGCTTCGTTAAAACTGAAGAAGTGTCCCCTCTCAAAATACCACAATTTTGGAGAGTTGATCCTTTTGAACCAGCCATAGACGATTGGTCTCATTACATAGAATGCCTCGCATTCTTTTTTCAAGCAAATGAGATTATGGGGGAAGAGAAGAGGCAAGCGATCCTCTTGAATACTTGTGGGAGCAAAACCAATGGTTTGATTCAAAGTTTGATGGCACCCAGTGCCCCAGAATTGGAAACTTTCGAGGGTTGGTGGACCTCGTGAAGGGTCATTCCCGACCAAAGCCCTCAGTCACAATGCAGAGGTTCAGGTTTAATTTTCGTGAAATAGAGATCTGGGCGAGACAATTGCATGCTATGTGGCAAATTTAAAGCAGCTAACGAAAAATTCTGAGTTTGGTATGACTCTAAACAACATGCTCAGAGATCGTTAAGTGTGTGCTGTGAGTCAAGGCACTATTCAGAAAAGATTATTTTCTGAAGTGAATTTGGATTTCAAGAAGGTGATAAGGATAGCACTGGCCATGGAAAGTGCAGTAAGAGATTCAAAAGCAATACAGGGTGTGCAAAAGCTCCACATCGGGTGGGAAACTCTAGCAGAAAAGGATGTAAAAATGCAAGACTGCTGATAAGTGGAAAATAGCCCCCGCTAGCCAAAGAATAAAGAAAAATAATTTAGCAGCAAAACCAAAGAGTAATTTTAATAGAGGTGGAAACATACAGTTTTTTAGCAATTGGCAGTTTAAAAAAATTGAATGCTACTATTGTCATAGAAATAGGCATATGGTGAGGCAATGCAAGGAAGATTCAAGCAGTCTTGTAAATGAAAGAAGAATCCCAATGAAACCTACAATGTAGAAAAGCCTGAAACAACAAATTCGGGCATTTACTCATTGTTTAGTTGGAAGTTGGAAAGACAGAAACTAATATTTGTCACAGTGAAAGTAAATGGCAGACCTGTTAAAATGGTAGTGGACACAGGAGCTTCCACTACAGTAATTGGGGAACCTTCAGATATTTGAATAATGGTGAACATCAATTAAGTTTAGAAGAACCAGCCTCTAAATTCAAAACTACATGGGTGAAAACATTCAGGTAAAAGGCATAAGCAGAGTAGCTGTCCACTATGGAAACTAATCAGCAAAGCGACCCTTGATGGTGGTAGCAGGCAAGGTGCCAAGCCTCCTGGGGTGAAATTGGTTAAAAAAGATTAAGTTAGAATGGGCTGAAATTTTCCAGTTGAAAGCAAGTGGGCTACTAGAACTACTTCAAAAGTACGCCACCATCTTCAAGGATGAACTTGGGAAAATCCAGGGGTTGCAGGCAAAAATTCATGTGGATCTGGAAGTTCATGAAGGTGAGGCTGGTGCCATACGCACTGCGACACTGAACTGGACAGACTAGAGAAACTGGATGTTATACAACCTGTTCAGTTCTCAGAATGGGCATTACCCATAGTCTCTGTGCTTAGATCTGACCAAAGCATCTGAATTTGGGGAGACTACAAACTGACGGTTAATAAAGTAGCTAAGCTAGACAGACACCCCATTCCAAAAATCAAAGGCCTGTATGCCAAGCTGGCAGGAGGGACATTGTAAACAAAGCTTGACATGGGTCATGCTTATCAACAACCAGAGTTGGACGATGCCTCCCAGGAATTTGTCACAATTAATACCCACAAAGGGTTGTACCAATATACACGATTGCCTTTCGGTGTCGCCTCAGCTTGCGCCAGCTTTCAGAGAACAGCTTAAAGCTTACTGCAGGGACTACTCCAGGTTGTAGTCCATTTAGACAATGAATCGGTGACAGGATTCACTGAAAAAGTGCATTTGGCAAACTTAGAAGAAGTCTTAAAACGTTTCTTGCAAGCTGGAGCATGTCTAAAAAATGAAAAGTGCATGTTCCAAGGAGAGTGTCACCGGATAGATTCACAGGGCCTCCACCTGGTTGAGGAGAAAGTGAGAGCCATAAGAGAGGCACCTGCACCAAAGAACGCCTCAGAGCTCAAATCATTCCTAGGAATGATCAACTATTATGTGCGGTTCTTACCCAATTTGTCTACAGTGCTGGCCCCCCTGCATTCTCTACTCAAAATGAACCAACGTTGGTCTTGGGAGGTGCCCCAGAAAGAAGGTTTCATAAAGGTGAAACAATTGTTGCACTCGTCCAATCTATTAGTGCATTACGACCAGATGAACAAATGGGTGCTGACATGTGATGCATCTCCCTACGGAGTGGGAGCAGTGCTCTCCCATCGGATGGACAACAGCACGGAACGGCCAATAGGTTAGGTATCAGGAACGCTCACCACAGCGGAAAAGGGAAACTCACAAATAGAAAAAGAAGGCATGTCCATCACCTTTAGTGTCAAGAAAATTTCACCAGTACGTACAAGGCCGCCATTTTACAATTGTTTTAGACCATAAACCATTGCACAGATTGTTTAGTGAGGACAAGGCTATACCACTCATAGCTTCAGCAAGAATACAACGATGGGCTTTAATCCTGGCAGCATATGAATACATAGACCTGGCAATCAAATCGCAAACGCTGATGCACTTAATCGTTTGCCTTTACAAGAAAATGATGAGCATGTCCCAGTTCCACAGGAACTTGTTTTACTGTTAAATTTCTTAGATTTCTCGCTTCTTGGTGCTCCACAGATCAGAGACTGGACAAGTCAGGACCCAGTCCTATCTCAAGTATGAGAGCAAGTGCTACATGATTGGTCACAGGAGCCCATATCTGATGAAATTCTTTTTTTTTTGTTTTTTTTATTCATTAATGGGATGTGGGCTTTGCTGCTAGGCTAATATTTATTGCCCATCCCTAGTTGTCCTTGAGAACGTGGTGGTGAGCTGCCTTCTCGAACCGCTGCAGTCCATGTGGTGCAGGTACCCCACAGTGCTGTTAGAAAGGGAGTTCCAGGATTTTGACCCAGCGACAGTGAAGGAACGGCGATATATTTCCAAATCAGGACGGCGAGTGACTTGAAGGGGATCTTCTAGGTGGTGGTGTTCGCATCTATCTGCTGCCCTTCTCCTTCCAGATGGCAGTGGTCATGGGTTTGGAAGGTGCTGTTGAAGGAGCCTTGGTGAATTCCTGCAATGCACGTTGTAGATGGTGCACACTGAAATGAAACCGTACTTCAACAGAGGGCATGAAGTAACCAGCCAGGATGGCACCTTATTTTGAGGAGCATGAGTGATAGTTCCTCCAAAGGGAAGGGAGCCGCTTTTAATTGAACCACACAGTGCACACCCCGGAATTTTGCGAATGAAGACCATAGCATGCAGCTATCTATGGTGGCCTGGGACGGATGGCAAAATAGAGAATTTAGTGAAGCACTATGTGCAATGTCAGCAACTGCAAAAGTTACCATCGACAGCTCCGTTACACCCATGGAAGTGGCCAGGTAGACCCTGGGTGCGGTTACACATTGACTACACTGGATCTTTCCTGGGAACAATATTCCTGCTCATTGTCAAAGCCTATTCAAAATGATTGAACATATATGAGGTGGGCTGCTACAATTGAGAAACTATGTCAAAGTTTTGCCATTCATGGATTACCAGAAGTAGTCGCTTCTGATAACGGCATGGCATTTACGAGTGCTGAGTTTCAGCGGTTTATCAGCCTCAATGGTATCACTCATGTGAAAACTTCACTGTACCACCCTTCCTCAAATGGACTGCCCAAAAAGGTGGTTCAAATGTTTAAGGCAGGCATGAAAAAGCAAACTGGTGATTCCTTAGCAACCGAGCTAGCACACTTTCATTTTCATTACAGGGCTGCCCCTCACACAACAACAAGTGTCACATCTGCGGAGTTATTGTTGAAACGCCGTCTCAGAATGAGATTGAGCTCAATAATGCCGAATTTAGAGGGGAAGGCGGAAAGGAGTCAGGGAAGCCAGAAAACTAGACATGACTGGCATAGTCGTCAGAGGAAATTAAACGCGGGAGAGCTGGTATACATGAAGAACTTTGGGGAAGGACCAAAGTGGGGAAATAAGTGTGGTGACTGGACCTCTATCTTACCCCCTGGAGGTGGAAGGCTGGATCATCTGGAAGCATATGGACCATTTAAGGAAGAGAGAGACAAATCACCAAGATTTGTTTTCACAGTGATCATGACTGGGTCTGCGTTTCCTTTTGCGAATTCTCAACCCAGGACTGACATGTCCGATGTTCCTGTAAGAGTTAAGGTTACAGAACTATAAATGCCCACCGAAGTACCTGATGTCCAAGCAACTCCCGAAAAGGAGGTTCCTGACAAAGAATCTGAAGTTGTGGAGCTGCAACGTTCCACATGTGTCAGGAAACCACCTGAAAGACTGAACTTGTAAATTCCTTACCCAGTGTAAATATTATGTTGTCTTGAAAAATATGTACTTGTAAATATAATCTGTATAGCTAAGTTAAAGGGGGAGGAATGTAGTAATTATGCTTTTATTTATATCTAAAGTACCTTTAAGAATAATGCTTGTTAAGGAAGGTCACATGATCTGTAGTAACCAATAGGAGAGTAGTGCGGGCTACATCAGCAATGTAGAGGTAGAGTTGGAGTTGAAAGCACACGTGTAGTTGATGCTGAGTATATTGTAAAATATTGTAAATAAACTTAATATTTCCACCCAAGAAGTGCCTGTAGATCAATTCTATCAATAATAGCAATTCGGCCATCCTTACAACAATAAATAACGAAAATAGAAAATAATTAATTAGAAAAGAGAAAGAAAAAGTAACTTAGGAACAAGAAAATGGTTCAATGGCTTGATGGTCATAACAAACACAAACAAATGTTTTTATAAAGGTTGTGTTTATTTCATGTTTCCTGACAGTCCCTTAGGTATATGTAGAGCAATAAATGCTTTTCCTCCTCTACTCCGTAATAAAGCAGTGTCTGAAAAATGGGTGCTAATTCATCGCTCTGGTTCCGACCCTGATTGGAACTGTATCCAAATTTGCCATATGACCTTTCTGGTGTCTGCACCTGACAAGGGCACAGCAATATAAATTAGCTGCAAATGAATGCCAGACTGCTGTATGCACAGATTGCCTCGAATAACGTCTCGAACTGCAGCTACATGAAGCACTGATTAGCTGCTATCTGTCTTAAGGGACAAGCTGGTATGATCAAGGTGGGTATTTTGGACTTTTTGAATAAAAAATAATTGTGCTGCTTCAAGATTCATCAGAGAAAATTTTCGGTAGGGCTATCTCTTTCTCTAATGGTATCTTTGACAAAGCCTGTCAGATTTACACTTTGGATTCAGCATTTGCAATTCCCTGCAGATTCTGCTGCCTAACAGTCATGTGGTTTGGAAAAAATGAAATTTCTCAAGCCTTCATCTAACTTGTACAATACATGGTTAATAGAAATACATTAATAACCTCAATGGAATCATCAATTAGTTGCCTTTGTTATTTGAAAGCTTATAAAATCTATTTAGAATTTTCAGATTGAATGCTATTAATAAAAATCTGGTTTTAGCCTGGATAGTAGCCTAATTGTCCTTTAGTACTTGTAAGGGTATATCCACCGATCTATGTTCCCACTAGAGAGCCTGAGAAGGAATGCAGCCAGGAAATAGGTTTGCAATGCTATAGTGCTGGTACCCTGACTCTATGCCATTGAATGTTGCTTCTCTCTCTCACACACACACACACATACACACACAGAGGTTGACCCATCCCATTGCTGCATAGGTAGATTTTAGAACTTTTATATGCTTCCTACCTGACTTTTTAGGAGACTTGGATGACAGTGAGGAACCTTGCACACAGTGGGTAATCGACAGAAGGTTGAATTCCAATTCTCACATGTTAAAAAATGAGGCCATGCTACTGATGCTCAAATAAAGATAGCTAGAATGAGATTTACACCAAATGACTGTGATTGATATACTTCTGGATCATTAAAACTCACCTGCCCAGGTAAGCCTCTAGAAGGTAATTAGTGGCTTCTGTTCGAACTCATTCTTTTCTTCTTCTTATGCTTTTCAATTATTGCTCCAAACATTGCTCCATGTATTAATTGGTTTTGATGGGGAGTCCTTATAATTTTACACATTTTTTCTGTTGCCAGTACTCAACATTATTATTGGTTGTAGCTGGCTTTGAAACCATATCCTCCAAGGATGTTGGGTATTTCTTTGGGGGTTCTGAACTCACCGTGTAGTTGGCATAAGGGGAAAGAATTCATAGGGGTCAACAAATGGGCTGTTATGGATACAACCATCATGAATCCAGGACCTGCATTAATAGACATCTCCATGCCTCCCTAGACAGGAGAATTGCCAAATAGACAGCCACCAAGTTGTGCAATTGGCTGCACAATAACCTGCAGACAATGTAGAAATGAAGCCAGTAACTTTCATATGACTGGATCTTTCTTAAGCCTGTACTGTACATATGTATCAAATAAGTGCTATCTTTACAAGGGACAATGTCTTCATCCCATCTGTGGAAAGAAGGCATCAAGTGAATAGGACACTCAGCTTTCAGTAGAACCAGAGCTCTCTCCAGGCAGCTTGTGGAAAATGTAAAGCTCTTTATGTACACCATGTGGATTCCATGGGCAGAAAGGATTTATACCTTTAGGTCGTATCTGAGCACAAAGGCATCATTATGTACATCAGTGGTCATTAACTTGGAAGTAACCATGTTGTTCCATTATGCAACTTTGTGATGAAGACAGTATTTCATGAAGAAACATGAGTGGATTGCTCTTGGTTCTCTGCATCCATGGTTAGTAGCCCCACTAAGAAACATCCTAACTGTAGATAAACACTTTGACCAAGACCCTGCATTAACTGTTTCTCATGAAATGTTCCTGAGCTGCTCCCTCCACTCTTTAAACAGTTTAGGCACAGTGAAAGAGTGTGTGCATAAGGCTATAAACAAAACTTCAAATCATAGTTCCCAAAAGGTGTGGGAACCGTAGGTTTGTGTGTTCCTGTTTTATGAAACCTATCAGGCATGTGTGCAAAAGTGAAGGACACACTTACTTCTACTTTGCTCCAGAAAACCTCGTCCTTATTCAAAGTCAGGAAGAAGGAACTTAGGTCACTCCATTGATGGTTGAAAACCTCCACCCATTGAGCTGACACCTTTACATTTACTGGACATTGGCTTTCCATTCCCAAATGTGGCTATCCTCCAGTCCTCCAGCAGGACTCACAAAACTTCAACATCAAAGGGAGCTGTGTTGCCCACATATCTTCATTGTGTTGTTGTGAGCAATTCGTCTATTTTTGGCGACCCAGCACAACTTCCGGCCAGCTCGGGCTCATTTAAGGGCTGTCACATCACCTAATTTTTCACCTTCAAACTTTGTCTGTTCCGGGACCCCCCTCACATAATTTAACACAGTCCTGTGTGATCTGTAGGCAGCTCACAAAATCAGGCCTTTGACGTGGTGTTTTGTATCTGGCGTTTGATGTATTGATCCACTCCACATTTGATGCAAGTACAATCTGATCTTCACAGGTCAGAAGTGAATGAGTAAGTGGCCAACAGAATCCAATTAGTACAGGCTGTATTAGAGCCAGGTTATTTCAGTTGCTTCCTGCAGTCAGTGTTCTCAATTCATGACCCGACCATAATTGACTATTGTACCCAATATATGTTTATATTCTCTGGTGCCATTCAATACTTTATCTTATTACACTTAATTTTTAAATACATTTTCCCCTTTCCTTTCTCCTTTTATTGGCTTCACCCAATGCTTTTCACTGGCCATGAACTGTTCCTGAGCTACTGCCTCCACTCTTTAGGCAGTTTCGAGTGGCAGGGGTGGTCGACGGGTGGGGTGGAGGGGGAAGTCAGTCTCCGCTAATTTGGTTGTTTAACTAAATATCAGAAAGTGAATGAATGTGGTATGGAGTTGAATCTCTCTCCAAATTATTTGTCTGTCTGTATGTGCTTGACATTTCCTTGACATGAGGTGGAAGAGACCGATTAGGCCAGAATTCTACTGAGGCAGCAGGAGTCCCACCACCAAGGCCGAAAATAGGAGGTGACCATGGTTCAGTGGGTGGCAGGATTTGGGGCCACACTTTACCAGCGACAGCCAATTAAGTGGCTACCACCCAGGCTGCCAGCCTATCAAGGTCAGTGGCCTGCCCTCCCAAGAGCTGCCAGCCCAACTGGAAGGCCGGCAGCTCAGCAGCCTCAGCAGCACCACCACTAGTGGTGGCCATTGCTGGGCCTGCAACTGGAGGATGAGGGCGCATTGATGGCATGTGGCCTGAAGACAGATGAATGGGGTCTTGGGTTGCTGGGACCAGGCAGGCAGACCCGGCAAGGGGGGAGGGGCTTGCTGATGACAGGTGGTGCCGTTGTGGGCGAGGGCCCCTATAGCGTCTGCAAAGGAGGCATCCCCTACCACAGAGACCAATTGGCCACTAGGATTTACCTGGCAGTCTCTCCAGAGGACAGAGGGCCCTCCCAACCCTGGTATAATGACAGTGGAGGCAGAAAGAAGCTCTTATTGGCCACTTAAGTCTGCAACCTTACCCGTATGATTGTGGGAAGATCTTAGGCATCCTACCCAACACATTCCTGGGCCATTTTGCCAACCTTCCTGCTTCCTAGCACAATTTCAAAGGACTGGTTAAATTCAGTCCCAAGAACCTGTCACATGGGAAGATACTGAAGTAGTCCATGTCCAACTGCAGCAAGACCTGGACAATATCCAGGCTTGGGCTGACAAGTGGCAAGTAACATTCGTGCCAACAACTGCCAGGCAATGACCATCTCCAACAGGAGAGAATCTAACCATTGCCCCTTGACTTTCAATGGCATTACCATCGCTGAATCCCCCACTATCAACATCCTGGGGGTTACCATTTGACCAGAAACTGAACTGGGCTAGCGACATAAATACTGTGGCTACAAGAGCAGGTTAGAGGTTAGGAATTCTGCAACGAGTAACTCACCTCCTGATTCCCCAAAGCCTGCCCACCATCTAAAGGTACAAGTCAGGAGCTTGCCTGCAGCTCCAACAACACTCAAGAAGTTTGACATCATCCAGGACAAAGCAGCTCACTTAATTGGCACCCCATCCACAAACATTCATTTGCACCAAATGACATGCACAGTAGCAGCAGTGTGTACCATCTACAAGATGCACTGCAGGAACTCATCAAGCCTCCTTAGACAGCACCTTCCAAACCCACAACCACTACCATCTATAAGGACAAGGGCAGCAGATAGATGGGAACACCACCATCTGAAGTTCCCCTCCAAACCAATCACCATCCTGACTTGGAAATATATCGCTGTTCTTTCACTGTTTCTGGGTCAAAATCCTGGAACTACCTCCCTAACAGCACTGTGGGTGTACCGACACGACATGGATTTCAGCGGTACAAGGAGGCAGTTCACCACCACCTTCTCAAGGGCAATTACGGGTGGGCAATAAACGCTGGCCCAGCCAGCGAAGCCCTCATCCAATGAATGAATAAAAAAAAAGGTCTGTTTTCTGATACAGAGTACTGATAGAACAGGGCATTGGAACATCTTAAGCTTCCAAACAGCCTTGTATAAACATATTCAAATGCACTTCATACTGTGTATTTAAATTCTATGGAGAGATATAGGCTGCTGTACTTATAGCCACTCAGGAAAGAGAAAGTTTTCAAGTCATATTACAGCACCCACAGATACATTTTCTCATGTACTCTTACCACTCTTCTCAATACAGCAATTGACTTAAATGCCTAAAATGTACAAACTATCCCAAATCCTTATGAGGTAAAGTCATTGGTTTGGAAATTACTCAGGCCTTGTGTCAAATGTGGTGAAATGAACCCCCACCCACCTTCACAAAATGATGGAGACCCCATCTGAGATTCCGCAGATGGGGCTATTTGCCCCTGCAAGAGAACTACATGATGCCCTTCACTGACATTATTCAAAAACCTAATGTCACGTTCCATATGTATACTCAAGACACCCAGCTCTACTTCATTAAATTCTGTTCCCTAGCCACTGGTTCCATCCCTCCCCCTGGCATGAACTCCTGATCATATCCATTCCATTACCAAGAACACCTACCTCCACCTCCATAGTATCATCAAATTTTGTTTGATAACATTGCTTTGAAGCACGTTGTAACATTCTACTTTGTTAAAGGTGCTATATAAATGCAAGCTGTGTTGTTGTTTGTGGGCCACGCAATATCCCTCCCAGGATATCTTACCTTACTCCAACGAAGGCTTGGACCTTCAGATGACCTCAAAGGTACGGACTCCGGGCCTCATTGTCAATTCTGTTGAGGCTTTAGGAGGATGTAAAAGGAGGAATTTCCCAAGGAAGGCTTGAAACTCCTCCAGGCGTTGCCGGCTTGACATAGGTGGGAGCAGAAGGAAGATCCGCCAATGGTCCTGACAGAAATTTTAACGCCTGGCCCAAATGAGGGTGGAATCCAGCAAAGCCATTTGCAGCCCGGGTGCACCCTGAGATAATTGGGACTTACAACATTTCCAGAATCAGGAAATTCAGATCCCAGGTTCAATCTATCCTCAGTTCATCCTAAATACATTACAACTAGTATATTACTGCTGAAATTTAATCACTGTTTTGTAGGCAAACAAGGCAAGGAATTTGTGCAACATAGGTCTCATAATTAAACTAAATTAATGGCCAGGATAATCTATTTTTGACGCTACTGATTGAGGTTGCTGGCTGAGGCAGAGTCTGTGGGACCTTTCATATCAACTTGAATTGGCAAATCGAGCCTCACCTGAAAGACAGCACCCGTCAATGAGGCACTGAAGTGTCAGTCCAGATTGCATATCTTGATCCCACAAGCTTCTGGCTGACGGACAAGGGCATAATCAAATCACAGAATCACAGAATCACACAGTGCAGAAGAGGCCCTTCGGCCCATCGAGTCTGCACTGACACGTGAGAAACACCTGACCTAATCCCATTTACCAGCACTTGGCCCATAGCCTTGAATGTTATGACATGCCAAGTGCTCATCCAGGTACTTTTTAAAGGATGTGAGGCAACCCGCCTCCATCACCCTCCCAGGCAGCGCATTCCAGACCATCACCACCCTCTGGGTAAAAAGATTTTTCCTCACATCCCCCCTAAACCTCCTGCCCGTCACCTTGAACTTATCTCCCCTTGTGACTGACCCTTCAACTAAGGGGAACAGCTGCTCCCTATCCACCCTGTCCATGCCCCTCATAATCTTGTACACCTCGATCAGTTCGCCCCTCAGTCTTCTCTGCTCCAACAAAAACTACACAAGTCTATCCAACCTCTCTTCATAACTTAAATGTTTCATCCCAGGCAACATCCTGGTGAATCTCCTCTGCACCCCCTCCAGTGCAATCACATCCTTCCTATAATTTGGCGACCAGAACTGCACACAGTACTCCAGCTGTGGCCTCACCAAGTTTCTATACAACTCCAACATGATCTTCCTACTTTTGTAATCTATGCCTTGATTGAGAAAGGCAAGTGTCCCATATGCCTTTTTCACCACCCCACTAACATGCCTCTCCGCCTTCAGAGATCTATGGCCACACACACCAAGGTTCCTTTGTTCCTCAGAACTTCCTAGTGTCATGCAGTTCATTGAATACTTCCTTGTCAAATTACTCCTTCCAAAGTGTATCACCTCACACTTTTCAGGGTTAAATTCCATCTGCCACTTATCTGCCCATTTGACCATCCCGTCTCTATCTTCCTGTAGCCCAAGACACTCAACCTCACTGTTAACCACCCGACCAATCTTTGTGTCATCCGCAAGCTTACTAACCCTACCCCCCTCATAGTCATCTATGTCGTTTATATAAATGACAGGGGACCCAGCACAGACCCCGGTGGTACGCCACTGGACACAGGCTTCCAGTCACTAAAACATCCTTCTGTCATCACCCTCTGTCTCCTACAACTAAGCCAATTTTGAATCCACCTTATCAAATTACCCTGTATCCCATGTGCATTTGCCTTCTTTATAAGTCTCCCATGTGGGACCATGTCAAAGGCTTTCCTGAAACCCATATAAACTACATCAACTGCACTACCCTCATCTACACACCTGGTCACCTCCTCAAAAAATTCAATCAAATTAGTTTAGGCATGACCTCCCTCTGACAAAGCCATCCTGACCAAACCTTGCCTCTCCAAGTGGAGATAGATTCTCTTCTTCAAAATTTTCTCCAATGGTTTTCCTGCCACTGACGTGAGACTCACTGGCCTGTAGTTCCCTGGCTTATCTCGATAACCCTTCTTAAATAGTGGAACCACATTAGCTGTTCTCCAGTCCTCTGGCTCCTCCCCCGTGGCCAGAGAGGAATTAAAAATTTGTGTCAGAGCCCCTGCGATCTCTTCCTTTGCCCCCCTCAGCAGTCTGGGACACAAATCATCTGGACCTGGAGATGTGTCCACTTTTAAGTCTTCCAACACCTCCAATACCTTGTCAATCCCTATATCAATTTGCTCAAGAACCTCGCAGTCTGTCTCCCTGAGTTCCATATCTTCATCCTCATTCTCTTGGGTGAAGACAGATGTGAAGTATTCGTTCAACACTCTAGCGATGTCCTCTGGTTCCACCCATAGATTTCCCCCTTGGTCCCTAATGGGCCCTACTTTTTCCCTGGTTATCCTCTTCCCATTGATATTCTTATAGAATATCTTGGGATTTTCCCTACTTTTACCAGCCAGAGCTTTCTCATAACCCCTCTTTGTTCTCCTAATTGCTTTCTTAAGCTCCACCCTGCACTCTCTGTACTCCACTAATGCCTCCGCTGATTTGCTTCCCTCGTACCTACTAAAAGATTCGCTTTTCCTTCTCGTCGTATCATGAATATTTCTGGTCATCCATGGTTCTCTGGGCTTGTTACTCCTTCCTATCACCCTAGAGGGAACGTGTTGAGCCTGTACCCTCCCCATTTCCTTTTTGAACACCCCCCACCCCCCACTGTAGATTTCCTCTGTAGATTTCCTGACAAGTAGCTGTTCCCAGTCTACCTTGGCCAGATCCTGCCTTATTTTACTAAAATCCACTCTCCCCCAATCCAAAATATTTTTTTGCAACTTATCGATTTCTTTGTCCATAACAAGCTTAAACTGTACCATGTTGTGGTCGCTATCACTAAAATGCTCCCCCACCAGCACCTCAGCCACCTGTCCGGCTTCATTCCCCAGATTTAGGTCCAGCACTGCGCCGTCCCTTGTTGGGCCCTCTACATATTGACCTAAAAAGTTCTCCTGTAAACATTTTGAGAAATCCACTCCATCTTGTCTATCCCAATTAATGTTGGGAAAGTTGAAATCACTTAATTCCACCTAATAAGTACCCTATTGTTATTTTACACACCTCCACAAATTGTGCACATACTTGCTCCTCAATTTCCCCGCTGACTATCTGGGGGTCTATAATAAACACCTAACAATGTGGCTGCCCCTTTTTTATTCCTAAGCTCTACCCACAAAGCTTCATTCAATGCCCCCTCCAAGATACCATCTCTCCTTACTGCAGTAACTGGCTCCTTAACTAATAATGCAATGGCTCCTCCTCTTTTACCCCCTCCCCTGTCGCACCTGAAGGTTCTATATCCCGGAATGTTGAGCTGCCAATCCTGCCCTTCCCTCAACCACGTCTCATTGATGGCTACTATATCACAATTCCGTGTGTCAATCCTCACCCTTAACTCATCTGTTTTGCCTGTGATTCTCCTGGCATTAAAGTAGAGGCCAACCAGCCTTGCCTTACTCCCTTGAAACTTAATGCAGCTGTACTCCCTCTGACTTGATTGTTTTACTGCATTATGATGTGTCCCTATTCTGCTAACATTCTGTGTCCCCTTCCCCTGCCGAATTAGTTTAAACTCCTCTCAACAGCACTAGCAAACCTGCCCGCAAGGATGTTAGTCCCGCTCTGGTTCAGATGTAGTCCTTCCCGCTTGTACAGGTCCCACCTTCCCCAGAAACGGTTCTAGTTATCCAGGAATCTTAAACACTCCCTCCTGCACCAACTCTTAAGCCACATATTCATCTGCACTATTCTCCTATTTCTGAGCTCGCTAGCACATGGCACTGGGAGTAATCCAGAGATTACAACCCGAGAGGCCTTGCTTTTTAGTCTACTGCCTAACTCCCTGAATTCTTGATGCAAGACCTCATCCCTCTTTCTGTACCATGACCTCTGCCTTATCACCCTCCCCCTTCAGGATGCCCTTCAGAGACATCCCGGACCCTGGCACCAGGGAGGCAACACACCATCCTGGAGTCACGTTGAATGAACCAAGTTGGCAATTTAAGGCTGATGATGTGTTGTTGTTTCACCAGCAATTGGGGAGTTTGGCTGTCTGAAGTTTAACAGTTATTTTATGAGCTGAACGTGATATGTTTACTCAAGAATATCCAATTTGCTTGCATTGCATTATATTTAAATTTAGATTAATTTGGCTGTCCAGTTGTCTAGGCTGTTCCTTCAGGCTAATCTAATCAAAGTAGAATTCTTGTAAGATTGTTCCAGCAATGTGTGGTTAAAAGAGTGTAAGTATAGAAATTGACTTTTAAGCAATTATATGGATCCTTGTGCTGTTTGAAGACAAGATAAAAAGGGGGAGGGGTTGGTCACACTTTTTGCTCTGCTTAGCATTTAATGTTTAGTGAAATGTCAGTCATTCTCAAATAAGAGGGAACATTGTAGGTTTTTAGATCATAGCAATTGTAACAAATGTGAATATGTGCCTGTTACAGATTGCACAAATCTCGGCTGATGCCAGAGATACTTAATAAATACTAAAATGATTTAAAAGAGAGTTGAGCTGCAGTGTGTGCTGAAAGACCAGATGAATTGTTAACTTCCATCTTTTATCTGTTGTTGATATTCAAGGCAGCAGAGTTGTGATTTTGATAAATGACAAGAAGAACATCTTTGAGCTGAAATCATGCCGTGCGGTTTTATTGATAAATGTATTACACGGATTAATATAGCCAAAATAACAAAGCTATTTCACATGAATGCATTAACGTTTATTATTTACACATTGCACAGCGCAATTTCAACCTTTCTGCCCAAAATTTGCATTTGCCTGGATAATGAGTCAGTAATAACCCATCAGTCCCAGTAGCGCCAAGAGCACGTAAGTGGCAGCTGCTGGGATTGCAGGAGAAGGAGCAAGAAGGCCCATGGATCCCTGGAGCCGGTAAGTCAGGGGTCTTGCGCAGGGGGGGTTTGGGTAGGCCAGGGAGGGGGGCAGGACTGTGTTTAAGGTTGCTGGCAGGTAGGATGGAAGGGTGTTCCATCTTTGTAGGGCTGCCCCTCGATCGGCAAAGGGTAGCCCCCCGAAAGTGAGCACCTCTCTTCCTTCCCACCCTTTGAAGAAGTTTTTTAAAAAAAAATCGGACTGCCTGCTCCTGCCCAGACCAAATGTTTCATGGCATGGGCAGTGTATTATCAGGGTCAAATGGCTTGATAACGAGCCTAATTGACTCTTGATTACTTATTTAAATATGGCATGCAGGCTGCTGATTTGGGCATCCGTCCACCCCCCATATTATGAGGAGGGTGGTGAGCTCGGGATCAGGGGTGGGCAGGAAGATGGTGGGGTGCCCCCTCCCCCACCTAAAGCACACCCAGTGGGGGCATGTAAAATACAGCCCATGGTGTGTAAAAGTAGGGAAGTTTTACTACAGCTGTACAGGGCCTTGGTGAGACCACATCTGGAGTACTGTGTGCAGTTTTGGTCTTCTTATTTAAAAAAAATATACAATTGCTTTAGAAGCAGTTCATAGAAGGTTCACTGGACTCATTTCTGGGAGAAGGAATTGCCTTATGAAGAAAGGTTGAACAGTTTGGGCCTATACCCATTGGAGTTTAGAGGTGGTCTTATTGAAACATATAAAATCCTGAGGGGATTTGATAGGGTGGATGCTTGGAGGTTGTTTCCTCTTGTGGGGGAGACTAAAACTAGGGGACATAGTTTAAAAATAAGAGGTCTCCCTTTTAAGACAGAGCTGAAGAGAAACCTTTTCTCCCAAAGGGTTGTTGGTGTGCGGAATTCTCTTCCCAAGAAAGTAGTGGAGGCTGGGTCTTTGAATTTATTTAAGGCAGAGTTATACTGATTTTTAATAGACAAGGGAGTCAAAGTTATGCAGGGCAGACAGGAAAGTGGAACTGAGACCACAACCAGATCAGCCATCAATTTATTGAATGGCAGAGGAGGCTTGAAGGGCCAAATGGACTACTCCTGTTCCTATGCGGGTTTGCAAGGGTTAATATGTGGGATTCTGTAAATAGCAGATCCCATAATAATAATGTAAGAGAACACATGAGAAGGAGTCGAGAGGGAGAACGTTCATGGCTTCAGCAGTGTAACACCTAGTCATGGATAGCTGTACAAAGTTCAATTGTAATAATAAACCAGTTATTGTTTAGACATGACATAACATCTCAGCAATCATTCCCCGGCTAGACTAACCAACATACAACATGGTGAATAGCCTTTAAAAAGGAATTGGATAAATACGCAAAGCAGAAAAAATCACAGGGATATGGAGAAACAGCAGGTGTGTGGGGTTAACTGGATTGCTGTTCACAACTCAATGGGCTGAATAACCTCTTTATGTGCTGCCTATAATTCTACTGAATACATAGATCCTAAATCTCAATTAATTTAATTCTTACTTTAATAATTGTCTTCTAAAAAATCGGATTTAGGACCCTATCATTAAGTAAATGTCTCTGTATACAGATTCCTTTTGGTGTATGTTATGCCTAAACAAATGTTATCACCCTCAGGGATTTATTCTCAGCCTCTTCCTGTTGTGCCATTCTAGCATATCCCAGGAGGCTGTCTGATGAATTGGCTGTATTAAACTGGAGTGTGATTAGGAACAATTGCATTGTGTGGGCCATAAAAGTGAACTCAAGTGACTCATCACTAACTTGGATTGGGAATGTTTAGAACTGTAGCTGGATGCAAAGAAACATATTTCTATCAACAGCAATATTGTACCTCATCTATAATGACCTGCATGTTGATGGTAGTAGGTTTTGTGGTGCGGTGGGCAGCGTCCCTGCCTCTGAACCAGAAGCTCTGGTTTGAAGTCCCATTCCAGGACTTGATGGCCCAGGAGGGGTGTTCATAACAGTGGCCAAACAGATTGAGTATCAACTTGTAAATCCTTCCAACATATGCCAATGGCAGATGCTAAGATTACTGATCAGCCATGTGATGGAAAGAAATTGGAGCCTCCACCATCAACATGTATGTAAAAGTGTGTGTTGCCACAGCAACCTGGACTCCGAGGGGAGGGGTGGTGGGGTTCTGGCTGGCTCAGTTGGCTGGATGGCCGATATGGACCAGATTGGTGCTAACAGCACGGGGTTCAATGTCCGTCTGGCTGGGGTGGATTCAGGATCTGCCTCCTTGCCCTACCTGTGATGAAGATCATGGTGCTGTGGGTTGAACTTGCCTTCAGGCACAGAACTGAAGAAGAATTATTTTGATCGTAACAGTTGGACCAAAACATATCTATTTTATTCCCAATATGTTTAAAGGCAAAAAAATGATTTCTCAGAATTGTACTGTCCAAGTATATTATCAGTTATGGAGTAGCAATCACTGGTTACCTAATTCAATTGATTAAAATTACTAAGCATTCAATAGAAACACTGCGTAATTTTCACTTTTGCCAACTGGAGGATTAAAGCAGAACATCTGTCTGTTGTAGAATCCACCTGGATTTTGATCCTATTCGTTTCAATAAAACAAAAATCAGGTGGGTTCTAGGACAGGCAGGCAATGCACTGCACCAGATAGCGAGAGTGAAAATTATCCCTATTATATCACAGATTGGTTGGAAAAAAATGAATGAGGATCTGATGTGAAGATGGAAGGTGTTCTTAAAGTGCTAAATAATAGACATGATCAAAATTAACTGCAAAATAATTATAGCTCTTTAATGGTCAGAGTGTTGTTAGAGTCCATTCATAATCTTTGACCATAAATAATGTTTATGTATTAAAATTATACATTAGGTTTTAATGGCATTTTGATTGCAGTTCATGATAATGAATATTGAAGCAGTATGAAATCAATATATTAAGTAGTAACAACAAACCCATTAGTTAATAATTGTAGGAATATTATTGTGCTTTTACTTTCCAATACTGTCCCTCTCTTCCTCTTTTCTGTGTGCTATGTCAGCAAACTATTCAACTGAAGGGACTTCACAGCCAGTACATCTTTTCCAGCAGGGATCATTAGAAAGCAATTGAGGGAACAATTGTGCCTTACTAGCCCAGGAGCTTTGAAGCCCATTGTAGATGTGATCCTGGCTGACAGCAGCTAAATGAATGCTGATGGTGGATCAGTCCTTGGGCTTTGATAGTCTGCCTCAGTATCACATTTCACAGCTCATTTACCAACTGATACACCAGGAACAGTCAAAATGTTTCTAAAACAAGCTGTGATTCACTTTGAAATAGAGAGTTTAATGCATGGTCCCTTTTAGCACACACACACACACATATATATGTTTCTCAAAGAATTCTACCTAATACAAGTCACACCTATCCTTCACCGATATGATACTGCTTATGACATTTAATTGTGTTAGTGCTTCTCTTTCAAAACTATTTATGCAGACTAATTTTCCACACCATTGTGAAATTTGAGTGCCATCTTGGCTCATTGGCTGCACTCTCAGCTGTTAGGTGATGGCTGTGGGTTCAAGGCCTACTACAGGCTCGAACACACATTGACAGTGGGGTGTTGCACTGTTGGGATTGCCCCATTTCAGATGAGATGTTACACCGAGGCCTGTTGCTGGGTAGATGTATACAATTGGAAGTTGAATAGTGTGTGCCTCCTGATGCCCTCCCTCAGCCAGCATCACCGTGGTGGTCATTCCTTTCATTTACTGTTTACTTATAAAACAACAATGTTGACATTTAAAAAGTAATTAATGGGCACCTGATAATGTCAAGTTCGTCCTCTTTTTTTCTTCAGAACATCCAGAAATTGTAATGGATTGTTTTTTAAAATATTTTTTCTCTTTTCTAGGGGTAGGGTTAAATTGCTTTATTGTGACCCTCCATCTAAATAGACTGGGGTTGGAAGGAGTTAACAAATACTCTGGGAGCATATCCAATGTCTTGATGAGAAGCTTTATTGAAAGAAACTGCAGCTGATGCCTGCTGTGTGCCATGGTGATTTTAGCAGCAAAGAATACCTATTGGAGAAGATTCTGTGAAGATGATGTCATTGAGCATTCATTCTAAAAGTGCATCAGCCTCTTATTAATTATTTGCATTTTGCTTATATATGCATATATAGATATAAATTTTTTGTACCTGCCAGCAATCTCCCAATCAAGGATGCCAATGCAAAACCCGAGTATAATTATTAACCGTTTCAGTATCATTGCCCTTATTTCAAATTGAAACCAATGAAGCATTTGTTAGGGAATGAAGCTTGTGTTGTTAAAATCAGCCAGAAATATCCTCATTTTCCTTTATTTTTGTAGCAGACACATGCCAACAGCAATTTAAAATTAGCACTGCATGTTGTATTTCATTATGAAAGCAATTTATTTCACCTATCTCCACAATGTATTAGTTTGAGTTGTATATTTGCAATACTTTTGAGTTTTCTGCCCAGCACTATAATCAGCAAATCACAGAAAACTGATACCTTTTCAGAATTTGTTATTTGACTGAATACTCATTGCAAGGTAAGCTGATTGCTCATGATGCTTGCCATATGTTCTTGTAATGAAGAATGTTAATGAGATGTGTCTGTAAGTGAGCAGGGTTTGTAAAATAGTTTGAAAAGTGATATTTTTAACCCTCTTGCATTTTAGGTGACGGAAAATCAGGTTTCTATAGAAGTCCAAATGGGAATGAAATACATCATTGGACAAAATGTTCCTCAACTGTTCACTGTATTCTACAATATGGCACTAAGTCACCTCATTGCAACATTGAAAAGCTGACCCCTATCCCCTATTGGACTATACAAAGAGGAGTAGACCATTCAGCCCCATGAGCACGTTTTACCATTCAGTTAGATCATGGCTGATTTGCACCTCAAATTGGCAATCCATGTCTCTTGATATCCTTACCTAACAAAAATCTATCAATTTCAAGGTTGGACATTTCGATTGACTCAGCATTCACACACTTTTTCTTGGCAGGGAGAATTCCAGATCTTTATTGTATCACTTCTGAAAGGCTTAGCTCTAATTTGAAGATCACGTCCCTGGTTCTGGATAGCCTACCAGAGGAAATATTTTTCTGTACCAACACAATCAAATTCTTTTGCCATTTTAACAACCTCAATTAGATGGACCTCCAACCTTATAACCAAGGGAATACAAATGACTTTTGTGCAATGTGTCATCATAATTTAACCTTTTACATCCCGTCACCAGTGAGAATGGTGATTAAAAACTACCTACCCATTGCACCTTTTAAATTTGTGCCAAGAACATCTTAAAACTATGTACAGCAATTTGAATATCATTATTCAGTCCAGTTTCTAATCCATAAATCCACACCAATTTGGTGAATTTGCACTTTATGCCCTCCAGGGGCAATATAAGTCATGAATGGTACGGCAGTGAAGGAGATGTTTCAGCCCATCATGTGTGTACTGGCTCTTTGAAAGATTTACCCATTTAGTCCCACCCCACTGTCTTTTCTCCATAGCCCTACAAATTTTCTCCTTCAAGTATTGATCTAATTTACTTTTGAAGGTTACTAGTCAACCTTTTTCTACCACCCTTACGGGCAGTTAATTCCAGACTATAACTTGCTGCTTAAAAAAAAAATTCTCCTCATCTTCAGTCTAGATCTTTTACCTATTATTCTAATCTGTGTCCTGTAGTTACCGACATTCCTGCCAGTGAAAACAATTTTTCCACAGTTACTCTATTAAAATGGCTCATAATTTTGAACACCCGATTTAATCCAATTTCTCTAGTCTCGCCGCGTGATTGAAGTTCCTCAAATGTACCATTCATGAGACACATTGCCCAAAACTCACCCAGCATTCCAATTCCCTGATTTTTATGCAGAGATCTCTCCCAGAAGGTGTCTGTGTGGATCTTGGGTGACAGTATTGGGTTCTGAGCTGTGGTGCTGCCAAAGACTGACGGGTGAAGTGAGGAATTGACAGGCTGCTTGTACCGGTGAAACTTTGCCCCAGCCATACCTTCCAAAATCATTTTGCATTTACTGAAGGGGATGAATTTTCATATATGAAAAAGATAGAAAACGCCCAGATCCTTGGATTTCTAGTCAGACTCTTTTGATTCATGTGAAATGACCAAATTGTTACTCATTCTGCTGGGTTAAATTGTCACATTCCATGTAAGACATACACACTCACAATGCTTACTCACTCGCCTACAGGATGAAATCACATTATTTGAGATTAGCATACTCATTTATTTTAAACTGCTTGCATGCGAGTATCACACTGTCGTTCCAGCTCATTAGCTTATCACGGTGGACACCAAGGAATGAAATTGCAATTTAAAGTCAGAATTAGAAAAATTGAACAATACTAAGAAAACGTACATAGTGCACATTGTTACACTTTATTTTTCTTTGGAATTCTCAACAGGCTTTTAATGAGTGGTTTAATCCATTACTATTATATCTTTAACACTATCAACATACCTCAGGCACAAACCTAACAGCAGCAGTATTCTGCGCCAACATACTAAAGCAAGCAATGTATTATGGAGGGAGATGGCATATTATTTTATTCAAACAACATATGTAAAATAAATAAACATAAGAGATATTTATATCTTTATTAACACAAGTCTTTATGAAGAGGCAATTGGTAAATTGAGAAACCACATTATTATTCACAATGCTAAAATAATTCTGGAGCTGAACTTTGACCCAAAGTTGTATGCATATTTCAAAATAGGCAGCTATATTTTCACATTTATTTTCTAGGAAGGGAGAACTTATGTCACATCTAAAGCAGTTTATCTGATCATTATCACATTGCGGTTTGTGGGACCTTACTGTGTGCAAATTGGCTGCTGCACGTCCTACATTACAACAGTGACTGCACTTCAAAAGTACTTCATTGGCTGCAAAGCACTTTAGGACGTCCTGAGATCAAAAAAAGGTGCTATATAAATGCAAATCTTTCATTCTTTATTGCATTAGTGCAAAATTCCACCACATTCATCATATTACTTTATGTATTGGAGATTCTGTCTCTCGCTCAAGCACGTATTAAGCTGTGAGGACACAAGAGGCTGCAAGGAGATTAAGTGAGAGGGCAATAAGGTGGCAGGTGGAGTATAATGTGGGGAGATGAGAGGTTATTCAATTTGAAATTAAGAGAAAAGCAGGATGTACTGGAGATTCTCTCTCTTGCTCAAGTGCATATTAAGCTGTGAGGAGGACACGAGGCTGAAAGGAGATTAAGTGAGAGGGCAACAAAGTGCCAGATGGAGTATAATGTGGGGAAGTGAGAGGTTATTCACTTTGATATTAAGAGAAAAGCGGAATTTTTTTTTTTAAAGGCATAAAATTTCTGAATGTTGATGTTCAGAGAAACTTGGGGGTACTCAGACAAGGAACAGAGAAAGCTAGAACAGCAAGCCATTAGGCAGGAAAATGGCATGCTGCAAGGGGATTGAAGTACAAGAATAAGGAAGGCTTGCTACAACTTTATAGGCTTTAATGAGACCACATCTGGAATACTGTGTGCAGTTTTGGTCTCCATATATAAGGAAAGATACGCTTGCATTGGAGGCGATACAGCAAAGGTTCACTAGACTGATCCCTGGGATGAAAGGGTTGTCCTCTGATGGGAGGTTGGGTAAATTGGTCTTTGGAGTTTAGAAGAATGAGAGGTGATCTTATTGAAACGTGCAAGATTCTGAAGGGGCTTGACAGGGTAGATACAAAGGTGTTGTTTCCCCTGCTGTGGAATCTAGAACACGTGGGCACAGTCTCAGGGTAAGGGGAGATGAGGAGATTTATGACTGAGATGAGGAGTTTCTTCACTTAGAGGGCTGTGAATCTTTTAAATTGTCTACCCCAAAAGGTTGTGCATGGTCTATCATTGAGCATATTTAAGACTGAGTAGACAAATTTTTGGTCTCTCAGGGAAATCAAGGGATGATGGGAACATCTGGGAAAGTGGAGTTAAGGCAGATGATCAGCCATGATTGTATTGAATGGCAGAGCAGTCTTGAGGGGCCATGTGGTCTACTCCTGGCCTATTCTTTATTTCTCATTATATTCCAATCAAAAATTATGAAATAGGAAGTAAGATATTTTGTCTGCAATAAGATAGATGAGATTCAAATATATTCAAATATAAATTAAATTATATGGTGTAATTGGTCTTCAGGGATATAGTCAGATAGTCAACTGCAGGCTGCTTTCTTTTCAGGCAAATTTCTTTTTAAAATGGCTTATTTAGCATAATTATATTTTTCTCTCCTGTTGAGATTTCAGTATTACATTAGCTCCTTCAGGCAGGATGGAAGGATTGATTGAGCAACAGACTTACTGGAACAGAAATACCTGGAAAAACTCAGCAGGTCTGGCAGCAATGACGGAGGAGAGCACAGCTGATGTTTCGAGTCCTCATGACCCTTCAACAGAACTAAGTAAAATTAGGAAAGGGGTGAAATATAAGCTGATGGGTTTGCTGTCAATTCCACCCCACAGTTAGCAGGTAGTAATGTGGATTTGTAGAGTGGGGACTAGCCTTATTAGTTATCTGTTTATGGTGTCTGCTGTCATACAGTATTGCACTTAGCGGTGCAGTCAGAAACAAGGTAAGTTATCCAGTAAGCGGATGTACTATGTATAAGACGGAAAGATTTCCGGTAATCCAAAACTGGGAGTTAACAATTCTGCTACACCTGTGAAGTCACATTCCATTCCATAGAGACGCAGAGTCTACGGAGACCCCAGCAGAGGCAATGGCACCCCTGGAGCTGTGAACAGCTCCTTCCTATCTCATCAAAACAGAGGATGGATCATTCAGGAGTTAATGGCTGGGAGATTTTTTTAAATACTCACCTCAGTTATGAAACAATGGCCAAAGGGAAGCTGTGCGAGACATGAGCTAGTCCTCTATGTTCTTGGGAATATACAAGCGACATGGAGAGATCATGTGATACAACTGTGTGTGTGTGTGTGTGTGTGTGTGTGTGTGTGTGGGGGGGAAGCTGGAATTGGGATCTAAGCAGAGCATACACAGCCTGCCACAGGGATCAAGGATCTTCCTCGCTCTCTGCTACATTTCATCTAAGTTTACACCCTGTTTTGCTGAGAAAAGTACCTATGTCACTGCAGCAGACAGAGACTACTAAAAAGCCATTGGATTTTCTACAACAGTGATTCCAGGAGAAAAGGGGATCTACCAGCTACGACTAAAAAGCAACTGCTTCAGTGAAGAACCAAAGTCCAGGCACAATGAATCTTTATTGACTTTACCTTTTTTATCTGCATCTTATGTTCGAGGTCGAGTGAGTGTTTGTGCGCTAGTGGGAATTAGGGCGTATCTGTACTTTTTTGACATTTTTAATATTTCTACCTGGGTGGGTTTTAGTACAATAAAACTAATCTCTTACATGTTTAACTGAAGAATACCTGTCTGGCTTATTTCTTACAAGACTGCACACAGTCAAGTGCCTACAGAATTAGCAATATCCCATCTTTTTTAACTTCAAACCTCTGGTTAGGACCTATCGGGAAGTGGGAAAAGAGAGGAGTCCATTCACCTCTCCTCACCTGCTCATAACAGTATTATTACCAAGGCAATTTCAGAAGAGAAAAGTGTTTCTCCCTCTTTTTAAACCGTAGCTTCTACAAGTAACAGCAGCTTTGGTTGCATCCTCCATAAACAACTCATCCTCTTTAGTTCTTATGGGTCTGTGGAAAGCAAGGAAAGGCTCTGGCTGCCAGGTCCCTCTCACTTCCAGAATTCTGACACAATTGCTTCATATGCATATTTGCTATTGTCGTGAAGTAAATAGCAGAAAAGCCAGGAATGAGGAAAGGCCATTTGGTCCAGTAAATCAATCACAGCATCGTTACGGTTACCGAAGGAGGCCATTTGGCCTCTCTTGCCTGCACCGGGTCTCTGAGCATTTTAACTTAGTGCCAATCTCCCGATTTTTTCCCTTAACCCTGCACATTATTTAAATAAAAACAATTATCCAATGCCATCTTGAATGACTCAATCGAACCTGCCCCCACTACACTTCCAGGCAGGGCATTCCAACCCCTTATTTTGGATAACCCAAGGGATTAAGTGGTAACGGCAGCCTGGGATACATAATTGGTTGAGACACAAAAAGCAGCAGTAGTGATGAATAGTTGTTTATCAGCTGAAGAGAAGGGTGTCCCCCAGTGATCACTGCTTTTGCGGATATATATATATAAAATTTGGTAACCAACGACGAGGATGGTAGACTTCAGGCAGACTAGAGATGGTCAAAATGAAATTATGTAAGGATTATTAAAGGATTTTGTAAGGGAGCCGAGAACATGAGGACATAACCAAAAACTTAGAGCTAATCTCTTCAGGGGTGGTGTCAGAAAGCACTATTTCACACAAAGCTTATTTGGAAATCTGGAAATCAATCCCACGCCATCAAAAAACAGTTGAGTGTGGATCAATTAAAAGTTTCAAAACTGAAATTGACAGGTTTTTGTTGTGCAAGGGTATTAAGGGTTGTAGGATCAAGGTGGATAGATGGAGTTAATGTACAGATCAGTCATGATCTAACTAAATGGCAGGACAGTTTCGAGGGGTTTAATGGTTTACTCCTGTTTCTATGGCCGGAATCTTCCATTCTGGAGTCTAGGTTTGGTGGCGGGTGTGGAAGTGATTTCCCCTGGGGGGTTGGGGGGTGGGAAGGGGTGTGGGCATGGGATGGCTAACCATACATGATATTGCATTGCTCAGCTCATTGAATATGCATCTGCAAAGAGCTCGCTGATTCTCACAGCAGGGGCAGGCAAATGTCGCTGTCCCCACCATTACTTCACGCGGTCAAAGGTTTGGGCACCATATTTAAACGGCACCTGGACAGCCTGCTCTATCCCTGTCCCTTGCACCTTTGCCTGGCCACTACCACCCCCCACCCACCCCCCCTCCCTCCCCATTTACCAAGTTCTAGAAAGGATCATGATTGAAAATTTGTGCTTTTTAAAAAGAGAAAACAGTGCAGCGCACTCTTAATGCATGGATCGATTATTTGGGAAAATTTCATCATCACAATTACACCCTTCCCCAAAGCCAACAGGAATGTAAAGAAGGTTGAAATATGACTGTCAGTGAGTGCCATACCCTCAGATTGGATTTACAATCTCACACAAGCCGTTAGGTTCAGGGCATCATGGTAACAAGTAATCCAGAGGCCCAGGCTAATGTTCTGGGGGTATGGGTTCAAATCCCACCATGGGATTTGGTGGAATTTAAACTCAATTAATAAAATCTGGAATGGAAAGCATGGTGACTGTGAAACTATCATTGATTGTCATAAAAACCCACCTGGTTCACTGATGCCCTTTCGGAAAGGAAATCTGTCAACCTTCACCCAGTCTGGCCTATATGATTCCAGATCCACAGTGCGGTTGACTCTTAACTTCCCTCTGAGATGGCCGAGCCATTCAGTACAAGGGCGATAAGGGATAGAGAACAAATGCTGGCCTTGCCAGCAACATGAGAGAGTTAAAAAAAAAAATCACTCTTTTATGCTAAAAATAGCAGAGCTACCAATGAAAGCCAATAAACTCCCTGACATTTTTCATTTTATTGCTGGGGAAGCTGTTATTGTAAGGTCGATGCTACTGAACTGCATCGAAGATTTGCTTTAAATTCAGTGTTATTCTAGTTTTATTGCTTGGGTGTCTTTTTATGAAGAAATGTATTTACAGATTCCATTTTAAGATCCTTTCCCTTTATTGTTCACGGAGCTTATTAGTTGAGAAATTGTAGACACTGATCCCACGAGCAAGATTGGGCAGAATTTTTACAGCCCCCGTTTCGGTGGGGACGGGGCCGTAAAATGCGGCGGGACGTTATAAACGCCATTGACGACAGCGGGAACCTAAAATCCCGCTGTCGTAAAATTCTGCCCATTGTGTGCATTTTTGCCTTGAATCATTGTTGCTGAGTCATTCTTTGCTAAAAATGCACAGCTCCTTATAATTGCTTCCTTTTGTGTGAATATATTTACCATATTTAAGGCCGCAAAAATCTCAGCAAAGTTTCTGTGTTAACCTTGGCCCTGAATTTATGCCCTGCAGTAAGTATACTCAAAAACCAAACAAGTTTTCCTGAAGTTTGCCTCTGCACTATTTTAATGGAAGTGTCAGCCTGCTTAAAATAAATGGGTTAACACCTCCACGAAAATAAAATTTTCATGCAGTACATTTTTAGGGCCCAACATTTTAATTATTAATGCTACATAGAGAATATTTGATGAGCCTTGGTGATGTGGCTTAAAGCAGGTTACCCTGATAATTCACAAGTGACAAGTTTATCAGTTACTGTCAATTGACATGGGATATAATTCATCATTTATTCTGCATTTACATGATACAAAGGCAATTAAAATTTGAATTGCAAAAGTCAGAAGTAAATATATTCAATTTAAATATGAAGACTACTACTGTAATAGTTCTTGAAAAGCAATGACTGTG
Source organism: Cetorhinus maximus (assembly GCF_964194155.1). NCBI lineage: Eukaryota > Metazoa > Chordata > Chondrichthyes > Lamniformes > Cetorhinidae > Cetorhinus > Cetorhinus maximus. Next base: position 107,374,348 of record NC_135891.1, read on the forward strand.
AAGCATATGTAATTGCTTTTAACACTTACATCAAATGAAATGTGAATCCTATTTTTAATAATGAACTCTATCGACAAATTGTGCATTAAATTTGATGATGCCACTGAGAACATCCTCTGCAATCCTATCAAATGTCCACCTGACTGTGCCCTTAAACTGCAAAATAAACTGAGGGGAAGCATTGCGTTCTTGTCCATTGTGTACTGCCTGTATCTTAACAAGTATTACGCAATCATCGCTAATGTTCCCTCTAAGCTTTGTGATCGCATTGCTGTGCAGCAACCCAGAGGCCGATCACATGTCGGCCCTTTAAGTTCCCACGTAAAAAAAATGTAAACAGCCCGCTCACTTGAAAGAATAGGCCAAGTAAAGAAATTAAGAGGGGATGTTGCCCATCACCCCTGTGCTCAATTTGGCCCTCAGTCTGGCAAATCGTTGACTTTATAATTCTCATCCTGTTCATCAAACCCCTCCCATGGCTGCGCTCTTCCATATATCTGGACCTCCTTATACCCCAGGGCATAAATCTCTGCATGCTTCCAGTTTATTCCTCTTGAGCACCCCTAATTTTAATAGCTCCATCATTGGTGGCCGTGCCTTTAGCTAGCTGGTGCTAAGCTCTGGAATTCTCTGCCTTTCTACCTCTCCCTTATCCATTGAAACGTTCCTCCTGGTTCCAATAGCTCCTTATGCGGCTCACTTTGATAATATTCCTGCAAAGTGCCTTGGGATATTTTAAGTTAATGAGCTATATAAATGCAGGTTATCATCGTTTTTGTTGATCCTAACTCAAGGCTCACACACGAGAATCTTGTGCCACTTACTAGGTAAGTGTAGCTGATCTATTTCCCCTTGCCTTTTTTATGACTTTCATCTTTGCAATGTCTTCTCCTGCATTAGAACCATCCCGATACTTCAGGAGGATGTCACTGCTGCTCATTGAGATCATCAAAGGTGCTGTACAATGCAAGCCCCCCCCTTTCCCTGTTGGGAGGGCTGCAACCAAGGTTAACAGCCCCACCTACTTTTAATGAAGAGGCTTGCCTTGAACCATTGGGTGCAAGAGCCTCTACTGGAGGCTAATTCAGTATGTAGTGCTGGTGTTCTAGTCTCCATTTGCTAGCACAGTCTGGAGTGAGGCACAAACTGACTCAGAGGTGGGAAAACTACCTTCATAAATTTGCACTATTTCCTTTACCCTAGGCATAATACAATAGAGCTGTTATACATAGCTTGAAACAATAGAAACTTGTACACTTTAGCAAAATGTGGCCCCATCTAGCAGACTTTAGCAAAGTAGAAAGGGATGGAACATGCATACAAGCATTGGACCAAGTTCTGGTATGTTAAACAAATGCAATCTAATTAAAACAGCTGCCAATAAGTGTAGCCAAGGTGAGCTTCTGTCAAGTCAAGACCTACAACTGGTTCAACTTGTATCTCTTTGGAAACAAAAATCACAATACACAAAATGAAAGATAACTTTGCTGCAAAATATATTTGCTCCATTGATAAGTCTACCTCATTGATAATATTCCACAATAATTTCATTAAATAAAAGTTTTCACACACTAATCTGAGACTTCAATGCATTTCTGTCCCAATTCTGATTTTGCCAGGCACTAGCGCAAGTCTACTTAATCACGAAAATAATGGGAAAACTTCATTGACATTCAAAAGCAACATGAACCCTTGAATTTTATAAATGCAGTGAGAAATTACCTGCATTTGGGAATATAAACACTCCACATTGCTTATTTTTTTCTTTTTCTTCCATAGGCTGGAAAACTATGCACAAAAGGTGTCATTTGTTGGAATCAACGGACATTACGTTTAGTTTATACATTATTTTACAGTGCAAACATACAACACTGAAGAAATACTGTTGCATTATTACATTTTAGGCAAACTCTAACATGGTTAAGATAACTCGGTCAAACTTTCTTACATTTTATGTTACAGAACAATTAACTACTTGACATAGTGTACATAATATTGGACACCTGTATGGCCAACATGAGTGCAAGAAAAGACATTCTATTCAATACGAATGTTCAATAAAGGTTCTGCAAGTTTCTTGGTGTCCAGACTTGCAACCTTCTCTATGAGAGTGAATGTACTAAATTTACCGGATGTCAGTGCAACTCCTGAGCAGGCATTAATATTGAATGTTACACAATTACATATTAGTAAATCACAGAGCATACAGAGAAAGCATAGTGTCAGACACAATACCTGCAAAAATTTGAAAATTGTTGCAGGAAATAGATTGCTAATTTAAGCATTTAATAAAACCTCTATCCTCTTATGTACCTGAAGTGCATACATGGTGCTATACATCGTCTACCAGTGTAAGGCTAAGGAGTTGCTATAGGTGTGAAATGCCTGTCGTCATAAAACAATTAATGTAAGATTAAAATGTATCTGCCATTTATTTAGGTGAGAAACTTGCTTTTGAATTATTTGCATATAAATAGATTTGGCTGCAAAAAAACGTAAGGTCAGAATTTCTACAGCGATATCAAAAAATAAGTCACCAATTTTGGGTGTTTGCACCTCAAAGTATTTAATCACAGAAAATAAAGTGAAACTTGTGTTATAAAAATAAATAGAAACGTTCAGCTACACCAAAGGTGCTGATGTGCGTGGTCTGTGGTTATGGCAAGAAAAAAGAAAATGGAGTCATTATTACTCTTCAGTTGTGACCGTGCTGTAAGGAATTAAGTGTTCTGGGTCTAAATTAAGAGACATTTGGTACCCTGGCATTCTAAGCTTGGATAGGAGTGGCAATGGCATGTTTGTTTTCCCTTATCTAACACTCTACCTATTTTTAAAATAAGTCCAACTTCCAATCATCTTACAAATTAAACAAACCATTTCATTTGGCTTGGAAATTATTCTTAAATCTTTATTCTATCGTTGTTGGCTTAGTTAATTCATGATTAGCAAACTTCAACCAATAAGGATGCTACAAATAAAATGTATTGAAATGAATGCTCATTGTGTATGCTCATTACCAGCACAAAGTGGTGGCTGACTAATTTACAAATATTAGAAACTGTGAACTCAGTAGTAATGGAGAACTACCATTCTGAATGTTTTGAGACAGGGATTTACATCATTAGCTTCACTGCAAACTGATTCCTTAATTGAGCTGTTTTACACCAAGTATGAATAATTACAATAAAGTATACAGCTTAAATCCTCCAAATGAGGATTTCTTTCATTACCTATGGCCAACATCATACATTCTTCCATGTCACACATAAGCTGCCTATTGATTTAACATTTTTTTGTTAAGGTTTCTTCCCAGGCCAGATCCCATTGTTGAGAACCGTGAATGAATGGCATTCTATTTTTAATGTAGCACAGCTTATAACTAATAACAAGGCAGGTGGCAACATCTTATAGATTACTGAGGACAGTACCATAATGGCATTGTGTTACTGCACAAGTTGTGAAAGACTGTCAATTCCTAGTACTCTATGGAAGCACTAGAAGAAAGCTAAAACATTTATTGCATAAAAGCTCCTAAAAGTCAATTATAGGAAGGAGCATTTATGCTGCCAACAATACACCATTCTAAGGAAGGAAAGATGGCTGAAGCTTCATTTTCAAATATTGAGCAATCTTTGCCCATTTTCATTTATACATTCAACAAAAGTACCAGTTACTTTTTTCTACACTAAAGATATGGCTGCAATGATTATAGACTCTTTAGTTGAGAGAGATAAGCAAATATGATCATAATTTTTGATAAAAAATATAACTACATTTTCAATAAGGGCCATGATAGTTCGGCAAGATTACAAGCTACAATTTCTCAGTGTATTAAATCTCTCATCAGAAGCCAGGAATACCTAAATACTTCCCAGAAAGGTTTTATTTCCTTTCTGTTGGAAGGAAATTGTTCTGTTTTCCTTTCAAAGAAAGTAATTGATTCTGGATCTCATAAGCTCTTGAAGTATTGAAAGGTTTTTCCATGTTTTTTTTTAAAAATACTCCTAGTTCCTTTCGCACTATAAAGAATGTAATGAAGCACAACCAGAAACATCAAAATTTCTTAATACATATATTTATGATTAATAGATACACCCAAATGTTGTAATTTGGAGTAATTGCAATCCTCGATGAGCTAACTATGATGATGTTCATCTTGTCAAAAAAAAAAGAATTGATCAAACCTTACCAGAAATGATCTTAAAGGACTATACTGGACAACCAAAGCACATATCTATTTTCTAATGCTCCAAACACTGGGTATTTGAAGTGATAGTAACCCACCATTGCAGTTGTGCTCTGCATTTGACTCTAACTCTGTATAGAATGACAATGTCATACAAACTTTGCGATGCCAGTCACAAGCTTCATGGGAAGTATTTGTGAATTTAGTCAAAATTCTTATTGCAGTGATGTGTGCAATTCAACCAATAGATACAAAAGGGATGACTCAGCTAATTGATTCAGTTGCTACTATTGCGTGTTAAAGTAAGAGAAGATATCAAGTTATCATTAGTACTTGATGGTTATATCTCTCTTAAACCACAACTGACGGGATCAACAACATTAGCGCCCCATGGTCATCATGCACTCAATCAAGAAGGAAAATTTTGGTGGCTTGTAGAGTACAGGCTGCTCTTTAAAATCCACCATTGCAACTTTTTAATGTAGTTTCATGTAGAACTACTTTTGGTCCTGATGGTATATACATAATCTATGTTTCAGTGCCCAGTTCCAGTAACTAATCATTTCCATTTATAGTAACACTAGACAATGTTTTTAATTATATAGGAATCCATCCACTATTAAGATACTAATTATATTCAAAAATATTCAACAGAAAATGATTAGTTGATTTTGATTCCTATAGTCTGGGATAAACCAGCAGATTGCATTATTGTATAGTTCTGCTACATCACACAAGGAAAAGCATAGCGGAAACACTCCTCATTTTTTAGTATTAAAATAAAAACGTCTTCTAGCATAAACACCCTAAAAAAATGGAGGTTAAAAGCTGGTTGTTTCGTTGTTTTATGGTGTAGCAGCAATTTCTTAAGACATTAAAATCGTTTGCATTGGGTAACCATAGATGTCTAACGATACAATACATAACAACACGATCACACCAAATACCACAGTAAGATCTTTTTCTGAAGAAAATCACATATTGCGTTTAAATACTTCTAATGCATCTATTACAGACAAATTGATAAAAGAAATAAAAGCTGATAAGGTCAGCATCCTTTGATATAGTAGTGTACGTCTCCATTTGTCAGACATTTGACATTTGAACTCTTGCACAAGTTTGGAATTTCTGTAGATGGTAATTAAGGGCAGAATGTGCAGTTAATTTAGGATGTGCAGGAATCAGCAGCAATTCTTTTTTCGATCGCACAACCAACTATTGACTCTTCTTCAACTGTAATCCTCTTCTTATTTCCCACAAAAGAGCACAGTGCCCCAAATATCACAAGTTGGAGGAAAGCCTTGATTTGCCTGTGTCCGTATCTGTAACACATACAACAGAATCCTTCTTGGGAACACCCGTGTCCTGTTGTGCACCGGCCATTGCTGGCACTTGAAACATCGCACCTGTGGACATTTGGTGCGTCAGGGCCATCCTTGGTGGGACAGGTCCTCGGATCGAGCCTTGCAGACCTCCTGTACTTGGTTGCACAGACATCTGACCCCCTATTGATGATGTTGATTCTCTGGTTGATTGTGGTGGACTTGAGGTTACTGTCTGGGAAATATTATGAGGCAATGAGGGTTGTGAAGCAGACAGTGGTCTTGCCTCCTGGGATAAACTGCTAGTATGCAACGCCTGTGTACTCTTATGAGCTGCGGGACGCTGGGGAGGACTGGGTGCCTTTTGCTGTGTTAGTGACAGCTGCGAACCTGATTGAGCCTGCGATCCATATTGGAAAGTTCGGTTTGTTAGTGGGCTTTGGTTTGGAGGACTGGAAACAGCAGAAGGATATGGTGAAATAGAAGCCACTTGTTGTTGTGTCTGTGATTGTTGACCAGGGGACACTGAAAGTGGGCTTGCTGCACTCTGAACAGGCTGCAACCGCCTGACTGTCCTGGGTGATTGCACACCTACAGACCCAATAAAAAGGCCTGTAGATGGAGGACAGAAGCTCATAGCTACAGCCTGTTGGAGAGTAGCAATTGCCGAATTGTTAGCAAGTTGGCCTTGGGAATTGAACATGGGGCCTCCATGAAATGGAGGCGTGTGAGACATGGCAAGAGGCCTTTGAAGTTCCACTTGCTGAACCATCTCTCTATCATACTTCACAATCTCCTGTATAATCTCATTCTCACGGTTGTTGAAGACACCAGAGTTTAAATCATGCTGGACTTTGTGCAGCAAAATAGAGTTTTTCTTCCCTATAGAGAAACAACAAATTACATTTTAGAACAGTTTAACTGCACTAATTGTGGATAATCTAAAAGGTTTCTTATAAATTAATTAAGCTGAACAATACACCCTTATGCCAGACAGAACTTAAGTCGACTTCTGGGAAAACATAGGGAGTGGGGGGTGGGGGGTGGTGGGATGCGGTGGGGCTGAATTCCAACATCTGCCCAAAACTGATGCCAGGGTGGGAAAGCTGAACCATTTTCAAATTCAGGCACCATTGTCATAAGTTAGGCAAGCTGCCTTCAATAACAATTAGTACTTTACACTGAGGGGGGAAGTGGGGCAGGGGCTGGTGTGAAGCAGGACATCTGGCGGCAGTATGGGTGAGCTGAGCTATAAGTGATTAGTAAGATCAGAGAGAAGTGTCCCAGGAGTTGTGGACCGTAGCATCTGCAGGGCCAAGGGGAACATTCCCACCCTTCCTAGCCCAACAAAACCCATTCCCCCCCACCAGCCCCCACTCTCACCCGAAACATTTCTGAGAATTGTCATTAGGAGCCTCCAGTAGGCCACTTAGGATTAAGAAGGACCACCATTACACCACCCAACATCTACTACAAATGAGCAGCGTATGCTCATGAAAATTGCAAATTGGTCCTGCAACTAGCATAGGACGCTGACTATAAGTAGCTGCTTATCTTTTTCACACAACAATGCTCTATGTTCATTTAGAGGCCTGCCTGAAAATTGCAACAGTTGGACTTTGAGTGTCCAACTGGTGGCTAAATTGTCACGCCCCTTCCCCTCCCTTGCACCAGGTGAGAAAAGGGGTGGTCAGAAGTTGAAAATCACCTTGATTTTTTCTTAAGACAGGATATAGGAAAGTTCCTCTTGTCTGCCTTACTGTGTTGGGGATTGTAATAAATTGTAGAATTTTTTTTGGGTTATTTTTCATTTTCTTTATTTTAAAATGAACTTCGTACTTATGGAGGTGAGGGATGTTAGTGTTGGGAAATGGAATGTCTTCACCACACACTCCCAGGTCACCTACAATATAGTCAGCTGGAAACAATTACTTTGACCCAAATTCCAAAGAACAGCTCGGATGCAATGTGACATTTCCCAATTTCCCACACAGAGGCACAGGAGTAGGCAACTCAGTCCCTCGAGCCAGTTCCAGCATTCAATCATGGTTGACCTGTACCTAAACTTACCATACCTTAGGCCTCCCTGGATAAAATGACCAATTCAGCATTAACTGGGGCCAAATTATTTGCATTTTTCGCTGTTCCCACTAATAACTGGGTTAAGAATGCCCCAACTTAAGTTTCATAAGGCCCAGACATATAGAGGAAACTTTCAGCCCATTAGTATGACTTGATTCAAATCCAGGTTCCAGAGGTGGAAAAATCATTGAATTATCCAACTTTCAATTTTCAGTCACAAAAACAAAACATTGTAGATGATGGATATCTGAAATAAAAACGGAAAATGCTGGAAATACACAGCAAGTCAGGCAGAATCTGTGGGGAGAGAAGCAGGGTTAAGGTTTCAGGTCAATGACTTATCTTTCGTCGGTGTGTTCTCCCTGTAAGCTCAGCTGAGTATTCCAGCATTTTCTGTTTTTATTCTCATTTTCACTACAATTGGAAAGATTCAGGGCAAACTTAACAAAAAGTGATAATGGCATCTCTAAAAATATAGTCATCTGAAAGCAATGACCAGAATGCAAGGCTCTATTTTTCAGGCATACGGTGAATTATTCTGACATGAATATATAGATTCTGCAGTTTAAAAAAAAAACGCCACAGGAGTTTTTAATATTAGACCTCGGTTCTCTTGTGCAGTTGGACAAAAACAGAAACAAACTATAAAGTCAAGCAATCGTTAAGGGTACTTAATAACATTAACAGTGAATGGCTTTATAAATATTTTAGTGTAATAAACGTGTTTATAATGGGACAGAATTGGCTGGCCACATTAATATAATTGCATACATCATAAATATACCAAACTATGTTTCATCAGTGCCTTTCCTGTCACACAGCACAGAATTTAATGCTCCCCACCGGAGACAGGCTGGGAAGAAGGGAGGCTGTATAAACGGGCAGGAAAATGAGGGGCGGAGATCCCGTCGGCTTCCCGAATGCCCCACACCCTGATTAAGTCCAGGGAAGGGCTTTTCTACCTGGAGGCCAATTGAGGGCCACTTAAGGGCTTCATCCCATCGCCGTTGGTATTCAACCAGCTGAGCGTCTGATTGGCATTAAATCAGGTTGGGGAGGTTTGGAGTGGTCATAGCAGGATTGCCAGCAGCTCTCCAGCCAGTGGATGGTACCACGACTGTCACCATTAAAATCCACCTATAGTATGCACACTATATTATATCTACAATATGTTAAAAATATCCTTCACACACATGTTTCTTGTCTATTAAACCTTACTTGCAATTATCACTTTCTTGTTTCAACTTTTCTCATTGTAAGTTCTTAAGTCCACATTTAAAATGGAAAGTGCCTATGTAAACTTTTCACACTGTAATTACACCTTCCAAAGAATGCCCAGTAAATCCTGTCAGTTTTGTCAGCAGCCTCCTGGTGAGGGGGGAGGGGGGGGGGCCTCATTATTAGACATTCCTTATGGATGCGGGACCCAGCATCAGGAGAGATGGGCCACTGAAAGCCATTCCACTGCCCTTGCCTCCAACCCCACTGTAACCCCTGCCATGACTCCTACCCCATGATCCCCATCCCCCCCCCTCACTCACCTTTGGCCTGGGATCATATGGTGATCCTGGGCCTCTGGTGGATGCATTTTTGGCAGCAGTCACCCCTCCTGGTGGTGCTGACAGCAATGAAGAGCCGCCAGACTCTAATTGGCCGGCAGCCATCAGTGGGCGGGACTTCTACCTCCAGGGTCCTGAATCCCAGGGATGACCCAACAGTGGCCACTAAAATGCCTGAAGGGCACTTAATACCGTCAGGCTTCCCCCATGGAACTGATGGCGGTTCCCTGACTGCTGGGCAAGACCCCTGTCAGGCCAATTAACTCCTGCCCCAAATCTCTTGTAAAAATAAGGACAGATTGTATGAATTTAAAATGGGACTGGACTATGTATAAATACTCTGGTGCAATTATCTTGCCACCTTCAAACTAGCTTCTTCTGAGAATCCATTTAGGGCAGGATATTGCATTTTGAGTTGGTGCCCTGACACCAGGATCAAATGGGGCTCCAACCCTGCACTATGAGAGCAGCAGTCCCCAGGCAGTGATTTCCATTGATTGGATAGTTAATGGCTGGAGGGCATGCTCGCCATCCAAGTGTTAGTTCTCCAGAATGGTAGGAACTGCAGTCTGCCATTGTAGGTAAGGGAGAGAGAGGGCACCTCAGTCTCGGAGGTGCACTCTCAGCAACTTTAACAAATTTGAATTTTTAAATGGCCATAGCCGCCGAGCCACCATTGTGGAGGGGGAAAACGTCTCCATAGAGCGGCCTGTGGCCACAGCCATTGTCAGGTCGGCAGTGGGACCACAAAACCAACCTGGAGCGCTGACCACCCTGCCTGCTACCAGGAGGTTGCTCTCCAGGCAGCTGGCCTGTGCCCTCCACCAGTTGGCCTCTGACAATTGGCCTTAATTGATTTTTAACTGACCTCGAATGGCCACCCGTTGCTTGCGGGCAGGTAGCCCTGCAGCCCCTGATCCCACCACTGCGAGTAAGGTTCGGGGGCGGGTTGGTGCCAGCAAACCGGCAGGCCAGTGAAATAAGTATATCTATATTAAACAACCTCCCAGGGCACAACACAGGGGGAATCAAGGCCAAGGGGTATTGCCGGGTGAAGCAGGTTTAGTGGGTGGTGCACACTTGGACGGGGGTGTGCAGACATAATTCAGTCCCAGTTTGAAGTCAAACATTCTGTCATTTCTATTCACTATTTTGTCACAACTTACAACAATTTTGGAGAAGTAGGTTTTGGCAGAAGCACAGAAGTTTTTCAGGAGTACATACGAAGAACCTGGGAATTCGAAATTGATGTACTTCTACATCACAGCTGTTAGGAGGATACCATCACAATACAGCATGTTTCTATAATGGGTACCTTTCATTATAGATTTGACATAGGATTTTCTAATGCAAGTGCTAACTGATGCATATATATGAATATATATGCACATTTGTATCACCAATGATTCAAATATGTATTTCTTCAGGACTAGTTTCATTGGCTAAAGAGGAATTGTCCAGAATTTTCCCGCAGATTGACCTGGATTTTTGGTTTTTTTTTGCCCTGTCAGGAGATCACACGGTTTCAGGTAATTTGAAGAGTGTATACATTGTGATGCAGAAGCCAAGTACGATGGTATGGGTCAGGCTGTGTGGAGCCAAGGATCTTTTCCTTTTCATCATGAATGTCACAAGACTGCCAGGATTCTCCTACATCTCATGAGCAAATCAGTGATTATGGGCAACTCCACCACCACCACCATCTATGCTTCAAGACTATTTCCTGCTTTTGTTAAGAAACCACCAAGAAAAATTGGTCCTAGTCAATAGAGAGCAGGGCGCTGAACAAAGGAGAGCAGGGCGCTGAACAATAGAGAGCAGGGCGCTGAACAAGGGAGAGCAGGGCACTGAACAAGAGACAGCAGGGCGCTGAACAATGGAGTGCAGAGCGCTGAACAATGGAGTGCGGGACACTGCACAATGGAGAGCAGGGCGCTGAACAAGGGAGAGCAGGGCACTGAACAAGGGAGAGCAGGGCACTGAAGAAGAGAGAGCAGGGCGCTGAACAATGGAGACCAGGGCGCTGAACAAGGGAGAGCAGGGCACTGAACAAGAGACAGCAGGGCGCTGAACAATGGAGTGCAGGGCGCTGAACAATGGAGAGCGGGACACTGCACAATGGAGAGCAGGGCGCAGAACAAGGGAGAAAATGGCTTAAAATCACTTTGGCTACAAATTAATAAAATGACTTGTACCTTTTTGTAAACGTTCCCAGTTACCATGTTGAAGTTCAAAGATTTCTTTTAGCATAATGCAAAATAGTGTTGCATGTTTGCAGGTCATGTTGCCTCTCTGCACATGTATGATGCTATCTGGTCTTATTAAAGAAAATCTGAATCTAAATTAGCCTGAATTTCGCCTTTTCCGAACACCTGAATTTTTGCCTAGCTTGGGTTTGATGTTCATCTCTATTCTACACAATTTCAGATGCACGGTGATAACGTGGAGGCAGTTAAATACATTGGAAAACTTGTTAATGCCCTTTTATTAACCCCTTCTTAAACTTATATGAAAAATGATTTCCTGTTAACCCTCAGTAAAACAATCAAGTCAGAGGGAGTACAGCTGCAATAAGCTTCAAGGGAGTAAGGCAAGGCTGGATGGCCTCTACTTTAATGCCAGGAGTATTACAGGTAAAATGGATGAGTTAAGGGTGAGGATTGACATGTGGAATTGTGATATAATAGCCGTCACTGAGACGTGGTTGAGGGAAGGGCAGGATTGGCAGCTGAACATTCCAGCAATCTTCAGGCAAGACAGGGGAGGGGGTAAAAGAGGAGGAGGCGTTGCATTATTAGTTAAGGAGTCAGTTACTGCAGTAAGGAGAGATGATATCTTGGAGGAGGCATTGAAAGAAGCTTTGTGGGTAGAGCTTAGAAATAAAAAAGGGGCAACCACATTATTAGGTGTTTATTATAGACCTCCAGATAGTCAGCGGGAAATTGAGGAGCAAATATGTGCACAATTTGTGGAGGTGTGTAAAAACAATAACAATAGGGTAATTATATTAGGTGATTTCAACTTTCCCAGCATTAATTGGGATAGACATAGTGTTAAAGGCTTGGATGGAGTGGATTTCTTGAAATGTCTACAGGAGAACTTTTTAGGTCAATATGTAGAGAGTCTAACAAGGGACGGCGCAGTGCTGGACCTAATTCTGGGGAATGAAGCCGGACAGGTGGCTGAGGTGGTGGTGGGCGAGCATTTTAGTGAAAGCGACCACAACATGGTACAGTTTAAGTTTGTTATGGACAAAGAAATTGACAAGTCGCAAAAAAATGTTTTGGATTGGGGGAGAGTGGATTTTAGTAAAATAAGGCAGGATCTGGCCAAGGTAGACTGGGAACAGCTACTTGTGGGGAAATCTACAGAGGAAATCTACAGTGGGGGGTGGGGGGCGTTCAAAAAGGAAATGGGGAGGGTACGGGCTCAACATGTTCCCTCTAGGGTGATAGGAAGGAGTAACAAGCCCAGAGAACCATGGATGACCAGAAATATTCAGGTTGCGATGAGAAGGAAAAGAGAGGCTTTTAGCAGGTACAAGGGAAGCAAATCAGCAGAGGCATTAGTGGAGTACAGAAAGTGCAGGGTGGAGCTTAAGAAAGCAATTCGGAGAGCAAAGAGAAAGCTCCGGCTGGTAGAAGTAGGGAAAATCCCAAGATATTCTATAAGTATATCAATGGGAAGAGGATAACCAGGGAAAGAGTAGGGCCCATAGGGACCAAGGGGGCAATCTATGGGTGGAGCCAGAGGACATCACTAGATTGTTGAATGAATACTTCATGTCCGTCTTCACCCAAGAGAATGAGGATGAAGGTATCGAACTCGGGGAGAGAGACTGTGAGGTTCTTAAGCAAATTGATATAGGGAATGACAAGGTATTGGCAGACTTAAAAGTGGACAAATCTCCAGGTCCAGATGATTTGTGTCCCAGGCTGCTGAGGGAGGCAAGGGAGGAGATCGCAGGGGCTCTGACACAAATTTTTAATTCCTCTCTGGCCATGGGGGAGGTGCCAGAGGACTGGAGAACAGCTAATGTGGTTCCACTATTTAAGAAGGGTTGTAGAGATAAGCCAGGGAACTACAGGCCAGTGAGTCTCACGTCACTGGTAGGGAAATTCTGAAGGAGAGTATCTATCTCCACTTGGAGATGCAAGGTTTGATCAGGGATAGTCAGCATGGCTTTGTCAGAGGGAGGTTATGGCTAACAAATTTGATTGAATTTTTTGAGGAGGTGACCAGGTTTGTAGATGAGGGTAGTGCAGTTGATGTAGTTTATATGGATTTCAGCAAAGCCTTTGACAAGGTCCCACATGGGAGACTTATAAAGAAGGCAAAGGCACATGGGATACAGGGTAATTTGAGAAGGTGGATTCAAAATTGCCTTAGTTGTAGGAGACAGAGAGTGATGACAGAAGGATGCTTTAGTGACTGGGAGCCTGTGTCCAGTGGCGTACCACAGGGATCTGTGCTGGGTCCCCTATTATTTGTCATTTATATAAACGACATAGATGACTATGTGGGGGGTAGGATTAGTAAGTTTGCGGATGACACAAAGATTGGTCGGGTGGTTAACAGTGAGGTTGAGTGTCATGGGCTATAGGAAGATACAGACGGGATGGTCAAATGGGCAGATAAGTAGCAGATGGAATTTAACCCTGAAAAGTGTGAGGTGATACACTTTGGAAGGAGTAATTTGACAAGGAAGTATTCAATGAACGGCATGACACTAGGAGGTTCTGAGGAACAAAGGGACCTTGGCGTGTGTGTCCATAGATCTCTGAAGGCAGAGGGGCATGTTAGTGGGGTGGTGAATAAGGCATATGGGACACTTGCCTTTATCAATCGAGGCATAGATTACAAAAGTAGGGAGGTCATGTTGGAGTTGTATAGAACCTTGGTGAGGTCACAGCTGGGGTACTGTGTGCAGTTCTGGTCGCCACATTATAGGAAGGATGTGATTGCACTGGAGGGGGTGCAGAGGAGATTCACCAGGATGTTGCCTGGGATGAAACATTTAAGTTATGAAGGGAGGTTGGATAGACTTGGGTTGTTTTCGTTGGAAGAGAGAAGACTGAGGGGGCGACCTGATCGAGGTGTACAAGATTATGAGGGGCATGGACAGGATGGATAGGGAGCAGCTGTTGCCTTAGTTGAAGGGTCAGTCACAAAGGGGCATAAGTTCAAGGTGAGGGACAGGAGGTTTAGGGGGGGGGTGTGAGGAAAAACCTTTTTACCCAGAGGGTGATGACGGTCTGGAATGCACTGCCTGGGAGGGTGGTGGAGGTGGGTTGCCTCACATCCTTTAAAAAGTACCTGGATGAGCACTTGGCACGTCATAACATTCAAGGCTATGGGCCAAGTGCTGGCAAATGGGATTAGGTAGGTAGATAGGTCAGGTGTTTCTCACATGTCAGTGCAGGCTCGATGGGCCAAAGGGCCTCTTCTGCACTGTGATTCTGTGATCCCTCATCAACTCCATGCAGGGACATGCCTTGTCTCCCTGCTTGACACTTCATTTGACTAGCATGCTGGGATTGACAGCCTAGCCTGCAAACAAGTGAAGCACACCAACCTATCATTTTGTGTCACAGAAGCAACTCTGTTACAGTTTTATATTATTTTTCAAGTGATTGCCGATTGCCTAATTTGCACCCGTGACAGCTATATCCTCTCCACAATTAATCAATATTTTGCAGAGTACTGTCAGATTATAAAAGAGGATCCTATATTGAACCCTTCACAACCGCTGCACAGGACACTCTGTCCTGATCATTTCCTCAATATTTCTTGTCAGTTTATGACAAATCTCATGGAGAAAATATTAACAATTGTGGCACAAGGTCATGATGTAGGAATGTAAAGTAGGCTATAATCGCTTGCATACGGTTTGTGATATATACTCAGAATCCACTCAAACCATTTTAATTTTCCTGCTTTGTCATTCATCAGCCTGTGCAAAAGGCATGGGGCAGAATTTCATGCCTCGCGGGCGCGCGCCAGACCCGATCGGGCATAAAATAGCGCGAGATGATGTCGGGCGAAAGCCCCGACATCACCCCGCGGGCGCGCTTATCTTCAGGTCGGTGGGCATACGTGGGTGTCGGGGCCACACCCGCCATCAATTAAAAGGCCATTATAAACACAACTGAACACGATTTTGTTGCCCGTGCAATTTGGTGCTCGTCAAAAGGGCAAAACGGGCAGGCGGGCAGCCCGCATTTTGCAAAAACCTCATCCAAGGGCAGGATGAAAAGCGTCAGCAGCTTCGCCAGTGTGAGTAGCGGGGAGTTTAGGAGATAGCTGGCTGCTGGTTGCTTATTTTAACTTAGCAGCTTCATCTCAGTTCTGAGCTTTGTTCTTAGCATTTCCAGGCTTCATTTCAGGACTCATTGGCGTCTCCAAGGCCCCCGGAGGAGTTTGACCATGTGGACCCTTCCAGCTATCAGACAGCCTTCTGTTACCCTGGTAATGGGGATTGTGGTCTCCGCTGGTGGCACCTCCTCTGAGGAGGAAGAGAGGGGCAAAAGGGAGAGGAGGCCACATGTCCCAATGCAGCGTCCAGGGGAGAGACCTGTGGGAGGAGAGACGCAGGCACAAGGGGTCCAGGGTCAACAGGTAGTCTAAGGTGGAAGGAGCTGCAGAAGATGCCACTATCCTGCTGCCAGGGTTTACAGGCAATGATGCAGCTACCTTGATGTGTCCGAGGTGCAATGCTGAAGGAGTCTCCTCCTCCCCAGGGAGACCGTGACCTCCATCTGTCAGATGATTGGGCCTGAGATCAGCTCTGACTGTGTGGGTGGACACCCCATGCCAGTGGCTCCGAAGGTCACAGTGGCCCTCAACTTCTATGCCTCTGGCTCTTTCCAGGGGTCAGTGGGGGATCTTTGTGGAGTCTCCCAATCAGGACCACAGCAGCCACAGTTGCGTCAGGCTGGTGACTGATGCTCTGTTCAGGTGGGTAATGACATTTATCAATTTCCGTATGGACGAGGCCAGCTAGGCTGAGCGAGCCAGAGGGTCCTCAGCAATTGCTGGGTTCCCCGCATCCAGGATGCAATCAGCTACATGTGGCCATCAAGGTGCCAACGGTTCAGCCGGGTGCCTTCATGAGCATCCAGACAGTGTGTGACCACAGGATGCAAATTCTGCAAGTCTGTGCAAGGTACCCTGGCAGCTCCCATGACGCATATATCCTGAGACACTCCCAGGTGCTGAGGCTCTTCAGTGCTCCAGCCCGACTGGATGGGTGGCTGCTGGGTAACAAAGGCTATCCGTTGAAAAGGTGGCTTATGATGTCTCTCCGCCACCCAAGAACAGAGGCAAAGCAGCATTATAATAGAAGATAGGTCTCCACAAGGGCGGTGATAGAGAGGACCATAGGTCTTCCGAAGATGGGCTTCCGACGTCTGGGCCATTCAGGGGGAGAACTACAATACCCCCAGAGCGGGTGTCACTGATAGTGGTGGCATGCTGCACTCTCCACAGTCTGGCACTGGCAAGGGGGGACCCACTGGAGGAAGAGGATCTTGTCACAGCTCCACAGGCCACAGAGGATGAATCCAGTAGTGAGTCAGAAGGGTAGCACGGTGAGGAGAACATTGAGGGCGTGGAGGCAGACCTCTGGTTCCTTCAGGGAGGCAGGGACGCCAGGGACACCTTGCTCCAACGCTCTTTCAGCTAGGCTGCCAAAGATCTGCTTCCACCTCATGTTAGGGCTGCTACCTCCATCTCAGTTGTCTGAAATGACCCTTTCATTTGAACCCAAAGTCCCTTAAGTGCCTGTGCAATAAGGTTTAGAGCCCCTCACATCCAGCATTACATACTGGTGTACCCTGCACCAAAAAAATAAAAAGGTGAGGCAGACTGAGGCCATTATGACAAAAGCAAAATTGATGTCATTTTCACAATCCAAACAAATTAATATAACCTCCTCTAGTCTTAATTCCCAGACCAGTAATCACAAACAAAACATTGCAGAACTGAAGATCAGTGTGTGACCAGTCCCTCTTGTGCACGTGGTGCCTTAAACTTATGTTTGCGACTGATATCTTGGTGCCCCCCCACCCCTTGCTGGCATTGGAGGCAGCTGCTGACTCTGGTGTCTTGTGGGCCTTGATGACCTTGGCGGTTGTCCTCTGGCCAATGGAGCCTGTGCTGATCCTGCCTGGGAGGGAGCAGCCAGTGCCACGGCTGGTATCTCCCCAGGCATCGCAGCCTCATCAGATGCCACGGTCACTGGCAGAGGAGCTGCTGCCGTCATCCAGAGTGCCCTGAAAGGAGTCCGCAGAGATGACAAGCAGCCCATGCGCCACAGTGAGGTCGCTCTGGAACATCCTGCTCGTCATTGATGGACGGGCACCTAGCTGGCATACTGGGTGCCTCATCCATCTCCCAAACTGGAACTGACCACCTGAAGTTACTGCCTGTGTGAGGCCTTGCAGGTCCAAGTGCAACCCCAGGTACACCTGATTTTGTTCTTGGAGTAGCCTCTTCATGAGAATCGCCACTCTCTCAATGGAGCTCGGCCATGAGGGTCAACGCAGTGCTTATGCTTTGCATGGACTCTTCCACGACAGAGACCATGACACACGTACCCTCATGGATCTCTGCCAGATCCTCCCGCACATCCCACTGGACATCCAGCATCTGCCACCTAATGGACAACTCCAGAGGCTCATCCTCTGCCTTTGACTCAGCATTGTCGTGGTCTCCAGCAGTCCTCCGACTGCCGCTGCCCTGGGCGCACTCTGCCTCCGTCTGCTCCTCAAGCGAGTGTGAAGTGCCCTCACCAATGTGCACTGACATTCTAGCCGAAGATCTAACGCCCACTGAGGTGCTGCTATCTGCGCTGGTGCCTGCTTCAGGGTGCAGCTGAAGCCCAGCGGTCCTCGAGATTCAGGGGTGGCCCTTCGGGGTCCTGAGAATGAGTGCGTGTTGGCAAATCTAAGGGAGAACAACGACATATCATTAAAGTCATCACACTGTCACTGTGCATGCCAGGCACCCTGGTGAGTCAATGGAGATCTGCATCATGGTGCCATCGTCTTTCAATGATCCATGGGGAATCCAGTTTTGAGGCTCTCATCAATGGTGAGACTACACAAGAATGTTTGCACCATCCAAAACTCTCACCTTTGGTGTGCTGCACTCTTACCTTCGTCTGACACCCCCGCCTCTCCAGCTCCAAGGGGTCCCGCTCAAATCTTGTAAGGATTAGCTGCTTTAGGGTGTCTCCTCCTGTCCGAGACCCCTCTGATTGGTTATGGCTCGTCTTCTCTGGAAAGGACAGAGGAGCATTCTTCCACTTTCTACCTGCAGCGCCATCGCAGCCTGGCCGACCCCACCTGAGGAACACCTTGCAGGGCACATCCGAGTCGTGGCCCTCGAGCTGCAAGGCACTCAGTCCAAGCAGCCAGGGCTCACCCCCTTGGCCTGCTCCGGCATCAATGACAATCAGACTCTAACCAAAGCTCTATGGGAGGACGGCCAGACCGTAACACTTCAAGACACTGATCCATGCCAACATGGTACTCACCCTTGCCGAGCGCAGCAGGTCATTAAACGTTTTGTGGCACTGCGCCCATGTGCGCTGCACAATGTTGTGGCTGCTGACCTCAGCTGCCACCTCCTGCCAAGCTCTTTGTGTCAGATGCGGGGGACCACCCCCTGTCATCTCTGTGAATGAGTGTCTCTCCTGGCAGCCACCTCCTCCAGGAGTATGGCGAGGCACTCATCCGAAAAGGGAGGCGGGGGAGGAAAGGTGCCCACCCAACCTGCCCTCCCTCCTGGCGTCTCCAGCTGCATTTGAGGCCATAGCTTCAGTCTCCAGCACACAGACAACACGTTCTTCCCTGGCAGCCTTCAAGGAGCTGCCCGTGTTGTTTTGAAACCGTCCGCAGGGTCGCCATTGGACCCGGCACCTTACAGGCCCCCACCCGGCCCTTCCCAACCATTGGGTAGGCGTGTTTCACGCTGGGTGGGCCTTAATTGAAGCCGCGGTCCGGGGCCCGATCGTGAGCGGTGGCCCGCTTCCCGGCTGGTCCCACCAATCGCGCGCGCCCGCCAAGGGTAAAATTAAGGCTATGGTACATGTGTTGCCTGAATTGTAAGATTTTTTTTGTGACATTTCAAAAACCAAGCCTAAAATTGCTGATCAGAAATGACTCCTGGCCCCAGCTCACAATAGAGCCGCATCCCAAGGTTTGGAAATTCTTTCAGTTTGTCTCCCATTTAGATGATCCATGGCCCATAATGAGATTGGTTCTCACCTCAATCCTTCCCTCAGAAACGTTAGGGCAGAGAGAATCACTTTGACAACCACCTGAACTTCTGTTTACCTTAAACCGGTTCTTGCATAAGTTTTATCGTTATTTCAGCCAGGGTTCCATTGGTAACACTTCACCTCTGTGTTTGAAGGTTGTGGGTTCTAAGTCCCACTCCCCGACAGCAGCACAATTAAAACAAGGCTGACACTCCAGTGTAGTATTGAAGGAGTGTTGGAGGTGCTGTCTTTCAAGTGAGATGTTAAACCTGTCCGCCTTCTGAGGTGAATATAAGAGATCTCATGGCACTATTTTGAACAAGAGCAGAAGAGTTATCCCTAGTGTCCTGGTCAATATTTATCCATCAATCAATATCACCAATAAAAAAAAAACCTGGCCATTATCACACTTCTGTTCGTGGGAGCTTGCTGTGCACAAATTGGCTGCTGCATTTCCAACATTATAACAGTATCTACAATTCAAAAAAAAGTACTTTATTGGCTGTAAAACACTTTGGAATGCCCAGTGGCCATGCAAGGTGCTATAAAAATGTAAACCTTTTTATTCCATACCTCAAGTATCATTTTAGTATTTTTTATTTCAATGCTTATTTTTATTTCCAATGACAGGCCCATTGTTTATGCTGACATTTTGGAAACCGTGACGCATTTGCAATTATGCTTAACGGTTATAAGAATACCAGGTTTGCTGATCATTTTGAATAGAAGATAGTTAAAAAGGAGCCATTAATTTAAGAGAATGTTATGCAATATGTTTAAGGTTAGAGCTGACTGCAAGAAAGGGAATTATATCACACAAACCCCTCAAAACTCCTTGGGGTGCGTGTTTACACACAAAAACATTTGCTGGCCCTCTATTTAATAAATGGACTAAAATTCATTCTGATCATTTTTTTCATTTGATTTTGAAATGTAATAGAAAATAATGGAGTGCAGAAATGATCCTTTAAATGAATAACGAAGGAAAACAACCATTGCTGCTGTTAAGTGAAGAATACATTTTAGTTGGATTGTTGTTTCAGAAGGATAGTCAATTCAGGGCAACTCAGGGTTAAGGAAATCAATATGATTCTGTGGTTCTCAACTCCTTCAGCTGCTGTTCACAGTCATTAGGATGGTCCCATGCCCACTGCAGTTGCTAGGCATTGGCTTTGTCTTCACAGCAGTCTAACAAGCACAGATGTATTTCAACCCACAGACCAGCTAAAATCCTACTTAATTTCGCTGAGGTATGAGATCCCATATCCCAATCAGAAAAGCCGCATCTGGATACAATAGGTGGCGGGGATGGGTGGGGTGGGGGTGGTTGCTGAATTTAACACTAAAAATCAGGTGGGTTTGAGTCGGGTGGGGGGTTCAAATCATAAAAATCTGAAATTCAACCCCAAACCTGAACCTGCTCACTTCCAGTTTGAGGCTACATTGCCCCTATTTATGGGCCACTTCAGATTTAGCTCTGAATGGCCTGGATTCCTGGACCTTGGAAAATCCGGCGCCCAGAGCTGAGAACTTTTGGACCTGGCAGATAAGTGCCTTTCTACTTGCCTATTGGGTCGAACTTGCTGTCTCATCGACCCCTCGTGAGCAGACAAGCCCCTGCCAACCTTTTTGACCTCCCCTGATTCCCCGCAACGGAGCCTCCGATTCCCCCCAACACCACCCCCCCTGCCTCCCCCCCGCACCCCTCCGAAGAACTTCACCAGAAGCACTTACACAGGGCCATTCACGTCCTCACAATACCCCAAAGCACTTCAGCAGCCAGTGAATAATTTCATTCAAGTGCAGCCACTGCTGTTATGTAGAGTCAACTTGTGCACAGCAAGGTCCCACAAATGTTAACTGTCCAATTGGTCTACTTTCAATAGAGGGAGGAAAATTGGTTGAGACACTGGGAGAATTCACTGCTTTCTTCAAATAATGGCACCTCAACAGGTAGACAGGATGCCAGGTTAACATCTCAGGTGAAAACTGGCTGTCTGTTAATGCAGCACTTCCTCTGTACTCTTTAGCCTGTATTATATGTCCAAATCCTGGAGCGGAGCTGCAGTGCTACCACTTAACCAAGCTGACACCAGCTCATTAAAGCATTGATATGTAAATATAACACGGCTTGATTTCATCCTCTATGGTACAGACATTTTTCTAAGTATAAAACAGCTGTAATATAATATTTAAAAATCCATGTTAATAACCTTTTGTTTGCGAATGGATTTAAATGAGTGAACTATTTAAATGAATGCAATGCGTGCCAAATAAAATCACCTTGCATTGTAAATTAATAATCTTGATAAATAATGAGCCATTAACTAGACATCAGAAACAAGTGCAGAGATTTGGAGAGTCAATTAGTAACGAAATAGGCTAAAAAAGCTAACCTTACGCAAGATATCGTTGGCTAATCAATGAATATCACTATTTACTTTACCTTCTCTCTTTTATTTCTATGAAAAATAATTAAACTAATAGTTTTTTTCAATTTATCAGCAGTTCATATTGTATTAAATGGAAAAATATTCAGAACCAAAGTAATTACATGGGGCTCCCATCATGCAGTTTAATATTCAATGTTATGCAATACTGAATAATGTAGATAAATTCTATAATTTATTGAAAAATTATGTGGTATAAGAGGATTATTTCCTCGTAAAGAATTGTAATGTATTTATACAAGACTGTCTGTTGCTAGGATACATGGAATTTTGAAGGACATATTTGAGAACACATATTCAACTGTACCAAGTGATTACTTATCTTCCACTACAATATGAAAACATATTCTGTCACTTCAGGAAGAATTATATTTAGAAGGTAAGGGAGGAGACATTTAATAGTGTTATAAGGATATCATGTGGTACCTATCCTATCCAGTCTGTCGATGGCCACAGTCTCAAAGGCTCTTCGCATCATGGGGTATTCTTCTAACACCTCATTAAAATGATCCACAGAGAGGGAATACAGACGACAGTAGGTATCAGCACGCACGCTGGCAGTTCGCCTGCCTCTTGTCAACAAACAGATTTCTGCAAATTAGAAAGTTGTAAGTTGAGCACAGTTGTAGCTTGCAGATCCAACCATAACCCATTCATTGCCCAACTCTGTGTTACGAAAAGGTACAACAGTAAACTTTTTCGTAATTGTACCATTGTCCTTGGATGACCATTGATTACTGTTGGCAGTGTGATCTTGGGGACAAAGGAACAGGAATAAACCATTCAGCCCCTCAAGCTTGTTCAACCATTCAATTTGACCATGGTTGATCTGTATTTAAAATCCATCTGATTCTGATAAAGGAGGAGAAGGAATTATTTGCATTTATGTGGCAACATGATGTTCTGGTTGCATGCAGGTTGAGACCAAAGACAGACAATGCTCTTTTGTAAATTTTCTCTCTGTTAAGCAATCAGTAACAACCTTCCAGGAGTCACTGGTCTAGTGCTTGTGGCACCATTGTGACAAAGCTGACTCTTTATTTTTTTGGCAAACTCATCAGCCAAACGATAATATGAAAATGTATCAGCTTTGGCAAGATTTTCTATGCTTGTGAAATAGTTGTTTTCTTTTCAGCACCAGTAGATATAGGAAAGGGAAACTTCTTATTAGATTGTTTCAATTTATTTCATCTCAAATGGACGGGAAGCTGATCCTTTGAGAATTAACTTCAGTTTGTCAGCTACTGATGGACATACCACACGAGCTCTGATACAGCTGTTTATAACTAATCATGTCTGTTGATTTAAAATACGTGGGGCAGGATTTTATGGTCCCCCCTCCCCCCCCACAACCCCGCCAGTCATTTTGCAGATGGGGGGAGCCCGTACAATTCCTCAGATGGCCCTCCCACTGCCTTCCCGCCTGACCCGACCTTTCTATAATGTCACAGTGGGATGGGCGACTGGCCCACCTATACCATAATTGAGGCCCTTGAATGGGCAAGTAATGACAACTTAAGAGCCATTTCCCACCCAGCCTCAATTCTGAGGTGGGCAGGAGTCCAGCAGGAAGGTGGGAAGCCCAGAAAGTGACCTTGCTGAGGCCTCGGGTGGGTAGTGGGGGTAGCCTCCTTCAACGGCCTCCTTTCCACTGGGAACCGCTTCCCCAAACAAGGTCTTCCCCTGGCCTGTGCTCCGTCTCCCACCCCCAGCCTCTCCATCAAGACCCCCATGCCCTCTCGCCACCCCTTTGGGCCTCAACTCCCCTTCCCCACTGTGAGACCCCTTGTACTTACCTGGTCCTGGACTCCAGGACTTAGAATCTGGGGACGGCTCCAGTCCTGGCCACTGGCGCTGATGGGACTACTGAGCAACTGGTCAGCAACTCTCCGAGGTGGGTCTTCCACCTGAGTGAGGGATGGAAGTCCCATCTCCAGCCAATTAATGCTTCTTGGGAGCGTTAAATGGTCCCAAGCAACCAGTATCAGTGAAGATGCATCCCCTGCTGACTCTTTGGGTGGGGGGGGCAGAAAACTCTGCCATCCAAAAAAATTCAAACCCTAACTCAAAAGATTATTAAAATCTGAAACAAAAACAAAAATTACTGGAAAAACTCAGCAGGTCTGACAGCATCTGCGGAGAGGGATACAGTTAACGTTTCGAGTCCGTATGACTCTTCATCAGAACTAAAGAAATATAGAAATGAGGTGGAATATAAGCTGGTTGAGGGGGGGGGGGGGGTGGGACAGGTAGAGCTGGATAGAAGGCCAGTGATAGGTGGAAGCAAAGAAGAGATTGCCAAAGATGTCATAGACGTCATAAACAAAAGGACAAAGGGGTGTTGACGGTGGTGATATTAGCTAATGGATGTGCTAATGGTGACATTAAGGGTAGAAAGCAGGATGAGCAAGTGACAGATGGCCCTAGTGGGGATGGGGTGGAGGGAAGGGATCGAAATAGGCTAAAAGGTGGAGATAAAACGATAGATCGAAATAAATTTAAAAACAGGTGGGAAAAGAAAAATATATTAAAAAAATTATAAATTACTGGAAAAAAGGGGATCAGGAAGGGGGTGGGGATGGAGGACAGAGTTCATGGTCTGAAATTGTTGAACTCAATGTTAAGTCCAGAAGGCTGTAAAGTGCCTAGTCGGAAGATGAGGTGCTGTTCCTCCAGTTTGCGTTGAGCTTCACTGGAACATTGCAGCAGGCCAAGGACGGACATGTGGGCATGAGAGCAGGGTGGAGTGTTGAAATGGCAAGCGACAGGAAGGTCTGGATTATGTTTGCGGACAGACCGAAGGTGTTCCACAAAGTGGTCACCCAGTCTGCGTTTGGTCTCTCCAATGTAGAGGAGACCGCATTGGGAGCAACGAATGCAGTAGACTAAATTGAGGGAAGTGCAAGTGAAGTGCTGCTTCACTTGAAAGGAGTGTTTGGGCCCTTGGACGGTGAGGAGGGGGGAAGTAAAGGGGCAGGTGTTACACCTTCTGCGGTTGCATGTGAAGGTACCGTGGGAGGGGGTGATGGAGGAGTGGACCAGGGTGTCCCGGAGGGAACGATCCCTGTGGAATGCCGCCGGGGGGGGGGGGGGGTGGTGAAGGGAAGATGCGTTTGGTGGCATCATGCTGGAATTGGCGGAAATGGCGGAGGATGATCCTTTGAATGTGGAGGCTGGTGGGGTGATACGTGAGGACAAGGTGAACCCTATCATGTTTCTGGGAGGGAGAGGAAGGTGTGAGGGTGGATGTGCGGGAAATGGGCCAGTTGAGGGCCCTGTCAACCACCGTGGGTGGAAAACCTCGGTTGAGGAAGAAGGAAGACATGTCAGAGAAACTTTTTTGGAAAGTGGCACCAGCAGAACAGATGCGATGGAGGCGAAGGAACTGAGCGAATGGGATGGAGTCCTTACAGGAAGCGGGGTGTGAGGAGCTGTAGTCAAGGTAGCTGTGGGAGTCGGTGGGCTTGTAATGAATATTGGTGGACAGTCTATCACCAGAAATTGAGACAGAGAGGTCAAGGAAGGGGAGGCAAGTGTCAGTGATGGACCATGTGAAAATGATTGGGGGGTGGAAATTGGAAGCAAAATTAATAACTTTTTCCAGGTCCAGACGAGAGCATGAAGCAGCACCGAAGCAATCATCGATGTACCAGAGAAAGAGTTGTGGGAGGGTGCCTGAGTAGGACTGGAACAAGGAGTGTTCCACATACCCCATAAAAAGACAGGCATAACTGGGGCCCATACGGGTACCCATAGCCACACCTTTTATTTGGAGGAAGTGAGAGGAGTTTAAGGAGAAATTGTTCAGTGAGAGAACAAGTTCAGCCAGACGGAGGAGAGTAGTGGTGGATGGGGACTGTTTGGGCCTCTGTTCAAGGAAGAAGCGGAGACCCCTCAGACCATCCCGGTGGAGGATGGAGGTGTAGAGGGATTGGACGTCCATGGTGAAGAGGAGGCAGTTGGGGCCAGGGAACTGGAAATTGTTAATATGATATAGGGCATCAGAGGAATCGTGGATGTAGGTGGGAAGAGACTGGACAAGGGGAGAGAGAACAGAGTCAAGATAGGAAGAAATGAGTTCCGTGGGCAGGAACAGGCTGACACAATCGGTCTGCCGGGACAGTCCTGTTTGTGGATTTTGGGTAGGAAGTAGAAGCGGGCCGTCCGAGGTTGGGAGACTATGAGGTTGGAAGCTGTGGAGGGAAGATCACCAGAGGACAATGAGGTCAGTGACAGTCCTGGAAACAATGGCTTGATGTTCAGTGGGGGGGTCATGGTCCAGGGGGAGGTAGGAGGAAGTGTCCGCAAGTTGACGCTCAGCCTCTGCGAGGTAGAGGTCAGTGCGCCAGACAACAACAGCACCACCCTTGTCAGCAGGTTTGATGACAAAGTCAGGGTTGGAATTGAGAGAACGGAGTGCAGCAAGTTCAGAAAGAGACAGGTTAGAGTGGGTGAGAGGTGCAGAGAAATTGAGACGACTAATGTCACGCCGACAATTCTCAATGAAAAGATCAAGAGAAGGTAAGAATCCAGAGATGGGATCCAGGTGGAGGGAGAATATTGGAGGTGGGTAAAAGGATCCGTTGAACGGGGAGAGGACTCCTGCCCAAAGAAGTGAGCATGGAGATGAAGGCGGCGGAAGAAGAGTTCAGCATTGTGCCGAGCCCGAAATTCATTGAGATGAGGGCGTAAGGGTATGAAACTAAGTCCTTTGCTCAGCACTGAATGTTCAGCATTAGAGAGAGGAAGGTCAGGGGGTATGGTGAAAACACGGACAGGGCTGGGATTGGAAGACGGGGCGGGGTCAATGGGACGGGCAGGGGTGGAGGGTCCTGGATGGGCGCTCAGGTTAAAATCTGAATGTTGGTGTAATTCCATTGCACAATATTAGAATCTGAATGACATATGTTATTGTGGTTGGTGTATTAGAAAGAGTACAGTGATATTGGGCTTTCTTAATGGATCCAAAGGCAGCTGATATGGAATAGATGAAACCTGAATTGAGAGGTTACACTTATCAGGAAAGATTGGACAGACCGGAATTTGTTTCTCTAGAAGAGAGAAGACTGAGGAGTGATCTAATAGAGGTCTTGAGGAATACAGAAGAGTTTGATGGGGTAGACATAGAAAAGTTGTTTCCACTTGCAGGTAAGAACAAAACTAGGGGCCATAAATATAAGAGGCCCAGAATAAATCCAATATAGAATTCAGGAGAAACTTCTTTACCCAATGAGTGTCTAGGATGTGGAACTCACTACCACAGGGAGTAGTTGAGGCAAACAACTAAATGCATTTAAGAGGAAACTAGTTAGACACATGAGGGAGAAAGGAGTGGAAGGATATGCTGACAGGGTTAGTTAAAGAGGAGTGGGAATAGGCTTGTGTGGAGCATAAATACAAGCATGGGCCTGATGGATAGAATGGCTGTTTCACTGTTGTAAATACTTTGTACTTTGTAAAAAAAAGAGATGAATTATTATTAGCCTGAATGCAATACTGAATACTGTTCTTTATATGGAGGAAATTAATGAACTGGTAGCATACTTTGTACTGAAGTTATTAACCTGGCCTGGCAGTAGGATTATGAAATCGTACTGATTGGTATGCAAATTTAAACCAGCAAGTCAATAATCCTTAATACATCAATAACCATCAGTAGTTGCAATAACCATCAGTAGTTGAAACTAAATATGTAACGGTCTAATTCCACCTTTTGAATTTGAAGACACGGTTCTTTGTTTTCAGGCAGCGTATTGGAAGACTTGAGGAATTGGAAGTAGGTCACAAATAACAATGAGACATATTATTCCTCAGCTTCACTATGGGCATCAACACCTGATTTAGGGCAGTGAAAGTGGACAGCACCAAGTTACACTGCCCCACTAACCTGCGTCTCTACTCAGGGGAGAGCACAACTCTGCACGTGTACTGAAATCCTGTGCAAAGGCCTCCACATGAGCTGTATCATTTTCAAAATGAGTCAAATGGACTGTGAGGAATTTATTTATTACATTTTTAAAGTTGGAAATGTTGGCTTTGCTCCAATTACAACTATATGGTAGCCAGTGCCAAGCTGAATAAGGGGACAATCATAAAGCACAAGCTGACTGAACATGGGGGGCAGCTGCTTTTGCACTGTTTAATGTTGAGTGTGCATCGCTATACCAGGCATATGACTCATTTACTTGTCAGCGCTGGCTTGAGGCACCGACTTGGAATAAATCAAAATTTCTGACACCAACAAAAGTCAGATAAAATGTGCATGTTTCCAAAAAAGCATTGTAATTATCAGAAATACAGAGACTCATGTCTAACACCTTAAGAACCAAAGATGAATGTTTTTCACAAATGATTTTCACTGTATGGAGGTGATACGCAGAGTGCTTGATATGTCATGTTAAATTACTTTTGAAAGCTTTTTGACTTATTTTGCACTCACAGATTAGGTTTATTTTAAGCAATATTTTCGTCAGAACCGACACCCTCAGGCTGGATTGACAAAGTTGACGAAACAGTTCCTTTCAAAGCACTTTAGGCAGAATCTGCTTAAAAGTACCTGCAGTCACAAGGGGCACATGACCAGTGAGGAATTCAGTAAAACTTGAATTGCACTGCATCTCAGTCCCAATGAGAAAGAAACTTGAGCAACTAATTGAGGTAGGTCTCCTCTCTCACATTGGTACAAAAAATCCCTTAAAATGAAGTTGGTTAAGATTGCCCAATTGCAAAATTTGATTGGAACCAAAAAGTCAACCACAAAGAGTGGGACTAAGTACAGTCCAAGAAATTCATTAGTGCAGTGCAGTGCAGACACTGGCTTGCTCTGATCAGCATAGCCTAGTTTACATGGGATCCAACTGGCAGCCCTTAGAGACTATTAGAGGCTGCCACCAAAAATATTATATTCACTTCATGAGGAGCCAGGAGGACCAAGACCGTTCTTCTCAATTCTACAGCATAAAACCTATTCAAACTGTGCTCAGTTGGTTAAATTGCTTATTAATGGCCTTGTATTGATTTAGTATTTGGTGAATATTGAGTAATTATCCCAATTTTTCTCCTTGTCCATCATTAACAAGGAACCTGAATCCATTGTGTTCTTGTTTCTTTTTTGTCCCTTATTTCATATTTATTGATATTAAATTCCATCCCTACTTATTTGGACTACTGAATTTAATCAAATCCTTTTCAAATAGATCAAATTACCCTATAATGGTCAACTGGTCACACAGTTTGATGTAAAACCACATTTGGTATGCAGTGTTTAATTTCGTTACATTCACAAATTTCAAGTGCCAATATTGGCATTGTTTTGTTTCAGCAAGTTGGACAATCGCTAGTTTCTATGGATGATTATTTTTTCATCATTCGATATTATCATTTACCAGATTTGTCATTGTCGCTGGTCTATTCAAGATACATCAGAAATGAAAATGTCCCTGCTTGGTCTTTCACCAGTAACAAAACAAAAACCAATGGATTTATTGTCTTCACCACCTGAGCACAGGAAGAAAAATCCAAGACGATATATGTTAGGCTTCTGTAAACCTCCATGTCATATTTTCCTTCCTGTGCTCTACCGATGCAGTGCACAACACCCATGTGGTTAAGATGAAAGCCTAAACCACTGTAACTTAAAGAGTTTCAAAAGCCATTTCTGCTGCTGTTGAGAAGGAACAAAAAGAGAACATGATATAGGAATTATTCTCCGGTAAGTTCATGTTTTGGGGGGGATACATTTTGTTTAAGGGATTAAAAAAAACTCCAAAGAGATGTTCACAAGATGATTTTGTGTTTTCTTTAAGAAAATCCATGCTTTCCTTTACATAATGAAAATTTTGCTTCAACAATAAGTATTAGGCACTATTTAATTGGCCTAAACTTGCACCCTTTTTCTGTGAAATTGTAACACATGAAGTGATGGAAACATGGACAAATTATTGATTCAGTGCCATTTACGTGACTTAACCATTGAGCAACAGTGGAATACTGCCTGTGAGAACACAAGTTCACATCTGCATGTGACCAGGGCCGCCACCTTACATTATCACACCAATAACATATCGGTCAGCCGGCTGTCCGTAATGAGCATGAATTGAATTTAGACACAGACCTCCAAAGTATGAGCCATCCGAGAGTTTCATTTCCTTGTTGCCCTTCGTGTGGACACTAACGACCCCATGCTGGATAAAGTACATCTTTTTTCCTATTGTCCCCTCACGGATTATGTAATCTCCAGGCTGGAACACTTCAAACTTCAGTTTGGTCAGCATGGCAGTCACAAAAATTGGGTCCGCGTTGGCAAAAAGTGGCATTGAGGCTACCAGCTTCCGGCAGTTAAAATTCACTATTTCCTGAATTTAAAAATAAAGTACAATAAGTCTTACTGGTCCCAGCATAAGAATGGTGACAGTTAAATCAAAAGATCACGTGCTTGGTGTTCCACAGAAATAACATGAATACACAGAGAATCACCCCACCAATAGATCTACTCTATACTTGATGTTGTTTTTAATTTGTGCTGCTGTTCCCTGAGGAGGCACTGGCCTACATGTCCAACAGCCATCTTGATTAGCCTATGTTGCCTTGGAGATGGTCTATAGTAGTGAACAGATTAGCAGATAAGAGTTTACACACAAGCGCTGCAAACCATCCTCCATATTCTGTTTTTTTTTTAAATAGACATCACTTTTATTTAATTTAAACCTGACAATGAAAGTTTATTTTCTTGAGTGCATAGCATTGTTTTTATTCAGTCACACAGAATCTGCAACCCTCATGTTCTCAGTGTTTTTCTGAGTTTTGTCTTTGTGAAAGTCGTACATATGGTGGAGTTGATTTCCGTTAACATTGGTCAGGGCTCCCACGGGGACGCCTGGGAGGAAAGTTCTGTAGCTCCCATCGGGCAGTTAATTCCATGCTTTTGGCTCCACTCTGGTGGTCAAATAGCAATCCGGAGCTTGCCATGTTGAAAACCAATGGTGTAACACCACAACAACTCCTTGGTATGGTGATTTGGCATGATCATGCATTACACGACATGGGAACCAAATATTTGGTTCATTTAGCTTCAGGGTTTTAGAGTTTAACCTGAAAAAAGATTTCTGAATATTTTCACACCAAGCTTAAGGAGAACATCAATAATGACATATATTGTCATGCAAATAGTGTATCCACACAATTTCTCTTCATTGCAACTAAACCTACATACTGGGGTTTACTGAGGTGACTGATCATGTGTATTCATCGAGGTTGATTTTCCAGATATGTTATTTTAAAACAGTTCATCCATTATTCAATCAAATGCATCTTATTTTCTGTGGAATTTTGCTCACACTCATACTTAAACTTCTAGTTAAACAGTGAATATTGGAGAAATACACAGTAAGTCAATAAGTGCGTAGAGAAAAAAAATTAGGTTGACTTCTCTTCCTCTTTCAGATGTTGATCATCCATATGCATTTCCACCAAGCAAGTACAAACTTTCACCTCTCGTTTGTTATTATTACTTTTATGTCTGAAAAAAGAATGCTATTTTAACCTTCCTGATCATACTCGTGTAAAAGCTAGCACAGCTGGGAACATTGGATTGAGAACTAAAGGATCCTGCTCAGAATCTGGCAGAAATGGCTGAGTATTTTATGCTTCCTTGATAGATAAAAGTAGGAATATGTTGTGGGAGATTACAGAGAACAGGGGACCCCAGGGATCTTGCGCAGGTCTTGTTAAGTTGTCACAACCGCTATTTTAGAACATTCCTGACTGTCAGAATTTGAAATGAACAGCAGCACTGCCTCATGCTAGCACCTGGTCCTGATAGGGCAAGTTTCTTTCTCAATTTATCTGCAGATTGGTCTCATAAGAAACTTATACAATATTCAATTGAGCATGCTAACAGATTACAGTAATGAGCTGGCCCAAAATGAAAATACACAACATGTAGGCGCTTATAAGTTTCAACTTACCTCTCTAAGTGGTTCATTTAGCTCTCCCAGTATATTGTCCTCATCAAACATTTTCCCCTGGTAACGATGTTCGTAATAGTCATGAATTTTTTGCCGGAAATCAGCAGGTAACTTGTGAAAAGACATGTACTGCTCCACTTGCTTGTACTGTACAGAAAGAAAGCCTGTCATTGGATACAGCATAGTTTCAGTCAAGTAGAAAATAGCGCTAATTGGAAATGTAAAGTTACTGAGCATGAAACACTCTTACTGGGGACAAGTATGTATCAAATCAGGAATAAAGATGGCCTTATGACAGGAGTGATTTGCTGTCAGCAGATGTGTAATAAACAACTCACTTGCTAATATCTTGGAGAATATAAATCAAGGTCATAATTCAATATCAATACCAAACTATAATAATCTAATGCAGGTAATGCATTATTGTAGACAGAATAGAGGTAGTGAACACATTCATATTTAAGCATTTAGAATAATTCATCATAATTTACCTTTGATATATTAAGCATTTGTATACTGGAGTTCACTTTCCACGGTCCTGTCATAAATCACAATAGTTCTTTATGTTGGAAATTATTTCTGGACTGCAGGAGTCAACACTTACTCCAATATTATATTTCTGATGTGTATTGCACAACATTAAGTCCTAAGGCTCCTGTAATTTGCCCCAGCATGATTCCAATTAAATTTTTGCACTGGTATTTCCCATCTCTGTTGTTGTATTTTTCAAAGGGTGGCAGATTATTACCAACAAGATAATGTTATCATCCTCTGATAATCTCATGAAGTAATGGGCAAAACAAGGGTAATTTGCCAAGTCTATAGTGCCAGTAAGGGATCTTGACCACTGGACATGCCTAACTAGTAATGACTTTTCCAGTAAGGGTTTCTAATAGAAAACGCACCCCTACCCATAAATTGGCTCTAAACTTTATTCATAATGTAGATAACACAAATAGAGGAGCACACGAAAAATGTACCGGCATTCTGAAAATGGACTGAACTTCGGAATAATCATAAAACCCAGTTCTTGTAAAATGAGAAAGCTGTTTACTGTGATTTTCTATTATGCATCAGGAATTCAATATTGGTAAGAATTCTCTGCATATTTTTTCTTCCAAAATGTATGCATGTGTAACATATAATTTGGGTCTTGGTAACAGCAAAATTATGTGGAGAAAATGTCCAGTTAATCAGAATTTATAGCTAAATTATTCAGTTAATAGAAATGTATAAAATTGGTGTATGACTTTTAGCCAGGTAGCCCATGATAATCCGATCAGATGGGCAAATCTGAACAACTCAAACAGAGATTGATTGATTGACATTTTCGGACAAAGTTTGATAAGTAACATTCCAGGTATGGAGCCTCACCCAATAAGGCAGAAGATTGAACATTTAACAACTACAAAATTGAGTAGATGGGCCCCAAATCAAGTGTGCTGACTTCTGTATCTGATTTGCCAATCTGTCCTCCAATTGATGAAAAGGAAGGGTTAACAAACTCTGGTATCGCTGGGGGTATGCAAGACATCCCTGGGAGGTACACAGGAGAAATTATCTAATGTAGATTTTGCTTGTTATTTTATTTATTTATTGCATTTTTATAATAGGCTACTCAGACAAAGCTTTGAAACTTCCAGGATTTGTTATATAAAATAATTAATTTACTTCAAGGTGTACCAATCAGAACACAGACACAATGATGTACCCTCACCTCCGATCACCGTTCACTACAGCTTGATGTTAGTTGTCCAGCTACCATCTAGAGCTCAGATTTAAGTTGGGATTTTTTTTTGGTTGTATGTGTCATACTGTAACTATGTTTGCCAATATGTATCACATACCACTCCAACCATTATCAGCCTTTCTTGAACATTCTACCTCACAGGTCAGATCTCAGAATTGTCATGGCACACAAAGAGGCTATTCAGCCTATCATGTCTTCACCAGCTCTCTAAATGAGCATTATGCCTTAGTGCCATTTTCCCACCTTTTCTCTGTACCCTTGTACATTGTTTCTACCCAAATAATCATCTAAAGTCCTTGAATGCCTCGAATGAACCTGCCTCCACCACAATCCCAGGCACTGCATTCCAGACTTGAATTACTCGCTGTCTAAAAAAATTTTCTCTCACATCACATTTGCTTCTTTTGCACATCACTTTAAATCTGTCCCCTCTCATTCTCAATCCTTTACGAACGAGAACAGTTTCTCCCTCTCTACTCTATCCAGCAGCCCCCCACCATGATTTTGAACACCTCTATCAAATCTCCTCTTAGCCTTCTCCTCTCCAAGGAGAACAGTCCCAACCTATATTCATAGCTGAATTTTCTCATCCCTAGAACCATTCTTGTAAACCTCTTTTGCATTCTTTCCAATGTGTTCACTATAGTGTGGCACCCAGAATTGTACACAATGCCCCAATTGAGGTCTAACTGGTGTCTTACATAAGCTGAACATAACCTCCTTGCTCTTGTACTCCATGCCCCTATTAATAAAGCCCAGGATACTGTGTGCCTTATTAACTGCTTTCCCCACCTGTCCTGCACCTTCAATGGTCTATGCACATATACACCAGATCCCTCTGCTCCTGCGCCCCTTAAGAATTGTATCCCTATATAAAGCACAAGTCAGAAAATTAGACATTATTTCTATTCTTTCATATTTATTCAATTTTGCAATGAAGTTGAAATTCCAATTATAACAAAAAGAGCAAGGCTTTTTTTCTCCTCTATAATTAATGGCTGTCATTTAATCATTGGAACAATCAGCTTTCAAACCTGTGATTTTGTTAGCCTGGTGTTAATTATGAACAGAAGGGGATGTTCATCCTTCTTTGTTAAAGAAATTTCACGTGTACAGTGGAAGACGATCTCTCAGGCCTGCTTTTTGGTGAACATTTATTTCAGATGGTGTCACCCATGACTGCAAGTAGGACTTTTGCCTCTGGAGTTGGCTGGTCTTGGGTTCAAGCCCCACTCCAGGACTTGAGCACAGAATCTAAGTTGGCTCTACAGCGCAGTACAGAGGGAGTGCTGGATTGTTGGAGTTGTCATCTTGCACATGAGGCATTAAATAGAGTTCCCATCTGGTCTCTTGGGTGGATGCAAAATATCCCGCTGAACTGTTCAAAGAATGGCAGGGGAATTTTCCTGGTGTCTTGACCAACACTTATCCCCCAGCCAACACCATAACATGACCTGGGCATTTGTTTCAATGATTCTGGCTGGGGCCATGTCGTGTGCAAATTGGCTGGTTTGCGTTCCACATTACAACAGTGACTACACATCAGGAGTGCTTCATTGGCTGGTTAGCTCTCTAGGATGTCCTGAGACCATGAAAGGCGTTATATAAATGCAGCTTTCTTTCTTCATGGTGATAAGTACATGGGTCTTCTCTGGTAACATCAGGCATTGCTACCTTGCTGTCTATCCTTCAGTCCCAGGTAACAATGGCCGCCACTGTCCAGTTAAATCTCTTTCCATTTCAAAAGAAGTTTGGATCCCAATTACTGGTGCTATAGGTGGTGATAATGAAACTGTGCAGCAAAAACCATTTTTCATATGAATGGAGAATGGGGTGAGCACAGGCCCACAGCAGCCCTCAATATTGCAGTGGTGCCAGGAAGCTCCGCTTCAGCGAGCAAAGACGGCCAGGATTTTTCAGATGGCAGAGTTTCCCTTCCCGCCATCCGAGGAGTTGGCGGCGAATGCATTGCTGCCGACACTGGCTGCCCTGCAAGCCATTTAACGCTCCAAGTGTTAATTGGCTGGAGGCAGGACTTCAGCCCCCACATTCGGGAGGAAATCCCGCCTCAGAGCGCTACCGGCCAACCCGATTGGCTGGTAGCTCTCTAGTCCCAGCAGCGCCGGAAGCTGCTGTGGACTGGAGTGGGACTGCAAGCAGACCCCAGAGTCTAAGCCCAGGACCAGGTAAGTTTTGTAGGTCTCAGAGCAGGGAGAGAGGTGAGGCCTGGGGTGAGGTGGGCAGAAGGGTGCAGGGGTGTGGCTGGAGAAGCTGGGAGTTGGGGGGTGGGGTGGCGATTGGCAGGGAAAGGAAGAACCTTTTGCCAGACTTTTTGGGGCAGCGTCCAATGTTAACAGGAGGCCACTAATGGAGGTGCCCCCCCACCTCACTCCAACCCCCACCATCCTGCTCAAGGCCTGAACAGGGTCACTTTTTGGGCTTCCCGCCTGGCCCTAAACTCCTCCCACCAGCCTGAAAATTGAGGTTGGGTGGGAAATGGCCCTTAAGTGGTCATTAACTTGCCACTTAAGGGTCTCAACTGGGACAAGGACAGTCCCAGCCCTAGGCCTCACCCATCCCATCATAAAGTTGTGGAGGGGTCGGGGTGGGTGAGAACCCAGTGAGAAGGCCATCGGAAGAATTTTACGGCCACCCACTGCCTACAAACCTGCCGGAGGTGGAATGTAAAATTCTGACTCAGATAAGAATTTTCCACTGTGTGTTAGGGAGGTCACAGAGGAAACCTTGTTTTGTCACTCATGCTCTTGTGCTTCAGCAGGGTACTTACACAGCTAGAATTTTAGCAAATTACTCATTAACACAGAACATCATTTGACTGTACCTTTATAACCATTTGTATGTCTATCAATAATCCTAAATAGGAAGCAATATTCTTCGACTAACGTGTGCCAAAGGAGAAAAGGATACAAATCAACAGATGCTTCTCCAGGTATATGCTTTATGTTTTGATTTTAAAATGAGTAGGAAGGATATACCTCTGCCTCCTTGGAGATATGGTGCAGCCATGATGACAGTAGCCTAGTGGATCAACTCCTTGGTACAACTGGTTAGATGCTGATCTTTTCATCTCTGGAACCTGGTTGCTATGGAGAATGCCTACTCTGTTTGCTGGCTGTAATGAATGGCCTCATGTCTGAATTCAATACCTCATGGGTATGGGCCAACACAACAACACTCTCTAATTTGGCAGTAATTAGCAACCTCACTCAGAGGTGACAGATTGTCTGCTTTGGGGATGAAAAAAATGTCACACTAGTGCATTGTCTCAGGTTGGAGTTGAGGCATATTGTCAGAGGGAGGAGATGGGCCTTTACATCTGCTTGTGCTTACACAATGCTTAAACGTTTGAGAGTGCTTAAATGTTTGAGAATGCTTAATGCTGACACTGGCTGCTTAAAATGGGAAGAGCTCCACTAACATCCCTCACCTTGATGAGCCCAATAACCCAGTGGAGATCAAAGGATAGAAATGCAACTTGCTGTCCATTGTAAAACTGAATTTGCAGATTGGTCAATCGTCTAATATTTATTTCTATTACCTGTTCAATGGCATCGGCGGTCTGAAAATCTTACATTTATGGCTGACTCACACTGTCCTATTTCTATTTTCATAATGGTGAAAACCATGGGTCTACCAATATCATCACCTAGTGAGCTGACCTGGGCAATCAGGTCAGTTGCCCAATTGTATCTTCAACATCTCTGAAGATGAACCAAGGAAACACTGATGAGAGAATGTTTTCTGTAAGTACATGACTTGCTTTATTTCAAGGTAACACACAGAACGGCTGTTATAATTATTGTAAGATCCCACCGCTAAGACCATGTTGTATGTCAGTTGTGACTGGCTGAGGAACAATTGTAGAGATATTGATATGTCTGAACAATAACTGGTTTATTGGATGAACACAACTATTTACAGATATACAAGACTGCAGGTGTTACTCAGTCTAAGCCATAAGCCCTTCTACTTCGCACTTCCTAGCCATGAGTCTCTCTCTCTCTCACGTCATCATGTGGACAGTACTGTTTCTCCGGTCCCACGAATTAACCCTTACAGCCTTGAATATCCTAATAATACAATAATCAAACTCACTTAATTCAGACGGTACAACCTAACTTTTCATAATGATAGAAAATAAAGAACACCCTTGGCTTTCCTCATGGCTGAATAACCTTACTTGACAAATGAGATGACTTCTAGCTATACCTAAATAATTTCTGACCTCTTAGCCAAGACTTAGGAAACATCTTTGCAGCTCTCTCTTTAAAACTTCAATGGTCTGTGCAGCATCCTTGATCAAAGAGCTTCAGTGCCTACTTGTGTCCTGATCTCTGTTTTATATCACTCACTGCCATACCCACAATTAGAGATCAAAGCTTTTTTAATACAGTGGGTGCGAGGTGTTTAAGCAATTAATGAGCTAACATTAATCAAGCTAACTATTGCTTATTGTCTATGAGGAAACAACATCAAAGAAATACCATTAACCTTTTAACTATCTAATGTACTAGCTTTTAAGAACATTGTCCGGATTCCCCATGCTTTGAAAAAGTCCTCACTGTCGGAATTAAAACAGAAAATGCTGGAAATACTCAACAGGTCAGGCAGCATCTGTGGAGAGAGAAAGAAACTTAACAGGCTGAACTTTTCCGGCCCCTTGCTTGCAGGCTTGGAGATGGGGTGGGGGCTTGTGGCAATCTGAGGTGCAATACACCTTTAAGAGAATGTAAGTGGATTGATCATGTGACTGTATTACCCAATGGCTGTGTAGGGTGGTCTACAATGTTAAATCAGTAGTTTAGAATAGGGTCTGGTTGGAGAAGCACACATTGTGTTAGTGCTCTGTGACTTGTGTTAAACAAATAGCATGTGCTTCATCTGATATTGGTCTCTGCATCTGCTGTATATTGTTTGCCAACTCACCAACCAGTAGATAGGTGTGCAATTGCGTTTGCAAGCAAAGCGACCCGACAGAAGGAACACAGCAGGGCTGGAGAGGGGGAAAGGGTGCGGGAAAATAGTGTAGTCAGGGAATTTTCAGAGACAGCTTGGCAAATGGATCAACTGCCCACTGCATGGAAGAGGGCAGCAATTAACACGGTTAAGACCCCAAAACTGTTGCCTCACCAACATTTTGTCATTGTCAGAGTGGCCCCTCTAGCTCAACAGAAGTGGCCTCTGCATGATGCAGACTAGTGGGTCACTGGAACGGGAGGCTCCATGTCCCAATGATGGGGCTGTGGGCAGGAAAGGCCACACCAATGGCTCAAAAAAATCTAGCTGGAGGGGCCCCCTACCGGCTTCGCCCCTCTGAGTTATTTATTGACCTCTATTTGAGGCACCCTCATGGGCCCTGACCAGCCTCAGCTGCACCCACCTCTCCTGGTGGGGCTTCTGAAGCTCCAGTGCTGCTGGCCCTCTTATTGGGCTGGCAGCATTGGGAGCCTGCCCACCATCCTTATTTGGATGGTGTACTCTGAGGGGGCCAATTGGGAGGCAGTCTCCAGGATGACTGAGAAGCCAGCCTTGCTGCCAGAAAGTGCAGGCTTGGGTCCCTGGACCCAACGTCAAAGTCCCAAAGCCCGAGTCAAAATCCAGCCCAACCT
Organism: Cetorhinus maximus; assembly: GCF_964194155.1. Classification (NCBI taxonomy): domain Eukaryota; kingdom Metazoa; phylum Chordata; class Chondrichthyes; order Lamniformes; family Cetorhinidae; genus Cetorhinus; species Cetorhinus maximus. The sequence continues at coordinate 107,413,556 of NC_135891.1, forward strand.
TCCATACCGATGACCTTACGGAAGAATGTGCTGATGAAAGGATATCATCCTGAAACATTAACTTTATTTCTCTCTCTACAAATGTTACCTAACCTGGAGTATTTCTAGCATTTTCTGTCATTATTTCACTTTTCCAGCATTCACAGTATTTTGCTCTTGAATTAGCCCCTGTTGGAAACTGGCTAAGAAATTTCAAAATATATGATATCTTTGCTACACAGTAACTATTGTGCTGATCTGTCTTCTTCAGCAGAAATAACAACACAAAGCCACTAGTTTGCTCTGGTGGTGGTGCCTGGGAGATCGAGCCAATGTGGTTAGGACTGTGAGAACTGTTGTCAGTTTCATGTAATACCAGAAGGCAAGAGAATGACACAGGGTTCACACTGCATGCCGGTACAGATCTAACTCCTGCAGATCACTGCACAACATATTGATGAATAAATATAATCTGTGTCTAGATAGGATAATTCTGGTCCCATGCACTAGACACTCGTTTCATGTGAAATACTCAAAAGAACCATGAACACAGTGTCCAATGTGCCTGCACAGTAGCTGTCTGAGACAGAGCACACTGTTGTGTGCATTGAGCATAAACTGGCTGACATTAATGAAGGTGACATTACTGTCTCATGTAGGCCACACTAACCTAACAATAGCATTAAGAACACATAGGAGAAGTTGACCATATTGCCTCTCGGTCTGGATGATTTTTCTATCTTAACCGCACTTACCCACCAGCTCCCCATATCCCTCGATTCCCCGAGGGATCAAAAATATATCTTAGCCTTAAATATATTCAACCATGAAGGATCCACAGTTCTCTGTGGTAGGCAATTCTAAAGGTTCACAAGCCTCCAAGTGAAGAAATTTTCCCTAATCTCAGTCCTAAATAATTGACGCCGTATCCCGAGACTGTGTTCCAGATTTCCCAGCCGTGGGAAACAACCCCTCAGTGTCTACCCTGGCCCTTCAGAATCTTGTATGTTGCTATGAAATCACCTCTTATTCTTATAAACTCCAGTGAACATAGGCCAAGTTTACTCAGCCCACTTGGCACAGGAACCAACCTAGTGAATTAAAAAGCAAAACTCAAACAACAATTTTATGCGATCTGAGTTCATTGTCTGCACAGCAAAATCATTTGATCCTTGTAGGAGATCATTTCTGACTAGTTTTATTGACATTGAGCTACTTGTATCTTACTCTGTACAGAAAGGCAGCTTTTATAAATGCGTTCTTGGCACAGAGTTGCACCCACCCCAAGGGGATGTGGGGTATCTTGTCCCATCAGGTTAGCAGGGCCATGCGGGAATTTTCCATACATTAAAATGAACTGGTGGATAGCTGTGCCGGATACAACGACCATCAAGTGCTCCCAGTAAATGAAGCTCCTTGCTGTGGTCTTGAGTACATAAAATCTATCTATCTACACAGTTCAGGTTTGGAAAGTAAGATGATCTGATGTGGCCAGAATTTTTGCTCCCGATTCGAGAGCACAGGGCCAGGAAATTCCCAGCTCCGCAAATCCGATTCAGGAGAAAAAGTGCCCCCGACAGTCAGATTTTTGCTTGGGGGTAGGTATTAACTGGAGTTGGGCCCGTTGCCCCTGGAAAGAGTTCAGAGGGCTGCCGGGTGCAGAGGCGGTGGTGCTCTGAAACTTTGCCCTAGCTGTAAAAAAACACACAATCAAACAAAAAACAGTCCTCTAGCCCTCACACTCCTTCATCACTCCCCACACACTCCCCATGCCCCTTACATGCCAACCCATACCACCTCGTGCCCTTGTACCCATCTCCGTGGCTCCTCATACACTCCATGCCAATCTATGCCCCTCCACCCACCCCATGATCCTTTTTTAAAGCCTCTCTGCCAACAGTGCCAACTCATAACCCCCCCCCACCCACCACCCTTTTTTCTTTACACCGACCAAGCTAACTTACCCAATATCTACCATGTGCAGACGTCAGGATCCATGCTGAGAGGAAAGGAAATAAAATTATTTGTCTATTGATGAATGAATTCACTACTTAAAAAATACACTCGCATTGATATAAACCCATTCACTAGATTTAACTTCCTTCACTATTTAATACCTTAACAAGCATTTGTATTTATAGCCCCACTTTAAAAACTTTATAAGCACTTAGAGCTGCCAATCAAACTGTAAACTGACAGACACCCCACTCTGAAACTGATAGGTTGTGAAAATCTTATCATGATAGTCCTCAGGCTTATGCCAATAGACAGAGTGAAATAGCAAGCATTGATTTTTTAAACTGCAGACAATAATTTCAAAAGTCTAAAGGCCAAGAGATTTAAATGCCTTGACAACTTGACAGTTCCCTTGACAGCTTAACAGTTCCAATGAGTTTATCCACTTTCAAGTCTACTTTTAACAAACTCAAAGGGCACTTGACCTCTCCCAAAGGGCACCTGACCTCTCCCAAATTGCAAATTACCTCCCTCAAAGATGTCCCTGGACCTACCCAAAAGGATACCCCAACTCTTCAAAGAATACCAACAGCTTTAGGTCATCTCCAGAAAAGACTAAAGCCCACAAGTCATGTTTTGGGCATCCCACTAGCGAAAATTGGATCGGACTGACAACAGCTGCACTTTAACTTTTGTGAAATTTGTAGGTGCCAGGTTTGGGGGCAGGACTTCTGGCTTTGGGCCTCCAGCGCTATTTTGGACAAGCCAGAGATGCTGTCCGTCATGGTGAAAATTTAGGCCTATGTTTAAACAATACAGATCATTTTAACTTCATTCCCCCTTCCTCCCCCCAGCCCAGGCAGGAAACTGACAGGCTCATGGCCATTTTACACCTCACTTGATTTTGTTCTCCATTGAAGTCCATTGAAAGTAAAATCAGTTGGGATGTAAAGCAAACATCTGATCCAATCCTGATGGTTTCCCAATGGGTAGGACAGATTAAAATGACCCCTAATGACTGTAATCACTGCAGTAATATGATTGTACCTTTGTGCAATCACTTGCCTATATGACAATGTTCAATTGTCGTGAGATGTACAATAATACCAAAGTATCTTACTGCTCATGTCACTCTTCCCCATCTAATTAACAGTGAGGAAAAACAAGCACACCAGCATTAAAACACTCAACTAAATCGAAATTTGTTAAAAAAAAACCCTATATAAATTATTTTGTAATTGGGAGGATTAGGCACTTCCAGTCCAAATACGATCAGTTTCACCATTAACAATTTTTCTTTAAAGGTTTTCACTATCCACCTACCTTCAAACAAATGTGTGACTTAAAAACATTAATTTGCTACTGCAGTTATTCCAAATTAAAAGACTCAAAATACACAAAAGTCAGAAATATTAAATAATGTCAAAATTATTTCCATGATTCCTACATTTTTTTTAAGAGATAATTTTAAAACATATTTTTATGGGATATAGGCATCACTGGCAAGACCAATATTTGTTGTCCATCCCAAATTGCCCTTGAACTGGGAGGTTGGTTGGCCATTTCAGAGGGCAGCTACATTGCTATGGGTCTGGAGTTCACATGTAGGCCAGGCCAGGCAAGGATGACAGATTTCCTTCCTGGCGCGAAATAATATTATTTAGTTGTTGCAAAAACCCAGTCGATGATAGTTGTCATGGTCACCATTACTGAAGCTAGCGTTATATTCCAGATTTATGAATTGAATTTAAATTCCAATCAGCTGCTGTGGTGGGATTTGAACCCATATCTCTAGGGCACTAGCCTGAGCCTCTGGATTATTGGTGCAGTGACATTATTATTCAACACTCCAGTGAACAAAATGGATCTTGCCAATGAAAATCAAACTAAAAAATATATATTGGGCTGCAGTGTGAGCTTTCATAGTAAAAGTCAATAATCCACAATACAATTATTAAACCAAAATATTTCCTTCTTTTCCAACGTTTCTGCAACTGGTCATGTTGGTATCAAAGTCTCCCGTTCCAAAACCTTAGACACACTTACTGTCTTGACTTGATCGAGGGTAAAATCCTGCTTGGGTTTCCCTTTTTTAAATTAACCCTTGTGTGTTCTCTCTCAAATAAACACTAATGCACATTAATAATCAAGACTGTACCCCCTTCCCCACAATCACTTGAAATGCATTGTAGAATTTCTCCGTTAAAAAGCAAAAAAATCATCGCACAGCATAGACTATTTCTACACACACCAAGGAATAATGAAAATTAATCAAAATAACATCCCTTCAAGAGCCACTTTCAAACCCATTACTCATAATTCCTCATGCTTCAAATCTGCCTTGACTGCGTAATCATCACAAGCTGTGGAGCTCAATGAATTTTTTTCTTTGTTGAAGTTGTTTTTCCACATTTAGAAAAGCACGAAAATTAATTATTTGCTCACTGTTTGTACTGAACACCACACAAGAGACTCCAGCTGCGTTATATTGAATGGATTTCATATCACATCAGGACCTACATGGTACCCTCTATTTAGTCACACTTTTTTCTTATATGACAGCTGCTGTAGGGTTTGTATATTAACTGATTACTCTACATAATTAGGAAATTTTAGTCATATCATTTTGTGAACAACTATACCATCTACCCGCACTGATTGTTTTCTACAAATAACGACTCTAGAGATGTTACCGCTCTTCCCACGATAAACTACGGTGCCTGAAGACAAATTACGTTAGGTGTTATCAAATTTTCAATAGATAATCTTGCAGAGAAGGTAACCCTGAATGATAAGTGTGCTAGTACAACCAGGCTAATGCTAAAACCTCATCTGAAATATCCCAGTAACTGCTGCCAATATTGCACAGAATCTGATCTGCCTACTTTGCCCTCCAGGAAAAATATGCTTTGCTGCTGAAGTCCTTCAGATGCCAAACAAAGGAAATCAGCGAACAGTATAAAGATGATGCCATAACAGCACAGAGTAAATAGACAGTGGTTATTTTCCTGCATAAATGAATGCCACAATGCAGCGACTTGACAAATTAATTTCTCATTGAGTTCCACTACATTGAGAAATTAATCTCAGTGGTTCTGTTTATACCTCAGTTTGATATGTTTTTATCGCACCAAACAACCTTTGAATTTACACCGCTTTGGTCATCCCTAATCAAGTTATAACATACTTGCGGAGTGTAAAATGTGACCATTCTTCAGTAGATAATGCCTATGTCACGAATTGGATGATCAGTCACTATGCATTGAATGATTTAACTCAAACTGCATCTTTATTAATCTCCTTTATTCTGCAAATAAAAAAATTGTTTTCCTTCTTTATAGGATTTAACAATTTGACTGTAGGCATTTTTGTGAAACACAAAAGCATTGCCAGGAACAGCAGAAACCAGCCAATTATGAAACATGTGCAATAGTACTCATTTCACATTTCCCAAGAACTTAAATAGCCACTTAACAGAGATGGCTGATTAAAAAAGTAAATTTTGCAATCTACTGGCTATGTAAAATTTCCATAAAAATGACTCAGCCTTCCTGGAAAGTGAAATTCTAGACTAGAATACAAAGTTACAACATAGAAAGAAGCCAAGTGACCCAGCTAGCCCACGTTGATGTTTAACTTCCACATGAGAAAATTGTTCTAGTCACATCTACCTACCCATATCCCTTTATCCTTCAACCACCTAGACAACGTAATTTAGAATGTTGACATAGTACCTGTCTCAGTCACTAACCCAGGAGGTGAATTCCACAGCTTCACAACTTAATGTATCAAAGCTCCTCAGGCACTCTTTCGAAATCCCCTGCATGCAATTTGTATCTATGGTCCCCATTTGGAGACTGCTTGCATTCAACTGTTAGTCAAATTCCTTCCTTCTATAGTTTAGAAGGACACACTACAAGGTGCTTAATGGTGGAGTATATTGAACAGGTATCTAGTATAAATGAACAGCTCAACTAAACAGAAAAAATGACAATTTCTAGTTCTACCTTTCAAGCCCTTTGAAGAACGTACTCCTTTATAGAGCAGATTTTGCCTACATCAAAGGTATGTGTCACAGTAAAGATGTTATGACGTATCTATTCCCAAATCCTTTGAAGACAGTACATTAACGTAAACAGTTGTGGTTGTTTACTCCAAAGCTACTTCCCTCAAACAAGACTTCCTGACCTAACTATTCGCAAATCCTTTGAGTAGGAGTTTTATTAACTGTGATCTTTCTATACTTTGGTTAATGAATCCCTCTGCGTATTATTATTACACTAGCCACCAAGGTTATACTTTAATCATCCATGGTTGATGTAATTACTGTCTCTTAAATTATCGTGATCTTGAGCCTGATTGTTTCGAATACTGAAACAGGAATTAATGGTTTTAAAAGTGTCACTTAGATAGCGTTGGGCAGCATAGTGGGTTAAGATATTATCCTTTTACTCTTGGAATCAAGGGTAAGAATCCTGTCTAGTCTAGAAGGAAGGAAACGTTATCTACTTGTTACTATTGAAATGGGAAGAATTCTCTGCAGTGTCCTGAATAATATTTAACCCTCAGCCAACATCACTAAAATAGATTATCTGGTCATTATGGTATTGCTGCTTGAGGGATCTTCCTGCGCACAAATTAGTTGCCACATTTTCCTACATTACATCAGTGGCTACACTTCAAAAAGTATTTCATTGGCTTTAAAGTGCTTTGGGTCACCCTGAGGTCATGTAAGGTGCTACACAAATGCAAGTACTTTCTTTTCTTTGTTCTTTAATAAGCAGTTTTAGGTTGATGTAAATTTAGAGCTTCAAATTCCAAATAAATTAATACTAATTGTTATCTGAAAGGCAAGAATGTGCAGGGTTGCAGGGAGAAGGCGGGGTAATGGTACCAGGTGAGTTGCACTTTCGGAGAGCAGGTGCAGACACGATGGGCCAAATGGCCTCCTTCTACACTGTATCGATTCTGTGATTCTCTATAATCACCATTCTGTGATTATGCAATTGGTAAGCTGCAGCAATTTTCCAGGAATGATGTTTTCACGATTCAACTGGAAAGCTAGATTATTTAATTAATTGTTAGCATATTTTAAAAACCTATTTCAAAACATAAGTGCAAATGCAATGAAGGTAAAAAAAAAGACTGAGATTTTACTATCATCCAGAATTAATTTCATTCACAATGTTCTATCAAGATTACTTAAATCTCCACAGCAATTATTAATTTTGGACCATGATTATTAGCTGGAGAAATTATTCAGTGGGGTGAAACAATTAACCCTAATAACCCTCTCTCCATTGTGGTCTACCTGGGTACGATCCTGTCTGATTCAGAACTGGTTGGATTTAGTGAATCAAGGCAAACACATCCTAGAGATCGGCACCTCTGGGAGTCAAACACAAGGGAACCCCAGGCTAACAAGCACAGAAGCGGGAAACTCCAGCCGTATGACCTAGCTAGGAGCAATGTATCCATCCTTTGTAAACTGGTTGGAATTGTGGATTGTAACCTCTGGTGCCTGGATTAGAATTCAGTTCATATTGAAAGATATAAGTACTGGCAGCTCTTTTCCCGTGAACACAAAGAAACATTAATGCTGCTGTGTTTTGCAGCACAGAAGGCGGCCATATGGCCAATTATGTTTATGCCTGTTCTTTCCCAGAGTAAACTAGTTCCACTTGCCAGTACTGTTCCCACAAGACTTCTATCTTCCTCTGCTTCAAATAAGTATTTAAAGAAACAGTCAATTGTCATATTTAAACCATTGCCATTTTATTCTAAAGACTTATTCATTATTTACATTGTTCCCTATTTTGCTATTCCAAACAGGATGACCGACTTCCAGGGGGTAGATAAGGGATTCTTTGTTATCTGAGTCAGGGTAGAGGTTGGGGGGTGGGGTGGCACTGGTGATTCTGAGAGAACCAGAGTGGGAAGGAGCTGCTACTGATTCTGAGAGCGAAATGGGCTGGTGCTGGTGAACCTGTAAGTGGGGAGGGTTGTTTTTTTGGTGAAGATGTAAGGTAAGGTGTTAAGGGGGGAGTAGTTTGGCAAACCTGTAGCAGTGGGGTGGGTGGGGTGTGGGTAAGGACTACTGCTTATCCTGATTCTGAAGTACTCTTATCAGCGGGCAGGTTGATCATTTTCGGCCCAATAGCATTGTTGCTGTGTAACCAAGTTATGGGGGAATATGCAAGAATAAACTGAGAAAACTCAACCATATTTGAGGGACTCCTTCCTTCCCTACAGAGAAACAGTGGGTTAGACACTCAGCATCCACTCACTCAGACCCACCGCCATCCCGCCCCCTCCTCAGATAGCTCTTGATATTGAGACCTCATCTTTTAGGAATCGTGAATGTGAATCTGCTCTCTGCCAACCTAGCAGCCACAATTCAATACTTCCCAAATAAGCCAAATCAAGCCTCAAACATTTAGATTAACATTTTGTGGATAACAAAATTATAGGTTTTTGCAATTTCGATGCATTTTGTCAAAAATTAAGACGAAGGAAAATGACAAAGCACATTCAATAACCTTAGCAAACATGTCAATGTTTTATATAGAATTGTATACAACGTACAGCACTGAAACATGACCAACTAGGTTGTGCCAGTATCTATCCTCCACACGAATCACCTCCAACCTTGATCCATCTGACTCTATTTACAGCTTGTTAAAAAGCAATATCGCTTGTAGAAGTTCCATTTTATTCTAACTTCCTTAACATAAAAGTGACAGAGGTTTATACCTTTGAAAGCTATATTGTTAATAGCTTAAGGTCAGCTTGTCTCACTGATAACACACTTGTCTCACGATCCAACAAATTTGGGTTCAAACCCCACTTTTAGGACTTGAGCATAGAATAAATTCACATGCATTATGTAATACAGAGGAATAGTGTATTGTAGAGAGCGCCATAATTTGGATGGGATGTTAAATGAAACCACATGAATACTTTTGGTGTCTTGGCCAACAATTATTCTTCAAACAATAAACAAATTCTGATAAAGGTCACCCGATCTGAAACATTAACTCCGTTTCTCTCCACAAGATGCTGTCTGACCTGCTGACATTTTTTTTTGTTTTTATTACTGCAGAGCAAGTGGTCATTTACCTCATTACTGTTTATACAATCTTGCATAAATTAGTTGCTGCATTTGCCTACAAAATAATAGTACTATACTAAATCCACTGGCTGGGAAGCACCTTCAGATAGTCTTGAGGACATAAAATAAAGTATACAAATACAAATTAGCTAAATACAAACATAAATTTCTAAGTATAAAATCTATACAAATGTCTTATTCTTTAATTTAATTCGAAAGACACCATTTGCATAATACTACCTCACATGGACCTGATCCTAATTTTCAAAGGCAACCCCTGTATCCAGGTACTGAGTCAGTAGAAAGTAGGAATATAATAAAATAAGATTTATTATGAGTTACATATTATGCTTTAAGATCATCTATGCCTGCTGTCTATGATGCATTATTTCCAGTTTAGTAAGGAAGCCTGAACACATCTAGTATAGCTCAAAGTGATACCTAAAAATCGCTGTCACATGGATAGCCAGATCCCTATATATTCCTAAGAGCGTCCCACCACTATGACAACATCAGAATAATCAAAATCTTGTTCCATCAGGTTACTTAATTTCTTAAATGCTCAGATTTAATTGATGTGTTCAGGAGTTATTATTTCAGTACGTCTTTTTACTATTATGGGACAGATCTTGCTAGGCTGGGAGACCTCATAACATGCATTGTTATTTGGACTTCTAATTAAACATGTTTTTGCACCATAGCTCGCTGGAAACATGGGCTGAGCACAGCATAGTGAAGGCAACAGTGGATTTGGGAGATTAGTGAACAGTGGCACCAGTGTATCTCATTAACCAACTTGATTTAAGGATCGAGAAAGAGACAGGGCAGACAAAGTAGGATGATGAATTAGAGTCAAATCACATACCAAAAGAGAAGTAAAGAGAGGGGAAAAGGATTGGATTAAGAGATAGAAAAGAGACAAAGGAAAAATATGAATTTAATTTTTGCTTAAATAAAACTTTTGCTTAAATCTAACACCTTTTCAAAGTCTAACACCAATTTACTACAAGCAGGAATATAACTCCATAGTTTAAGCTGTTCCCTTCTGATTGATTGGCATTGTATTTACAATTACCACACTGTTAAAAGAGCACTTATGGTATTAGCCCTAACTTTAAAGTGAGTTTATTGGTCAATTGATGAGCAAATCCAACAAGCTCTTCAAAATAATGAGGCGGCCAAGGGCAAGATACCTTTGAATGAGGCAAACAGGAGCCTGCACAAATTGACCAATAAATTCTGGAGAATCACAACTCATTGTGAATTGTTTAATCTCCTGAGTTTGCTGGGTGATTTGCATATTAAAAACTGTGTGTGTTGTTAACATGTCATTATTTTTCCAGCAAGGTTTGGCTTTCTATATGGATATTGTGGTGACCTTGTGAGCAGTTTCAAGTACCTAGAATTAGTGGTGGCAGAAGAGGGCAGTATAGAAATGGAAATTAAACAGTGGGTTAGCTCTGTTTGGAGTAATTAGAAGTGCAGTGGAGTGTTGTGTGACAGGAAAGTATCGCTGAAGCTGGAAAGAAGAATCTATAAGACAGTTGTGTGATCGACCTTGTTATATAGTGCAGAAACTTGGGCAACATGAAGAGAGGGACAACTACTGGACACTAGTGAGATGCAGATGATGAGATAGCTCTGTGGAGTAATGAGAAAGGACAAAACCAGGAACCAGCGCATCAGGAGGGCCAGTGAAGATTATGGGAGCATTGAAGAAAGTAGCTAAGAGATTGAAATGATATGGTCATCTGCTGTATAGAGAGAGAGGGAGAGAGAGAGAGAGAGAGAGAGAGATGACATGTGGTGAGGCAAGTGATGGAGCTACTAGGAAGAAGGACAAGAGGAAGGCCTAAGACCAGATGTAAAGATGTGGTCGTGAAAGCAGGATATTCAACCTTGCATTGTAGTAATCCCAAATAAAATGGGAGAATAGTGAGGAGGAAGAGACATTAATACACCATTTTGAAAAAAATAATGAATAAAATTAATTCAAGAGCTGCTATAATTTTGGAAACGCTCCTAATACCTGACCTTTATCACTTGCTTCTGCATTATATGCAACAATAAATTATATTTCAATTCATTCTTGTAGATACTGTTGCAGTTATAAGATTGTTATGTTTTGGAACAATGTCTTTAATTCAAAGTAAAATGGTCAGGTGATCTGTTCTGAAGCCTGCTTGAGAACAGGCCAAGAGTGGTTAAAGATCAAAGGGAGGCCTAGACTGTGTTATTGGGGCAATGGTGTAAGGTGTTCTTGTTTGGAAACAATGGTGGCAGTCTGAGTTCATAATGGGTAGACTCTGAGTCTTCCAAAACCCTGGAAAAATGCTGAAAGTATCAGGTTGTAAACAGTTATGCTGTAAGCTGCCCATTTACTTCTAAGAAGAGTGTTTAGGACAAGAATAGCTAATCAGCATTTTTGCCTGGATGCAAGGCTAATGTGTTTCATGTTGCCATGGGGAAGAGAGCAAAGGAAGCCACTTTGAGATCAGGTTACAAGCTTTCCTACAAATCAGTGCACATCATAGACAGCAGTTAGGTGCAGTCGGCAGAAAGGAGAGACTGCCTGGCTTTGTGAACTACCCCAGCCAGCTGCGGTGGGAAATGGCCTCTAATTGACCCATCCCCACAGCCATCTCAGGATTCCAGGAGACTCATCCTGGTGTGGCCAGAGGAGAAGAACCATCAAGATAGGATTTACTGCTGGTGTTAGATTTAGGAAACTCTCTGAAAACTATGGGAAGAGCCTGGATGCAGTCACTTGAAGTCAGCGAAACTCAGGGAAATGGGGTAATGCAAAACCATTGGAAGCTGAGAGCAACTGTGGACTTTTTTGCTATAAAGACTGTAATTTTGTAAGGAGCACGATGTGTGATAGTATAAAAGGGGAATGTTCCTATCTGTAGTTTAATGTATAAGTTGCCTACAAAAAGAAAGTGGGGCTTAGTCAATAGTGTTTTTTAGTCATTTGTTACAGTAGAAGTTGTAAAATTTGAAATCTTGTCATTTTTTCAGTTATTAACTGGAAGTTCAAATCTTCTTTTCATGTATCAGTCTCTACAGAGATTAAAACAATGCCAATAGATAAATGCATATGTCAGTGCTCTGTAAAATGCCAAAGAAATCCTGCAGTTACAATAGAATACAAACTTCAACAGCTACACAAAATCCATTCTATACAGAATTATATATAGGTGAACTATTAAATACAATTGCATGGACTTGTAATCAACACATTGCAAAAAATTAGGTAAAAGGGATTGTACCACCATCAGCTGCTTTGCAAGTATGTTATAAACATCACATGCAGAAAAGGATGTATCAAACAATGATGGGTCACCTACCAAGGTGAAACGGACAAAAACATCTGCTAACCATTCTAAAACCATTTTATTCTAGGGAATACTGCATTGTAGTTGTGCTGTCTGGAAAGCAGCTTTTTTCAGTATCTCAGTTGTAAGTGCTCTTGAACACCAAATGCACTTAACATATGACGCCATTCCTGGCAGTGTCTCAACTATTTTAAAATGCAAAGCACGTTGGACAATGCAGCCCAGCATCTTAACCAGAGTTAAGTTCACTGGAGCCAAACTGCAAACAGAATCTCCTCAGGAGTCTTGCATATGAATGTATTCAACATGCACATGATTTTAAAATCATTTCTGAGATACTCAATGCATAAACACTAAGGTATCCTACAGGAACAACCAATCAGTTTGAACAAGAATAATGAGAGTTTTCCAAATGGCTTAGTGGGTAAAGACACACAGTGACTTAGTGCTGAGGCATAATGACCGGCAAGTGCTAGGTTCCATTCTTGGAGGAGAGGATTTTCTCCCTGTCAGGCGGGCCAGTTGGGAGCAGGCACGGGCGGGCACGGAGCTGATTGCCGCTCCTGATTGGCTGCTTGGCAAGTGGCCTTTTCACTTGTGATGAATGGCAAAGTATGAATGGCCGCCGAGCAGTAAGGAGCTATGAAAAGGGAAGTTTGGTTGTTTGCGGGTCTACTTTGTGTTTGTTTTACTGGGGGGGTGGAAGGTGGGGGGTGGGTGCAGGTGGGGGGTTGCAAGGAGTGTAAGTGGCTTTTGAATGTAATTATCAGGTGGGTGACTAGTCGATCTCAAGTAAACATTGCAATAACGAGGGCCTTATGGGCAGCTATAGGCACCGCTGCTGTTAGACCATAAGATGTAGGAGCAGAAGTAGGCCATTTGGCCCATCGAGCATGCTCCACCATTCAATGAGATCATAGCTGATCTGATAATCCTCAACTCCACTTCCCTGCCTTTTCCCCATAGCCCTTAATTCCCTTACTGATTAAAAATCTGTCTATCTCAGCCTTGAATATACTTAACGACCCAACTTCCACAGCCCTCTGTGGTAAAGAATTCCAGATTCACCACCCTCAGAGAAGAAATTCCTCCTCATCTCTGTCTTAAATGGGAGACCCCTTACTCTGAGATTATGCCCCCTGGTCCTAGACTCTCCCAGAACGGGAAAACAGCCTCTCAGAATCCGCCCTATCATCTGTTGCATTGGTCGCATCACATTCTGCTTCCTCTTTGGAGTCGTGTGAAGAAACTATGCTGTGTGCCTCACTTCTCCTGCACGTCCAATTCTCGCTGCTGTGCAATGTTGTGCAGAGTGCGCACACCGCGACCATTCTGGAGACCCTTCGCTATCAGTATTAAAGGGCATCTCCAGATCTATCCAATTACTGAAGCACCTCTCCAACTTGCTGAATGACACATTTGGTTGTCATACTGTTTTCATGGTATTGCTCCTGGGCCACATTGGTTGGGTTCCTCATGGGTGTCATCAGTTATGTCTTAAGTAAATATCTCTTGCCTCTGAGCTGCCAGGCAATCAGTCTGTTTTAAGGTGCAAAAGTGAACAGGGAGGGGAGGGCTGCCACAGGACGAAAGCATCATGGCAGATCACCTGGGAATCTATCAGTCACCTGCATAAAGCTGTACTGGGACTGCACGCCCCTAGCCAAGCTGTTCCAGTACAGCTACAAAATTGGCATCTACCCAGCAACGTGGAAAATTGCCCAGGTATGTCCTTTCCACAAAAAGCAGGACAAATCCAACACGGCTAATTACCGCCCCATCAGTCTACTCTCGATTATAATCAAAGTGATGCAAGTGCTCATCAGCATTGCTATCAAGTGGCACTTACTTGGCAATAACCTGCTCACTGATGCTCAGTTTGGGTTCTGCCTGGACCACTCAGCTCCTGACCTCATTATAGCCTTGCTCCAAAATGGACAAATGAGCTGAACTCGAGAGGCGATTAGAGAGTGACTGCCCTTGACATCAGGGCAGCATTTGACAGAGTGTGGGATCAAGTCAGCCGATCAAAACTGGAATGAATGGGAATCAGGGGAAAGCGCTCCGCTGGTTGGAGTTATACCTAGCACAAAGGAAGATGGTTGTGGTTGTTGGAGCTCAATTACCTCAGTCCCAGGACATTGCTGATATAGTTCCTCAGGGTAGTGTCTGAGGCCCAAGCACCTTCAGCTAGTTCATTGATGACCTTCCCTCCATCATAAGTTCAGAAGTGGGAATGTTTGCTGTTGATTGCACAATATTCAGCACCATTTGACAACATTCAGGCTTGGGCTGATAGGTGGCAAGTTACATTCATGCCACACAAGTGCCAGGCATTGACCATCTTCAACAAGAGAGAGACTCTAACCATCTCCCCTTCACATTCAATGACCAAATCCCTCACAATCAACATCATGGGGATTACCATTGACCAGAAACTGAACTAGACCAGCCATATAAATACTGTGGCTTCAACAGCAGGTCAGAGGCTGGGATTTCTGTGGTGAGTAACTCACCTCCTGACTCCCCAAAGCCTGTCCACCATCTACAAGGCACAAGTCAGGAGTGTGATGGAATACTTTCCACTTGCTTGGATGAGTGCAGCTCCAACACCACTTAATAAGCTGGACACCATCTAGGACAAAGCAGCCCACTTGATTGGCACCCCAGCCACCACCTTCAACATTTACTCTCTCCACCAACAACACACAGTGGCAACGGTGTGTACCATCTACAGGATGCACTGTAGCAACTCACCCAGGCTCCTTCGACAGCACCTTCAAAACCCACGACCTCTATCACCTCAAAGGAAAAGAGCAGCAGATTCATGGGAACACCACCGCCTCCAAGCCTCACATCATCCTGACTTGGAACTATTCCGTTCCCCAGCCGTTCCTTCACTGCTGCTGGGTCAAAATCCTGGAACTCCTTTGCTAAAAGCACTGTGGGTGTACCTACATCAAGGTGGCTCGTCACCACTTTCTCAAGTGCAATTAGAGATGGGCAATAAATGCTGACCTAGCCAGTGACACCCGCACTCCGTGAAAGGATTAAAAAAACCCATTTTTTTTGTGGTGGCAAACCAGCTGTGCATTGATGGAATGGAAACCCTAGCAATCCTGGGTGATCTGTGGGTGTTTTAATTGTCACATGCACACAGTCAATGACTCCCTGCATCTGTAGAAAGCCAGCCCGAGTTGCAAACCTGAACACCACAGGGCCATCTGAGCAGAATGATGCAAAAATCAACCAAGGGCTATCCTCACGGGTTACTTTCCAGGGGCTGATGTTGGAAATTAAGAAGTGTTTATGCAAGTTGAGGACAACACTGGCCTGGGCGTGAAAATTAGTGGTGGCCAAACTGCTGGCACTTGCTGCCAGCACTCATAAACGCAGAATGGTCACTTGGGGTGAGGGGGAAACAGAGATGGAGCCGTATTCGGTAGGAATTAGCACCTTCGAGAGCAAAAGAATGAAACAAATTTACACAGCTGTGATTCTGCAGTATCTACCAGGATACACTGTGTATTGACAAAGCTACATTGATCCTCTTTGTCAACTTGGCCAGCTGGTACCATTCTAGGATGTGACCAGGTCCAACCCAATGCAGTACTGAGGAGTGTTATATGCTTGGAGGCGTTGTCCTTAAGGTGAGCCATTAAACTGAGGTCTTGCCTGCCTGTTCAGGTGGACAGTAAATAACTACTGGCACTATTCAATGAAGGATGAGTACCTCACAGAGTCCTGGTTGATATGCCTCCCCCACGCCACTAAAAAAAACAGAATAACTGCTTCATTTAATTTGCTACTCATGAGATCTTGCTGTGTGCAAAAGACCTGCTCTATTTACCCACATAACATTAGTCACCATGGTTCTAACATAATCCATTGCATGTGAAGAATTCTGAGATGCTTTTGAGAAACTGCGACCCACTCCTGATCATTCAATAACTTTTGTGTTAAAAATTTGAACTAAACAATGTAAATAACAGCAAAGTAGGAATTCAATGCTGAAAAAATATTTCAAGTAGGCAGCACAGAAATAGGAGGAATGCACTATATACAAAAACAGAACAGGGATAGACAATTCAAACTCTCGAGCTTGTTGGATCATGGCTGATCTGTACCTCTGCTCCATTCACCTGCCTTCGCTTCATACCCATTGATACTCTTACCTCACAAAAATCAATCTCCGTCTTGAAAGCTCAAATTGATCCAACACCTGCAGCCTCATGGGGCAGAGAATTATAGGTTTTTTTTGTGTAATAACATGCTTCCTGCTTTCCCTTCTCAATGGCCCAACTCAAATTTTCAGATTATGTCCCTTTGTTTCTGATCACGCGCCAGAGAAAATAGTTTCTCTCCACATACCCATCAAATCTTTTTAAAGAAACAGAATGATGAAAGGTCACAGGTGCTGCCAGGCCTGCTGAGTATTTCCAGCATTTTCCATTTCTATAACAGAATGATGAGATCCGATATGATAACCCGATGGTCACTGCATGCGGCTCAGAATATGTATATTTTTCTGGAACAGATGATTTTTCTCCAGTTGGTAAATTAAGTCCATTTGGAGAAATAAAGACCACCTGAAGAGATAAGAATATGAAGAGAAAATATTTGCTGGAATACAGGAAAATGGGATTAGCTGAGCTGCTTTTGCAGAAAGCCGGCACCAGACAGGATAGGCCAAATAGCCTCTTTCTGTTCTGTAAACATTCTATAACAGGCAAAGGCATATGGAGGACAGGCACTAAGGAAATGCACAAGGGTAATTAGTTAGATTTTGTATACAATGTGGCATGATTCCATGTATAAATTTGATTTGGCGTATTCCAATGTGGTGGTTGTCAAGAAGATAAAATAATTCTCAAAATGTTATTGGAATTTATTGTAAAATAGAGTAATAGGGAGATGTGTCTGTATCTATATGTGTCTGTGTGTGTGACTTAATTGAATTAGTCTGAGTGCTTTGATCGAAGAAGAGTGGTTAGGTTTGAAATGTTAATTAGATAAAGATGGGGAAGTTTAGAAACATAGGTATCAAGGGAACATTTGCATTTTGAAATAAACCAGACTAGATTGTTTCCAAAGGAGGGTGAAATGTGTCACCTAGCCAGGTGAAGTTTAGAAACAGTGTGTTTATTTTTCCCAAAGATTACTGGTAAAACTTAGTGCTGTGAGAGAGTTTTATTATCAGGAAGACAAAGTCCAAAGGCAGAGTGAAACAATGGGTATTTGCACTCAAAGGGAAAAATGTGTGTAAAGGGGCAAAGACTGTGCGTCAGGGAAGGCATTGTAAGATCTTACAAGTGTGTGAAAAAACCTTCAGCATCTATGCCTCAAGCTGCTGTCCTCAAAGGGCTGAAGTGAAGAGAACTTACTTTGAACTAACATTGAGTTCAACAACTTCAGATCATGAGCTCTTTCCTCCATCCCCACCCCCTTTCTGATCCCCTTTTTTCTAATAATTATTATATATTTTTTAAATATATATTTTTTCCCACCTATTTCTATTATTATTTTTAAATTTATTTCCATCAATTGTTTTATCTCCACCTTTTCACCTATTTTCGATCCCAACCCCCACCCCACCGCACTAGGGCTATCTGTCACTTGCTCATCCTGCACATCCTTTAGCTAATACCACCTCCATCAACAACCCTTTGTCCTATTGTCTATGACATCTTTGGCAATCTCTCCTTTGCCTCCGCCTATCACTGGCCCTCTATACAGCTCCACCTGTCCCACCCCCCTTAAACAGCTTATATTTCACCTCATTTCTATTTCTCTTCAGTTCTGATGAGGAGTCATACAGACTCGAAACATTAACTCTGTCTTCCTCTCCACAGATGCTGTCAGACCTGCTGAGTTTTTCCAGCTATTTTTGTTTTTGTTTCAGATTTCCAACATCCGCAGTATTTTGCTTTTATTTTAGAACTTACTTTGAATTTGACTTTTTCAGGGTATCATGTTTCTTTGGCCTGGGCCTTTTAAAACCTGTGTGTCTTACTGTTGCCTTAACGTAAGTGTAACTGGGAGTTAGACAGGTTTAGAAGTTATCAAAGTAGTAATTTGTAGATCTATGTATTTAAAATAATTTACTAATAAATGTTTAATCTAGTTTTATAAAAACCTATAAGACTTGGTGGTCTAATTACTACTGAATTCAAGGCACGCATCTCGAAATTTATACAAATTGAAAATTAGTTGTGACAGTTGTTTCAAGTTTCCCTCTGGGATTTGAACAACTCAGCGTTTACCATCAGCTGTGTCGTAACTGTTTTTTTTTTGTATTATGGCCAAACCGACAGTGATGGTCAGTGGAGGGAAGATAAGATGTAGGACTGTTGGTGAATGGAGAATTCGGTTGTGGTTACTGGTACCACACTCGGATGAGCTCCTCATGGACAATCTGAGCCGAATGGAGCTGGCTGCATTGCAGCCTTCGTTCCTCTTTCTCCTCCTCCTCAGCTGCTCACCACATAGCTGGGGGGCAACGGCTATCCCCTTGTGTTGGCAAGTTTATGCAGCAGGTCGCAGACCACGAATCTTGACACCCACTCAGTTGAATACTTTAGGTCTCCTCCAGCATGGTGCAGACGATGGAAGCATTGTTTCAGCACACCAGTGGCCAGCTCTATCGTATCTCACATGGCAGCTAGCATTGTATGCATGCTGTGCCCATGTTGTGTGGGTTCCACACCGGAGTCATCAGCTATGTCGTCAGGGTATAGCCCTCATCACCCAATAGCCTTTGGCTTGCCATGATGACTGAGACGCAGCTGGCACACTAGACTGCCACAGGAAGAAGGTGTTGCCAGGATACTGAGCATTGACCTGAATTATTCACTGCATTGTGGTCACACAGCAACTGAACACTAAAGAACTGGAATCCCTTCCAATTCTGGTATACAGAAGAGTTCACTTATGGCACCTGCAAAGCGAGACACGTACAGTCAACTGCACCCTGCGCCACGGGGAGATCTGCAATTCCAATGAAGCCACACGCTCAGTCCACCTACTTCTCTTTGGTAAGAGAGAATGAAATAAAGCTATTTTTCTTTTAAGAGAGAGTGTCAGTGACGTCCCTCATGCAACAGTGGACGTGAGATGTTGCAAATATCTCCAATTCCAGTCTGGAATGAGGCAGGAGCGTAAAAGCTCATTGTCAGGGGTACCTTCTCAGCCACTGGTAATGTGATCCTTGCCCTGCTCTGAAGTGGCTGCACTTGTGACTGGAGCAGGTGCAAATACCAGTGAGAACCTTCTTAATACTTTGCATTCTTCCAGGAGACATTCACTGAATCTGGTCTAACAGCCTCAATCCAGCAGCATGATTCATCCAAGTGTGTGCGCGCCACAGTTGCCATTTTGGAGCTCCAAGGGCACTTGTAGCACTAAAAAAAAAAACAGGCAATAAGCCCAATGTCTTGCCCATGCTGTTTTCATTTTGTGTGGAATCTTGGGCCATCTTTCTGCTGGCAACAGCTCTCTATGTTGGTGACTTTTTGTTAGTATTCTATTATTGGCAGACAATGACATTCACACAAGGGTATTAGCAGCTGTGACATTGTTACTATAAATGCATTCAGATATAACTGGCAGTTAATTCGAGTGGATTTCTGTGTCTAAATTATGTCAAAGGATGCCTGTCCAAGAGGAGCTCTTAGACTGTTTGGCAATTCCAAAGTTTTGATATTCGAGTAAATTGGTCCCATTAACTGTACAGTCAATGTTTACATGATGCGAGTGTGCCAGAAAATAGCCAACTATTACTGTGCACGTAACGTAATCAAACCAAACAAAATGCTGAGATTAAATTATGTCTAGCATGACGATGGCCGTAAGTCAATAGATCAGCAAGATTTTACAGCATTTAGCTCTGGGCAAGGTTAATGTGCTTCACTCTGAATACAATACCGAACCTTCCAGATAAGCAGCCTTTAAGAATGACAGCCAAATGTCAGCTAACGAGACTAATTCAGTGCACTGCACTAAGGGATCTATTTTCATTCTTATCTCCACTTGGCTCAGTGCGAGTTAGTGAACACCAAATACAGGCTGTGAGACTGCACTGGCCAATTTACACACAAGTCCTGTTACCTTCTGAATCCAGAGTGCCACTGTGCACTATATTGATGGTTCTCGGTGTGCTTGGGATTTGCCTATCTCTAGCATGAGAAGACTGTTCCGACAAACTGGGCAGAAGAAATCGCTTGATTGATTCAATGGTCAAGGCGGCAGTCTAGCACAGTGCTGTGGAGAGTGAAGAGCACGACGAGGCACAAAAGATGTATAATCATCCACTGCAGCCGAAGAAGTCTTCAGTCAAAACAGCTCTCCGTGCCACTGAGCTCAGACTTCTCTGGCTGAGACAGTGGGATTTCTCCTGTGCAGCAGTTCTCCTACTTTAAAAGCATCCTCACGCAGGATTTTGTGCAAACTCATCTTTGTTTCTTTCTTCCAAGGTCCTGCGGCGATGGGGGCGTGGTGAAGTGACAGGTGGAGGTGAGTACCAGCAGTCGTAGTCCAAACCTGCATGTAGGTGGCTCTTCGACTAGTGGCTGCTTGACTCTGTACATGGGGTGACAGAGGAGTTTGGCAGTATCCAGGACAACTGAGCAGCCCTCTTTAGGGCAGCACTGCCACCCATTGTGAGGGAGGGGTTTAGAAAAGGTACCCCAAACATTGCCTGCCCTAAAAAATGTCTGGCTAGCTTACTACATCTGGCAGGTACAGATTAAGTGGTCGAATAACATCAAAATCAAAGAAGCAAAAATGATTTATCATTGGAACTTTTGGAATGTCCCGACTCTACTGGACAGAAACAACACAAGACCAGAAAGGAGAACAGCTCTTATACCCAAAGAACTGGCACTCTATCACATCGACATTGAGGCACTGAGTGAGACAAGGCTCACTGATGAGGGTTCACTAAAGGAAGATGGAGGTAGGTACAATTTTCTCTGGAAGGGAAAATGGAGAGTGAGGGCAGGATGCATGGTGTACGATTCGCAGTCAGGTCACTTCCTGTCAGGATCAACGAACGCCTCATGAAGTTACATATTCCACTTGACCGAGCACACTGCCTGGCCAACATCAGTGCCTAAGCAACAACACTGAGGACATGAAAGAAGAGTTCTACGAGGATCTGGATCCACTCATTAAGTCCACTTTTGTCAATGATAAGCTCATGGTCCTGGGAGATTCAATGCCCGTGTGGGGAAAGCCAAAGGTAACTGGAAAGGAATTCTGGATACTCACTGGGTTGGAAAAGTTAACAGCGATGGACTGTTATTCCAAAACATGCTGAGCACAATCTTTACATTATCAACACAACGTTCAGACAAGCTGAGAAGTATAAGACCTTCACTGCAAGGTCAAAACAGTGGTACATGATCGGCTATATCATTGTACATCAGAGGGATCTCTGGAAATTAAAATATACCCGTACAATGTGAAGTGCAGAATGTTTGACAGATCACAGACTAATCAGGGCAATTTTTAACTTGCGAAATACTCCAACTCAGTACCAGCAACCAAAAGTCGTCAGAACTCCTTTCAATGTGGCTAAACTGAGTAACATCACTTACTATAACCAGTTTCAGAACGCACGATCAAAAACTCAAAACCAGCATACCCCTGGTTGGAGGCTGCATCGTGAAGTGGAGCAAATTTAAACACGGTCACTCAAACAGCAAAGACTGCTCTTGGACCGAAGAAGCGAGTGCATCAGGATTGGTTTGATGAAAGTAATGAAAACATCTTTCAAATCCTGCAGGCCAAAAATAGAGCATAACGATCCAACCTCCACTTCCAAAAGAGGCAAGTTTCAATACCTGCAGAGCAAAGTTCAGAGCGAGCCTAGTGTGATGCAAGACAGATGGTAGGAAAGGAAAGCTGAAGAATTACAATATACAGACTCTCAACTCAAAAAAAGTTCTTCAGTTCTATCAAGTCTGTATATGGATCTTCTAGGACAGGCTCCATGCTGTTGATCTTGGCTGATGGTCCTTGATCAACAATCAGGCAGAAATAAGAGATGGGCGGAACACTTCAGTAGCCTGCTGTACAAGACTATCAACTGCCAACCCCACAGCCCTCAACCAGATTCCCCAGCGACCAGACCTTGATGAGCTTGACTTGTCTCCTTCTGTTGATGAGATCAGGAAAGCCACCAGGCAGATGAATTCAAGCAAGGCTCCAGGAAAAGATGGAATCCCAGCAGAGATTTTCAAAGCGGCAGGCCCTGACATAATAGAGGTCTTCCATGATTTCCTCTTGTGCATTTGGAATGAAGAAAAGATGCCAAATGACTTTCACAATGCAACAATTGTTGCCCTCTACAAAAACAAAGGCAGCAAAGCAGAGTGTGGCAGCCACAGAGGTACCTCACTTCTGTCCACAGCTGGAAAGATTTTTGCTCGCATCATCCTGAACAGACTTACCTTTGTGGCAGAAACAAATCTATCTGAGGCTCAGAGTGGCTTTTGGCCAGGTCACAGCACAGCGGATATGACGTTCACTGTGACCGGCCCATAGCACAGTGGTGTAGGATCGGAATCCCCTCCAACTGGGAAAATTACAGAATATGAAAATCCCAAAAACTCATGGACATAAGAACTGTAAAATAAAAGCAAAGCCTCAGCACAAACACACAGAGGAAGGCTATACAGTAAGGGGTTAATTCTAAACATCGCAACAGAACTGATACAATTAAGAGCCTGG
Source organism: Cetorhinus maximus (assembly GCF_964194155.1). Classification (NCBI taxonomy): domain Eukaryota; kingdom Metazoa; phylum Chordata; class Chondrichthyes; order Lamniformes; family Cetorhinidae; genus Cetorhinus; species Cetorhinus maximus. The sequence goes on from NC_135891.1 coordinate 107,436,671, forward strand.
AATGGAGAGCATTATCACAACAATGGTGCAAGGTAACTGCTTTTGCCTGATATAATTAAAGGACTGAATCATATACACTGGTACAAGACAGCTGCCATCACATAACCCAATTAAGAAATTGGGAATTTCATTAGCATAATTGACCCAGACAACGGCCATTACACAGCACCATTCACTCCTGGCAAGAAAGGAGGAAAAGCGTTGATATGTCCATCACCTTTGCAGCCAGAGATCCCGCACCATGGGGTGGGATCCATTGTTTCCTGTTGTGGAAATAACATGGGAACTGTGTATGTCTACAGCCCTGTCTAGATCAGGGCATGGAATAAACTAAAGGATTACAAGATGCTAAACACCGGGTGATTCAGCAGGACGGCAACAGGAGATGTGTCCGTGATATTTGCAATATAGATTATTATAAAAAGGAGGACAAAACTGGAGCAGGGTACTGTGGTCAGGAGAAAGGTCAGGATCAGTAAGCCTAGCTCAGGCCTACAATCAACACTGGACAGAGCAGCCGGGTCGGGGATTTCGAGTATTCCAGCCTATTCGTAGTGGTTTGACTCTGAGGTTTGTTTAAGGGTTTGGGACTAGGAGGTAGTGTTTTCCCCATAATTCTAGTGAGAATTTTAGCAAACTGTGGTGACTTTGCCGGGTGAACTAGGAGCTGAGGTCAAATCATAGAAAGGTCAGCTGGGAATTGGGGGCGTCCACCTCAGCTAATCGCAGAGGGGTTTGAACCAAGGCCAGTTAATTTTAATTTTATGTAACTTTGTGTGTGTTGTCTGAACTAGATTAGAGGTGTCTGTATTAGTGTGGTAATCTGATGTGTAATATACCTTTAAGAAGAATGTTATAATGGAAGATCACATGAACTTAGTGTCCAATAGCAAAGTAGTGTGGGCTACCTCTGAAGTTAGTAGCAGCAGAGTATAGAGATAGAGTTTGAAGTGTAAGCACACGTTTAGTTGCTGCTGAGTATCTTTGTAAATAAGCACAGAGTTTCTACCAATGAAGTGTCTGCTACTCAACTCTATCATTAGTACCAAATCGGCCACCCCTTACAACAAGTTTGCGAACAGGGTCCAACAAACTGGTGATTAGGATCCAACAATTATGGACTTAGTGCATTTAATAAAACATTAATCTTTGGTTGAGCCAAATTCTGTCTGTGTAATTTTGTTCTTTGTAAATCCTAAAGTCCAAGAACCATTTGTAAGGGGAACAGGAGCGGGAGCCTCTCACTGTGGATATGATGTTCACTGTGAGACAAATCTAAGCAAAATGCCTCGCTAAGGCCTTCGACCCAGTCAACAGGGAGGCCCTCTGGACAATCCTGGAATGGTGTGGTTGTCCAAAATAATGTGTCATGGTCATACAGCTGCTCCACAACAGAATGACTGGCCAGGTCCTCAAATGGTGAATCATCAGCTCCCTTTGAGATCTCGAATGGAGTGAAGCAGGGCTGCATTCTAGCATCAGTCCCCTCTAACATATTCTTCACCTGTGTCCTCAGCCATGCTGTCAAGGATCTTGAGCCAAGCACTAGGAAGGCTTTGTACCAGAGCCGTAAACCACCACAGCAGATGACTGTCCACAAAGCTCAAGATGTGCACCACTCTTGTTGTTACTTCCCTCCTCTATGGCTGAGAGCCCTGAACTTTATACCACAAACACATAAGGCAGTTGGAACAATTTCAAATGCGTACTCTTTGCTCCATCCTCAACATCCACTGGCGAGACCAGATAACAAACCTCGAAATCTTAATACTTGTTGGCTGTACTCGGTCTAAGACAATGCTCCTGAGAGCCCAACTGCACTGGAAAGGGCATGTAATTGGAATTGGAGGACCATCGCATTCCAAGACTGCTGCTGTACGGAGAGCTCGCGTCTGACATAAGAAATGAAGGTCAGCCACGCAAGAGCTACAAAGGCATGCTTAAGGGAAATCTGAAGAGGTGCGGCATCAAGCCTAATGAGCTGGATGAATTAGCGCGAGAAGGAACTCACTGGAGAGCCCTGATCGGCAGGACTTCTGTCACTTTTGAAAAGGGTCGACGTCAATGTCTCGTTGCTGCCCGTGAACAAAGCCATAGAGCAGCATCTGCCCATGTCACAGCATAAAGAGTTCCAATGTCCCAACCGTTTCTGACTCTGTGTCCAGACTGGGACAACATAACCATCTCTGTGTTCATCGTTGATGAGTCCGCACATCCATCGTCTTCTTCAACCTGGAAGGCCAGTCATCATCATGGGTGGCAGGATTCTTAAATTAAGCCTAATTTGTATTGTGTCTCTCCCAATTAACTACCTGTTACCTCCCATTAAGATCAAGTGGCAGATGAATGCAACAAGTATATTGTGAATCAAATACTATTTGAATTAGCCAAATTTCAGTTATTTAAAAAGTCAGATGATTTTTTTTCTCAAGTTGAATTGAAATGCCCCATGTTTAGAAAAATATTCATAAATAGAAGGTCCATTTCCACATATTTTCTGTACTTGATGTAGATTTGAAAACCAAAGCAAAAGAATTGCTGCCTGCTGCCACAAAATAGGAACAGAGTGACTGGCAATAAACAGTAGACAGCTTGTCTTTTCCTTGTCAAAGAGAGAATGAGGGCCACCCATGTGTGAGGTTTAATGGAATACAGCAATTCCTTGGCAGCCTAGAGATAAGTCTGTATTCCCACAGAGCCTGAGGCAGGCAAGTGTCCAAACTGTAGCTCATGGGACCAAACTCAGTCCCTATTTGTGTTTCTATTTCTGATTTGCATGGTTGGTCCTGTTGGAATTTTGTGGGTAAGGAGCTCGGTGCTGATGTCACATTGGTGCATGAATCCTAAATTAAAGCACCAAATCTGTTGCTACCAGCAACTTGACATATATCGAAATTAATGGCAACGTGGATTTAAACTTTATATTCATTCCCCCCCAAGGCTTCATGGTCTGTGACCCATTATGGATAGACGATTAACCAAAATGATGTGTGGCAAATGTCTATTACCAATTGAGCATTTGCAATCTGCGCACCATATATTGTCCGACAGCTTTCTTTTCTCACCTGATAATCGGGCACTGTGCAATTAAATTTCTAGGCCCCTAACTTCATTTGGCATTAGTGCATTAACTCATTTTTAATTTAGATTTGTAAGTGACATTGGAATAGAATATTTACTTCCACACAGCCTAAGGACACAAAGTTCATTAACAATTAGACTAGTCATTGAAACTGACAACAATCACAGAAGTATAAATGATATTTGCTGGATATTAATCACATAACAAGCATCTAAATTTATCCTGTTATTAAAAAGAGCCCCTGATGTGTCACCTGACTGATCTAATATTTACCATCCGGTACTTTAACACTGAACTGTGCTATTTCTCTCTCTCTCTCTCCAACTACCGTCACAAGTATAAGTAATTCAGATGCTTCTTGTGACAGCAGCCCTACTTCAAAGGGATCTTTGCATTTGTAGGCAGCGGTTTCTGAAACGAAAGGGAAGCTCACATTAAATAATGGTTGGCATCACTTTCTACTGAACTTTGCAAGAGGCGACCATTCGGATTGTCAAATCAATCCAAAATTAAACTCACTGACTGACATGCTCCTCCAGCCCTTGTGTCAATCCAAATTAATCCCACTTCCCCACATTCTCCCCATAGCTCTGTATCAATCACAAAGTACACCTATAGAACCATAGAAAAGTTACAGCACAGAAGGAAGTCATTCGGTCCATCTTGTTCATGCCAGCCCGAGGACACTCAGGTGCCCTTTCTAATCCCATTTTCTTGCACCCGGCCCATAGCCCTCCAGCTTACAGCACTTTAGGTGCAGATCCAGGTAGTTTTTAAAAGAGTTTAAAGTTTCTGCCTCTACCACCAACTTGGGCAGCGAATTCCAGACACCCACTATCCTCTGTGTAAAAAAATTCTTCCTCATGTCCCCCCTACACCTTCTGCCACTAATCTTGAATCTATGTCCTCTGGTTCTAGAATTCTCCACCAAGGGAAACAATTTTATCCTGTCCACTCTTATCTATTCCCCTCATAATTTTGTACACCTCAATCAAGTCACTTCTCAGCCTTCTTTGTTCTAAGGAAAATAACCCCAACCTATCCAATCTCTCCTCGTAGCTACACTTTTCTAACCCTGGCAACATTCTTGTAAACCTCCTCTGCACTCTCTCCAGAGCTATTACGTCCTTCCTGTAATGTGGTGACCAGAACTGCACACAATACTCCAGTTGTGGCCTCACCAGTGTTTTATACAATTCTAACATTATATCCTTACTTTTATATTCTATACCTCTGCCAATGAAGGAGTGCATTCCATATGCTTTCTTTACAACCTTGTCTACGTGAACTGCTGCCTTCAGGGACCTGTGTACTTGTACGCCAAGATCTCTCACTTCATCTACCCCTCTTAGTATATTCCCATTTATTGTGTAATCCCTGTGACTGTTTGACCTCCCTAAATGTATGACCTCACACTTCTCTACGTTAAAATCCATCTGCCACTTTATCGCCCAGTCCACCAACCC